>NC_141693.1:1377381540-1378063357 GCF_964263255.1 Lissotriton vulgaris
AACCCGCTATTTCAATGGCACTTTCTGTGCATTACTTGAAAGCTGCGCGCCCTTGCCCTATCATTAGTTTTCTCGTGTGACTTCCTTTTTTTGAAGGTGCTGTCTCCTGTATATATAGTTTCCTTCCCTTCTTCCTGCTGCGCCCTTCTGCGAATGTTGAGTCAGTGTGTGTACCGTGATTGAGTCTCTCTTGCATCACTGTCCCGCCCGTCACTGCTACGCAATACTCAGCTTCACAATCCCCACTGCTACAGTTCATTCGTGTGTGTCACGCACAGCAGCTGCATCACTGCGCATGGGGTGTCTGTCACGGTTTCTTCTCAGCACAGACGCGGCAAGGGGCACGTACAGCATGTCACTGGCACTCAAGGTGTGGTTTGGTTTCACTTCTACGTTAAGTACACAAACATTAGTTTTATTTTTGTATGTATTACTTTTGCTCTTTTTGTACAGCACCGGCTTGGTCAGAAGGTATTAGGGCGCTTTACAAGAGAGCAAGATGTAAGTTATAAAAAAGTAGAAGGCTTGTATAGTAAAAATACAGAGGTTTATTTTAGGATAAATATAGCAAGAAGCACAGCACGTCCGTTAGGCATTAAGTCCAGAGCATATTACAGTTGAAGCAGAATCTGGAACCCAGCATGTAAGATGCAGGCATGCATCATACATTCTAGGCTCCAGCCATAATGACATAGGAGATGGAGAAGGAAAACAAAGCATAGAAAATGCAAGAATGTAACACATCTTATCCCTACAAAAGAAAATTAACAAAGGTACCTACTAGGTACTTTTTTGGGTCTAATATCAGTTTTAACCCTAGATGCAATAGACAAATCTTTATGAGGGAAACTTTGAGGAGACACATTAACATGCGCCCGAGGAGACACATTAACATGCGCCCGTGATGGAAGTGAGTTAGCAGAACTAACAAATTTGGCAGAACTAGAAGAACCAGGACATCTGGCCACCCTTCGAACATTCCAAACTCTTCCATCTTGTGTGGCAACACTCTTTTTGAATACTTTGACCACCTTAATGGGAGGAAAGAATTTAGAAAATCCTTTAACCAGAAATCTAGGTTTTTTCACTCTCACCCATTCTCCTACAACAATCATGAAGTTTGACATTCATTTTAGAATCCAACAAAACGTTCATACTCTGTTGTCTATCTTCAACACGTTTAGCAACACCCTCGATATCAACTTTAGAATCATTCCTGTTTAACTTCTTAACCCACCAGGGACAAATGACAGAAGTAGGTTCCCTACCTTTCAGAAGTTTGAAAGGACTCACACCTGTGACAGAGTGAGGTGTGATGCGATAGACCCATAACCTTTTCCTGACAACATCTAACCAATTGTCATCAGAAGAACTTATACCACTAATGCAATCCTTAAGAACTCGATTAAAACGCTCAACCTGACCATTCTCCCTAGGCTCATATAAAGAGACAGTATGATGCTTAATACCACAACTGTTAAGAAACTGTTCAACCTCAGAAGAAATCAACTGTGTACCATTATCCGTGACAAAGGTCTCTGGAAAACCTTCCCTAGCAAAGATCTCTTTCAAGAAAAACAAAATGACCTGAGAAGAAGCATTACTAACAGATTTTACTTCAGGCCATTTTGAATGGTAATCTACCAAAACTAAAGCAAAACGAGCATTCAATGGCAAATGTTTAAAAGGACCGGAGATGTCAAAAGCCACCTTCTGCCAAGGAAACTTAGGCCAAGCCACAGGTTTAAGAGGGGCAGAAGACAAATGAAGCATTTTATCGCTACTAATACACTGTGAACATTCCCTTACCATTCTATCAACCATCTTATCAATGCCAGGCCACCAGAAGTTTTCTCTAATCAACCGTTTCATAGACGACATACCAATATGACCCTGGTGAGCCAACAACAAAATCTTCTCTTGTAAAGAAGCAGGAGGAATTAACTTACCAGTCTTGAATAAAAAACCACCAAACTCTTCAATTTCAGAAGCAACCTGAGAAAAAGAAGCTAATTCAGCAGAAGTGGGCTTATTATTAGGCCATCCAACTTTTACGTAGTCAAAAATTTGTTGACATACAGAATCTTTTTCCATTTCCTTAAACCATTCCTCTTCAGTTAACGTTAAAAACTCCTGAGATATGAAATCCTCAATAGAAGCAACAACATCCACATCCAGATCAATGGCAGACACCTTATCAACACTACAAGGTAACCTGGAGAGAAAATCTGCTGTGACATTGCTCTTTCCTGGCACATACACAATTTCAAAATCATATTCCTGAAGGCGTGAAGATAAACGAGCTATCCGTGCAGTCGAGTTCCATCCACCCCCAGGAGACAAAATCCCTACTAACGGTTTGTGGTCTGTTCTCAAAGTAAATCTGTTTCCCCGCACATAATTTCTAAAATGTTCCACAGCCCAAATACAGGCTAGCAACTCTTTTTCGATAACCGAGTATCTTCTTTCGGTGGGAGATAAAGTTCTAGAAGCAAAAGCTACGCACCACTCATCCTTACCCGCAGTCTGACTCAAAACACCTCCAATGCCATATAGACTGGCATCCACAGTAACAATACATTTCTTATTAATACAGAATGATTTAAGTGTGGGAGCATTAACAATCTCATTTTTAATTTGCTTAAAAGCCATATCTTGCTTATCAGTCCAAACAAATTTGGCAGAACTCCTAGTCAATTCTCTTAGGGGTTCCATCTTGTTAGCGAAATTCTGAATAAATTTGCTGTAATATTCGCATAACCCAGCAAATGAGAGCAATTTTTCCTTGTTATCCGGGGCTGGTGCTTTCACAATGGCATCTACAAGATTTTTCTTTGGTGCCACTCCTTCTCCAGAAAGAGTGTGTCCCAAATATTCAACAGATTTACAGAAAAATGTACACTTGCTGGCTTTAATAGTCAAACCAAATTGTTCTAACTTAGAGCAGACTTCTTTAAGATGAGAGTGGTGTTCACAGTTATTTTTAGAAAACACAAGAATATCGTCTTGAAAACACTTGACGAATGCTAGGTCTTTAAAGATGTGGTACATTGCCCTTTGAAACACTGAAGCAGCTGAAGCCAAACCAAATGGCATTCTCTTGAATTGAAATAACCCATGAGGGGTGATGAACGCTGTAAATTGTTTAGAGTCTTCAGTGAGTTCGATCTGGTGGTATGCAGATCTAAGGTCTAACGTTGAAAACACACTAGCACCATCTAACATACATAGCATTTCATTAATATTAGGAAGTGGGTGACAATCAGTAACCAAACTCTTATTAAGTGCCCTCAAATCTACACATAGCCTAATACATTTGTCAGGTTTAATGGCCAAAACAATGGGAGAAACCCACTCTGATGATTCCACTTCCTCAATTATATTTTCTTTCACCATGGTATCAAGCATATCTCTAAGCTCATCCCTAATACTAATAGGAACTCCCCTTAGTTTTTGTTTAACAGGAACAGAATTGGGCTTAACTTTGATTCTATGACTAAATCCATTCAATTTGCCCAACTTATCAGAAAACACCTTAGGAAAAGCACGAGAAATCTCTGTGAATTCAGGTAATTCAGTAGACTCTCCATTAGATATAGCAAGAACTAACACAGGATCTTTCAGTCTAGGATTCAATGTAACACCTAGCTTCCCTTGGTCCCTCCACCCCAAGACGTTCACTCCTTTCCACGCAACATATAATTTCACACTTGCAGAACTATTTTTGATCGTAAGTAAAACTTCCTTAAAACCAATAAAATTGATCTTAGATCCATCAAAATTGTAAGCACTGATATCAGGTTTAGACAACGCATTGATATCAATTAGGTCTCCAAATGACTCTATACAATATTCATGAGTGATAATGGTCCAAGGGGAACAAGAGTCGACCATTAGTTCTAAAACTTTACCCAAAATGTTAACAAAACTCTTAGGAGAAGATAGCGTATCTGCTTGTGAAATGTCAAAAGACTCTTGTACAGAAACAACAATACCAAACTCCTTAATATCTGGATCATTACATGCTTCATCATTAACATATGATACATTACCAGTAAAACGTTTAGAAGTGGAAAATTAAGATTTTTTAGTGTCTTGGAAAGGTTTTGTGGGAGTTCTGCACATTTTCGAAAAATGTCCAGAGCGCCCACACTTATTGCACTGTCTACTAATAGCTGGACACTGCGGAAAAGACGCAATATGGTCAGGATTACCACATCTAAAACAAAAAAACTGTTTAGCTTTCCCATCGTTCCTATTAGAATAATAGACATTTTTTTGTTCATGGGGTTTACCAACACTAACTTCACTAGTAGAGGTAGAAGTACTAGGAGCAGATGCTTTATCCAACGATTTTATCCATTTATCTGACTGCTCAAGAGCTTTAGCAGTACTGATAGCTGTTTCTAAGCTAGGATCACCTAAGATCCACAACTGCTCTTGAACTTTCTTACTCTTCACATGTACAATGATCTGATCTCTGATCATTTCATCCGTCATAAGGCCAAAATTACAATGCAATGATAATGCACGTAAAGCTGTAAGAAAATCATCAAAACATTCTTTTTCATCCTGAACCCTAGTATAAAACTTGAATCTATTTAGTGCAACACTAGTAATAGGTTTGAACCTCCCTTCTATCCTTGAAACAGCTTCGTCATATACATTACTATCACCACCCGATCTTACAGGCGGCAAAGTTCTAAACACTAACTGCCCTTCTGAACCAAGGCAATGTAAAAATATGTTCTTTTTTCTCTCTGCAGACATGCGTTCTCCATCCATAGCCTTTGATAAGTAATAAATTCTTCCTTCCATCTTGTCCATGGAATGGGAGGATCACCTTTAGATTGTAAGAACTTAGAAGGAGGATCAAATTGCATGTTAAATCCTCAATGTAAAATATAAATAAATAAATAAATTAATTTAAGAGGGAGAAATAAAAAAAATGAAATAATATCATATGCAAAGTCCAAGTTAAATCCTAAAAGTAATAAATGTCAAAGAGCATTACCAAAAAAAAATATACAGTAGATAACAGTCAAGTAGAAAAATAAATAGAGCTCCAGTTAAAATTTCCAGTCAAAATTTCCACTGTATGAGGTTCCAAAATGATGTGGCGTGAAGTTAACACAAAAGTGTAAAAATAATGAAGTCAAAAGTCAAAAGTTATTAAAATGAAGCATACAGTTGTTTTGACAAAATTTTCTCAAATGCAATACCAAATATGTAAATTCTTCTCAAAAGTAATACCAAATACGCCAAAATACGAAGAGCGTGTAAAATTGTACCTTTTCCTTTTAAAATCAAGAGCAAGACAATTTGAAATTCCTTTCCGTGGACCTAAATAAAAAGCTCCGTGTAGCTTTGCTCTCGGCTTTCCACTCGGTAACACCGTTACCATGGAAACCAAAAATGGCAGCCTTGCGTAGAGCAGCCTTGCGTGGTGCGCGATGACACGATGGCGCTCCGTAATGATGCGCGCTGACACGTAGGAACAGGCTGCGCGTTGATAGGCAGGAAAGGCTGACGTAGATAATCCGAGTAGGAGAAGATCACTGATTGGCTGAAACCGGGTGACAAATCAGAGTAGGGAAAAGACTCTGATTGGATGACGCGTCAAACCAAGGCTTCCAATAGGTAGACGCTAGCAATGAAGTAACGTAGAGCATCAGCCAAAATGACAGAAAAGACGAAGAAATCCAAGAAACGCTGAATACTCCATAGAAATTTGTCGGAGAAAGCAGGAAATGAACACAATAAGGTCCGCTTCTCTTCTGTAGTAAGAAAATAAATTTCAAAGTTGAAATGGTGGATTCTCAAAATTTCTGCTCCTGTGCTCCAAAAATAACGTGGCAGAAATAAGATGGATGTCCCTCGTCGCCAGTATAAAAAAGTAGAAGGCTTGTATAGTAAAAATACAGGGGTTTATTTTAGGATAAATATAGCAAGAAGCACAGCACGTCCGTTAGGCATCATGTCCAGAGCATATTACAGTTGAAGCAGAATCTGGAACCCAGCATGTAAGATGCAGGCACGCATCATACATTCTAGGCTCCAGCCATAATGACATAGGAGATGGAAAAGGAAAACAAAGCATAGAAAATGCAAGAATGTAACATAAGTTTGTGTTAAAAACGTCTTAACCATGATAATAAACCCACAGTACTTAACCCAGAGAGCAGAGAGCGAGGAAAGACAGGTCAAATGAACATAGGAGATGCGAGTAGCGATACTCCCTTTAACCAAAGTGTCTGTCATAAAGGCTTCTTAGTTCCCTTTTGAATGTGAACAAAGCAAAGGTTGTGTGAATGGCTTGTGGGAAGGAGTTACAAAGCCTCATTGCACTACCAGAGAATGTCAGACTCATACAGCGTAAAGCATTAAACTCTCTTGACCATTTATATTGACTCCATTTATACAATTCCCAAACATGTGGGTATCTGAGCACTTTCACAGCAGACTAATAATGGTAAGGGAAAGAGATGGGGACAAGGGGGCTTTCTGGCTGCATGCCGAGCAGCAAGGAGCCGTGGAAGGTCCTAATGGGCATCTACAAGACAAGCTTTTAAGGATGCGCATGAGGCTGCTTGGATTATGTCCCGGTCAACATCATACAGACCCCCTACCCCCCATATTTAAGTCCCAGCCCCCCTTCAGCCAGTAGTGTAATGCTAACCAGCAGCAGTTATTGTGCAGATTCACATCAACCAATATGGTGCAGCCAATAATTTCCATCCACCATCATCCATTAGTGAGCCCAGCCCTTAGGCAGTACTTTGCAGGACATCACGAGCCAGGATAGTGTAATGTCCATCAGCCAGTGGCGCACAGTTCTTGTACGTTAATTTAACGCAGACCTTCCATCAGCTAGTATACTGCAGACCCACATAAGGAAATATTTGACAGCTCTCCTTTTTCCGTCAGTACTCCATAGGCCCAACCTATAACCAGTGCTGGGGAATAAATCAGCCTCTAGTGTGCTGTACCACTCATTAGCCAATCCTACACAGCAGGATTATATTAAGAGGGTTTCATTGTTCCTTTCCACCTATATGTATTATGGATCCAGCCCCAGTTTGACACCTCCTACCCAGAACTGTCTTTGCAATGCTGGACCACCTTTCTCAGCAGCCCAGCTAGCTACACTTTCCACCTTAGAGGTGGTATCCACCTCCTATGGCCACACACGCTAGACATCCAATGCACATTGAGACCAGTACAGGAAAGGGCCCATCATCTCATAATCACCATCAGACCAACCTATTCCAGGCATCACCTATGAACCCACTTCCAGGACACTCTGATCCTTGTTTTGTCCATTATTATTGCTGTGACCACTGCAACCAGCAACTCCTACTGATGTCATCAAGTCATACAAGGTCCAACAAGGGCTACTAGGCTGAATCCGATGGAAAAGTAATGCCCCGCTTTGCTTATCAGCCCCACTGTTTGTATGGCCAGGAATGAAACAAGTCAACTGGGCAGTTTTCTTATCAATAGTTTTTCTGCTCTAAAAGTAATTGAGTAGAATCTGGAATTTCGGCCGAATTCATGTAAAAATCCCAAGTTTCACAAGAATAATGCAGAGCAAGGAGCGTGTGCTGATGACACCCCATTCCTTTTGCCAGGTTTTGCTGTATCTGTTGTGGTTATAAACGGTCAAGTTGATGGCTATGAAATGGAGTGATGGGGCATGGAGGGTTTGTGTTTACATGTTGTGGGATATGTTTTGAAATTTTGGAATCCATATTAGAATATGATAGAGTGTTGGGGCAACTACACATATCTTGAGACTATGTGACTACTCGTGTAAACTATGAGATTATTTGTTTGTGAATGTTGTGTGATGGGTAGTTTGAGAGTGTTTTGGAATTCTCTGAAAGTAAATTAGAGGCTGTCCTATGATCTGCGTGACACTATTGTGCACATCAAATGTGATCTATACATTGTGGTATTTATTTATTTATGCATTTTTATATAGCGCGGACTTTACCCGAAGGTGTCAGAGCGCTTCACAATAGGAACAGAACTGATACATGAGAACATTACAAGTGAGCAAAATCCAAAAGCAAACGTTACATTAAATGAAGCAAAAATGACAATCGTGCGCCAACAAAATATAAGAGGTAGCAAACGGTGCATTACAAAAGTGACAATCGTGAGTCAACAAAATACAAGAGGTAGCAAACGGTGCATTGCAGGAGGAAAAAGTGACGTGTGCAGGTTACAAAAAGCGTACAAAATAAACATAGAGGTATAATACTGCAATACATGGAGGACACTCCAGCACAAGAACAAACGTTACGTAGGCACTGGTGGCACTTGTGCAGGTATCGAAACAAACAAATGTAGGAGGTAGAAAACAGTGTGTTACAGGAGAAAGTGACGGGTGCAAGTTACACACGAGTCCCAGACACAGGAATAAGGATAATACTGCAATAAAAGGCAGACTCTCAAACCACAAGAACACACTGGGAAGACACTTCCATAGTCATGTAAAGTAGATTTTTCAGTAGTTGAAGGGCTTCCTTCAGATAGTAGAGAGGGCATGGATTACATTTGGAAATGTCTTTGAAGAAGGAGAACTTTGAGGTCAGATTTGAAGGCCTGGGAGGAGGTGGTGGTCCGGAGCTGAGGCGGAAGTGAGTTCCAGATTCTCACTGCGCTGCCTGAAAAGGATTGGGCCATCGATCTCTCCTTCTTGAAAGTGGGAGGTTCAAGCAGTAGATTTTCCGCATTTAGTGATGGTCTAGAGCCTCCAGAGAGTTTCAGTTTATTTGCCAGGTAGCGCGGAGAGGAGGAGTGCAAGGCTTTATCGGTGATGCAGGCAGTCTTGTAGATAGCACTAGCCTCGATGGGGAGCCAGCGGAGGGAGGATAACATGGGAGTGATGTGGTCGCTTCTTTTGGCCCCATAAATGAAACGAGCTGCTGAATGTAGAACAGACTTAAGGGGGGATAGGTGGGATTTGGGGAGGCCAGTCAGAAGAGAATTGCAGTAGTCCAGTCTGGAGAGGACCAGCGATTGGACCAGGGTTTTGAGGTCATGCACCGGGAGGAAGCAACAAATCCCCCAAAGAAGGCGCAGTTGGTATCGGGCAGACTTTGCAATTGAATTAATGTGGGAGAGTAGATTGAGTTTTGTGTCGAGTATGACACCAAGGGATTTTGCGCTGTCGACAATAATGGGTTTAGTGTTCAGCAGATTCAACTGGTCCATCCATGATTGCACCGGGGGAGGAGAAACGGAGGAGGAGAGGAGGAGGAACTCAGTTTTGGAGGGGTTCAGAATCAGTTGATGTGTTGACATCCAGTTATGAATGGAGTCGAGGGTAGAGCTTAGGACAGAGAGATCGTGAGTGGAGGCAACCTTGAGGTAGATTTGAGTGTCGTCAGCGTAGAGGTGATAGTTGACCCCAGATTTACTTAGGAGATTTCCCAGAGGTTCCAAATAGAGATTGAACAATGTGGGTACAAGAATAGAGCCTTGGGGAACACCTTGACCCACCGCCAAAGGAGGTGAAAGACTGTCCGCTATTTTGATCATTTGGGATCTATCAGAAAGGAAAGATGCAAACCATTTAAGCACGGTGCCCTCCATGCCCATTCTCTGTTGAAGGGTGTTGAGGAGGGTGTTGGGGTTGACAGTGTCAAAGGCTGCCGAAAGGTCAAGGAGAATTAGAAGATAAGACCCCCCTGAGTCTAGTATTCTCAGCGCGTCATCGATCACTTGCACCAGGGCAGTTTCAGTGCTGCAGTTTTGGATTAAGCCGGACTGAAAATTGTCAAGAAGATCATTGTCCTTGATATGACGTGAGAGTTGTTTCGCAACACATCTTTCTGTGATCTTCCCAAGAAAGGGTAGGTTAGTTATGGGGCGGACGTTGTTGAGGTCATTCGCATCCGCAGTGGGTTTTTTAAGCAGAGGGGTGACCTGCCCAGATTTGAAGGGAACAGGGAGGGAGCTTTGACAGAGGGAGAGGTTGACCAGAGTGGTCCAATAGGGAAGAGAAAGGGTATAGAAGTCAATGGCAATGGCACTGGGGATGGGGTCGAGCGAGTGGTTGGAGGGCTTTGTTTCGAGGATGCACTAGAGGAGGACATCTTCAGAGATGGGGTCGAATTTCTGCCATATGGCTAGTGATTTGCTCTCCTCTGGAGGGGTAGGATGAGCGACCTGAACCACTAGTGATTTCACTTTTTCGTCAAAGAATACAGCGAAATCAGCAGCTTTCTTTGTAGAATCCTCCAATTTGGAGGTTGGGGGAGAGTAGTTAGAGGTCTTGATGAGATCAAATAGTTTTTTGGGTCTATTTTTGGCTGAGTCAAGGAGGGTTCTGAAGTGTGATGCTTTCCCAAGGAAGATGTGCATGTGGTACTCGGATCTTGCTGAACGAAGCGTGGCCAAATTATCGGTGGAGGGTGCTTGCCTCCATTGTTTCTCCAGGCGTCTTAGGTGCTTCCTTTCTTCATATAAGGATTTGCTGAACCAGGGTGCTGAGGGAATGGGCCTTTTCTTTTTGCTTTGGAGAGGAGCAACGCTATTGATTTCGACTGCAAGGACTGAGAGGCATTGTGAGGTGAGATCATCAACATCTAGGTTCGGGTCTAGCCTTGGAAGTGACAGCAAAGCTGATTCACAGAGGGAAACAGTGTCAATATTCTTAGCGTCACGGAACCAGGAGGTAGCCCTCTTAGGTTGGCCAAGAGTAATAGAGTGTGCTAGGAGAAGAGAGAATGGAATGAGGAGGAGGTGGTCAGACCAGTCTACGTGAATAGGGGTAGTGATAGAAAGCATGCCTGCTTTAGAAATAACAAGGTCCAGGATTGAGCCCTTAGAGTGTGTTGATTCTGTGCAGTGTTGGGTAAGATCGTTTGTAGAGAGGAAGGAGGCCAGCAAGTTCGCGGAGGAGTCTTGCAGGGAGCCGAAGTGGAGATTGAAGTCACCCACGAAGGTCTGATTGTCACTTTGTGTGTATTGGTCGCTGATGAAGTCAGTGAGTTCCTCCATACATGAAGGGCCACTGCCAGGTGGGCGGTATATGACATGGAATCTAAGGGGTAGTAGGGGTATCTCTCAATGTTGTGGGATGCTCTCTTGGTGGTGATGTTCTCTGTTGTATCTTCCACAAGCTCTCTCTTAGCATTTTGCATGAAATGACTTAGCATCAGAGTTGGCACTCTTGGCAAACAGCAGGGGGATCCAGTATTTTTGGAGATGGCCATAATAGCCAAGACTCGGGTGCCCATAAAGGACATGTCTGGCAATCTGTGGAGGCTTTCTTTTGTTCTGCCTGATCTTGACCCAGGCAGTGGACATGGAGTCTGATTATAATGACCGCCAGTGAGTCCACAACTTTGCAGTCAATGGTAATGTCAGCCCCATTACTTACTACACACTTTTATCAATATTTTATGTGAAACTTTGTCTACTTTCCCGTTTTTCCCATTAAAGCCTCAGCAAGGTTTGTTTTTGAAGGATGGGGTTGGGGGCGGGGGTAGATTGGAAACAAGGGCCTCTTAGGTACTGAAGGGAAGTTATCTAACATGTTAAACTAAGAAGTTGAATGAATGGGGAAAGTCGAGCAGGCGATCTTAGCAAGTAAAGCCTAAAGGTAGAATCAATATAGATTCAGTTGGGTAAAATAATGATGGGTTTGCTCGGAAGTCTAACACTTTGAGCAGAAGAATAAGCCATCTGGTCTCAAGGGAGTGGACAGGGGCATCTTCATTTAACTAGCTCAGCAATGCACAATTAAACTATACCATTTTTGACAAGAAGCAACGCCCCCGTGATTTCCATGGCGAGGAGGCCAATCAGGATTGAACGTTCCCCGATAAGATGGCTTCACTCCTCTTCCCAGTCACCGCACAATGGAAGTTTTCTGCTGCACAACCTTCGAGAGATGTCTCGTAGTAAGATGGTTCACAATGGTTAGTTTGTCCCGGCCACAGGTGTTGAAATTCACTATTCACTCTCTGCAGAATGCATACAGATAAACATTTCTCACAGAAACGAAAACATTTTCTAACATTGTATTTAGAGTAACCTACTGCTCCTGAAATGAGAGAAAGAACACAGCAGCCAAAGTGATATTTTCATTTTAGTGTGAATCATTTAAAATTGGACCTACATTAGCTATGGCTAACTTAATTAAAAAATTACACTTTATATATGTGCTTATGATGTGCAGATGAATATATATATATGTTAAGCAAAACTAATAAACAGTGCTAGAGCATCACCACTAGCACTCCAGTCCTGTCTTTGGGAGCAGCAGCTGTGGAACCTAGCGTTGGATTGGGATTAAAACTCGGCCCGGTCACGCAAAAAGAAAGTGGCCCACATTTGCATATTTTATTTCCGCAAAACACTGCTTCGGGGAAATTTTATTTAATAAAAGGGGTAAGGAGGTAATAAAAATGCACGGACTAGTTTACACTGGAGAAACACACCTGAAAACAAGTGATGCCACTGCTGCTCAAGCTCCCAGCCCCTGCTCTGTATGCGCACATTATTTGGCCGGTCCAGCAAGAGAAAGGAGGTGATACCTCTGGCCGTTGATAAAAGGGAGGTAATGGACGACCATCTGCCTCCAGAAAAGCCACTCGGGCACCCACTGGCGGCATCGAACAACGCAGAAACCACCCAAATTGGCACACCAGACGCCTCAAAAGAGCAGCCAACAGCTGGAACTAGACACCGGCCCCTCGGGCATTGCCTGAGTGCCCGCGTTACCAATCCAACCCTGGTGGAGCCCTCTACCCAGAGTCTGGCTCCTGGGGCAGCTCCTGAGTCGCTGCACTCTCTGGTTGTTTGCATGCCCTCTTTTGGACACAAGATGAGTTGGGTGGGTTCAAAGGTCACTGGGCCACTGAGACCACTTCTGAGGGCAGCAGAACAACTCCAATATCACTCACAGTGATTTGATAGTGGCATGGCCCACACAGGTCTGTTTAGTCGTCGCAGTTGTACAATCCACTTTCTACTCATTTTCTGACTTGCAACAACATGGTCTGCTTTGGGCACATATGTTCAGGGTCACAGCAGCACAGTCCATTTGGGCACACTTCAAGACAGCACCAAGGGACAGGCCACTTACACGATCACAGTTGCACAGTTCACTTTATTTACATAGCAGTTCTTTAGATATTCTGCCGAACTCCCACTTCCTTGGTTAAAGAGATCTTGGAAATGGAAAAAATGAGTGGGTCACAAGCTCCCACTATTAGAACGATAAAGAAGTAGAGACAGGGGATGAGGATTCTCTGTGGCTCTTGAAACAGGTTTGGGTTGGCTCTGCTTTCACGTGTCCTTTCCAGGCTGTCTTCTAGACGGAACCTTTGTGTAGGGTGATGCTTTCACAGTAGGGTCATCTCCATTATGGGTCACCTGCAACCGAGGAAGAAAGAGGAGTGAGCTTTCTACATCTGGCTATCCACAACCACTTTAAACAGTGATCAAGAATAGAGACACAATCATGGCCTCTGTTAAATGACCCTCCACACTGTGAACAACCGAGACTCCGCTCCCACCCTTCACCCCTCCATCTACCAGATGGCAATTCTCAGGGAGACTGATCAGGTCTTTCCAGCAAAAGGACCTTATCACATTTCTAAAGGGAATCTCTTTCTGCAATTCAGTGTCTATGTGTCTTCTCTCATGCTTCAGGAATGTCTGCAATACACTTCGACTGTCTGGGAAAACAGTTTGTTTAACTCACCTGTATATTGTGCACATGAACAGTGCAGGGTCTTTCCAAAAGGAACCCTCTGGCCTCCATTACTCTGGCTTAATCACACACACACAGTGTATGCACCGCACAGTCCACACACATATATTCTTGCACATATTCACTGTGATAGTTAGGCTAGGACCTGGATTAGCGCTTAGCAATGCTACTTTTTATGAGTTTTCCAGTAGACCCCTAACACGGAAAAAAGATCCGATCACAATTATTGATTAACAAACCATGGTATGCTGACACCCCTTTTCAACATGTTAAACCTATAACAGGGATGATAGCCCACTGTAAAACAAATGAAGGCATGCTTTGTGCACCCTTCCGTCAAGGACCTCAGTCATCTCAAGGAACAGTCCTAGGCCTTCATACACACAATAGATTAGCATGAATCTGGGGCCCAAAATCATAAACCAGAACTCCAGATTCTCACAGATGCACACTCAGGACAAGGAAGCTTGTCTGTGTCCCAAGTAGAAGGCATTCCTTTCACATCACAGGGTATTAGGCTAAATGGATCAGATGTACAATACCATTAACACCATTTTGTGATTGCAACCATAGTGATTAGAACAAGCATTGGCATAGCCAATAGGTTTCGCCTTTGGGACCATGCAGCAGTAGCTGTTGTTACACCAAGGATATTGTGCTGCATAACTAACTACTTATAAGGTCCCAAAAGCGAGACCTATTGGCTATGCCAATGCTTGTTATCTCTTGGAAAGAAGCTCCTACTCCTTACATGCACAGATCATATTGCTCTGCATGGTTTCAAAGAAACAGGACTCAAACAAGACATCTACCAACTCATAGCAAAATAAGAACTGTCAGAGGGAGACTATGACCCAGGGATTGGTGGCATTGGAGAACAGGCTGATGCTGTATGAGAAAAAAGTCTAGCACTTTACCACAAGTAGAATTTACAGGTCATATGGCCCTTTATTAATCTTAGGACAAACAGTAGTCCTGGTCACACTAGAAAGCAGCAGAATAAAGAAGCTGAAAACTTTCACTGTGGGGCATGGCAACATTGTATTTGGGTTGTTGTGGCTCCTGCTTCTAGCTCTACTTCGACCGGCTTTTGCTTTCCTTCACCTTCCGTCTTTTATTCTCTAGTCAGTCCCTCAAGTTTCCTGTCGGTCAGCTTCCCTTTTACTCCTGTGTTCCTACATGGCGGTTTGTGCTTGTCCTGTATTTGTTATACACCTGGCAGGTCTTGAACTTGTCCAGAGCTGTTCGGATTCCAGGAGGCTTCCCGGTCATTCATGGTGAAGGTGCACTCCAGGGTGTGCTCATTTCCTGAAGAGAGAAAGTGCAGGACTCCCTGATGCTGAGAACTGACAGCGCCCTATACGAGTTGTTAACAAAGTGCGCCTTTCTTCCCTCTCTTCCCTTCTTAAGTTCCCTGTTCCCTCTGGAGCGCACAGGAGCAACCCATGCAGTGCTGTAAGGATTGTCCCTCTTAGAAGGGCAGAGTCTAGGCCGAATCTGCTGCCATGCACTCATGTGGGCTGACTGATGTAAACTTACCTCCGCATCCACTTCAAAATCATTCAATGCTTTCTTGTTCTGTTTATCTTCTTTTTATTTAGTTGAATAGAATCATTTTATTTTTTGGCAGGGGTATATTTTAGCTCCATGACGCTCATCCGAGTAAATATGGATGTAATAATGTTAGACCTGGCACCATTGGCGTGGGTCTCCCTTCCATTTTTGCTGTTGCCTCATGTGTTTTTGCGGGTGTTAGATGCTTTGGGCACTGTGCCACTGCTGTCCAGTGCCACAGTGTGAGCGCTCCCTACTGTAAATTCATGTATTGATTAGTGGTTCCATGATTGGATGTTTGGTTTTCTTGTCAGACCCTAGTACAGTGCACTGAGTGTGCCCAGGGCGTGTAAATCCAAATGCTGCTAGTGAGCTTGCAGCACTGGATGTGCCACCCACAGAAGCGGCCTTGTAAAATGTGTCTAAGGTCTGCCATTGCAGAGCCTGCGTGCAGTCTGGTACTGTCATGCTGACTGGGCAAGTGCACCCACTTGCCAGTCCCTAAACCTTCCCTTGACTTCATATTGGTCACCCCTATGGTAGGCTCAGGGGCAGGGTGCATCGTAAGTACAAGGTAGGACAAGTCCTGATGTGTGTGGCATGTTCTAATAGTGAATTACAGCCATTTTCGTTTTTCACTATTGCAAAGCTAACTGTTCTCCATAGGCCAGGATGGGCTGCTGGATTGTTGCATGTTTATAATCCTAGCAGACTCAGAGAATATGGTAGAAATTAGAGTTTTGTATGCCTGGACTCAGAATAATAAAATACATCTTTTAGTGAAGTTTATTTTAATATTCTGTGTTTGCAAATACCACTTTTAGAAAGTAGGTATTTGCTTGCCTAACCATTTGAGCCTGCCTCTGCGAGGGTTGTGTATTCCTTGTCTGGGTTTGTGTGTGACAGGGCTGGGGAATTCCAGGAGACAGGCTGGGGCTGCCCGGTGGTGAATAGGGAGATCTGTATCTAGATGGGAGGGAGGAGTTGCACCTGGGACCTGAATAGGGCTGGGCCTTCCCGCTACAATGCTGGCTCCACCCCCTGTGGTGTGTCTAATTTCTCTGCCCTGCACACTGAAAGAAGAGAAGGAAGACCGTTAACAAAGTGCTCCAGGACCGTACTTGCCTTTCACAATGCTGGCTCCACCTCCTGTGGGGCGTCTGATGTGCCTGCCCTGTGCTGTGAAAGGGAAGGAGAAGTCTGGTAAACAGAGTGCTTCAGAACTGGTTTGAACTGGGCACAGGCCTCTCTCCCCTCAGAGAACAAAGGATTCTGGGGTATAACTATTGGGACCCTGATCCCATGAAATTAGATCACTTCTGGACTTACAAGACAAAACCTCTGCTGAGGAGAAGGAACTTGAAGAAACTGAGGAGAGACTATTCCCAAGCTGAAGTGCTACTTGGGGGATTGGCCTGCAGTGGTTGCCTGGCTGCCAAAGAGAGGAAAAAGAACTTTGTGAACTTTTCTTTCAACTTGTGCAAAGATCTCCAAGGGCTTGGAAGAGAGCTTGCCCGCCCCCTGACCAAAGTCCCAGGACCAGTGGACTTCACCAGCCTTTGTGAATTGCTGCTGGAAACAAATGGCTACAGAGGCAGGGAGCAGTGACCGACTCTCACGACCGGCCCGGTGTCCTGTAGGCACCGCATCAAGCAACGTCGGTCTCAAACAACGCAAGCTCTGCGCTCACCGACTCCGCCCTGATGCCGTCACCGAGCCGTAGCCTGCACCACGACTGGAAGGACACCGCGACGTGCAACGCCTCGCTACACCGAATCGAACTGGTCTGACCGACGCGGTCACTGCTGCTGACTTCGAGTCCTGTGACCGCACCGGAGCTGGGCACCGCCTCGCACGCTTTGCGATGCACATGCCCGACTTGCACCGCTGTCCAGACTGATCAACGCCAGCTCCTGAACTCCGGCTCGTTCACCACACCGCAAGCTGCAAGCACCGCATCGAAGCACCGTATCGCCCTGCAACGCAAGCTTTGTATCCACCAACTCTGTCAACGGGCCGCTGCCTGCACCACATCGAGGGACAACGCGTCCTGCAATGCTTCCTTTTCTGCACCGCGACGATCAGGGGAACCGGCTCGCACATCCGTGCCAGCCGCCCCAAGTAAAAGGTACTGTGACTGAGTCTGTCAACCATTGAGTGGGCCCCTACCGACGCGGTCAGCTGGATTTGCTAGACTCTGTTATTTTTAACGACGCTGTAGCCCGTCTGGGCTACCGACTCGCACAGAACCTTGATTTAAGCCTTTTCAACAAGAACCCTTGAAAGCTAATAGTACTGTGGATTCTTTTTGTCGTTTATTGGTCTTGTGGTAACTCTATATAAACTTATTTTTGATATAAAACCTGTGTGGTGTTGTCACTGGGTTACTGTATGTGGTCATAAATGCTTAACTTACACCGCCTCTGAAATAAGCCTTGACTGCTTGCGCCACGCCACCTAGAGGGTGAGCAGGGCTTGTTTTGGGAGTGTAATCCCCCTTACTCTGACTAGAGGAGAGGGTCCCTATTTGTCACAAGTACCTACCTGTGCCAACTAGAGACCCCCAATTCTAACAAATAATATTAATAATAATAATGTGCTCTGTCTGAGTTTAGATATATTGTAATCAATATATCAAAACTTCTATAAGTGTGCATGATACATCAAATCAGATTTTAAGGCTAATATTTAAAGTCCATGCTGCAAATTTGGTGACTGCATGGAGATTGGATGTGTCAATCAAACATCAGAAATTAAATGTCGCACGACTTTTTGAGTGTATGACATACGTTTTCAGCAGCATAGTTGTCAGAAATACGTACAGCTTTAAGCTGCATGCAACATGTAACAAGCGCTGAAACACAACCGCAGCCCAGTGGCTTGCGAAGTGAAACAGTACTGGGCTAACAAGTGGAAGTGGGAGGGGTAGGGGGAGTGCGAAAGAACACACAGCGATTCCCTTGCGGGAGCGAGCAAACATATGTTGCGAAAGCTCACTCTCGGAAGGGAATTGCCAAACGTGCACGCATTGCCATTGTAAGCAGTGCAATGCATGTACGTTTTTGGCTGAAAAGCCAAAGCGATTTCTATAGGTCTTTTTCCTAAGAAGCGCATGTGCGCTGCATAGGCGAGACCTAAAATCAACCCGATTTGTGACTGCAAAATAGTGTTATGCCACGCACTAATCACATTATGCTTTTGGTAAAACCTTTCCAAGTTGTAAAATGGGTTTATTGATTCATTTCGAATCGCAAATAGGAGGGAGTCTGAAAGGGGTGTCCTTTCCAAGTTGCGATTCACAATTAAATATAACAATGGTGTATGCCAGCTTCTCCTTTGGGAATTGTAACAGGCGTTTTCAGGGGTAGTAGATAGCACTCTTGAGGACCGTTGCCTACTCCTTCTGATGTATTCCTAAATGGCAAAGGAACGTGGGCTAACTTAAAAAAAGTTTCTCGTTTGGGAATACAAATGCATGGATGATTTATGCCTTCCTCGTAGGCCACCAGTTCAATGATGAAACCTATTACAGTGGTTTGCACTGTTCGATGAAACTTTAATTCGTGGAAAAAACATTCTCAATAAGATATATGAGGATTTACAAAAGTCTCCAGTGTGGTACCTATTAAAAAACAGAAGAGATCTCAAACTCTGTCTCTTTAGGTTTGCAAATTGCGACCTGTCTAATTTCCATTCATTAGGCAGAATGTGGTGAGACACTCTGCAACTGGAGATTATGTGACGTTGATAGCGCGCGCAGGTCACCTGACTCTTTATATTACCAAACATACGCACTTGGCCCCATAATGTGCTTACTATTTTCTGAATCAGGTAACCCACTCGCTGCTATTCAGTAATTTGAGTTTCCTTTCTATTTCCTCTCGTGTACCCGATTTACCAATCTTCATCACAGGTACCTTTAATCTCGACAGATCAGGAGCTAGCAGGGGTAAACAGATAATTCTAAACAATATATCTTGTTCATTTGAATAATGATTCATACCTTTCAATAACCACAAACACAGGAAGTTTTAAACTCTTTATCTAGTCATCAAGAAAACTTTCCATATGCCATGAGAATGAAATATACACAGATCAGACTATCAATACCTAAGATCAGAAACACGGTGTAGCTATGAATCAAAGCAAATAGCATTTTAGATTTTTCAAGAATCTAAGGTTGGGAAATAAGGAACATGCTATTATGTACTATAGACTTCTCAACGTTACTAAAGGCGGGTAAAGAAAAGGAACATACTACTCAAGGTGATTTGTACTATACTGTGGGTCTAAGGGACAACGTCACTCCTAAGAGTTTCTATATCAACAAGTACTTTTCTCTAAAGGAGGGTAAAATGGAACATACTACTTAGGCACCCAGAATAGAGATTTGACTAAAGGTAGTGGAAAATATGGAGCATGCTAGTAAACGCGTTTCATGAAGGCAACTTTATATGAAGACAGGAAATAACACAGGCAAGTTTGCTTTATTTGGAAAATAGGAGAGAAAAGATTTAGAATAGACGAACACCCACACAAATTATATTTACCTAGAACCGGTCGGAGACTAACCCTGGCCACGGGTCAGTTGGGAAAGGCGGGAAAGGACCCTCAAGGATGCCAGTAGGCGAGCAGGTACAGCTCATGGACAGTAAGGACAGGATACCCTCAGGATTGGATCAGGACCGGGATCATCAAAGGGTACGACCAACACCTGCAGCTTCGTATGCAACGCCTGCGCTACGCCCTCTCTGCAAGGAATCTGCCAATAACCCTGATTGGGTTCTCGAATCTCCCAGCAAAGTGCTTCGCCAGCACTTAAGGTTTCTCCACCCCGGACTGTGTTTGTGGAAATTACGGACAGAGTGCTCCGCAGCTCTCTGTATCAATCACCTATAGAGTTCGTAGGGTCGGTGACAGGTCAGCTATTCGGGCAAGTCGGACAATTTCTCTAGCTAAAACTAGGCTAGTTATACTGTTTTTGGGTCAGTGGACCACCCACAAATGTTGCTAATGAAAGGATCCCCAACTTAGGATTGGACAAGAGAGGTGGTTAGGTCATTGTCACCACCTAGAATTTTGTGTTCCCATAATTAATATTCTATTTCTAAAACCCTCCCCTTACATTCCAGTTCCCATGGCATTGGAATATGAAGACAATAGCGCACACACAGTAGAATATCCAAATTGTGACAATTTCAGGTACAGTCGAAGTCTTCTCCGGGAGCAGGGGTCACTTTCCCAGGAGCATCTTAGATTCGGCAGCCAGCTGGCTTAGTTCCACTACTGTGTGATCCGTTTCTCCCTCATCACGTGGTTAGGGTTACATGGGCTTCAAAGATGGAGTGGCGCACAGCTCACAGGCCCCCAAAGTATGATACATGAAAAGTAAGCGAAAACAATTTAGAAACACAGAAAAATTGAATACACTGTATACCGTGATTGGCTATATTATCCCCTTACTGTATAATAACTATAGCGTTAAGCAGGACAAAACAGCATTGCGAAAGCAGCCGTGGCAAGCGAGTTGCATGTTAAAAACAAAGCGGCCATTTTTGCAATACTGCGCATGTGCGAAAAATTCCCTCCAGAACTGCGAGTGCGTCACATCACGTGAGTATAACCGACGCATGCGCAGACTAGAAATCTGCAAAGCAGCGATCAGTCAGTAGGCAAGCGTTGTTAGGATTAACAAACACATCGGCAAGCGTCTTTGGGACACCCGCATGTAATATAAAAGTGCAATATTAATACAGTACACATTGTTGATTATAACGTTAGTGATTATACGAGGTTCATGAGTCCAGCAAGTCGCGTAACGTGTGAATCCTTGCTCTACCAATCCCCTCTTTGATGATATTTACTATCATCACTATTAAATGGAACCAGATGCCAACTTTTCTCTTTCACATCTCATTCATCTCAATTTCAACAAACTTGTTGTTTATCCTTTTTTCTGCATCCTTATTAGGATGGAAATTCTTTGCTCTTTTATAGATCTGATTTTTCAGCTCTTCTAATTCAAGCTCATCAACATTCCTTTTCATTCCTCTCTTATTCACAGTATACTTCTTTCGGCATTTTTGACATTTGCAGCAAATTATTATGATTAGCACAATTAAACTTATTCCTGCTATTGGCATCAGTATTTTACTCACAAGACTTTTACCTATGTTAGAAAATCAACTACCTACAGAGGAGAGACCATCAGTTAGTCTCTTCCAGGCACTATCAACCTCCAGTGGTTTGAGTTCCTTTTACAAATTAGTGATGTTTCTCACATATTTCTTAATTTCAACACTCTTATCAGGAATGTAAGTGCAACAATGTTGCGCTTTCAAAATCCTGCAGACTCCGCCCTCTTTTGCTAATAAGGTGTCAAGAGCAAGCCTGTTCTGTAAAACCATAGATCTGATCGCAACCATTTCAGTATTGACCAGTAGGAAACCAGCAGCAGTGTCAGTAGATAACCGATCCACTACTGTTGACAATTTGCAAATTCGGTGTGTATTCAGAACCACTCCCAATCCAGGTATCAATGCACTAAAAATATCACCTATTATTTCTCCTACACTTTCTCTTTTACTACGTATTAATCCATTAGTATTTTCATTGCTTCCAGCGGCGTCATTCACATGGTATATTTTCGGGACGACTATGCCAAAATAGCAGCTTCCATACCAGTGATCCGGCAATTTGAAATAAGCCTTGTTTCCACATATATAATAAATTCCAGGAAACACAGGTTCTGACCCATTTTTGAAACCCCAACCTCCAATTACCTTATAATTGTGTTCGCAGTCACTGGAACCGATGAATATATTATTATAATAACTAGTCTTTTCTCTATGGAGAAAGAGTTTCCCTTTTCTTTCGAAGTCCAGTAACAGTGCAGCATTAGCTTCACCATTTGAGGTGCTTTCCATGTTTTCTGCCCATTTAGGGGTTTTCTGCTTTTTATCATTGGCCTTTCTTTGGAAACTCTCCCTTCTTTTCTCTGCCATATTTAAAAACATTTTTTCTTGTTCATGTCAAGAACAGGTTAAGTTGTCTCTGTGTGCTTCAACTAAATCTATTTCACCTATTGTCAGAAAGTATTCTCCCATATAACGTGTCACGTCGCTTTTCGTATGTACAATATTCAGATTTCCTCGAATACGAAGTTCAGAAAATACTACGTCAGAGTTAGAATAGTAATATTGTAAAGTTCCTCTATAAAATAAGCTTGCTAATATACTACAGGAAATTCCATAGGTTAGGGGTAAATGGTGATAGGTCACACCTTCAGCTACAAAAGTAGGTAGTTTCATACAGACATAGCAGTCCTCTATTTCCATAGCTTCTACATATTTTACTAGAAGGTTTGCAAATACATTCAGATGTGTTCTGTTTTTGATCCTGTGAAAATGTAGTCTTCCCTCATCTGGTGCATCTAAGTCCAATTTAGTCTGTCTAAGGCTAAGAGTCTTCTCACGTCTTTCTACACTTCGTGGCGTTTCTTCAGTTTGTATAACTTCTGTGTCTTGTGTCACTGGTTTAGTAGGGTACAGGTTAGTGTCTTTACTTATCATAAACGGAATTGTAATTGTTAGTCCTATCCATAATATCAGTACTATTGCTACACTACACAAACATACTTTGCAGCATGTTTTACAATAGTTTCCTCTAGGTCTTCCATTCACATTTGAATCAGACATTTTGGCTCATAAGAAGCTTTCCAACCCCTCTTTGTAACTTTACACAGGAGGCTTACGCAGTTTTACTTTCAGGTTGGGTCTTCTTCTTCGGAACCCTGATCAGTAATCGATTCTCTTTCACTTTCGTCACTTATCTCGAGATCTTCAAATTCTTCTAGCACTAGGTATGTCCACACGGGACCCTTATAATTTTCGTTTTGTCTTTTTATCCTGCTACTTCTCCTTTTGGTTTGGGTTCCAGCTCTCTCTTTTTCACTGGCAGCCATCTTCCAATCTTCTAGCTTTTCTTCTACAGTTTTTAATCTTAATTTCAGTCTTTTTATGAATCTGGGTTCACTTTTCTTCTTTTTGAGTCTTTTAACTGGTACTGTGATCTGGTTTTCTTCACGGGCTCTTTTGTTTTCGTTCAGTTGTGGCACATTTATTTCAACCCTTTCTTCTTCCTTTCCTGTCTGACTAGTCCCAGGTCTTACTTCAGTTTCTTCTGCCTGGTTACTAAGCTGGCCTGGTTCAGGTGTATGCTGATTTTGACTTTCGTTTGTTTCAAGTGCTGTTTCCTGAACACCTTCGTCTATTTCTATCTGATCCTGTTCATGCACTTCGAACCCTTGATTTTCTTCTGCATGAACTTCAGCTTTTATTTCTAACTGTCCCTTCTCAGTTTCTGGAGTTCTTGGAGGTGTGTCGATAACCTGTTCTGTCCCTACCTGGCCTTCCTCCTCAGAGTTGTCGTGGATTTCGATTATCTGATTTTCGCCTCCTAGTCCTGTCTCATCCTCACTATCCCACTCTCTATCTAAGTAGGTGTATCTCCTGGTTCTTATTGGATCAAAGGTCAGATCATCTGCAGGGAACCACTCGTCTCGACTGGTGCTTGGTTGCTCATCATCAGCTATTTCAGGACCAACGTCTGGAGACCCTTCAGCTGCACAACCTTCAGCCTTATTTGCTTCTTCTTCTGTCACCCTCTTGGTATGACTGGCATGGATCCACTTTGGCACGCCGGCACACTTTACCGCAGTTGTGGTGACAAGGATCACTTGTCTCGGTTTTCCCCACTTCGGTGCTAGGCAACTTGACCGGGTGTGTTTTTTAAAAACAACCCAATCACTTGGGTTCAGATTATGGACTGGAGTTGTTGGCCTGGCGACGGCGTCTTCCCCAATCTGGTGAGAGATAGAACGCACTTGGTCACCCAGCTGCTTGCAGTATTCTAGTACCAAATCATCAGAAATACTTAGCAGTTTGTGTCCTGGTACCCATGCCTGCCGCATCACTCTTCCCATTATTATCTCATGGGGGCTCAGGCCTGTCTTTCGGTCTGGGATGCTTCTCAGTCCCATCAGGACAAGGGGTAAAGCGTCTATCCAATTCAATCCAGTAGAGTTACACATTTTTCCCAGTCTTGACTTTATTTTGCCATTCACTTGTTCAACTACTCCAGAAACCTCTGGATGATATGCACAGTGTAGTTTTTGGGTAATCTTAAATGCCTCAAAGAGCTGGGGTATTATGTCATTGGCAAAATGCCCACCTCTGTCCGATTCAACTGTGACTGGGAAACCGAACCTAGGTATCAGCTCCCTTAGTAACAACTTGGCTACGGTAATGGCATCATTTTTCTTGGCTGGGTAAGCTTCCACCCACCTTGAAAATAGGCAGACTATGACAAGGACATACCTCATTCCTTTGCAAGGAGGTAACTGTATAAAATCAACCTGTAGTCTGATAAAAGGACCCTCTGCCTTTCCAATTGTACTACGTAACACTACTGTCTTTTTCCCAGGATTAAACTGCTGACACGTTAAGCACCTCTGGCAAAGTGCCTCTGCAATGTTTCTGAACTTTGAATTGTACCATGTTTGTTTGAAAACACGGACCATCGCATCTCTCCCTATGTGTGAGTCCCCATGTATTAGTCGAGCCATAGGAGCAATCATGCTGTCTGGTAACACAGGCAAACCACTAACATGAACAACAACACCATCTCTACTCCTGGGTTGACAATCATCCTTCTCCCATCTTTCCTTTTCTTCTGGTTCTGCAGCCTTTTGCAACCCTTTCAGTTCCTCCCAAGTTGATACATCCTCAAACACCATAAGTTGGCAGCTGTTTCCGACTCCCCCCAATTTGATATTCAAAGACATTTTATGTCTCGCACAATATTGGGATACTTGGTCAGCCTATCTGTTGCCCGCTGTCACATCGTCATTGCCTATTTGTGAGCAGCACATTTGACCACTGCCAATTCTTTTGGTAATTAAATTGCTTCCAGTAGGTTCTGTACCACGTTTCCATTTCTGATAGGGGTACCTGAGGAAGTCATGAATTCTCTTTGCAGCCACAATTGGCCGAAGTCATGCACAGCCCCGTAACCATACTGGCTGTCAGTGTATATGGTTACTCTCTTGTTTTTCGCATTTTTACAAGCTCTCGTCAATGCAACCAGTTCAGCTACTTGTGCAGATTTTACTCCTAATAGGCAGGATGCTTCTATTGTTTTTTCTAGAGTAACCACAGCATAGGCAGCACTTAGACCTCCATCCTCATGTCTTAAACATGACGCATCTACAAAATATTCAAGGTCTTCTATTGGCAAAGCTGTTTCCTTGATGTCTGGGCGTGGTTTGGTGCTAAATTCAGTCAGATCAATGCAATTATGCTCGATCTCTCCCTCAACCTCTGCACCCTGGGTATCAGGTAACAAGGTAGCTGGGTTCAGGATGTTACATCGGGCAATCGTTACATTTGCTGCACCCACCAGGATTCTTTCATACTTAGTCAGCCGACTAGGTGTGAGGTACTGGATTTTGCTTCTGGTCAGTAAGATCACAACAGTGTGTGGGACATACACAGTTACCGGATGTCCCATGACAATGGATTCAATTTGTTCAAGACTCGTGCAGGTTGCAGCTACTGCTTTCAGACATCCAGGTAATCCAGCAGCCACTGGATCTAAAGTGGCAGAAAAATATGCCACCGGACGTCTAGTCAGACCATGAATTTGTGTCAGGACTGAGAGTGCACAATTGTCTCGTGTGTCACAAAACAGGGCAAAGTCTTTTGAATAGTCAGGTATTCCTAACGCAGGAGCCGAACACAGACAGTTTCGCAATTTCACAAAGGATGTCATGCTTTCATCATCCCATTCAACTGGATCCTTAGCGCCTTTCTTGGTCATTTTTATTAATGGTTTTGCCAGAACTGCAAATCCCACAATCCACTGTCTACAGTATTCTAGTACTCCCAGGAACATTCTGACTTCTTTCTGAGTATGTGGCAATTCCATGTCTCGAATAATCCTGATTCTGTCTGAAGTAACCTTCCGGATACCTTCTTCTATCTGGTGCCCCAGATATTTCACTGAATTCTTGCAGAATTGTAATTTGTCTGGTGACACCTTATGTCCTCCTTTACCTAAGTGATTTAGCAAGGCAATGGTATCAGTAACACAGTCGCTCCGACTTTTAGACGCCACCAAGAGGTCGTCTATGTACTGGACCAAAACTGATTCTCTAGGCAAAACTAGTGATTCAAGGCATCTTTTCAAAATCTGATTGAAAATCGAAGGACTCTCTGTGTACCCCTGAGGGACACGATTCCAGACGTAGACGTGACTGTCAAATTCAAATGAGAAAAGGAATTTGCTGTCTGGATGCAATGGGATGGAAAAGAATGCGTGACACAAGTCAATGACGGTAAACCATCCAGCATTCCAGGGAATTTGGTACAAAATCACTGCAGGGTTTGGCACAATAGGACAACAAGGGACAACAATTGTGTTTACCTTGCGCAGGTCCTGCACTACCCTGTACTTCCCACTAGGCTTTTTGATTCCAATTATGGGCGAATTACAAGGACTGCTCATCACCTCTTGTATGATGTTAGCTTCTAGCAATCTGTGTATTTCAATGACAACTCCAGCTTTCACTTCTGCATTCATTTTATACTGCTTGGTATTTGGGTAAACTGCATTTGGTTTTATGGCTATTTGAATCAGATCTACATTTGCCATTAATCCTACATCTTTAACGGTGAAATCCCACACCTCAGGTATCACTGTCTGTTGGAGCTCTTCAGGTAAGTCTTGCAGAGTTAATTTCTTAATTTCTGAATTGGGCTTTAGGAACATTCATTTGTAAAGTCCATCTTCATCTGGGGTCTGAATTTCAATGCCTTTTGGTGTGCAAAAGATGGTACAGTTCATTTTGCACAACAAATCACGTCCCAATAAGTTCACAGGACTGGAATCACAGACGACAAATCTGTGCATTTCTTTAAAATTCCCTATGGAAATCTCCATTGGTTCTGTTACTGGGGTACGTATTATTTGATTTGACATGCCTACTACCTGGATGGCTTCGAGAGGGGGTAGGTTTGGAACGTCTGCTGTTCTCACAGTAGAACGGGTAGCACCAGTGTCCAACAGAAAGGTGACGTCATTTCCTTCAACCTTTCCTTCAATGTATGACCCTGTCTGGTCTACCGGTAAGGAGGCGCCAAGTACGCACTCCTCGTCCTCCCCCCTCAGGCCCCGTCAGTATGGTTGCTCACAGAGGAATGTATCATTCAACAGGAATTGCGAGGTTGCTGTATTTCTATTCTCCCTTCCTTCCCATACCTCGACCTCCTCATTCTGCTGAGTTTGGTTCCTATAATTAGGTCTAGGTGCACGAGGCAACTGACTCTGTTTTACCTGTTGCTGGGTCTTTCGTGGCCTCTCTTTCTGCACCTGTGGATTTAAATCATTATTGGGCACATTACCATTCTGTAGCATGGGACACTCGTCTCTCCAGTGCCCTATCTGACCGCACCCGTGACAGGGAAACTTCTTTTTGGCCTCCTCTCGACTCCTCTTTACTCGGGGTTTCCCTCCTCCCCCAGATTTTGTGTTCGGGGTAGTATTATTTATTTACTTAACTGCTTTTCTTGCTGTTCCGCCAATTGTACTTGAGCCCACACGACCTTCTCCTTCAATGCCTTTCGTTTGTTTTCCATCTCATCTTCACAGTATTTTGCGTACTTTAGTACCTCATCTATGGGTTTTCCCTGCCAACAGATTTTATTATCTCTAATCCACTGGGAAATTTCAGGTCTCAACCCCAACACGAACCGATAAATGAAATGGGTCATATCCTTCATTTCAATGTTATCGATCCCACTGTAGGTCTTGAACACCTGTAACAATCGCTCATAATAGGAATGTACAGTTTCATCACGATTTTGAGTAGTTCTATCTATGCGGGTCCAATCAGTTTCTTTGGCTGGCACTTTCTCCTTCAAGTATTGTATTACTTTGTCATACTTTCTCATTACGTCTGGCGAGGTAGCTCCGGTTCTGGAGTCTCTCTCATACTCTTCACTGGGCCAATCAACTGCAATTTTGCATTCTGTCCACAAATCTACAGGAACAACAATGTCGAAGAACCCATCCAGGTCCTTCAGGAGACATTTTTGGACCTTAACGAATCTCTCGACCTGTCTATACCATTCTACGGGCTTCTCTCGTAATTTAGGGAAATCATTTGTGAATGACACAATGTCCTGTCTGGACCATGGAACATGTACATATTTCCCACCTGGCACTTCTCTCATGGGATACAACTTTTCTGCCTTGTCAACTTCCTTTAGGACATATTCAGAAGTCTTTGGTCTGGCCTTACTGTCTTCCTTTTTCTTTGCCCACCTGACTTTCCACTTGTCTAGATCTCCCCATTTCTGTAGTAGGTTCAGCAATTCCTTTATCTGTATCTTTTTCCCCGACACATTCATATTTTCTAAATCTTTGTCGGAAAATTCTGCTCTGTAAGGTTTCTGTAATACCTTGGACCGACTATTTTCTGCTATGTCCATTAATTTCTCATGGAACACTTTGGTGTTCCGGGTAAGGCTTTTGCATAGGAACGGCAACTCCTCTTCATCAAGGGTATTTAACCTGTCTAATCCCACATTCCCAGCCATCAGTTCCTCCAGCTCTATTCTTAGCTTGTATATATCTAATGGTTTCGGCTGAGGAGTTTCCTTTTCCAATTCTCGAGACCATCTCACTATTTCTTCCGGAGTCACTACTGTGGCACTCCGAGTACCTGAAGCTGTTTCTATCAGGACTTCCCTTGCACTAGTCTGAGTTCTTGCCCTGGGCACACTGGTTTCCGGTTCCCTTATTAGTAGATCCATCAGGGAGACTACAGATTTGCATTCACTCGCCTGATCATCAACTATGAGAGGTTCCGTTCTGGACGGTGCTACAACTGGTCTAATAACTGGAGTTTTCGGACTAGCCTGTCTATCTCCATAAAGAGGAACAACTGGACCAATAGTTACTGGAATTGTCAGCGCTTCAGGACTGGGATTTATCTGCGCTATTTTCTGAATGAGCTCATCTCTCTGTTTGGCTAAAGCTTCTCTCTCTCGTTCTTGTAAAACCCTTTCAATAGTGGTGTCATGCATTATTTGGGGTACTAAAGGAGGGTATATACTCGGGGCAGTTGGGATTGCCATACTTGGTCTCTCATCACCGAATGGTCTATAATTTGGGATCGCTGTGCCAGGCCTACGAAATCCATCGTTACCACTGGGCCTACTACTTGTACCAGCTATATCTGTCTCACTGGCCCTTCTACTTCTAGGACGTCTGAAAAATGGGTTTTTCGAACTCAGGGGCCTAGACTCCTCATCATAGGGTGGTGGATTTTTCATTAATAAATCCTCCAGGTATTCATCTTCTGAATCACCCATAGCCATTAAGTGTCGGGTTTTCTCTGTCCTCTTTCCTCCTACCAGTTCGTTTGCTCCAAATACTGGAAATAGTCCCTCAACCATCATATTCTGTCTCCACTGTTTCCTCTTTTTCTCTTTTGCCTCTCTCTGCAATTTCGGGTACCATTCATTTACTCACCCCCTTATCCATTCGGGGTCTATCTCGCTCTAGAGCCTCAATCTCCCATTCTTCTAAAGCCTCATATTGCGTCAACCTGGGTCTGGGGTGTAGGTCATTCATTCGGATCCTCAAGTTAAACAGGATTCTACTATTAAAGGTACCATCTAGGGGAAATGCTAGGATTCTGTCATCTTCGGTATACTTTACCCAATTCTCCAACCATACACAGGTATGATACCCTTTGTCAAACATCATAAATGATGCAGGAGTATTAGGTGGGGGAATAATCACACCATCTCTAGTTCTGATGGGTTTGTCTTTCTGGAAATAATTCTTGATTTTGTCCGCAAATGACATTTTTCTCTTATTTCCGTACATATTGTAAGGTCTACCTCTTAGCATCTGCTCCTTATGAAACCCTAGATTTTGGGGGTCAGGTAGAAATTCGGGATACCACATACACCTCGACAAGCTGTCTTCAAGCTCAGAGTGCGCCATTTTTGTTTATAAACATGCTTCCAATGCTAGCGCGTCTTTCAATTTTCAACAACCAATCAATTCTGTGGTTGCAAATAGTTTTGACCAATGGGTGCGCGGCCTTTTCGCGAGACGCGGTCTCACGCTCCGGCACTCACCCCTCCTTTACAATATCAGTTCCGTGACACACCCGTTGTTTCAACCAATTCCAGCGCGGCACGGAGTGACGTCAGCGCAGCTCTGCGACTGACTCCCTCTTTCACAAGGTAACGGAAACTTTGAATTATTTTCTTAAAGTGCAAGTGCTCTATTTAGTTTACAACGTATAACATTCGCCACTGTACTCGAGTGTCTAAACAGGAAAGAATTTGTCTCTCTGCAAGTAAACCCCTTCTGTCTACTTTTCATACACTGCGGATAGACCCTTCTGCCTACCCTTCACACAAGCATTAGAGAACCTGTTACTTCTTTGACTCATCCACTCTTTCCGGGAAATATACTAAGTCTAAAGTTTCACTAGCGAACTCCTTTGCTATCACACAAGCTCCGATGAACCTACTACTCCTTCCTAGCATGACCCTTACTAGGTAATATCACAATGGGAGTTTCAATAGCGAACTCGTTGCTATCATTTATTCAATTATGCATACAGAAAACCCTAATTAGCGCTTCCAGTTCTGCCTAACCATGCACTAATTTTCCTCGAGCCACTGACCTCACGCGGAGTGGATTCTACTCACCACCCGCTATTCTACCCCCGGGGAATTTCCAGACAACATATAACAATCACTAACAATTTGTTAATCACATTGAGTAATACAGCAGCATTTCATGAAAGCAATTTCAAACCAATTTATAACATTTTAAAGCAAAGAAAAAATATTTAGCAGCGCATTTAATAGTTTCACGGTTTATCTACAAAACATCTTATCTGCCTATCTTAACTAGTCCTAACCATAGCTCTGCTACCAGAAAATTACTGATAGCGCGCGCAGGTCATCCAACTCTTTATATTACCAAACATACTCACTTGGGCCCATAATGTGCTTACTATTTTCTGAATCAGGTAACCCACACGCTGCTATTCAGCAATTTGAGTTTCCTTTCTATTTACTCTTGTGTACCCGACTTACCAATCTTCATCACAGGTACCTATAATCTCGACAGATCAGGAGCTAGCAGGGGTAAACAGATAATTCTAAACAATATTTCTTGTTCATTTGAATAATGATTCATACCTTTCAATAACCACAAACACAGGAAGTTTTAAACTCTTTATCTAGTCATCAAGAAAACTTTCCATATGCCATGAGAATGAAATATACACAGATCAGACGATCAATACCTAAGATCAGAAACACCGTGTAGCTATGAATCAAAGCAAATAGCATTTGAGATTTTTCAAGAATCTAAGGTTGGGAAATAAGGAACATGCTATTATGTACTATAGACTTCTCAACGTTACTAAAGGCGGGTAAAGAAAAGGAACATACTACTCAAGGTGATTTCTACTATACTGTGGGTCTAAGGGACAACGTCACTCCTAAGAGTTTCTATATCAATAAGTACTTTTCTCTAAAGGAGGGTAAAATGGAACATACTACTTAGGCAACCAGAATAGAGATTTGACTAAAGGTAGTGGAAAATATGGAGCATGCTAGTAAACGCTTTTCATGAAGGCAACTTTATATGAAGACAGGAAATAACACAGGCAAGTTTGCTTTATTTGGAAAATAGGAGAGAAAAGATTTAGAATAGACGAACACACACACAAATTATATTTACCTAGAACAGGTCGGAGACTAACCCTGGCCATGGGTCAGTTGGGAAAGGCGGGAAAGGACCCTCAAGGACTTAGGATGCCAGTAGGCGAGCAGGTACAGTTCATGGACAGTAAGGACAGGATACCCTCAGGATTGGATCAGGACCGGGATCATCAAAGGGTACAACCAACACCTGCAGCTTCGGATGCAACGCCTGCGCTACGCCCTCTCTGCAAGGAATCTGCCAATAACCCCGATTGGGTTCTCGAATCTCCCAGCAAAGTGCTTCGCCAGCATTTAAGGTTTCTCCACCCCGGACTGTGTTTGTGGAAATTACGGACAGAGTGCTCCGCAACTCTCTGTATCAATCACCTATAGAGTTCGTAGGGTCGGTGACAGGTCAGCTATTCGGACAAGTCGGACAATTTCTCTAGCTAAAACTAGGCTAGTTATACTGTTTTTGGGTCAGTGGACCACCCACAAATGTTGCTAATGAAAGGATCCCCAACTTAGGATTGGACAAGAGAGGTGGTTAGGTCATTGTCACCACCTAGAATTTTGTGTTCCCATAATTAATATTCTATTTCTAAAACCCTCCCCTTACATTCCAGTTCCCATGACATAGGAATATGAAGACAATAGCACACACAGTAGAATATCAAAATTGTAACAATTTCAGGTACAGTCGAAGTCTTCTCCGGGAGCAGGGGTCACTTTCCCAGGAGCATCTTAGCTTCGGCAGCCAGCTGGCTTAGTTCCACTACTGCGTGATTCGTTTCTCCCTCATCACGTGGTTAGGGTTGCAATGCATGGGCTTCAAAGATGGAGTGGCGCTCAGCTCACAGGCCCCCAAAGTATGATACATGAAAAGTAAGCGAAAACAATTTAGAAACACAGAAAAATTGAATACACTGTATACCGTGATTGGCTATATTATCCCCTTACTCTATAATAACTATAGCGTTAGGAGTTAAGCAGGACGAAACAGCATTGCGAAAGCAGCGGTGGCAAGCGAGTTGCATGTTAAAAACAAAGCAGCCATTTTTGCAATACTGCGCATGTGCGAAAAATTCCCTCCAGAACTGCGAGTGTGTCACATCACGTGAGTATAACCGACTCATGCGCAGACTAGAAATCTGCAAAGCAGCGATCAGTCAGTAGGCAAGCGTTGTTAGGATTAACAAACACATAGGCAAGTGTCTTTGGGACACCCGCATGTAATGTAAAAGTGCAATATTAATACAGTACACATTGTTGACTATAACGTTAGTGATTATACGAGGTTCATGAGTCCAGCAAGTCGCGTAACGTGCAAATCCTTGCTCTATCAACGTGACCTCTTAAAAGATAGGTTACACTGCAAAATTACAGACAGGTCGCAAAAAGTCAATGCGCACTTTGTGACCACTAGTTGCGATCTACCTATTTGTAAAACCCGCCCCGTAATTTGGTGACGAATGTTTCTTTTTTTTTTATTTTTTTTTTTAAAGTGTTTCAATCTCGTGCATGGTCGCCATAAAGTAGTTTCAAATGATTTGATTATTTTTAAGGTTAGGCTCTTATACTTTTTCATAAATTTGTGAGTTGCTGACTCTAGTATATAATTCTAAAGTCTGCTAAAAAAGTTTTCTTTTTCAGAGATTTGCAGTTGGAGTCCCTTTTGTGGTGTGCCTAGTGTGTTGCTGCTGTGTGTGTGTGTTGCGCAAACGCTTTACACATTGCCTCCGGGATAAGCCTTACTGCTCGTGCCAAGCTACCAAGGGGGTAAGCAGGGGTTATCTTTGCGTCTAACTCCCTTGCCCTGACTAGAGTGGTGGTCTCTGCCTGGCTTTGTCGCAAGCCCTAGCCACCCAGAGATCCCATTTCTAACACACCTGTTGTAAAATATTGTTGCAAAACCCTAATAATGAAATCGAAAATGCTTTTGGTAATAGAAATTGCTTTTTATTTGAAGGGACATTAAGTTTATCATCAAAATAAAAAATGAACAATGATATGCAGTCAAAATTAACCAATAAATAGCACTGCATATGATATCACACAATATCACAAATGGTGTCACAAATAATGCAACTAGCGATGTCACTGACATCAAATATAAATTGTGCAACATCAAAATTAGAGGCTACTAGTTTCATTGCATTAACTTTTTGAACATTTCTGTTGGTATTTATCCATATTTATTTTTTGGGCATTTTAGCTGTATTTATCCATATTTATTTTGTGTTTTATGAATAAATGAAGAGGTATCTTGTATATATATCCACATTTATTGAGCCAATAAATGTACTTTTACCGATTTCAGCACATTTAGCAGCCAAATATAATAAAATTATAAAGTCACATTATAATAATTCCACAATAGCAAAAACGTATGTTAGAATATGCAGTTATTTAAGGAAATGTAATGTGTTTTTTGACTCCACATGCTTTCAATCTGCACGACTATTGGCTGGGAATTCATGAACAACAACAAGGAGAGTCACTGAGAAGATTCTAAATTTTATGCATTTTTCCACTTAAAAAAATGACATTACAGACTGGAAATACATTGGGCCCGATTCACAGAACTAACTTAAGACAAAATCCTAAACTTACTACCATTTTGTTATTCACAGAAGGCACTTACTCATTTTGGTATTCACAGAAGGCACTTACTCATTTCGGTATTCACAGAAATGCCTTCTGTGAATACCGAAAGTCTTAAAGTTAGGATTTTTCTCAGTTTAGGAGTCCTAAAGTTAGGAGTTCTAACTTTACTATTAAACTGAGAAAAATCCAAACTTTAAGACTTTCGATAGTCACAGAAGCCATCTAGGAGTCTAAAGTTAGGAGTCCTAACTTTACTACTCCTAAACTGAGAAAAATCCTAACTTATAGACTTTCGGTATTCACAGAAGGCATTTAGGAGTCCTAAAGTTAGGACTACTAACTTCTGTGAATACCAAAATGAGTAAGTGCCTTCTGTGAATACCAAAATGGTAGTAAGTTTAGGATTTTGTCTTAAGTTAGTTATGTGAATCGGGTCCATTGTTTTCTGTCTGTATTTATCTGTAAAAATGGAAAACTGGGAGCCTTAATCAAAATCAATCATATCACATACGCTGTAAACATTTCAACGTTTTCAAATATGTTGCTGATAGAAGGAAATGAATGTCAATTTCTCGTTTACCTAAACAGGGCGTACATCCATAACACAGCCTCACAGCTGATTTGAATGTGCTAGTATCTCTGTGTTGTCAGTGTAACTCCAGCAGCCTTAATGGTCAGTACCATTTCTACATCTGGATGTTGAGAGTGGGGTTGTAGTTTTACAACTGCATTTCTTATCTGTTGAGATGTCTGTCATGAGTGAGTGCAACTGCTGCAGCTTCACTCCACTTTTTATATCAATTATGATTACACCTATATGTTGCCAATGGTATTGCAATATATGTGTATCGTGACATGTACTGCTTGAAAGTGTGCCAGAGAGCCTTTCAATTACATATTTTTAATGCACATACATCTACATCCTAGTGTAGGCACTGCAGCCACTTTTAATGTTTGTCACGATATATATTACATACAAATGAACCTACAGTCGCCTTTCATCTCTGTGTAATGAAAAAAATGTTTTGAGGCATCAGTGGTTTCATCCATGTCAGTTATTATGTTATTTGTGATGTCATGTGTGAGGTCATGAGCGGTGCATTGGGGTGTTATGTTGTGTACCTAACCCATAACTTAAGAATTTCAAACAATGTTAGATCTCAATCTTAACTTTAGCATCACTTCAATTGTTTTTTTATCTGAAAATTGTATGAAAAATATACAAAACATGTATCCATGACGCATCATGCACAGTGACATCAATATTACTGACGCTTCAAATAGATCTTCAAATTAAATTATTATATTAAAAAGAACTACCCATAATCAAATAGAGTAAAAATGTGCAATCAGCACATGAAGTAAGGATAGCAGTTATGAAGACATGGCAATGGTAAACCTTATTAAACCCCTAAGATCAATTAACTTTCTCCCGGGTGAACTTGAAGACATAGTAAGTAATTGGTACTATACTTCTATAGCCACATACCTCACTCCCAAATGAAAACTAATGTTACATTTTATAATTAAAAAGACCCGGATAAAATGTGAAAACAAACGCTATCTAATTAAACCAATATTTGAATGCAAAAGCGCGTGCAGATGTTGAAATGTGAAGGTTGGGAAGAGTCTCTACGCTGGGAAGATTGCATGAAAGAAAATTGTTGGATGAGAGCAGGCTGCAGAACAAGTCAAACCAGTTACTGCCAAATTGGACCCGGATGGAAGGAGTGGGAAGTGCGAGTAATACATTACTTTCTGTTTTTTCAACCTATAAAAATCAAGCTGTGATTGTGAATTTTGTAGCTACACTAGTGCATTGCACAAAGACGAGCATAACATGTTCTACTGTGTGCAGGGGGGCTACCTTCACCAAATTATTGGTGGGACACAGGTCATATGAGCAGCTCCTTGCATTGGCGCCTCTCTCTGGAAAAGACCCCGCATTGAGCAAACATTCTCAGACTCCAGAACCATGAATAAGCCACTTGTTTATTCATCTTTTATAGTGCTAACAACCAGTGGTGAAAACTCAAGCTGTGCTTCCTTGCACCCCAAAAATCAGGGAACAAGTCCTTAAGGTTAGACAGTTGCAACGATGAACTTCCTCATTACTGGCACAATCTCATCCTTGCACTACTAGCTCAGGTGGAAACTTTGCAATATGTATAGCATATACATGTAACATTATTTGCAAAGTCTATTTTGAGCGATAAGCTATATGCAGAAATGTCAGCGGTATCTCATCTTGTTCCCTGTTTTATTAGTGTCATGAAGAGACCTCCTTAAAAAATAATAATAAAATAGATATTACCACAAAAGGAAATTGGAAAATAAATCACATGGCTATTATTTTACCTTTTGTGAATCATATGTATATTTTCTAAATAGTAAGATGTATCTGATCTTAAAGTGCCTCAAAATGTTAGCATTTTAAAATAAAGGTAAGTTTGCTCTGTGTCCTTAAAACGGGCCCTTTTTCAATAAGTATTTTAGATATTCCGTATTGATTGTTTTGGTTCTGGGTCCTACAAATAAGAACTGGCTTGCAATTACAGTATCTTGTCTTGGACACCTTCCTGCCCCTTCAAATATGCAGATAACTCTATTTTACATTGTGTCTTTCTAGTAAACAGTGTAAAACGTCTTGGCATGAACCCGGAGCTCTGAATGTAAATTAATGGTAGGGCCCAAGCCCTTACAACCTAGTGCCTAGGATTCAGTGCGGACAGTGGTCATGTCTGATCAATGTCTGCTTGGTGCCTTACCTTTTATGTGGTCATCTCTTGGTAGCCCACTTGTGAATAAAGGATGCACAAACAAGAGTGTTTGCTGCACCCAATAATCGACCCATTATTCGCACATCCAATCACAGTAAATCTGTGTGTGCACAGCTTAAAACACGTACATACAAGTGCTCTGCGAATAGGGATCGAACAATTTTCAGTCTCTTTTCATTTGCACAAGCATGGTGCACCAGCGGGTACAAAAACGCGTGTGAATCTTTAAATGAACAATAGTTTCAAAAACGACTTTCATGTGAACAGTACTACCCAATAACATACCTATTTAGAAATTGTGACGTTCTAAAAGAACACTAGTATTACTTTTTTTAACAAAGCAGAAACATACCATAGTATTTATAAATCAAAATACTACCGCGCATGTGTAAGAAGAGCCCTTAGAAATATTTTTTTAAGCACCAACTTTTGTACTTCAGGCTGTATCGGATTGTTCTCCACTAGTGAGTGGCTACACGATGAGTTGCTCAGATTTAACTTTGCAGTGCACACGGATTGAGACGTATGCCAAGTGACAGAGAGGACTGAAAGTCACATGACCCGACTTGTACTAGAAAAGGACATGTGCATTCTTCATAAACCAAGAAAGGTTTTCTGCTACAAAACTTGTTTTTGCACATGCGCAAACTACACTTCAGGAGTATGACATACGCACATTCACACTTCAAGACACTGAAAGAAAGAGGGCAACAAAATTGGTGACAATGTCGGAATAACCATGGACTGACACTGGAAAAGAGGTTTACATCCAAAAGCAGCAACAGCCTCAGATAAGTTTGTTGATTCTTAGTGGTGGGAGTTTTATGTTTGCCCCGGCGCAGTGCTTAATTTGAGCAGGTGCTTTCAGGTGCTTAGCACCTGCACTTCTTTCACAGGGTCGGGGCTACAATTTCTGCACCTGCAGGTGGTGGTCTCAAAATTAATTGTTCAATTCAAAATAAAAAAAATAACATGCATTGCATGGTGACCGGCTGATAAATGTTCATAGGCAGGCTGGCATACGCCTGTCCAGGCAGGCATGACTGTGTATCACCACGTTAGTGATGATGTCATCACGCTGATCACAAATCCAAGAAGTCATCAACAAACTATGGCTTGCATTCTATTCCCCTAGTCTGCTGCACCCTGCCACTGCCTGAGCCTAAACCTCCCATTGAATAATTTTAGCTGGGGGCTGGCTCATGACAGAGTTGAGGCAAGATAGCTGCAAGAGCGCATTTGGAACTTGGGAGTGAGGGCTCTTGAGGAAGAATAAATGAAAGTAAGTGTGGACTTTCCACTTGTTGCATACCCAGAGTAGCATATCCGGCAGCCCTGCATTGCTGCTATCCTCAATGTGCTCGATAAGGCTGTGGCCCAACACAACTTTTGTGCGCCTTGGCATCACCAGAAGAATCTGTGCGCTGCACCCCAGCATGGTAATTCCTGAGCGTGAGTGAGTCCAGTAGGCACCACAGCCATACTTACTGGCATTGGCAGCATTACTGCTGGGGACAATGCCTGTGCTGTAGCAGGCAGGATCACAGCAAGCTGAGCAGTGTATGCCGATGCCGTGGCCATCCCTGGACCTACTAATTGTAGGCAGCAATAGCAGTGACATGACCGCTGTGCTCAAGCAGCCGCCTGTTCCGCAATAAACCCAGTCATACCACACTGATTAATGTATGCAAAAAAGCATTTTCATTTGGTGTACATTTTGTTTTTGCACTCAGTGTAGGTAATAAAGTAAAACATCTTCCGCTTCTTTAGGAATGACAACAGGAAAACGCAGAGTTCAAAATAGCAGGTACATGTACAGGCTGACGACAGGGGTCAAAGGCAGGAGCAGTGTTAGAGATGAGAGACAGCGAAAGTAAAGAGGAGAAGAAACAACAAGAGAGGAGAGAGATAAAACGGAGCAAAGTAGAAGAAAAGGAGGAGAGCAAATCAGATACAAAGAGAAAACAGCCATGATGTGAAGAAGAGAGCATTAAGAAGAGAGAAGATAGAATGAAAGGATCTGGAAGACAGGACAGACGAAAAAAAGCAGACAAATGATAAAATGGAGACACAGCTAATCACTGCTAGAGAGTGATATTAAAGAGCCAAGATCGAGGGGAGAGAGAGCAGAGCATGGATAAAAGTGAAGAAAAAAAAGGCAAGGCTAAAATGAATAGAGTGCAAATCAGAAATACAGGGTGTGACAAAAGTGATAGAAAACAATTAGAGAGGTGAGAGGATAGACTCTTAGAGCAAAGACTTAGGGGACAGACAACAGATCAAGGTTAGAAGATAGAGACTGAGGCAGTGAGAGTGTTGAAAGTGTGGCTCACCGGAGGAAGACGTGTGCAGTGGCCTTCTTGGCAAAATTTTCAGCACCTGCACTTCTTTTTTTACAAATTAAGCCGGCGCAAACTACCTTTGCTCCAACCAGGCGAAAGAGATGACTTGAACGGAGGCAAATAGAAAAAAGTAACTGTTTGTATAGTTTCTGTCAATCAAAGGGACAGTTCCTCCACTATTGAGTGCATTTCTAGACCAATGTAACCTGTTTCTGAAAGCTCTTGAACAGAGGAAGGTCCTTGCTCGGGTATTGCACCCATTCCAGTAGAGGCAAAGCTATGTAATTCACATGCATTTCCATATGATTTGATGCCATTTGCCAATCCCATACATGCAGAAGGAAACCGTTTAGTCATCAGTCACTCACTGCAAGCTCACCCGCTCTGTTGCTGGCATAAGACTCCTTCCTAGAAAGGCACATGTTGCAGCTCTTTACTAAGGCAAGCCAGAAGAGTAACTCCTTGGGGCTGGCGGATGTACGCTATGATTCGATCAATGAAGCGCTACTTAGTAAGTAATTCAAGCATTCTTGCTGTTACCACCTTGCTTATTCCTGAGTGATTCTCAGCCCTCGTAGGCACAGCTGCCAACCTAGCTGTTTCTCATCTGCTGTGAGTATTGTCTTTATCTTACCTTTTACAACATCACCAAGTTATCAGATTCACATGCTTTGTCTTTGCATGTTGTCCCTGGATATTTTCAATGACATTGCAATTATAGGTGGGGAACTTACTATGCTTCAGTTTTACCGAGTGAAGCTCCTGGTATTTGTACCATATCCCCCTTTACTGTAAATTTCATCTGTATGTTTTTGCACACCCATGGTGTAGATTATTTTTAAAGCTGAGTTGCCTCTTGAGTGCCTGTTCTTTCTGAACATTAACTTTCTTTGTTACCTTATTCAAGGCATCCCCATTGGATCCCTTTTCCCCTCCCTTTGTGATTTTGGGCAGCTCTGCTAGCAATACTCTCTTCACTTTCCCTATCCTGCCACCAGTTCTTGCCATACCCATAACATGTATCTATGTATGCAGATGGAATTTGCCCTCTTGGCTTCCAGCAAATTTTCCAGCAGGGGCCTGCTACGCAACCCATACCAAGGTACTGTTATCCCTCTGATTAAATGTCTTGTATGATTATTATTATTATTATTATTATTATTATTATTATTATTAAAGCCACTAAGGACACATGTCTGCAGCTGAAAACACTACTAAACTTGCCGACCTGGCCTATCTACTCAAAGTTAGACTATTTAAGACCATTCTGTTCCACACGAAAATATGTGACCGTTTGTATGATTGTTTCAGTTCTCCAATACAGAGAAATAAATTAAATCCACCATGCTGATAGCAAATGAATGCAATATCTCTCCTAGGATTAGCGGATAAACTCGGGTACAACTTCCTAACTGAGAACTCCCTTGAGAATGTAAACCCACAGGATAAAGACTTCTACGCTCCCAACCTTCCAATGAACTCGATTGCCCCCAGGAGAAAATGATTTATGTTCAGAAAGTTCATCTCCATCCTAGATAACTTCTCAAAGGGATGATCCCACAATGTCTGCATTGCAGAGGTAAATCCCAACTGTGAACTAAAGAGGATAAATAAGGAGGAGCAACAGAAAAACACCATAACGGCCAGACAGCTTAAGGTTCAGGCTCACAAAAGTATTCCTGAAACACTTGAGTGTTGCCTATTGCACATGAACAGAGGAAGACTAATCCTGAAGTAATGGGTAGACAATCCCAGGAGATCTTCACATCTGGTTTCGATTTGCATACAAACAACAAAAATGCTTCCAACAACAATAATAAAGTTGTATATCCGTCATAATAAAATTAGCCAACACGTGTTTCGTCATTAGGTAAGTAGTACCATGACTTCATCAGGGCTGTACTGAATAGCGACTCGCATCAAATAGATGCAGGTAATTATTATGGCTGAGCAGTGACGGGAAACCAGAGTCTCAAAGACATGCGTGCAGTCTAAACTTGATTCCAAGTCACAGAAAGGATAATCTATACTAGAGTACTCCCATGCACATGTGAAAATGGTGTCTACGCCGTATGCAAATCGACACCTGATTTGAAGATCTCCTGGGATTGTCCACCCCTTGACTCATACATGGATTAAAGTGAATTTACTACTCATCTATCTTGTTTTGACATTGATGAATATTTTATACTATTTGAGTGCTCCGAATATTCAGTAAACATTATATGCTCCTTTGTTGAGGAGCTAAGTTGGGTTGTATGGTAACGGACCTTTGTCCTGGAGCACCGAGTTTGACATACATTCGTTAACACTTTCCCTACACTTGTTGCAGAGCGCCTAGAGTTGCAAGACCTGGTTACCATAATTCTGTAAGTTATACAACATAACTACAGACTACGTAGAGACAAAACATCTTTTATCTCATTTGTCCCTAGGCTCCCTTCTCCAGAAACCTGCAACTCCAGGCAGGGGGACGGGGGGAGCATTCCAGGGTAGGAAGCTACTGACTTTGCTCACCTACCACAGATCAGGGAAAACCCTTCTAAGGATGACAGAACATCAGGTCACGTTTTACGTGATTCACTACCCTGATATGCACCACCTGCAGGAAGAAGAAACAGGACTCAACCCACTTTGAGATGAGACCTCTCAGGACAGACGGGGTATGGGAATGGGTGATAGATGAACCTTCAAAGAGATTATGTTTTCCTGATTAGAACTTACTCCCCTTGAGCTCCAGCAGAGCCAGTTGTTTTTGTGATATCTTCTTCCAATTGGATGATTAACTTTATTTTTGTCTGGCCACTGGCAACTTGACCGGCACCAGTTAAATGGAAAGAGAGAGTGGTATGCCCTTCAGCAAGTTTGGAAGACATATGCACAATTATAATTCCTGCTGAATAAATTCCAGGACTGGGACACTTCCCCAAACTCTTAATGACGAGGATAACGTTGGAGAGATCTCATGTTTGCTATGTGCTCTTCTCGTCCCCCTGAATTACTTCTCTTAGCAACTTTCAAATGCCAAAGCCCTGGCCACTGCATTATCCACCAAGCACTAGATTTCAGAAGCCCCAATGGGGATGATATGCTTGCCGGGTTAATCTCAGTGGAAACAATGCCTATTTCGCTCAATCTGTTTCTACTCTTGTGGCCTCAAGGGAGACCCTTGTTCTGGATCTGGGCTTTCTTATCTCTTGTCTTCGTGTGAGGAAACTCGCTCCACTACACGGATTGCAATACTGTCACCAGCTAGGATCTCCCACTTATTTTTTCCATTCATTCCATACCGGCCCTAGCAGCATACCTGTCAACCTCCTGCCTCAAAAATGTGGTGCAGTCAAGTGTTAAGAGGGTGATTCCATTACAATCAATGGAAATTAATACTTTTTGGGAGGGTGATATAGGTCTGAAAAGCGGATGAATCCACTAACATCTATGGAAGCATGTTTTTTGTCAGGCGGGTGAATACAAGTAACAAGCATTTACAATGCAATGGTCTCATCTTTGTTAAGGTTAGAGCTATTGGCATTGCTCATGACATTATTTTTGTTTTTAAAACATATAAATAAATGGCATTGTCATTTACAATGCCAATAGCCTAATCTCTCGCAAATGCGAGACCTATTGCATTTGTACCCACACACACACAGAGCCACACACAGAGCCACATGCACCCACACACAGACAGAGCCACACACCGAGCCACACGCACCCACCCACACACACAGAGCTACACACACAGAGCCACACACTTACGCAGACAGAGCCCAACACACACACAGACAGAGCCCAACACACACACACACACAGACAGAGCCCAACACACACACACACACACAGAGCCCAACACACACACACAGACAGAGCCCAACACACACACACAGAACCCAACATACACACACACACAGCCCAACACACACAGACAGAGCCCAACACACACACACACACGCACACAGTGCCCAACACACACACACACACAGAGCCACATGCACACAGAGAGCCACACACACACAGAGCCTCACACACAGAGAGCCACACACACACACACAGAGCCACACACACACACACAGAGCCACACACACACACAGAACCACACACGCAGACAGAGCCACACACACAGAGCCACACACACACAGAGCCACACACACACAGAGCCACACACACACAGAGTCACACACACAGAGCCACACACACAGAGCCACACACACACACACACAGAGCCACACACACACAGAGCCACACACACACACACAGCCACACACACACACAGAGCCACACACACACACCGAGCCACACACACAGACCCACACACACACACACAGAGCCACACACACACACACACAGAGCCCAACACACACACACACACAGAGCCCAACACACACACACACACATAGCCCAACACACACATACACAGAGCCACACACACACACACACAAACACATAGCCACACACACACACAGAGCCACACACACACAGAGCCACACACACACACACACACAGAGCCACACACACACACAGAGCCATACACAAACACACACAGAGCCCCCCACACACACACACACACACACACACAGAGCCACACACACCCACACAGAACCACACACACACACACAGAGCCACACACACACACAGAGCCACACACACACACACACACACAGAGCCACACACACAGAGAACCACACACACAGAGAAACAACACAGAGGCACACAGAGCCACACAGAGACACACACACAGAGCCCAACACACACACACAGAGAGCCACACACACACAGAGAGCCACACACACACAGAGAGCCACACACACACACAGAGAGCCACACACGCAGAGCCACACACACATACAGAGCCACACACACACACACACAGAGCCACACACACACACACACAGAGCCACACACACATACACACACAGCCACACAGAGCCACACAAACAGAACCACACACAGAGAGCCACACACACAGAGCCACACACACACAGCCAGACACACACAAAAAGAAACAGAGACACACACACACCCTTACCCCGGGGAGTCTCCTGATTTACAAATGGGTTATTCGAGGGAGGAGCTTTGCGAGCAACCAAGATGGCCGCGTGAGCACAGGGCTCCCGAGACCCTCGCAACCTCCTGCATATATCCTGTAGCTTATCCTGACTTTCATATATGTCCTCATGAAGACGAACCGCTGGGGATGCGAATACTGCAACCAGAATCAGAATCGGACCCCGGGAGCCGGAGTTATGACGATTTGAAGATTGCGGCCTGCTCCTCCGTGTTGCCCGGCTGAGGAGTTGGCATGGTGCCCGAGTTGTAGTTGAACAACATCGGCCTGAGGCGGCGGAGACTACCGGTCCGGCTTACTTTCACTTTCGTTTTTCGTCTGCTGGAAAGACCAAATACTGCGGATTCCGCACTGCTGCTCGAGGGACCTTAGAGATCTCCATCTTTCTACCGAGGTCGACCATTGCCGGGCATGGCCTTCCACTTAGCCTCTTGAGTGCGCTTTTATCCCCCGCCCCAGTTTGGAACCATTTTCACTGTCTTCACGATGGCGGGGAAGCCAGAGTGGGACAAGCAGAGATCAAAGGCTACTCGGCGGGACAGCTATACCCAAACCAACATTATGGACCGCTATGCCCAGGCTAAGGTGTCGCCCAGTGGACCGGGTAGGTCGCTGGAGGGAACGAAAGATCCACTGACCTCAGCGACGGAGCCTACCTTGCAAGACGGCATGGCCGCCATTGATGGGATCAGATCGTCCCTCGGGGGACAAATGGAGACGCTCGCCCATAAACTTGACACTGTGGCGATTGATGTGAATTTGATCCACACGGACCTAGCGAAAACCAACGAAAAGGTTAAATCGCTGGATATTAAGACTTCTAGCCTGACGGACGACGTTGTTGAGATACAGATGGAGGTTCGCAACCTAAGGGCTTCCAATGACTTCCTTGCACGTCGGCTGGAGGATTTTGAAGGAAGGTCTAGGAGGAATAATGTCCGTATTATAGGAGTTCCGGAGAAGGCTGAGGATTCAGCAACTGATCTTTTTGTGGAGAACCTGATCATGAATCACCTTGCACCCAAGGGACTGAGCAATTTTTTCACTGTGGAACGAGCTCACAGAGTTCCGGGTGGACAACCCAAGATGGGTGCCCCGCCGCGGACTATGATAGCACGAATTTTTAATTTCCGCGACAGAGACGCTATCCTGCAGGCTTCGCGTACAGGCGGTCCCATAAAGTTTGAAAACACTACCTTCAGTTTTTATCCAGACTTCACCCAAGCCGTGCAGAAACAGAGACTTGGTTTTCTTGGGGTGAAAAGGAGACTTCGAGAGATGGTCCTTAAATACGCCATGCTTTTTCCGGCCAAGTTGCGTATCGAACATGCAGAGCGGACTTATTTTTTCGACAAACCGGACGTAGTGTCCGACTGGCTTGATACTCTTCCGGCCCATCATCCGCAGGACGGACAGAGTGGTGGCGCGGAGGGCGAATCGATGGGCCAGGAATAAGCCTTATCATTGACTGGTTCCTGGGGTATTCTGGAAGCTTCGAACTGTGGCGCACTAATTGTGTAATGTGATTTTGTGAGGAATTTCGGGGGATTGGGGGGCTATTGGGGGGGTCGTTTTCCTCCTCTGCTCGACTTTCTGTAGATTAGTTTAGATGTGGGGGCAACAGGCACACTGCAAGTTGGGGTGGCTTTCTAGTCTTATGCAGGGGTACAGGGTAGGGGGTGTTGTAACGGGCTGTTTCGTGGGGAGGAGGGGGGTTGTGTTGTTTTTTCAGTTTCGTTTTCTGCAAGGCAAAGTATTGCAAGACTTTCTGATCGGAGCGCTGGTTTCCTCTTGGGGTTGGATGTTCTTTCTTGTGTGGGATGGGGGGTAGGGGGTTGAGACTTCTGAGCTGGAATGTGAATGGGCTGGGGGACAGGATAAAGCGTGGGGTGGTACTGCAGCAGTTAAAACCCCATTCCCCAGATGTGGTCCTACTACAGGAAACTCACTTGATAGGAAATACATGCTATGCTATGAATAGGAAGGGGTATCGTTTGGCCGCTCATGCAGGGTTTTATTCAGGTTCCCGAGGGGTGGGTATTCTTATTAAGAACTCTCTCCCGTTGGAGGTAGATGCAACGGTTCTCGATGATAGAGGGCGCTATGTCGTCCTTACTGGTCGTTGGGACGGTAGGACCCTGTCCCTGGTATCCGTATTTGTCCCTCCCGGCCTGCAGTCCACTACCTTCGCAGATCTGGGGCGGGTTCTCCTGGCTCTCCCGAGGGGTCATTGATATTGGGTGGTGATTTTAATGCGGTTGTGTCTGGTATTATTGATAGACATCCACCTAGAGACCATAAGGGGGCGCAGAATTGGCTTTGTGGTCTCATCGATACCTTAGGCCTTGTAGACTGTTGGAGACTGTTGCATCCCACTCAGCAGCAATACACGTTCCACTCCGGTGCCCATGGTAGCCTTTCGAGGATTGATTACGTCTTGGTGCCTGCTGCACAGGCGACTTCTGTCGCTGGGGTTAAACAAATGGCCCGAGGAATTTCTGATCACTCTCCTCTGTGGCTTCGAATTGAATTGTCTTCGGGGACCGAGGGGCGGGTGGCCCCGATCAACCCTTGGTATCTCCGTAATCCTAAAACTCGTAACAATTTGATAAAGTCACTTGATCTATATTTTTCAGAAAATGAGGGCTCATCTCGTCCGCAGTGTCGCTTTGGGAGGCCTTTAAAACAGTTCTCAGGGGTCAAGCCCTGTCTTTGATTGCTGGCGTTAAAAACTGAACAATGAGGCGGTGGTGAATGTTGAAGCTTAAATAGCGGACCTTGAGTTAGACCTGGAACAGGAGGTAACTCGTGCGAAGACACATATGTTAAGATTGAAACAGTTGGAATATAGGGCTCTAGTTACAGATGCTGCTAAGGCCATGAGTAGAGAACAACAGGGTTGTCTATATGACGTGGGAGATAAAGCAGGTAAATTGATAGCATGGTTGGACAAGAAGGACAGGGCTAGTCGGGTCATGCCTGAGATTGAGAGAGTGAGTGGTGTGCGGGTCTCAGACCCGGTAGAGATTGTTGAGTGCTTTGCTGATCACGTTCGGACGGTATACTCCCCCGTGTCGGATAAGCCGGAGGAGGACTCTCATTTGTTGCTGCGTGACATTGCATTGCCGAGTCTCTCGGACGCCCTTGCGATCCGCTCCTTGCGGTCTGGTAAGGCCATGGGTCCTAATGGGCTGCCGATAGAGCTATACAAGTTGCGACCCGATAAGATAGCTCCCTATTTGAGAGATATGTTTTTGGAGTCTCGTGAGTGTGGTTCTCTCCCCCGAGACCAGCGAATTGCGACGATTGTTGTTAAACATAAAGAAGGGAAACCAAGGGACAAGTGTGGGTCGTATCGTCCTATATCTCTTTTGAACGCTGAGCCTAAGATTCTCGCAAAAGTGCTGGCCATTCGCTTGATCACTGTCATTAGTGACCTGGTCCATCCGGATCAGTCCGGTTTTATTCCCCATCGTAACACTGCGTTGAATCTCAGGCGTCTGCATGGAGTTCTCGCGATGGCTGGGACGTTGCGCGAGCCGGCCATCTTGGCGTCCTTGGATGCCACAATGGCTTTTGACACTATTGAGTGGCCTTATTTGTGGGCTGCACTAACTAAATTTGGTTTTGGTCCCGGCTTTATCGTTTGGGTCCGGCTTCTTTATGTAGACCCGCTTGCGCAGATCGTAGTCAATGGTCAAGTTTCTGTACCGTTTAGTCTCAGGCGTGGAACCCGTCAGGGATGCCCCCTATCACCGCTCCTGCTTGCGCTGGCCCTGGAGCCCCTTGCCACCTGGAACCGCTGGGAGCCCTCGATAAGGGGTATTCGGAGGTCCACTGATTATGAAGATCGCATTTCGTTTTATGCTGACAACATTTTGCTATATCTCACCTCGTCCAGGAAATCGTTGATGGTTTTCTGTGATGTCCTGGCCTCCTTCAGTAGAAACTCGGGTTTAATTATCAATTGGGCAAAATCCTATCTATATGCTCTTTCTGGGGATGTCCCCCTCCTCCCGCATAACTGCCCCATACAGGTGACACAAACGGGATTTAAATATCTGGGTATTTGGGTCTCCACAGACCCTGTAGCCCGGAATGAGCTGAATCTTCTCCCACCTTTAACTCGATTGCGGCAGGATGTCACAGGATGGCGTAGGCTTCCACTCTCGCTGTTGGGTCGGGCGGCCCTTTTTAAGATGATGTCTTTGCCTCGCTTCTTATACGCCCTCCAAAACACGCTTGACATAGTCCCCGCTAGTTATTTTCGTAACATCGAGGGTCTCCAGAGGAAATTGATATGGGACGGTCAACCTCGCATTGCGCTGTCCAAACTAATGCTCCCGTGGTACGATGGGGGTATCGCCCTCCCGGACATAAAGCGATATTATTGGGCATCTCAGTTGGGGGCCATTAACCACGGTATATATGGTCCTGAACTGAATCCTGCGTTTGCTACGGACAAATAGTTGTTGCCGGGGGGCAATTACTATAGGGCACTGTATTCGAAATTGGCAGTCAGGTCATTGTCCAGGCCTACTAGGACGGCGGTTCATGTATGGCATGATGCGACTGCTTCTATGGGTTGGAAGGACCGCCTGACTTAAGCGAAGCCACTTTTTGACTCAGATAGGCTTGGTACTCTGTGGAAGACAAAAGGGTTCGATAGATGGGACCTCATTGGCATTAGCAAGGTGCGAGACCTATGGGTCAAAGGACAAGTGAAGTCATTTGATACGTTAAAGCAGGAGTTTGAATTGGGGAACTCAGAGTATTTCCGCTATGCTCAGATCTTTGCTGTCTGTCTTTTCGGTGGGGGAGGCGATACCCGAGTCGTCCCCGCTGGAAGATAGATTGCTAGATGGCCACGTTCCGGATAGTACAATCTCCCTTGTATATAAAAAGCTGATTAATGATAGATCGGATCTTCTGTTGCCCTTGCGTGATCTCTGGGTCCGGGACGGTCTTGAATTAGATGATGAAGACTGGCAGTCGGCGATTTCCTCTCCCAAGGAGGTTGCGATCCCAGCGAGACTTCGGCTGGTCCAGCTTAAGATCCTTCATAGGGTGTACGTCACGGGCCCCCGTCTGGTTCACATGGGCTTCTCCGAGGAGGGTTTGTGTAAGCGGGGATTTAGTCTGGTGGGGACATTTCTACATATTATCTGGGAATGTCCTGACGTGGTGGCTTATTGGAATGGGGTGTATGATGTAATGGAAGAAGTTACGGGTGTCCCTCTCCTCCTGGAGGCCAGATACTGTTTGCTAAACGTCTGGGAACCCACAGATTACAACGTGGCCCAGACCCGGTGAGCGACCCTGGGGGCCATGATTGCTAAACGTGATATCGCACAACTGTGGGGGTCTCCAGGACCGCCTACGGTTGAGGTGTGGAAGGAAAACATGGATTGGTGCATGTTTCGGGAAAAAACGGTCTATCGGGCTGGGCCGCCCGCGGAAATGGCAAAAAATCTGGGGGCAGTGGAATAGCTTCCAAGGTGACATATGTACACCACCTGCAGTGGATGACATCGATATCCCACTTTCCCCCTGACCCCACATTCACTGTTTGCAATATCGTCTGCTTATTGTCTCTCCCCTGTGCTCCTCCTTCCCTACAATGATTGCTTATTATTTGATGTACTGTCTACCTGACCTCATGTGAACGAAGCGCTATGTATATTGTGTTTGCCTTGCTTGTTTTATTTAATAAAAATAAATATAAAAAAAAGAAAAATAAACAAAACAAATGACATATTCGAGTCCCCCACCAACTCCCAGAGCTCACCCGTTGCTTCCCTCAGTGTAGGTCAGCCACACGCCCATCTCTGCCCAGTAACGCCCCAGGGAACAGAGGCAAGAAAAAAAGCAATTTCTAACTTTCAGTTGCTTGACAACCTTTAAAGTGGATCACGTAATGTCAGTGCTTTATATAGGGAAGTACTGTCTGGTATGCAGCACATGCACTACTTTAATTTGAAAGAAAGAATATCTTATCAGCATTGAAGAAATACTTTTAATGGGGGAGTATCAGCACTTCTCAGAGGCAAGCAGGTACTCTTTAGTAGTAAGTACCCGCACTTTTCAATCTCCATTTAAAGCACTGCTAATATGACAGCAGTGTGTACTTCTGAATAGCGTGTGGCGCAGGGACCTCGCTTGACTGGGGTTCTGCCGCAAGGGTAGGTTTCTCCACCGAAGTAGGGACAGGTTCTAGTGTCTGAGCGTTTTCCTGAGCGGGCTCTCTGGCGAGCAGCAAAACCTCTGTGCGCCATAATTGCTAAAGATGAACTCCTAATTCTCGACCTGTGCTGACTCTGTACCACCAAGATGTGTTGACGTGACGGTACCTGTCCAGAGTTTGTCATAGGCGGGTGCGCGCGGGCTCCGGGGCCGCCTTCAATGTTCCGTCTCCCTAAGGTACCACGTGACCAGGAACAAGAGCCCCATACGCCCTGTCTGGTGCAGCCATCGAGCACGAGCATGTTCACTACCACTGTACCACCACTGAAGCATCCATTTCAAATATAATCAGTGCAAAAGAGAACAAAAACTAAAATGACAACTGTGCAATTGTTATTTGTTCTAATTTGCATCAAAAACACTGTGGTCATCAAATTCTGGCACCATGCTGACATTCTCTGTGGTCGCACCTACTCCCCCCCAACCCAGCTTTAGCCCACTCCCCCGAGGATGAATAGCGGCACTGCGGAGAGCAAGACTGTGAGTGCACCACAGCAGTCTCACCCTCCTCCGTAGCAGTGGCGGGCATTCACGGGGTGGCATATTTGAAACTTGGGTGCATAGTAAAGCGCCACTTAGAAAACTAACAGAAATAAACCAGAGTCTCTTTCTAAGAGCACCTATCTGTATGTAAAGCGTGTGACATCCTTTCCACAGGTACCTTCCCCATAATACAGCGGCTCCGCTACAGCTCAGAGAGGACTGAGGAGTGCTTACCATCAGCCTGCACCACCGCGAGTTGCAGCAGCAGGACCGCAGATGCCAGACTCCCCCTGGGCCAGTCCCGCTGACCCATTGTGCGCTGTCCTGAGGGTCCGGCCGGGGGTGTCGGAGGACGGGGTAAGACACGGGACGGTGGGAAGTGCGCATGAGCTCCCGGAGAGGCACCAGGTGCAGTGCGGGCGCGAGCCTGGGGGCAGCTTTATCCCGCCTGGGCAGCGCAGATGGGCAGCTGGTGTGAAAATTCACATCGCTCTGAGGAACTCTCGAAAACATGGCGGCCGCTAGTTAGAGCGGCGCGCGCGTCCCAGCAGAAACATTTGACCTGATGCCCCAGATTTGTTAGAGCTGCTTCTGGTCGGTTGCGAGTGGCGGCCACGTGCTACTGAGGTGGCGTGGCGGTGTGGCGGTGTGAAGTGAGCGGCTGAGCATATTCGGCGGACTTGGTAGACTCGGCGTCTTTCGGCGTCTTTCTTCCCCGGTGGCTTCCCGGCTGCCGCGTTCGAGGCAGCCGATGTGTCAGGGGCGGGTTCCACCCCCTGCGCCCTTCCATTGGAGCGAAGCAGCCGTGGAGCTGTGGAGAAGCCGGAGGGCGGCTGTACACAGCTCTTTTGGAGGCAGAGGAGGGAGCAGTAGCACTACGGTGAAACGGTGCGGTAAGGGGGCTACGTGGGAGGCTGCACCTTCAGACGCTTGGGGGTGAGAAAAAATACAAGTACAAGTACTTCCAGAATTTCCAGCACTAAGTGTAACAATTTTAAGAACAAGGGTACAGAGACAGATATAAGTAGAGGCAGGAGCTCAGAGTCAGATACGGTGGTAAGCTCTGTACAAACGACTTTAAAGGAATTTGAATCTCGCCCTGTCTCTGCCCCGAAGTTGGAAAGCATTAAAAGCAAACTACACGCTCTCTCCAGTGTAGTACTGGCTCAGAACAAAAGTAAGGTGCAGGGTAAGAGGGGGCCCCAAGGAAAGAACGAGATTTCCAGCAGCAATCTGGGGAAGCGAAGGGGTAAAGGTAAAGGTAAAAAGCAGGGGAGAAACTTGGCGGCAGATCTGAGTACAATTGTAGACTCAGAGTCAGAATACGAGCCAGGGGGGGGGGGGGCTAGAGCCAGAGCCAGAGCTAGAGCCTGAGACGGAAACGGAGACGGAGTCCGAGCTGGACTCATTATCAACACTGTGTGACAAAACGCTGGGAGGAGAAGGGAGTAATTTTACACCATTGGTCGCTAAATTAGTAGAAGAGGGGTCCACTAATACTACCATTACAAAAGACCCACCCCTTAAGTCATCTCAGAAAAAAAGCAAACCCAAAAATACAGCTACAAAAGCCACACTGATGACACCCTCTTTAAGGTCCTATTTCAAGATCCTCCCTCAGGTTCTAAATATTAACCAAGAACCTCAAGATCTAGTTGATGTACAAAACATAATCACTCCGACCGCAGCTCCTGTTGTACCCAATACACCAGTCATACTTTGTAATACTAAGCTTGCAGCAGTAGAAGAAATGGAGCAGGAAAACATGACAATGACTGATGAAACATTAGAGCCGAATGCAACGACAGAGGCACTAATAAACCAGATATCTGCTGATTCAGCGGGGTCAGATCCTGCAAGCGCAATAAAGGTGGTAGATCTATGCTCTGGGGGAAATAGTGAAGATACTCTCTAGGATATACTTATCACTATGAGAAATGAAATTAAATGTGGTTTTGCAGAATCTAAAAAGAGCTTTGCTGAATCAAGGCAAAACCAATCCGAGATTCGGGCAATGTGCGAAAATCTAGAGACTAAAGTGGATGGGCTCTTTGAGAGGACGGGGAGTCTTAAGGACACCGTAGGGGAGCTTAAAGCAAAACTAGATCACGCAGAAATAAAAATCCATGCTATGCGGAGAGAAGGAGAAGTAGTAAAAGAGAGAGTCGAATCCTTAGAAAACTACTCCAGGAGGAACAACCTCAGGATTCTAAAAATTCCAGAAGGGAAAGAAGGGAGCGAAATTAAGAAGTATGTTGTCACTCTGCTTAAGGACGCTCTCAACCTAGAGGAGTCAACAACAGAATTAGAACTGGATATAAAGAGAATACATTGTGACCCCTTCCGGCTTAATCCAGGGAGGACCAAGCCCAGAAAGATTCTTGTAAACTTTCTAACATACGCAATAAAGGAGAAGATCCTCAACCTGGCATTAAAAGCTAAGACATTGAAGGCTCCCGACTTCTCTTTCGAAGTTAGATCAGACCTGTCAAAAACTACATTGGAAAGACAATGGGAGCTTGGACAACGAATGGAGAAGTTCAGGGGTCTGGGAGTCACAGTGCAGATGAGATTCCCCGCTTTCTTGAAGATAATGTTCAATAATAAAATGTATAACATCAAAACTCCTCTTGAAGCGGATGAACTATTAGTTTCAATTAGTGAGTTTTCTCAAACGGCCCCATGACACATGATGTCATCTAAGGGTTAACTCTGGAGGCTACACTTCTGTCTGGTTTCTTGCCCTCTTCCTTATTCCACGATAGTATTATATGTTACTTAAGTGGATTAATTAGATTGCAATATAGCTATACTGGGAAAAAAAAACACAAGGGACAGAGATATCTAAAATGGGGAAAATAAATAAATATATATATATCTATAGAAATGAATAAATAAATAAATGGGGGAATTTAGGGTCAAAGAGTTGAAACAACAAACAGTCTGAAAAGAGAAGAGAACAATACACACAATACAGAATACAAATAGGCATATACAACATTTCCTAAATATATTTCATATAATTTTTTCTTAAATAACTAAGATACCAACAAAAGAAGAAGAATATTGGCTCCAATTATCAGCTCTCCTCTTTCTCAGTTCTCTCCCTGATATACGCTATTTGGCCTATTTTTCTTTCTCTTTAGCACAATAAATACGCCACCCATATAAATTCGATTTCTATCACACAATCGACCAATATAATTCATATGAGATAGATGGGGCCACAGGGGGGGAATATGTCGGCGACGACAAATTGGCAAGTCATCTGGCCAGAGTAAGTAGTGGAGGGTTTCTAGGGGGGGGGGGGGAGGAGGGGGGGTGAAAGCACTAAAAAGTCATCGCGAGCAAACTTTTAGCTTTTTAAACTTTGTTGATTCCAGGAATTGTCCTATAAATCGCTCGGATAGATCAACCCATAGTAGACAGAAAATAGTAGAAAACGCACAAGGCCCACACGGGAAAGAGCGTGGAATTCGGATGTTAATGATAAATGAGGGATATTAAGTTTCTGTCCTGGAACGTAAATGGCCTGCGCGTACGAGGAAGGAGACTTAAAATCATGCAGTACCTCAGAGATTCACCTGCGCAGGTTATAACAATCCAGGAGACACATCTAATGAAACAAGAGATCACAGATATATTGAAAAAACTAAAATGGGTGGACAATTTCCTCAGCACAGATCACAATGCCAATATTCGCGAAGTAGCCATCATCTTTAAAAAGGGAGCTAGGGCTCAGATTGCGGATTGGAGGACTGATCCGAGTGGCAGATGGCTGATAGCCAACGTTCAGCTCAATGGGAGGAGATATACTCTGATGGGGTACTATGGCCCCAACCAGGATGATCCTTCTCACCTTAATACGTTACAGAACCACCTGATCACGACTCAAAATCCTATAATATGGATGGGTGACTTCAATCTGGTCCTTGATCCAAAATTGGATAAACCCCCCAGCTCTAGAGCTGCAACACACAATAAAATGAGAGATACTCTTTTGTCCTGTATGTCGAACTTGGGGTTGGCGGACCTCTGGAGACAAAGATCTGGAAATACTTTGGGTGTCTCTTGTCACAATTACAAATATAAACATAAATCGCGTATAGATTATGCCTTTTTCAGTTTCACTCTCAAAGACATCATTAAGAACTTAGTATACCTCCCTCAGCATATGTCCGATCATTCAGCTATCTTTTTTTCTTTAACGTTAGATCAGAATTTCACCTATGCTTCATGGTCTTTTGATCGTACCATCCTTCTGGAAGAAGAGGAAAGACAACATCTTATATCCGAATCGGCTTCTTTTTTGGAGTGGAATTTAGATTCTGCCCCCTTGGTCAGTGTGTGGGAGACATGGAAAGCATATAAAAGGGGTTGTATCCCAAATCATGCTTCTTTCAGAAAAAAGAAATATAGAGAGGAGGTATAAAAAATAGAGCAAGATCTGGCACACTTAGAATCAGTAGATCAAGGGCCCCCGGTAAATTTGGGGGGAAAAAAGATGTGAGTTAAAAAATAAATTAGATATGATATTACAGGAGAGAGTGAACAAAAGATGGCAGGCCAGTAAGCTTTCCCACTTTGAATATGGCGAGGCGGCGGGGAAGCTGCTAGCTTGGAAAATAAAAGCAGACCAATCCAGAAACCATATAAGAGAAGTGAGGTTAGAGGGTGAAAGTAATAATAGAAAAACAGATTTGGAAATAGGGGAAGCCTTTCGGTTTTTTTTCAGAAGATATATACAGATGAGATTAAAGTCAACATTGAGGAAAGAACTGGGTGGTTGGAGAAGGTGAGCCTCCCAAAGTTGACTAGGCAACAGAGTGAACACCTAGATAAAGAGATAACAGAGGCAGAAGTGAAAAGAGCCATTAAACAACTGAAACAGGGAAAGGCTGCAGGACCGGATGGCATTCCTGGCGAATTGTATTGAGTATTAAATCCAACTGTCACCCCGATCTTACCGAATCTTTTCAATAACATCTTAATCAGGGGTGAGACACCACCTAGCTCCTGGGGGGAGGCAAATATTGCCTTAATCTTAAAATCAGGGCAGGATCCAGTAGACTGTGGATCATATCGTCCAATCTCGCTTCTTAACAATGATTATAAGATTTTTTTCAGCAATTTTGGCTGCACGTTTGGGAAGCGAGATCGGAACGATTATCCATAATGATCAAAAGGGATTTATTAGAGGTCGACAACTGGCCGACCTAACTTATGATCTGGTCGGAGCAATAGACATCGCCTCAACCTTTGCCTTGCCTCTTTCAATCATGACACTCGATGCAACAAAGGCATTCGATAGGGTCAATTGGTCCTATTTAACTGCAGTTATGGAAAAATTCCAATTTGGCCCCAAATTTTGTAGAGTGATAGGTTTGCTGTATAAAAACCCGAGAGCTAGCCTTTTGATTAATGGCACACTTACCAAACCTTTTGAAATCAGTAGAGGGACAAGACAGGGGTGTCCTCTCTCCCCTCTTCTTTTTAACATTTATGTTGAACCATTTGTTCAGACCATAAGAGAGGACATCAATATTCTGCCTTTTTCTTTCTCTGGTTGGGAGAAGAAAGTCGGGTTATATGCTGACGACATTCTCATATATACAACTGACCCAGCGCAGACATTCCCTACGGTCATAAAAAGGGCTGAAGAATTTGGAAAGTTTTCAGGGTATGAAATAAATGCCGGAAAAACAGAAATAAAGGCTTGGAATATCACAAACCTTCAGCTCCCGGTGACACCTTCAATCCGCTATCTGGGGATTAGAATCACAAATTATATAAACATCTTGGCCCAGATTAATCTAGATCGGATTTTCCGTGAATCCAAGGCATTGATGAAAGCATGGTCCTTTCTCCCGCTCACCATCTATGGGAGAACGAGCCTAGTGAAAATGACCATTCTTCCCAAATACACATTTATTTTTAATACTATTCCATTAACATTCGACACTAAGCAACTGTTTAAATGTCAACAAAACATGAATTCATTTATCTGGAGTTTTAAATCAACAAGGCTGGCATGGAAAAATTAAGAAGGAGGAGAGAGAAGGGGGGACTCGCATTTCCAGACCTGGAATATTACGCCTGGGCTTTCCATCTGTCCCACTCTAGGATGCTATTAAAGACCCCCCAGGATAATTCAAATGGTTGTATGTTCAAAGCAATCTTATTGGGCTCTAATCTTCCACTTGATGGCTTCTTGTTTAAGTTTGGACATCAGAGATTTTTTAAGAAAGTGAGGCTAAAGACTCTATATTTGCTCCTAAAAGAATGGATTCAAATCAAATCTAAGGTTGGGATGGCATATCCTTCCAATTTTGCACCGATCTGGGATTTTCCAGGGTTCTCTCTGCAATACATCAAGATGGTTAAAACTTTGTTATTGGAGGCAGGAATAGAAAGATGGGGAGAGTTGGTGGCAGGAGGATCCTTATTAGAATGGGAGGTATTCTCAGACAGGATAAGTTCACCATTATCCTGGTTCATCTATATACAACTGTCTAGTTGGCTTCGAGATCAAAGAAAAAGGTCAAAATTGGATGGTACAGTTCCTTAGAGAAAAACTTAGTTGAGAAAGCCTATGGGGGTAAAGAGGTCGCTTTTTTCTATTGGAACATCATGGAAGAAGCTGAGGGCGAATTTAACCTTCCGGTAAAACTGTGGGGAGGAGAAGGTGAAGCCCAGGCAGAAGAACTATGCATGAAATCCTTTAGCCTTTTGTATAAAATAATAAAACCTGCGTGGTTGAGGCGCAACCAATTATTTATACTGCATCACACATACTATTCCCCCCAAAAACTTTCTAAGTTCCAACCAGGGAAGTGCTGTAGTAAATGCCTTCTTCCAGAAGCCTCAGATTTACACATGTTTTGGGAGTGCCCGAATATTACTAGATTCTGGCAGGAAATCAAGATATCTCTTGAATCAATTCTTAAAATTTCGATCCCCTTCTCATGGTCTTTAGTTATTTTAGGGCTAATTGATAACATCAAGGGACTAGAGAGGGAATTTCTATACTATGCCATTTTGTTAGCAAGAAGACAAATATGTAAAAACTGGGTCAACATCAATTCGCCGACTCATGCAGAGTGGTTGACATCACTTTATGCAACATCTAAAGTTGATTTGACAAGGGCCTGTAGTCCCCGTACTGTGAGATTCTGGAACTATTTAATTGGGTGGAGATAAAGTTGTCAGAGAACCCGGGGTTTTTTTTTGTGTGTTTTTTTTCCCCGGGTCCGATGATTAAGCGCAATACTCCATGTCCAACGGGAGGCTCCCCATGCCACAAAGCTATTGGACTAACAGCTGGCACAGGTTTGAATGGAGATAGATCGTGCGAGGTTTCCCCTCGCTGAGACATCGGGTCTGCCTCTCTGGGGGATACGGAGCTATTTTCTGGTTTTCTACCTGTACAGAGACAAATGTGTCTTGGAACAATGAAGTGGCTAATGAGGACAAAAAAAAACAAACAAAAAAAAGAAAATTCACATCGCTCTGTTACTGAATGCCTGCTGCTGGGTCAGGTCGGAGCAGACGGGAAGGGGCGATGAGGGGGAGGCAGGGTGGGCTGCTGGGCACCAGGTACCGGTGACAGGAGGCAGAGCCAATCGGCAGGGGCCTCTCTGGGGGCTGGTCCCAGGAGACATATCACTGCGCACCCCCTGCACCCCTCGAGGCGCGGGCTGGCCGAACTCCAAGTCCACCCTGCATCAGTCAGCCTCCCAGCAACCACAGGCCAACTGCATGCCCACGCCCACTCAGCCTGCAAAAAAAGAACCTCTAACCTCAACCTCAAACACACCTATTAAGGGTGAATCGTCTCGCTTACAACTAACGGGCAACAGGAGCAAAGGGAAGTATCCAAGATCATGGGTTGCGGCACACCCCACTGCGCCAGACACTCTGGGTATCATAAATTGACTACCACAGTCAACATGAACGCTGAATTTGTTTGTTTGCAAACTTATATCATACGCAGTCGGCCTGTAAATGTTAGCTTTTTGAAGTTGTGCTAGGAAGGCTCCGGACGGTCTTGCCTGGGCGGCGTCCTCCTTCCTCATATGGCGGACCGCAGTTTCTCTTTGTCTCGCACTACTGGGCACCACGGGGCTCTCCCTTGTTCTTGAGGGCCCCGGGTGCAAACGCAGCCCTTGTGCTCGTGGGGCGAGTCTCCTCTCGGTCAAAGGAGCGCGGGGTGTGCTCCCATCTGCTTCCTGTTTTCCCTGGCTCCTACAATAGCAGTGCGGAGCTGGTGATGACGTCGCGAGGGTGTCCCGGGCCGATGCTTTTACCGATTCACACGATACGTATTTTAATTAAGTCTATAAAACAATTGAAACTCTAAAGTTCTTTTCAGCTTCTTTTACATAGTAAACACAAACAGAAGGCAACAATCTTTCTAGGTGTACGAACCTGCCTGTCCAGACTACCAGCATTGGGTAGGCTCACGCAGGAGTCTGTAAGCCCCGTCCTTTCCAGACTAGGGGGCGTGGTTTTTTTTTTCGAGTGACCGAAGACGTCATAGAGAAAGGACAGCAAAAAACACATACCTCAATCCGAAACGGACGGGGCTTAGAGTGGCAGGCAAAGCTCTTCTCCAATGACTGGCAGCCATTCAGGAAGCAAGCCAATGGAGAAGAGCTGGCTCGTTTACCTCCCTACACTAGAAAACATAAAATCTCGCCAGCGAGATTGCGCAAGCGCAGCCTACGCAGGCCGAGACCTAAAAAGCGGTGACACCTGCCAAGTGTAGGTGGGTCGATAGATATGTAGCAATGCCTGTGTACCTGGTTGACAGGCAACCATTAAGCCTGAGGCCCTGCCTCTCTGTGGTACATAATGTCACAAAGCATACCCCTTCTGCATTCTCTAAGGGCGACCCCACCTGCTAACGAGGGGGCCAGTTAGCCCTTTTGGGTCCTTTACTGGTCTCTTTTGCTACTTTACGACATGAGCATCAGCCAACAGTGTTCTCTCCTGGCTGCTCAGTCAAATATCTGTAACCTGCTAAGAGAGCAGGGTTATCCTCTTGTGTCCTACCTCCATCTTGCTGCCTCTGCAGCCACGGTCTTCATATTACCTTACGGTAGCTGGCCAATGCCTACAAGTCCATATAGAGCACTTCCTCTTATTTGCTTCCAAGAGGCGTGTGAAGTTTGGTGCTGTGCAACCAAGGCCAAAGGCCCAAAGGAACATTAGAAGTCATTTTTTTTGTACCCAACACTATAGATGTCACACTGAAGGGCATTCAAAAAAGAAAAAAGAGGAAAAGAAAGAGAAAAATATAAGGAGTTACTGCCCTAATCGTGAGGACCTTCGTATCCCATCTAGATAGACAGGCAATATAGAATGTTAGCTATGGAGGTGGTCTTTCATGTCTGGCATTGTGCGGAGCGGTAGCTGTTTGAACAGTAGATTGGGTGTCTGCTTAAGGAGTCAGGATTGCCTCAGTGTGTATATGATGAGAACAAGGAGGATGGAGGAGCAGGCAATGTTTGTGAACCACTCTACCCTATGCATCCACTTACTTGCGACATTTTACACCAAAGTCTTTGTAGTGATTTGGATTTACAGCTGTGCCACTGCAGTCCCTGGGTGTTCATGACCATACCACACCAGCTCCCAAGCGGTGCCCTCTCCCTCTTGCGAGTTAGAGCGGGAGGCGTCCATACTGGAAAACTATCTCCAAGGCCAGGTAGGATCAGCCGCCTGGTTGCTTAAGCAGTCAGTATACCAAAGGCAACAGCGCCTGGAGAATTTATTACCACGTTGAATCCATTAAGGTACAATCACTAGCGATATGTGCTGTAAAAGAGTATTTTTGTTCATTCAAGCTTATCAAACGGCAGTTAATGGCCAAATTAATTGATGTTCTCCAATTACCTAGCAAAAAGCTTCATGAGATACCAAAGGAGACAAATCAAACAAACAAAACAATAAGGCACCCTAATTATCATCAGGCTGCAAGCTACATCTTAAAAGATGTCTACACTGCCATGACTTTGGTGGTGACCATCATTCGGTCGGAAAAAGGTCTGGTTGTCATTTCAACAGTGTTTACCACACCCACTAATCAGCCCTCCAGTCGCACAAGCACATGTGTGCATCCAGCTAAAACACGCATATGTAAGTGGTCTGTGAATAGGTCTTGAACAATTTGCACTTTCTTTTCATTTGCACAAACATGGTGCACAAGTAGGTACAAAAAATGTATTTGTGAATCATTAAATCTACACAATATGTTCAAAAACGACTTTTATGTAAGCAGTACTACACATACCCATTTGGAAATTGTGACGATTTAAATGACCCCTCCTGCCTTTGCACAGGAAGGCTTTACACCCTGGCTGAAGATGGCTGATAGCCAGAAACCGGTCCTAGGATGCTTGACTCCGGTCCAGGAAAGACACGGCTTCGCAGTTCGGGCTGGAGTGTTTCCATGAGGCACTGGGTCAAGACTGATTTGCATATGGCCATGTCTGAACTGGGGTGGCTTGGTGAGCAAAATAAAAATGGATTACACCGAGATCTGGGGGTGAATGTTTTGCCATTGTGCAACATACCATCCATCATCTTGTGTGCTTTGCTGTTCACCCTATCTGGGAAGGGTATGCCCAGACGTGGGTCCCTTGCTCACTAAGCCACTGGAGTCAAGCTATCCTGGCTGAAGACGACTGATAGCCAGAAACCGGTCCTAGGATGCTTGATTCCGGTCCAGGAAAGACATGGCTTGGCAGTACGGGCTGGACTGTTCCATGAGGCACAGGGTCATGACTGATTTGCATATGGCCATGTCTGAACTGGGGTGGGTTGGTTAGCAAAATAACGATGGATTAAACCCAGATCAGTGACGGGGGTGAATGTTTTGCCATTGTGCAACATTCCGTCCATCATCTTGTGTGTTTTGCTGTTCACCCTATGTGGGAAGGGTATGCCCAGACGTGAGTCCCTTGCTCACTACGCCACTGCAGTCAAGCTATCCTGGCTGAACACGGCTGATAGCCAGAAACCGGTCCTAGGATGCTTGATTCCGGTCCAGGAAAGACATAGTTCAAGTTCAAGTTCAGGCATTTATATAGCGCACTACTCACCCAGAGGGTCTCAAGGCGCTAGAGGGAGGGTTCATTACTTGTCGAATAGCCATGTTTTCAGTTCTTTTCTGAAGGAGATGTGATTCTGAGTAAGGCGGACGTGGGTGGGGAGTGAGTTCCATGTCTTGGCAGCCAGGAAGGAGAACGATCTGCCGCCCATGGTGGATTTTCGGATGCGCGGGACTGTGGCGAGGGCTTGATTGGATGATCTTAGTTGGCGGGTGGGTTTGTAGAAGGACAATCAAGTGTTGAGGCATTCGGGTCCTAGATTATGAAGGGTCTTGTGTGCGTGGGTGAGAAGGCGGAAAGTAATTCTTTTGTTGACGGGGAGCCAGTGGAGGTCTTTTAGGTGTCTGGTGATGTGATCTTGGCGCGGGATGTCTAATATGAGTCTTCTGACGAGTTTTGGATGCGCTGGAGTTTTTTTTGTAATTTTGTTGTAATTCCGGCGTAAAGTGTGTTGCCATAATCCAGACGACTCGTGACCAGTGCATGGGTAACGTTCTTTCTTGTCTCGAGGGGGATCCAGCGGAAGGTCTTTTTGAGAATGCGAAGGACGTTGAAGCAGGAGGATGAGACGGCGTTGACTTGTCTGGACATTGAGAGGGAGGAGTCTAGAATGAAGCCGAGGTTACGTGCATGGTCTGTGGGTGTGGGTGCTGTGCCCAGGGCGGAAGGCCACCAAGAGTCGTCCCAAGCTGAGGGGGAGGATCCTAGGATGAGCACCTCCGTTTTGTCTGAGTTGAGTTTTAGGCGGCTCTGTTTCATCCATTCGGCTACTTCTTTCATGCCTTCGTGAAGATTGGTTTTGGCGTTGTTGGGGTCTTTGGTGAGGGAAAGGATTAGCTGGGTGTCGTCGGCGTAAGAGATGATGTTGAGGTTGTGATGACGCGCGATAGAGGCGAGAGGACTCATGTAGACGTTGAATAGGGTGGGACTGAGCGAGGATCCTTGAGGTACGCCGCAGATGACTTCGGTGGCCTTTGAGTAGAATGGGGGAAGTCGGACTCTCTGAGTTCTTCCAGCTAGGAACGAGATGATCCAGTCCAATGCTTTTCCTTGTATGCCGATGTTGCTGAGGCGTTGTATAAGGGTGCTGTGGCAGACTGTGTCGAAAGCGGCGGAGAGGTCGAGTAGGATGAGGGCCACTGTTTCTCCGTTGTCCAGGAGTGCTCGGATGTCGTCGGTCGCTGCAATGAGGGCGGTTTCGGTGCTGTGTTTGGCTCGAAATCCGGATTGAGATGGATCAAGGGAGTTGTTGGATTCCAGGAAGGCAGCGAGCTGGCTGTTGACGGCTTTCTCGATGACTTTGGCCGGGAAAGGGAGGAGGGATATGGGTCGGTAGTTTTTCAGTTCTGAGGGGTCAGCTGTGGGTTTTTTCAGAAGGGCGCTGAGTTCGGCGTGTTTCCAGATTTCTGGGAAGGTGGCAGAGTTGAAAGAGCAGTTGATTACATCGTGGAGTTGGGGAGCGATGATGGAGTCAGCTTTGTTGAAGATGTGGTGGGGACAGGGGTCAGAAGGCGAGCCAGAGTGGATTGAGTTCATGAGGCGGATGGTGTCTTCAGTGGTGATTGGGTTCCAGGCACTGAGGTTGTTAGTTGGAGGAGTGGGATCTGAAGGGGGTGGGGCGGGTTGATCACTGGGAGTATTCTTGAAGCTGTTGTGGATGTCGGCAATTTTGTTGTAGAAGAAGGAGGATAGCGCGTCGCAGAGGTCTTGGGAGGGAGTGATGTCGTTGGATGCTGCGGTGGGGTTAGTGAATTCTTTGACGATATTGAAGAGTTCCTTGCTGTTATGAGAATTGTTGTCGAGACGGTCCTTGAATGCTGATTTCTTGGCGAATCGGATCAGTTGGTGGTGTTTGCGGGTGGCTGCCTTGAGGGAGGCCATGTTGTCTGAGGTTGGGTTTTTTCTCCAATTCTTCTCCATGGCGCGGCATAGCTTCTTGGATTTTTTTAAGTTCATCATTGAACCAGGGAGCCTTTTTGCTGGTTGATTTTAACTGGTGCTTTTTCAGGGGTGCTAACTCGTCCGCACTGTGGGTAATCCATAGCCTGAGGTTGGTGGCCGCTTGGTTTGGGTCCATTGAGAGGGTGGGAGGGTTATGGTTGAGTGATGTGAGGAGTTTGTCGGTGGTGATTTTGTTCCAGTTTCTCCGGGGAATGGGTTGTGGACGGTTGTGGGTCAGGGTGGTTATGTAGCTGAAGTGAACACAGCTGTGATCCGTCCAGTGGAGAGCTGTAGTGCGATCGAAGGAGATGTGCTGCTGGAGGTGAAGATAGGGTCGAGCGTGTGTCCGGCTGTGTGAGTGGGGGTGTCAACAAGTTGTTTGAGTCGGAGATTGGCCAGGTTGTCCATAAGGGTGGTGGTGTTGCTGTCGAGTATGTTATCAAGGTGGTAGTTGAGGTCTCCTAAAAGAATGTAGTTCTCGAGGCGAGGGTGTGCGGGCTGACGAAGTCTGTGATGTCGTTGCTGAATTGAGTGCTGGTGCCTGGAGGCCTGTAAATGAGGGTGCCTCTAAGGGTGGTCCTGGGGTCGGTGTGGATCTGGAAGTGGAGGTGTTCAGCGGTTGCAAGATTGTAATCGGAGCTGGTTGTAATTTTGATGGAGTTTCTGTGGACGATGGCGATGCCTCCTCCAGTTTGATTGGTGCGGTCTTTTCGAATAATCTTGTAAGTGTCCGGAATGGCTATGGCGATATCGGGAGCAGAAGATGCGTTCATCCATGTTTCAGTAAGGAAGGCGATGTCAGGTGACGCAGTGTCGATTAGGTCCCAGAGTTCTGTTGCGTGTCTGTGGACCGAGCGGGTGTTCAGTAGGATGCAATTCAGGCGGTTGGGTTCGGAGATGTGTGAGGAGGAAGTGGGTTTGGAGAGGGTCCAGAAGCAGTTTAACTTGCAGGAGAGGCAGGCGAATGGGCCGTGGGTACGTCCTGGGGCAGATTCGCAGCATAGTGGTGTGCGTCCGGGGTTGAGGGCGAGGAGAGAAGCGGCATCATAAGTGATTCTTGTGGGTTGGGAGTGGCGGGGACCAGGGGGTCTGGCGCTGGGCGCGGTCCAGGCGCGGACGGGTGTAGACGGGCTTACCTTTGGCGCACCTTCGGCGTGACCGCTGCGCGTGGACGCTGCGCGTAAGTCCATCTATCTTAAATGGAGAGTGGGGCGGCGGAGCGTGGGAGGGTCAGCTGGGAGGCGGTAGCAGGGGAGGGTAGGCGGGCCAAGGGAGTACACAACAAACAAACCAGATGACAAAATGGAGGATGGCACGTGAAACGGGGGCAGGTTACTACAAGGCTGGACTGTTCCCATGAGGCACAGGGTCAATACCGATTTACATATGGCCATGTCTGAACTGGGGTTGCTTGGTGAGCGAAATAACAATGGATTAAACCCAGATCTGTGACTGGGGGTGAATGTTTTGCCCATGTGCAACATTCCGTCCATCATCTTGTGTGTTTTGCTGTTCACCCTATGTGGGAAGGGTATGCCCAGACGTGGGTCCCTTGCTCACTAAGCCACTGGAGTCAAGCTATCCTGGCTGAAGACAGCTGATAGCCAGAAACCGGTCCTAGGATGCTTGATTCCGGTCCAGGAAAGACATGGCTTGGCAGTTCGGGCTGAACTGTTCCCATGAGGCACAGGGTCAAGACTGATTTGCATATGGCCATGTCTGAACTGGGATGGCTTGGTGAGCAAAATAACGATGGATTAAACCCAGATCTGTGACTGGGGGTGAACGTTTTGCCATTGTGCAACATTCCGTCCATCATCTTGTGTGTTTTGCGGTTCACCCTATGTGGGAAGGGTATGCCCAGACGTGGGTTCCCTGCTCACTGAGCCACTGAAGTCAAGCTATCCTGGCTGAAGACGGCTGATAGCAAAAAATCGGTCCTAGGATGCTTGATTCCGGTCCAGGAAAGACATTGCTTGGCAGTTCAGGCTGGACTGTTCCCATGAGGCACAGGGTCAAGACTGATTTGCATATGGCCATGTCTGAACTGGTGTGGCTTGGTGAGCATAATAACGATGGATTAAACCCAGATCTGTGACTGGGGGTGAATGTTTTGCCATTGTGCAACATTCCATCCATCATCTTGTGTGTTTTTCTGTTCACCCTATGTGGGAAGGGTAGGCCCAGACATGGGTCCCTTGCTCACTAAGCCACTAAAGTCAAGCTATCCTGGCTGAAGACGGCTGATAGCCAGAAACCGGTCTTAGGATGCTTGATTCCGGTCCAGGAAAGACATGGATTGGCAGTTCGGACTGGACTGTTCCCATGAGGCACAGGGTCAAGACTGATTTGCATATGGCCATGTCTTAACTGGGGTGGCTTGGTGAGGAAAATAACGATGGATTAAACCCAGATCTGTGAATGGGGGTAAATGTTTTGCCATTGTGCAACATTCCGTCCATCATCTTGTGTGTTTTGCTGTTCACCCTATGTGCGAAGGGTATGCCTAGACGTGGGTCCCTTGCTCACTAAGCCACTGGAGTCAAGTTATCCTGACTGAAGACGGCTGATAGCCAGAAACCGGTCCTAGGATGCTTGATTCCGGTCCAGGAAAGACATGGCTTGGCAGTTCGGGCTGGACTGTTCCCATGAGGCACAGGGTCAAGACTGATTTGCATAAAGTCAAGCAAAATAACAATGGATTAAACCCAGATCTGTGACTGGGGGGGAATGTTTTGCTATTGTGCAACATTCCATCCATCATCTTGTGTGTTTTACCTTTATACATAGACACCTATACACCTATAAGCCACTCCTATGGTAGGCCTCGACAGAGTGCATGGTTTTATGTGAGAGGGTGCTCTGGCATGAGCTGAGCCCCTCTGCAGATTTCGGAACCATCTCCTTATAGCTGTCCAACGATATAGCCATACCATATACTCTTAAGTGCATTATAATCCTCGTAGTTAATGCTAACTTTGGTTTGGCTTTATCAAAACATCTTGTGTAAGGTGTCAAACACTTTGGAATACTACCCCCCCCCCCCCGCCAATTCTGGCGGCGAGGTAGCATTCCACCCTTCTAGAGGGAAAAGAGACATGTAGCTTACTGTTTTACCCGGTTAAAGTTAAACAGAGCCTCAGCATCACAAAATGGATGCTGCTGCCACAGACACGAGTCTGACCTCCTGTTGCTGGGGGAAGCTCCGGCAGGGGACACCTGGACAATAGGTTTCCTGTCCAGGGAGGTGCCAGCACCTCCCCAGACAGGGGTTTTGTGTATTGGGGCAGGGTCTGCTGCATTCAGTAAATGCGTCTAGACACTGCCTGGGGCACACAAGGTGCTCCATGCATAGCCCGGTTCAAACCAGTTGCTGGGGCACTCTAGCCCCAGCTTCAAGCACCAGACATCGACTGGTTCTTTCCTGGTACCTTCCTGGTCACTGGCTAGTGACCCAGACTCTGTCCCCTCTGCTTTCATGGTTCTTCACATCCCCGATCCACCCTTGGATCCACCCCGACACTTTATCCTCTGGTCACCTGCAGCACTTCTTTGCAGCTTTCCAGAGAAAACGACGATGAAACCCGACACGAAAAGACCCCTATGCACCCGGCTTCCCTGGGTGAGGTAACACGAGTACTCCGGTGCTCCCGTGGGTCTTGACTCTCGAAGTGTCCTAGTTTAAAAGGGCTCCATCCTAGTCCATCTGGAAGTGTCCTTAAATTGTAACTTTGTAACTTTTACAATCTCCATATAAAATCAATGGGAACCCGCGCCTGTGTTTAGACACTGCACGCGGCTTCGGTGGGTCTCCTACTTCCTAACCTTTGGCTGTTTAGTGTAGCCCCAGCAATTCAACAGGCCCCAGGCCTGCTTTCTAACTCTCACGTGGTACTTATACGACTTTATTAGTATATGGTTTGTGAGGCCCCTAGGGCATAACGTATACTGTGCAATTTATCGTATATTAACTGTGTGACTTGTATTGTATTTTTACCTCTGACCTCATAAAGAGTGCAGCGGGCTTGTGTTTAGATTAAATACATATATATTTGATATATACCTTGTGTGGTGTCCTTTTATTTGGTATTCAAGGGATTATATATAGTATAACAACATGCTTAACTCGCCCACTGAAGTCTTAGGCTGAAGACTGCTGGTTCATGCTACCTCTAGGATAGCTTTCTATAAGATTGACTTTAAAACCACCATCAATAAGGGTCGATTAGTCAGGTGCAAGGCGCCCACTAGAAACTAGTGGACATCATATGCCAGGCTAACTTCTCACACGCCGCGTCTGAGTGCTGAAAGAGGGCTGAGGCGGCCGGCTCCTGCGGCAGAGTGGCTCTGGTATCATGACAGGAGCCTTACTGAATTTGTCAGTCAGCCTGTGAGCAAACCCTTCAAAATGAAAACAGTTCTCTGCGCAGAGAAGGTGCGAGTACACACACTGTGGAGGTGGACTGCGGAAACACACAAGAAGTCCCAAGTCTGCACATTATGCAACAAATGGCCCACTGATTGAGTCTAACACCACTTCCTTCTCTGCAGAGGCATGTAGCAAACCCACGGAAAGGCTAGGATCTCAGAGGTGGAGCTTCACGAGTGTCAGAGGGCAGGGTTCTGGAAACTGGCTTGCAGCAGCAGCTTGAGCCCCCATATCTGGCACTTTCCTCAGGGTTAATGGCACCCATGTGCTGGGAGGGGAGCCAGTGATTTCGTACTTCTGGGATAGTTCTTCAAAACCGAATGAAAGTGTTGTATTAATAAAAAAACAGATCATATGGTACTTAAACAAAGAATGGAAAGTAAAATGTATGTACCTTCATGTTTTCAGGAGAAAAATAAGTGAGTCCCTTGCTTGCCCTTAAATTGGGAGAGAAGGACATGCACTAAATGGGGAGGAAAGTTCTCATAGCTCTTAAGTACACATCATAACCACATGCATATTGAATCACATGAAAAAATACACAGAGATAAAAAAGCAATTGCAAAATATATATAGAAAAATTGTACAATTTATTTAGGAAGTCATACAGTCATAAAACAATTTTTTCTTAAAAACATTTTGGTGCCATAGAAAAACAGTTACAAATTGTGTCATTCCATATAAGAAATATTTAAAAACATATATTTGTTACAAAAGTTGTCGACGCAGCGTTTCGGTTAAACGATAGGACCTTCATGAGGACAAGGTTCTGGTTCAGAAAAAAACATACAATTAGACACAAGCTATTTTCATCTTTTTATACATAATTCATCAATAGCATTATTTTTTTATTTTTATTTTTTTGTTTGAAAACCTTTATTGTGCATAGACAGCAGACAAATACGGGCCTACAACCACCTGGCCGGCCACAAAACTGTGAGCACTGTTGCAAGCAATACGGTACATCGGCAGCGAGGTGACATTATTAAGCAAGCATTTAGTGTTACATTGGACCATGCCATACCGCCGACATACAGGAGGATTGAGGTTAATTTTAAAGTTTATAAAAACACAAAAGCAAAAATTAAGTCCAGGAGAGCCTTAGTCCAGTCCATCACGTTACAGAAGTAATAGGCAACGTTTAGCGGGTGAGTTCCATAAAACACAGGAAAGTTGCAATCAAAATAACAGCATCGCAGAGGTAACGACAGGAGAGGTAAGCAAACACTACTCCGAGATCAAACACGAACCTACCCAAATTCAAGCCAAACCATAGCCCCAAGGACAAAAAGGACAAGAAAGATAAAAGAAGAAAGAAACAAGGCCCATAGAAACGAAAAAATTACACATATATATCCCCCCACCCTACACGCATGCAGAGGCTATGGCCTACCCCCCCCCCCTTGCAGTGTGTCTGTCGCCCATTAGAGTACCCGAAATATAGAGACAAGAGACAAGGAAAAAGAAGAAAGAAACAGGTCTGGAAGGAGATGAATCAGAGCAATGCAGTTAGGACTTATACTGGGCGGCGATCACAAGGAGGAGCAGCAAGCATTATCCATGAGGCAAGCGATCGCACTCAATGTGACCAGGATAGTTAAGAAGCATATCAAATGGCGATCCCCAAACGCTACCCATAAGCACCCACTCTCCCCACAGACCCAAGAAAGAAGTAATGAAAGAGCTAGCCAGAAGAATGAGTGTAGAAAGAGAGAAGAGAGAAAGAAAGAAGAAAGAAAGAAAAAGGAGGCCCATAGAAAGAAAAAACCAACAAGAAAATATACCCCCCTCCCTACACGCATGCAGAGGCTACGGCCTACCCCCCCCCTAGCAGTGTGTCTGTCGCCCCAGAAGAGTACCCGAAATATAGATGAAGATGAAGAGAAAGCTAAGGAAAAGAATAGAATGTCACGGTTGATCGGAGGAGGGCCAAGGATTTATGTAAGCAAACGAAATCGATACCCGCGGTCACCCAACCCCAGGCCCCAACCTAACACCCATGCAACTTGTACCTCCAACAATCACAAGTCCCAGTCCCAGTCTTATATGTTCCAGTGTACAACAAGAAAGTCCCCATCCTCAGCCTTGACCCCTTCGAATCCGCAGTCCAATCGAAACCAGCATCAGTGCAGCCAGTGTGGACGAAATGGGCCACCTTGGAGACCACCGTAAAAGTTGGGGTGCAGGAGACAAGGCAAACTGGAGCGTTGCTTGACTGTAAAGAACCAGAGGACGTACCATTGCTAAGCCACGGCTAGAGCAACAGGGAGTAGAACGGTGTATAGGTTCCAAAATAGCAGCCGGCCGGTGCACAGAGAGCAAGTCCAGGAGGGCGCTCGGCAACATGGCACCCAAGAACAAAGGAGATGGGCGAGGCGGTGACGGGGACCCGAGCCCCGACCGCACCAAAGAAGCAATATCGTCAGACTCCTCCAGAGAAGGACCGAGGAGTACCGCCGCGGGTCCTGGGACACGTCCCTCCGCCACCGTTCCGCACCCCAATTCGGGTAATCCACCGACAGTCGGCTTAGGGTATGGCTTAACGCGCCGCACTGGAGAGTCATCCTGGCCATCCAACAGGGCCCCGTCAAGCCGGGCCCCCAATTCGGTAGCAAAATCGCGGAAGGCCAATCGCAGGTCCCCCAGTGCAGCCAGGATGTCGCAGAGCCTCAGCGGTGGATCGAGGATGGAGGGTGCTGCTGTGTCCGCCATCTTAGGTAAACTGCCATTGAGCGCCCAAGGAATCAAGCCCCCGGCACCAGCCATCGATATCAGGTAAATAATGAAACCTCTGTGAGGCCCCGATGTTGCAGGAAACGTGGAGGCAGCCGGACGAGAAGAGGCTGCAAGGCTAGAAGCAACTGTAGCGCAGGGAGACCCACCGGCAAGATCAGGGCGTCCGTTGCAGAAGATGGCGACCGCTGCTACAAACTGCAACAAAGAAACAATCCCGGACCCCTTCTGCCGGGCCGGGATACATGAAGCAGGAGCCGGAGACAATGTTGCGATCGAGTCGCGCTGGGCTGCTGTCAGGGAGAAGGCTGCTGTGAGAGATCCACCAGTGCCGAGCTCCAAGTCCGGTGCCCCGGCTCCTCCCTCTCCGCAGCGGCCGCCGCTGTCGTAGTCGCCTCCGGCCGTCCCCACCAACAATGGCCCGGCTGCTCCCTCTGCAGAAGGCCGGAATAGTGAGCGGGGCTTAACTCCGCCGTGGCAGCTCCGATTCCGACCGGGGACACTGCATCGTGATCAGGAGTGCAGCGCCGGGAGGTGTGATGCCAGGAGGCACAGGATTTCAAACAGGATCTCGGCGAAGGGCGCCAGGGCCGACGGAGCCGAGGAGTTAGGCGGCCATCTCGGCTGCAGGCTAGGCTCCTCCTCTCCATCAATAGCATTATTAATGCATAATATAAGACTCAGTTGATAGATTCAAGGCACAACAGAATTCTCTTATACTTTATTAAGCATGTGGTACTGGTACTTAAGGCAGAAACAGCTAATAGGATGGGGCCTCTGATCATGAAATTTCAACACACCACTTATTTGTTACATTCAGTGTGTCTATGTAGATTTAAATGATCCACATTAACCCGTAGATCCACTTCAACTAACTTCTAAGGTACAGCTGCTTTTATACTCCCTTAAAAAGAAGAGGCCTGTTTGGATAGAAGTGGGCAAAACTGGGTCTCAGGGCACAGATACTATCTAGATTAAAAAAGGAATTTTAAAAAATGTGGCTGTCTGTAATTACCTTGTGATATCAGCAGGCCCGGTTCTAGAGGGTGGGCCAGGCCCACCCAAACATGAGCCTGGCCCACCCAAACATGATGTGAGCCGTTTTTTACCCCCATCTGTATTCAGGCTGGCTCTCCTGATCCGATTCAAGAGGCTGCTGCAACCTCTGCGCAGCCCAGCACAGATTATCGCGGCCCATTGTCACATATAGAATGACAATGGGCCAAAGCCAGCAGTCACAGCATGTGATGGGAGTTCCTGCCCTGGCCTTAGGGCGGAGGTCTTCAAACTGTGGGTCAGTGGCGGCAGTCCCAGGAGGGTGCAAACGCCTCTTTAAGTACTGAAGAATGAAGATGGCCTGGAAGAGCAACTTTTTTCTTTTTGCATTTCTAGGCTGTCTTCATTTAAAGTCAACAGCTTTGCTAAAAACAACACAATATTTGATAAGTATTTTGTTTTATTTTCACGTTCAGCAACTGCTTATAAAATAAAGCTGACGCCTACAAGTGAGTAAAGAGGTGTTAAATAAATGCACATTAAACTAATTGATGGGACACACACATCATGAAACTTGGTTAATGTGACACCCGAAGATGTCTGTATGAGAACAGTCACAAAATTGAATCCAGGATGGTGGAGTGCATAATAGTGACGTGTATTTATATAGTTTTGCGGTCCCAGCATGTAACAGAAAGCAATGTTAATATGTAGGGCATTATTCTAGAATTGTAATAAACACTGTATAACATAGGTTGCCACACAATGTTTATGTGATCAGGGCCAATGGAATTATGCGGAGGGGGAGCACCATAGACAAATTATGCAGTATAATGCAGCACATTGTTTACTAGTATAAGTTAATTATTTTGAATTTTTTTTACTTGGTAGAACTGTCTGGTTAAAGATTTCACACTATTAGTACCAATTTAACAGCCAAATACAGAAATAAGCTACTGAAAGTTGTCAAGTTACCCTTTGAAAAGGGCTTCCAATGCGCGCAAACACGTCACCATGTTTTGTAATAACTTTTGATCCATTTGAGCTTCAATTGTTTTTTAAATCTGCATGTTATACTGCACGTGGTGGATTATGTGGTAAATACATAATTATGTGAAAAATGTCACAGATGCAGAATCGCATAATTCCTGCAGCCCTGTATCAGATCAAACAAGTGCTTTAGCAGCAGTAATAGCTAACCAGACTGTACCTATTGCAGACATTTTTTATGACCACCAGGCGCACTTCCACCAGCCAGCAGTGCACACTTCCACCAGGTACACACACCAACAGCCGTCAGTGCACGCTTCCACCAGGCACACACACCACCAGACGTCACTGCACGCTTTCACCAGGCACACACACACTACCAGCCATCAGTGCACAATTTCTACAGGCACACACACCACCAGCCGTTAGTGCACACAAAATTTGTTAACGCATCCACAATTAACTATTGTAGCAATCGCAGTATGGCGCACTTCACTTTTAAACATATTCATCTAAAGCGCAGCATGCCACCATTGCTACAAAAATACATACACATTTTTGTGGCCTACAATTTATTGACTTTTGTTGCAATTGGTGTTGCAATATTTAGCAATGCCAATAGCTCAAATTTAATTATCACGAGACCTATTGCATTGTAAATGCTTGTTATCATTATATTGACCATGGATGCAAGGCAACAATAAAAATGTCCAGATAACTGATGATTACTGATCCTGCTGGAGAGCAATCCTTTGTCTGTAGTTTTGAAATGCAGATCAACTGTATTTTATGTGGATAGCTCAGTGGGTTACTGTCTTTGTCACAGTGATTCTTGTTTTACTTGCAGCTCAGAAGTTACAATCCTAATATAGAACAGTGACCTATGAACTGTCATCAAAGAGCTGCATACAAACCTGAATGGTTTAGTTAGAACTTCACATTTTGTTTGTGTTGAGATATAGTTAGAACTTCCTCAGTCTTTCATTATTCTAATGTTGCTAAAAAGAGTTAGCTTGGGCAGATATACATTTTTATTAGTATAGCCAACCCACCAACCACTAGGGTATGCTTTAAATCCTGAGTTTGTGCTTCTCCAGACCATACCCTCTTAGAATATATTGCCCACCAGTATGGATGAGACGAGTCCTACACTTTCTAATCCTCATTGGCTTATGCGACATTCCCTATAGACTGATTTACCTACTTGCATCATTCATTATCTCTGTATAATGTGTGTGTGATGTGAAGTACTGTGACACCCTATACTGATTTGAGTAGCGCTATACAACAAATGAAATGCATATGAGAGAGGGGCTACAGAGGTTTGAAGGGCACTGTTGAAGGGTGGTAGTAATGGTATCTACGGATGAAGAGGTCATTGGTGGGGTGCCAAACAAGACTTTCGCATTAGTGCTAAAGCCGGCCCTGTCATGCCCTTTCGGTTTTTGTTTATTTAATTAGCTGTCAGGTCATGAGTGCACAGACTGTTTGGTCGGCCCTCTGGGGCTGCCCAAACTAGTCATGCCCACTCTGTCTTTCTCCATACAGGCTGCATTGGCTGCAATGCAGCCTGCATAGAGAACATGGCCTCCACATAAGGCCCTGGCTGGGCGGTGTCCCGATCAATCACAACACTGCTTGCAGCGTTGTGATTGGCTTTGGGGAGGGAGCCAGGCTGCCTGCATCTTGTTCCTACCAGAGCCAGGAGAGCAGGAGCCGAGAAGACGTGGGTCCCAGCCAACGGAAAGGTAAGCTATATTTTTTAATAATAATTATTCTTAAATTAAACACCACCCCGCGTGCCCCCACCCCGCGTGAACCCCCTGCCCCGTCTCCCTTGCCCCGCGAGTCATGCGGCCGCGAGTGCCGCAGTGGCCCACCCTAATGCACCATTGGCCCACCCAAATAAAAATTCCTGGAGCCGGGCCTGGATATCAGTGCTGTGTGGATGGTGCCACGGCACCACCACATTGGTCAATCTTAAATGGATAGAGGAGAATAATAGGATCCGGACTGGGTCGGTTTATGCAGCAAGCACCGGTGGCTGATGGGAAGGCGCGTCCTCGCGCTCGCGTCTGGTTCATGACCCTCAGCAATGCATATGCACGCAGTGCTTGCTCAGTGTCTTCCAAGAAAACGTGCTGACTCAAAGGAAACAGGAAATATTTTATTTATTCATAATGCGGTTGAGGGCTGAAACCGGCCCTTCATCATGTGCTTCTTACTGCGAGCTCAGCTGTGAAGCGGCGCCGGCGCCCGGGTGTTAGCATTCCTGCACCACAAGCCTTTGTTTACACTGGGGATCGTACCACTACGCCAAAAGGGAATGGCGAATTTAACTGCCCAGTGACGACCACTCACGTAGGACGACGGGCAAACAATAATAATGGCAAGTGTGAAACATTGATGTCAGATCAATGTACAGCACCCAAGGATAAAAGGTGGAGCCGAAACCAGTGACCTGCAGGCTCCGTAGAGATTTGCAAGAATCTCCGAACCTTCTGAGATAATTTAGAAGCGGATCAGCACTGGGAGGGTGAAGCATTAGCTTCTGTGCAACTTGGAGCATGAAAAACATTCACAAGTTCACACTTTGGTGATTCCATAAAATTAATCCAGCTGGAAAGTTTGTAGTTAAGGCCATGCGAAAAATGCAAAAGAATCTCCCGGTTGTGTAGCTAGAAGTCATTGTAGGCGCTGTCGTCAGTGGCGTCACTAGGGTTGGTGTCACCCGGTGCGGGTAACTCATGGTGTCACCCCCTCACGCTTACCGTATGGACCTCCTCCGCTCCGAGTCTGCCAGTGGGCAGGATTGGCAAATAACGGGACCATACAGAATCCTTAGTAACGTTTGCAAATTTAATTTGTCACACCCCTATTTGAGGGGATAGCGAAGTCTATAATCATTGCTCCTGAGGAGGGGGCGGCACTGCTAGCCCCGAGGAGACGGCTCCCCCCTCATTTCATGGCGAACCTGGCGGTTTAACCAGGTTTTACTGGTGGATGCGTTTCTGCTAGACAGCTCTTCACCATGGTGGCGTCGTGTGACAATGGCACCGTAGTTGAGCCTCCCACCCAGGCTTGGACATCGGGGGAGCTGCTCCTACAAGCTATTCCAAATAAAGGTCTCAGTTCAATAGCACATAAATGCCCAATAAAGGACAGTCAAATATAGCCCCTGCCCCCCTTCCTGTACTGTGATGGGAGTGACAGAAGTAAATGGTCTGAAAAATGATAACGCCACAGATTCACCCCTTGTGTCGTCTTCACATTTCAATTTACAGATGGCTGCCAGTGGCAGGTCCCATGATAGTGAATCTTACAGCACATTTTTCATTACATATTAAAATTGTATCAACTTTCAAAGCACAGCAAATAGTAGATGGTGACTTTAAAGAACATCCGGTTACCCGCCTAATCCTATGTACCCATAGACATTCTTTCAGAGAGCACCGAAAATAGACGCAAGTAGTGAATCAGAGAGAGAACAAAGTAAAAGTGAGACCAGCCCCTACATGGTGTGTAGCGAGCAAGCGCAGTGAGCAACCACTACTAGGGGGAGTTTGGGGGGTTACACTTCTCCCCTCCCAAGAAAATTTGGGAGACAGAAAGGTCAAAAACAAAGCTTTTTTCAACACATATTAGATTGATAATTGATTTAAGGTTATAATGAGTTATTGACAGTAAAATGTATTCAGAAAGTGGCCGTGGGATATGCTTCTAATAGCAGAATGTCCCCAAATACGATAAAATGTGGAAGTACAAGCCATTTCTCTCCGAGCCATGGAGTTTCTGTCATCATTCAGCACTTCTCCCTTTTCCACAACAGCAGTTAAAACATGAATGGCTAAATATCCTAGTTTGCAAAAGTTTTCTAAATAATAATGGCTCAGCCATATTTGCCTCATAATGCAAGATGATGTGACCATTTCAACTAATAAATTGTTTGTAGCTCAAACGTATCAAAAGTTAAGAAAAAATGTGACTTGTGTTGCTGCGGAGTAGATGACATAGCTCAATTTCTATGTTAGGATTTTAACTTATAAACTGCAAGTAACAAAAGGAACGCTCTGACAAAAACAGTAGCCCACCACCCACTGGCCTATTTACATGATTGTGTGTACTTTGTGATCTGCATGGTACATGTTCTTTGCAGCAGGTACATTAATCCTCTGAGCTACCTTTCCATGAGTCAAATCTTCCATTAGACAACATTTCGATCTCTCTCTAGGAAGAACATTAATCACCAGTCATCATGGCATTTTTGTTGTTACCGAAAATTGCTGGAGTGCAGGGAGGAGGCACTGGTTATTAAGGCTGGCTGAACTTGGTTCCCCAGTTTCAAATTCAGCAGCTCCTCTGCCCATAGTGCCACATCCTCTCCCCCACTGAACACCATACTGCAGTGCCCCACTGAGAAAAAATCAGACTGCCTTAAACTACAACCCAATTGTTGCCACTGCGCTACAAACACTTGGATGCGACTCAATTACGCACTAGGCAAGAAGAGCAATATGTGGCCTACACAACAAAAGTGACAGCATCCTGGAAAAAGCAACCAATCAAAGGGAATGCAAAATGTTGCAAACCATGTGAAATGTAAGCAGGAACAACATGGCTACCTTAACGCTTTTACACTCAGTGTTCAGAAATTAGTGCTTTTGCCTGAAAAGTTAAGGACATGACTCGGGCCCTGAATGGACCATTTCAATGGCCATTGCTTATATCCTTACAAAACGTAAGCAGTATCTATGGTAAAAAAGACATCTGTAGATGCACAGCAGCAGTACAAATTTTGTTTTTGAATCCTCACTTTGCAGTACCTCCAAGATTGGTGCACTAGTTCCAAGCCCAGGGAAAACAATGCCAAGACAACAAAAATAGCGCTCCACTGGCAAACTCTGTAAAAGTGGCGCTAAATGTATTTGGGTGTGAATAAAATCTATCTAGCCAGTTTGCTACCACTAGTCTGTCTTACTTTATTTAGTAATTTCTTTTTCATAATTTTTAACTTTTAATTCCCGTTGCTGCACTAGTGCACTTTGAAATTAAATGTCAGAAAAATACATTGATTTGCAGCAAGAACTACAACCCATTACAGGCAGTGGGCAAAGAGAAAGTAAAATAGCAGCTCCTAACAGCGTGGAGAACTCAAAGGCAAATCAGCAGGGCATCCCTTTGGCACTCATGATGAACCCCGGCCCGCAAGGCCGCAAAAACTATCATCTGCGTCACTCACAAAGTAAAAAGAAAAAAGAAGAGCAGCCTGTGACTGTGTTATTATTGGTGCGTGCCCCCCCCCCCCCCTCCCCCACGTGCCGGTCCGGACAGAGAAACTCACTGACTCACCTGTCCTGCTGTTAGACGGAGGGGGGGGGAGGGGGGGGGGGTTAGTGGGGGGGGGGGATCTACATCGGTCACGGTGGACGGGGAATACAATTAAATTATGGCGGACCCCAACTGAACTGGCGGTCAAGTCAAGACGTGCCGCCAGCGGCGTCACTAGGGGGGTGCGGGGGGTGCGGCCCGCACCGGGTGTCACCATCCCACTGGGGTGACACCAAGGCGGTTAGCAGCAGTGTGTGCTGTAAACAGTGTGCAGACTTGATTGCATTGAAAATAGTAAACGTCGTTGCAACCGTACGTGCAGGTTCAGTCAGTTCTGTCTTGCAGCAACTTCCAACCTTACTATCCTGCTCAGGAAGACTGAAGGAGGTGCCTGTGCGCAGTGCGCACTGTCTCCTCCTGCTCCGCCGCGTCAGCGCGCCTCTTAGGCCCGCCGCCTGCTTACAGGCGGATTGCGGGTGATGTCATGCCATTCATCCCTGATTCTTAATCCGCATGCGCAGCATTGGGCCCTAAATGCGCGTGACTGGCCTGCACTGCAGCAGGAGGATCAGAGGCCGCACGTCTTGACTTGACCGCAAGTTCAGTTGGGGTCCGCCATAATTTAATTTTATTCCCCGTCCACCGTGACCGATGTAGATCCCCCCCCCACTAACCCCCCCCCTCCGTCTAACAGCAGGACAGGTGAGTCAGTGAGTTTCTCTGTCCGGACCGGCACGTGGGGGAGGGGGGGGGGCACGCACCAATAATAACACAGTCACAGGCTGCTCTTCTTTTTTCTTTTTACTTTGTGAGTGACGCAGATGATAGTTTTTGCGGCCTTGCGGGCCGGGGTTCATCATGAGTGCCAAAGGGATGCCCTGCTGATTTGCCTTTGAGTTCTCCACGCTGTTAGGAGCTGCTATTTTACTTTCTCTTTGCCCACTGCCTGTAATGGGTTGTAGTTCTTGCTGCAAATCAATGTATTTTTCTGACATTTAATTTCAAAGTGCACTAGTGCAGCAACGGGAATTAAAAGTTAAAAATTATGAAAAAGAAATTACTAAATAAAGTAAGACAGACTAGTGGTAGCAAACTGGCTAGATAGATTTTATTCACACCCAAATACATTTAGCGCCACTTTTACAGAGTTTGCCAGTGGAGCGCTATTTTTGTTGTCTTGACATTGTTTTCCCTGGGCTTGGAACTAGTGCACCAATCTTGGAGGTACTGCAAAGTGAGGATTCAAAAACAAAATTTGTACTGCTGCTCTGCATCTACAGATGTCTTTTTTACCATAGATACTGCTTATGTTTTGTAAGGATATAAGCAATGGCCATTGAAATGGTCCATTCAGGGCCCGAGTCATGTCCTTAACTTTTCAGGCAAAAGCACTAATTTCTGAACACTGAGTGTAAAAGCGTTAAGGTAGCCATGTTGTTCCTGCTTACATTTCACATGGTTTGCAACATTTTGCATTCCCTTTGATTGGTTGCTTTTTCCAGGATGCTGTCACTTTTGTTTTGTAGGCCACATATTGCTCTTCTTGCCTAGTGCGTAATTGAGTCGCATCCAAGTGTTTGTAGCGCAGTGGCAACAATTGGGTTGTAGTTTAAGGCAGTCTGATTTTTTCTCAGTGGGGCACTGCAGTATGGTGTTCAGTGGGGGAGAGGATGTGGCACTATGGGCAGAGGAGCTGCTGAATTTGAAACTGGGGAACCAAGTTCAGCCAGCCTTAATAACCAGTGCCTCCTCCCTGCACTCCAGCAATTTTCGGTAACAACAAAAATGCCATGATGACTGGTGATTAATGTTCTTCCTAGAGAGAGATCGAAATTTTGTCTAATGGAAGATTTGACTCATGGAAAGGTAGTTCAGAGGATTAATGTACCTGCTGCAAAGAACATGTACCATGCAGATCACAAAGTACACACAATCATGTAAATAGGCCAGTGGGTGGTGGGCTACTGTTTTTGTCAGAGCGTTCCTTTTGTTACTTGCAGTTTATAAGTTAAAATCCTAACATAGAATATTGAGCTATGTCATCTACTCCGCAGCAACACAAGTCACATTTTTTCTTAACTTTTGATACGTTTGAGCTACAAACAATTTATTAGTTGAAATGGTCACATCATCTTGCATTATGAGGCAAATATGGCTGAGCCATTATTATTTAGAAAACTTTTGCAAACTAGGATATTTAGCCATTCATGTTTTAACTGCTGTTGTGGAAAAGGGAGAAGTGTTGAATGATGACAGAAACTCCATGGCTCGGAGAGAAATGGCTTGTACTTCCACATTTTATCGTATTTGGGGACATTCTGCTATTAGAAGCATATCCCACGGCCACTTTCTGAATACATTTTACTGTCAATAACTCATTATAACCTTAAATCAATTATCAATCTAATATGTGTTGAAAAAAGCTTTGTTTTTGACCTTTCTGTCTCCCAGATTTTCTTGGGAGGGGAGAAGTGTAACCCCCCAAACTCCCCCTAGTAGTGGTTGCTCACTGCGCTTGCTCGCTACACACCATGTAGGGGCTGGTCTCACTTTTACTTTGTTCTCTCTCTGATTCACTACTTGCGTCTATTTTCGGTGCTCTCTGAAAGAATGTCTATGGGTACATAGGATTAGGCGGGTAACCGGATGTTCTTTAAAGTCACCATCTACTATTTGCTGTGCTTTGAAAGTTGATACAATTTTAATATGTAATGAAAAATGTGCTGTAAGATTCACTATCATGGGACCTGCCACTGGCAGCCATCTGTAAATTGAAATGTGAAGACGACACAAGGGGTGAATCTGTGGCGCTATCATTTTTCAGACCATTTACTTCTGTCACTCCCATCACAGTACAGGAAGGGGGGCAGGGGCTATATTTGGCTGTCCTTTATTGGGCATTTATGTGCTATTGAACTGAGACCTTTATTTGGAATAGCTTGTAGGAGCAGCTCCCCCGATGTCCAAGCCTGGGTGGGAGGCTCAACTACGGTGCCATTGTCACACAACACCACCATGGTGAAGAGCTGTCTAGCAGAAACGCATCCACCAGTAAAACCTGGTTAAACCGCCAGGTTCGCCATGAAATGAGGGGGGAGCCGTCTCCTCGGGGCTAGCAGTGCCGCCCCCTCCTCAGGAGCAATGATTATAGACTTCGCTATCCCCTCAAATAGGGGTGTGACAAATTAAATTTGCAAACGTTACTAAGGATTCTGCATGGTCCCGTTATTTGCCAATCGTGCCCACTGGCAGACTCGGAGCGGAGGAGGTCCATACGGTAAGCGTGAGGGGGTGACACCATGAGTTACCCGCACCGGGTGACACCAACCCTAGTGACGCCACTGCGTGCCGCCTCTGATCCTCCTGCTGCAGTGCAGGCCAGTCACGCGCATTTAGGGCCCAATGCTGCGCATGCGGATTAAGAATCAGGGATGAATGGCATGACATCATCCGCAATCCGCCTGTAAGCAGGCGGCGGGCCTAAGAGGCGCGCTGACGCGGCGGAGCAGGAGGAGACAGTGCGCACTGCGCACAGGCACCTCCTTCAGTCTTCCTGAGCAGGATAGTAAGGTTGGAAGTTGCTGCAAGACAGAACTGACTGAACTTGCACGTACGGTTGCAACGACGTTTACTATTTTCAATGCAATCAAGTCTGCACACTGTTTACAGCACACACTGCTGCTAACCGCCTTGGTGTCACCCCAGTGGGATGGTGACAAACGGTGCGGGCCGCACCCCCCGCAGCCCCCTAGTGACGCCGCTGGCTGTCGTCGCTGCAATATGGAGCTACTCAATTAATCAAATTAATGGATTCATCAGGAAAATAAGTGCCGAACAGTAGAGTAAAATATCATTTATATGATACCACTGGACACTTCACAGGGGTAACTATGTCAGTCTTAGTTGGGTTTTTTTAGTTGGATTTTTTAAATTGCTTTCAAAAAGGCAATCAATGGTAGGTAACACAGAAATAGAATATTAATGAGGTGGGCTCCACAACGAGAAAAGCAGCAGGTAAGCAGTGTTAGAGAAGTGTGACTGGACAGAGCGCTCGGACTAGTTGAATCTATTTTAGAGACATTCAGGTGGATGTGATAAAGATATGTGTTTAGTTGTCTCTGCACGTCAGGGTGGGTGAAATGTGGGCCTCCACACTATACCAATGACCACATCACACAGTGTGGCTTGTTACTCCCGAGGGTAAGGCTTCAGGATTATACCCGGGGATAGTAAGCACTACATAAATCCTATTTTTTTTTTGCAGTTTTATTTAGCTTAAACTCAACCCGAAGGTATTGGAGCGCTTTACATGAGCACAAGTTAAATTACCCAAGTCCACATTTATTTCTGGTAGGCACGGGGAGATTAAGTGATTTGCCAAGAATCACAAGATATTGAGCTGAGACTCGAACCTGGTTCCCCACCTCTAAAGTCAGCAGCTCTGGCAGTTATGCCAGTTCCAAAGAGATGAAGTTGGGCCTAAAGGAGGTTTGTTCATGAGAGCTTGGTTAGTTTTAACAATGGGTGCTTTGAGGTATGGTGGTTCGCCTCCTCAAGCCTTTTTGATCTCCATTAATGGTGAGAAAGCTAGCGAGGTAAGGTGGATGGTGCAGGTGACAGGCTTTTTATATAAGGCAGCGGATTTATAATTTCATTCCTGCCCCGGTGGAGAGCCAGTGGACTTCATGGAGGAGGGGTGATTTGTGGTCGAATTTTCTGATGATAGAATTCGAGACATGGAGTGAACAACTGCCTTGAAAAGGGACAGAGAGTGTTTTGGGATAACAAACGGTGAGGCATTTGCAAAGTGCAGATGGAAGAGAATTTGTGCATGTACAACAGTTGTCAGTTGGCCTGGTGAGATTTTCCTCTGATGGAGAAGGTGAAAGTTGGCTGAACTGGTGATTGAATATATATGTGGGATGAAAAAACGAGAAGAGTGGAAGGTAAAACCCCAGAGATTTAACAGAAGTGGCCCGCAATAGGTTGGGATCCTCCGCTTTAGTTTGTTAAGCAGATAACCGTCGAAATTCTGTGTCTGTGGGAAAGTAGGATGAATTCAGTTTGAACTGATTCAATTGTAAGTCATTGATATACTTGAGAGGTTGAATTTGGCAAGGGATAGGCTGATCGGGCTTATATCATCTTTGGTGGAGGTTTTGATGTGCATTTGTGTATCATATGCATACTGACAAACAAGTATGCATGACTACTAAAGCACCACACGTAGGGGCTCAATATATAAACTGAAAGGGCCAGGGTCCAGAATGAAACCTTGGGGGACTTCACAGGGCATTGGTTTTCACATGCCTATGATTTACTGTGCCTTGTAGTGTACCTAACCAGCCAGCCAGCAGAATCCTATGGCAGAATCATCAGCGTAGGAGACTGGGGCACCAAATGTTGTGGTCTGAGTTCTTAACCAAACACAGACTCCCAGATAGAATTCCTGGTTATTCTCAAAGGAGGAATAACTGCAGATGATAGCCGACAGCACATTAGACTTCTATTGACCAGTGTTTTTGCAAAAAGAACATTGTAGCAGTTTTTTTTTCTGCCCAGAACTAATACTACAATGCAGTACAAATGGCTAGGTCTCACTTATTCACAGTACTAGTTGTGCTGTAGAAGTGGCTAGTGCTCACTTCTTCACTAGACATGCGGCGCGATAGAAATGACTGATACTCACTTGTCACGCGACCTGCAGTGCTTAAGAAATGGTGGTGCTCACTTCTCCACAGTGTCTGCAGTGCTATTGACTGGCTCCCAGTACCTCCAGCACTGTAGAGGCGTGAGGGATAAGTAGTGATACTCATCTCATTCAGAGCCCAGCGTACTGTGGTAAAAGCATGGCTACCATTGTCTCACACTACCTCCAGTCTTGTAATGAAAGGGTGCAGTTCTTTAAATAATTGAAGAAGAGTCTCCCCACCTCCCTTTTGTGCCAAGCTTGTGCCCTCTCACCTCCAGTATTCCAGCTTCTACATGGACATCTGTATCAGTGTTTAGTGTTCTGTACAGCAACTTCCTGCTTCTGTGGTCTGTATCAGTGTTTGCGACCCGAGGGAAGGGTGGGGAGGATCACGGGGCGCTTTCTGGGGAGCATTTCGAATGCAGCCTGATGTGTTTTTTCATTTAGAGACCTCCCCAGCCCAGATCTCCATCCTGGATCTTCAGCAAGTAGCTCAGGGTCCAGCCAAGTGTGGCATGGTCTTCTCATTGGGGTACAGTGCAAGAGTGGGGTCCTGGTGGAGCGCGCCTATTGTTGATTGTGGGGGAAACTGTGTGTCTGCAGGCATTTACTTGTAGACAGCCCTGCATCACTGTGCCTGCTATCCCTAGGGAAGCTGTGGGTGCGGCCGCCGGGTGGTATGGCGTGGAGCACCCCGCATCTTGAGCTGCTGTGGAAAGTCTCTGTGGCACTGTTCTGTGGGGACTCCCTGATTAGCTTCCCCCAGAGACCTTGGCATCCACCTCAGTTTGGTATGAAAAGGTGCTACATTTTCTGAACTCTGTATATTACAGGAGGGCCCTGAGAACAGATACTTCTTCAGGCCTTGATTTGGATTGGGATTTGCAGTAGGAGAAAGCGGCTGCTTGGAACTTTAAGATCAACACTACAGTACTTGTTGGAAAAATTGAAACACACAGGCGTGTGACAGCATATTTTTCCTTGTTAATCTGAACTTACACTACTGCTTGAAACCACTATCACCCATCACTAGAGCGTATCTACGAGTACATCTTTAAGCATGCAGACCAGCTCCATGAAAAGCAGCAAAGACCATGCTTTGAGTTTAACAACTAATATGCATCCTTTGGTGAAACAGAGCACTGGGTGCCCTGCTATACTAAATAGACCACCTTCTAACATGATAACCAAGTCATTTTTTTTTTTTAGACACATCCAGGAGTCCGATAATTCCAACATTGGTTATACCCTTAATGCCCATAAATCTACAACTGGACCTAGTTTGTTGCTTTAAAAAACATAGATCATTTTCTTAGGCAAAGGATCAGTGCAAGATCACTGCTAGGCACCCTAGTCCACAAAACCGAGCCACTCAGTATTTTCTTATAGCCCGCCTTAGTGGGCTAACCTGCCATTAAAGGCCAGATCTAGGCGAGGGCCTTTAACAAGGTAGCGGGAATTTAATGGCAGTTTAGCCCAGTTATGGAAGGCTATAAGGCTGTTAGAACATTTCGCCACTAGAAGGCAAAATGTTCGGCTTCACGGAGGGTGAGACCTTTGTTAACAACAACAGCTGTGAAGACAACATTGGAATGTTGGATCTCCGGGCATGCACCAGCCATTAGGGGCACGGCACTCCATTGTTTTCAATGGAGCTCCCAACATTACAATGTTCTAATAATGTTATCCACAGTCTTGTCCATCCAAGGCACACACTGTACCCTTAGGTGGCTTATTTATCTCCCTACTTGACAATAGTACAGAATCTGTATGTGGCCTTGAAAATTCTAGTGGCTTTATTATGTAGCACAGTAATGTCAGCATGCAGGCCAGCACTGACATGATTGACACAGATAGAACACTTGAAACCCATCAAGCACTGCATATCATGGAAGGGCACGGAGATGACTTGTCCAGACAGCCTGCAATGGACGTTTCCAAGCGTACCACTGTCAGGGCCAGAAGGAATCTTTAGTTAAAGGCTGAATAAGGATGCACAAGCTTATAATGACACTTGGAGGCCTTTCCAGTGCATGAAGCCGTGAGCATCATCTTAAAAACCTGTGACACCTTCTCGTTATCCCTTTTAGCATCGTCTGAAAAGGCGGATAAGCAATTGGAGGTTCTATATAAGATAGTAGACCCCTTAGAAAGATGTAGCATTAGAGCAGATTTGGGTCCAAAAACAGTGGTGTCTGTCTTAGAGATATTAAAGATCGACTGGGCCTTAAGGACTGAAGACATTATTGAAGAAATTAGACTTTTATCAATCAAACTCAGATGCCAGATAACTGTGGTACCAGTGGCGGCTTATCAGCCTGGGTCCAGCAATGGGAGGATTATGACTGCATCCAAACAGTGCACGGGGGCGGAGCAAAGAAGATCCATAGAACTATTGACCAACTCGATTGGCCTCACTGAGGTTTCTAACCCATTTGATGCTGTCAGAAACAAGGAAGCCTTATCTGTCTCACTACAAGTTTTGTCTGCTATTAAAGACCCCTATGAACTCCTGGATCTTGTGGGCCATCAGCTCTTAAAAAGTATCACCAGATACAGTTTGAATCAAAACCCGTGGATGTTGCTGTCAAGCAGAAATCAAAGAATCATAATTTTCAGTCAATACGCAGCAAGAGCCGCTACCAAAAATTAAAAATTACAGCAACATGCAGACTGGCAAGTGGTTAAACAGACACACAAGTATTCCCTATCTGTCATAAAAGGCCTAGATGGCAAACTGGGAATATATACATCTCCACTCAACCTGTCCATGCCAGTAGACCATCCTTTATTATCATGTTCCAATGTTAAGTACATGTTCAATGGGCCCCTCTCAGCTTTGACCAAAAGTTTGGCAGCAAGATACAGCAAGATAATCATGCCTTAATTAACAATGGTAATCCCATACAACGCACTGAAAGCCAGGCCCAAAAGTGTGAGAATACTAACGGGAACCATTTCAGTATCTTGTTAGGTCTGGTTTGTAAACTCAATATGCAGGCACATTTTTTTCTACCCACATTAGACAGTGGAGGTGTAGACAAAGTCCACGTCCTTTAAGAAAGCTGGGGGTCCTAGAGAAGAAAATACATGTGATCTTCCCCCCATATTTTTCACAGGAGACCACACCATGTTCTAGACAGGGGTTTACTGAGCTACTTAAAATGACTCAATATAAACGCCTGGTTACATAGCATTGAGTGCATTCTTGGCTCATCCTGCAGTGAGGAGTAAAGAGGCAACAAGCATTACTCGAGACGCTAAGGAGCATTGTTCAGCTCTGGAGCTGGCACGCACACTCAGTCTTCTTTAGGCGCCAGATCATACGCGCGCAATAGCTACACTAGGAGCAAACATAAACCAAGTTTAAGCACTGCTGGTGATTGTATCATTTATTAACTAAATGGCGATTATGTCATTGCAGCAGAAGAAGAAGACAGTGTATGGGGTATACTCTTTCAGCTAAAAGTAAAAGAAACTCACAGTCCAAAACGGGGTAGAGTTGGCTTTACTGACATTAACTCACCGCCTTTACGCTAGCAGTTGAAGGTCTAAATTGGATTCTCCAAGGCCATTGACTATAAAAGCGAAATATAATATACATCGCTTGATCAATCTCAGTGGAGCATGAATCATATGAAAATTGGTAATTGACCTGAAGCAATCATGGCCCTTGACCCCTCACTAAGGCAACGGGTGAGCTTGAAGCACCATCTCATACTATGTGCCATAGTAATTGCCTTGTTTGAAATGGAGCGTGGCGGAATCCTCGCCTTGATAAATACCTTTATGCATTCACTACCGCGGTCGCCAAATATTGCATTAGTCGAACCCAGAGGCACCCAGAATTGAACAGCGAGGTAGTCAATCATCCAGCTTCTCTTTCCTCTAAAGCTGGGTCTGTTGAGAGTAATCTGGCGGATTACTGCGTAGACACGGATCGTGGATTAGCGAGGACAGCGTTAATAGCAGCAATCAAGAGTGATATGCTGGGACATATTTAAATGAAGAGATACCACAGATGCACAGAAAAAGGCAATGCAGGGATATAATAGGTATGAAGATCTCCGTGCAGCCGCAAGAGCCAAGGACTCACATCCCTGCTGGCACATCATTGCCAAAGATAACAAAAATAGCATTCAAGACCGAGCCACATTTCATAGAAGATCATTGGTCCTCGCATTCCTCTCCACGCGTCCTCCTGGCCTATGCCTTATAAATGAGCTCAAGTGACCCGAGCCCTTACACTGAATAAAATCAGGCTTGCTATTATTAGAAACAAAGGGGGGAGGACTTCCTGCCTGGATAAAATACCAGCTGATCTGTATAAATCACACCCTATTTTATGGTGCTGCTGTATCCCCTTTGGGAGTATTGTATTGATAAATGATGCCCCTGGTCCCAGACATCGGCCTGGAGCTGACATAGTTCCTCTATACAAGAAATAATGCATCGCACTATCACCCATTAGTCTTTTAGATAACATCCACGGCATTTCTGTTTGCGCTTTGCTGTCTAAATAAGGAAGTAGGCCGAGGATAAGAGGATTTTGTCTCATTGCCAGGCGGGTTTTAGAAAAAAGCGGTACAATGAATGGTCCAGGCGTTCAGGGTTTATCTACAGTTCTGGAGATATGTTGTGCTTGGAAAAACATCACTCCGTGGGGTGTTTGTTGGTTTGCTCTGTACTTTTGACAGAGCGCCAAAGCGCTTCATATGGTCCTCACTGTTTGACTGCGCATACTATTACACCTGATCTTTTGCGTAAATTAATTGGGCTCTATGAGAGGAATTATGGCAGGATACGTTGGGGCCCTGCAAGAGAAAACTGTAGATCAGGCCCCGTTACAAAGGTGTTCACTAGGGTTGCTCATTAGCTCTTGTGCTATTCTCCCTACACATAAATGAAGTAGTAGAGGCTGCTGAACAGGGGCGGCTCCTCCGCAATGGCGAAGGAGCGTCACCCCACCAGCTCCGAGCCCGCAGCAAAAAAGAAAACAATATTTCATTATCGTTTTATTTTTAAGTCGCTGGCTCAGCCAGCGTGTGCAGGGAGGGGGGAGGAGGAGTGCTATGTGCACTCTCTAAGTGCGGATGTGTGTTTGGCTGGCCGTCTCAAGCCGACCAAAAAACACATGCTCACTTAGGTTTCGCTAACCCAGCTGTATAGAACAGCTGCAATAGAGAAACACCACAGACTCCCTGACCTGAGCGGAGAGTCTTTCCAGCCCGATCAGGCCAATCCCGGCACTGCTCTGCAGCACCGGGATTTGACAGGAAGTCTGTGACATAGTCACAGTGTCTGATGGGACAAGAAAGACCCCATACCTCCTTCCGCCCTCCCCCTGCTCGCCTGCCCCACCACTTTCTGTACGTGGCGGCCACCACTGCTGTTGAACCTACGAAAATGTTGCTTCGACCTTAGGATCTCAATATTTTTGCCTACTGATGATACCCTTTTGGTCCCCAGGACATCTGGAGGGCTATAGAGTCTACTGGATACATTTTGTGAATTCTGTTCTACTAAAAGCCCGTTATCAACACATGTAAAACAAAATTGATGTTGCTTTTTCTACACAAAGGTGTTAAGAACAAGTTAAGGTTTAATAATGCTCCTGTTGAATAGAAGTAAGAAATTTCATACCTGGTTATAGACTTCACTTACAATATAAAATGGAAAAAACATATAAGCAGATTTAGGAGTCTTCTGGCATGGACATTAGGAGCCACCTTACTCTTTGCTCAAAAGGAGGGTGTACAACGGACCAACACTGCACTAAAAGTCCATAGGCCATGAGGTCAGAGTGCCACTCTTCATGGAGCTAAATTATTGAGATATTGGGAATCAGGGGGATATTCAGACTGTCAAGCTGAGAAAAGGGCTTTTTAAAACGATTGCTAAGATTACTCCTTTGCACCCTCAAAGTATCTCTGCTCTTGGAGCTTGGGATTATGGATATTTTGTCCACCGCCAACTTAAGATCTGTTTTATCTGAGGTTTGACTTTGGGGTACACCCAATTTAAGCCATCCCCAAGCATCAGATGTTTAACTAAGGACTTTCTTATTAGTCAGCCTGCACCCAAATATGAGCTCTATTTAGATGAAGTCGAACCCACGGTGCCCAAAGTCTGCTACCCAAAGTTAAGGTTTGACACTCTACCTTTAAACTGTTGTACATGCTAATGGATCGTCGCTCGCATACAGTCAAGATCGTGTCACATTTCCCCAGAGCAGGTTGAGTATGAATTGCTCTTTTGTCTGATGTCTGGTAGTCCTAGGGAAAAGTGGCTCAAGGCATTGCTAAAAATAAGGATATCCAGAGGGAGAGACTCGCAATGGAATTATTAAAAATGGACATTTCAATTCCTGTGGTTTTGCAGCCTCAGGTTTTCTGTTCGCCTCTTGTAAACTCTGTCCGGCCCTGATTATCTATGACTTGCACACCTACCTTGTGAAATATTCAATACATATTTATTTAATTTCAGTGTTATATTATGAGGTATGTTGTCAATTATTTGCAACATGACAAACATTCGCTGTTTTAAGTATTTTTATAATATATTTTTATATTGAGTATTTTATTGTATTGTTTTTAAGTTTTATTGGAATTGTACCAAAATAAACATGTTTTGACTGATAATTAAAGACGTTGAATCTCCTACCGTGCAGTAGGTATATTGGTACTTTATTTCTACTAGGTTTTCTACTTCAAGTGGGAGAAAAATCAACTCGAGTGGCTGTGCACTCTTGCGCACTGCATGGTGCCGTACGCGCAGAGTTTTCAGCACTGCTCAAGCTACTGGCGCTAAATTACAGTGCGAGCAGTGCGGCATGCATACTTTCCGCCCGTTGGCAGAACGCCACTAAATCCCGCAGAGTTTTTATATAACTCTGTGGAATTCTGTGGAGTGAAACTCTGTGAGCCCCGCCCACCCCTAGTTTCGAGGAGACTGTATGGGACACTAAATGAAATAGGCATTTCTGCATCCCTACAGTGTCTCAGAGAGCTTTGGAGCAGCTTCAGGGTGGCATGCTAGCACAATATAAAACACTACAATAAAAAAGGAAATAAGGCATGGGGGATTGAATCCGCATTTAGACTTTTTTAGGTCGAGGTACTATCCGGTTCGTCAGAACCGGAAGTAGCGAGATCTTATCTTTCTTAGAGGGGCTCTTCATCCCGCCTCTAATTTTGGCTCTCTCCCATTGGCTGGCTTCCTAAACGGAAGCCAACCATTGGAGGAGAGAGCCGTTGCTCCAAATAGGCTCCGTCCTTTTCGGATTTGGAGGTGTGTTTGGTGTTCTTCTTTCCACTTTTTGGCCACGCCCATTCTGAACACCGAACACGCCCCCAAACCGAAAATTCTTCAACGTTGTGTCTGCCATTATTTCGTTTGTCTCCCTATGAGGATGGTTTCGCTTTCTCCGTGGTGGTGATCAGCCGGAGCTTGCTTGTTCTGTGTGTTCTGTGTGTTCTTGTTCGCTGAGGCAGAGTTTACAGAGTCAGGGAGGCAGAGGTACGTTCAGCATGGACAGCCTGTAATACCGGGAGCCGAGCAGATGTAGCTCATCTCTGCTCCCGGTCCACGCGCTGCTCCGGTGGAATATCGACGGTTATAGAGCTACATACTGGGCTCACATGTTCCCTACCTGAAGCGGAGTGTCAGGAGCGCCGGGGGAGAAGCCTCGCCTGCCTCCGTGACCCTCGGTTGAAGCTGTTTTTTCCTGACGGCGGTTAAATGCGGTGATACCCAAAATGGCGGCCAGCACTTTGCCGGGGACGCCGTCGGATGAGGGCGACCCCGGGAGGTAGGCTCACCATAAGAGCGATATCGCCCTACAGAGACTCCTGTTGCCGCTTCCTGACCCGGGGGTTTACTTGCTCGCAGGGTCATGTTTTTACTTGCCTGGTGGAGTTTGTCCGAGCTTTCCGGAATTCTGTGCAAAAAAAAGCAGGTTGGCGGAATTCTGCGTGCCTCTGGGAGCAAGCATATGGGAGCAAGTTGGTGTCCGAGGGGAGCTCCGGCGATCTTGGGAAAGCGAGCATGAGCCGCAACTTGCTTCCATGTACTTGCTCCCAGAGGCACGCAGAATTCCGCCCCGGTCGGGTTCAAAGTTGCTTTCAAACGGGAAACAAGGCAGCAAAAGTAAAGCACAAGCAGCAATTCAGTGGGAAGGGGGACCTCAACGCTCGGCGTGCGCACCCCCACCTAAAGCTTCTTGTGACGGGATTAATAACTTCCCCGGAGAGCTTCCATCGGGACTGACCACCCGTATAATTGAAGCATCGGCTGATTTGTATGTAAATGCGCTGGCGAGAGGTGTAACCTTACTGTAACCTGGCTCATTTTACACCCACAGCCTGGGCAGTCAACAGAGAGCTGTCTCTCTCACACATTTAGGAACCAGGGGTGTGTGTTTTCACACTACTTCCGATTTCATTTCAGAATCAAAACAATGTAAAAGAGCTGACGCTTGCAGATTGGACTATTGTAAAGGTTTTGGTTCTGCGGGCCACACAGGGAGGAGAACACGGAGAGCAAGTGTTTATTGGAAGGCACAGGTGGGCTTAGGTCACAGCCAACAGTATGCCTCAGGCCGTCTGCCATTTCTCTCTCTCTCTTCATATAAAATTCACGTATTCTCAACCAAAAAACATGTTTAGAATGGGATGTGTACACCCGTTGATAGACATCCGAGTGTGTTCAAGAGGAGCGCAGGCCTCAACAGGTGTTGCAGCGGCTATGTGATCGATCGAGTGTGGTCAAATGAAACGCCCAAAGTCAATAGGGCAACAAATGGAGGCTGATTTACACCCACATTTACCCTTGTGATACCAGGGGAAGGGGAGAGCGCAAAACTAGAAAGGGAAGCACCTTAAGACATACAATGTACACCCTCTCACTCCCCCACCCACCCTGGATTTAGCGTGACCAGGCATCCCGGTTTTGCCCGGACAGTCCCGTTTTTTTCACGAGCTGTCCCGGCAATTTCAAGCAATTAAGCTCATGTCCCGTTTTTTTTAGAAAGGGTCAGCTGAAAACGCTGAGAGGTATCTTTAAGTTTTGCAAAGCAGTGATAGTTAGCTGCTGTTATAAGAAGTCAATTTAATTAACAGGCAAGTTACTGGGTTTAATAAGGTATAGAAAGATTTGTTACAGATATTTTTTTTATCGTGATTTATTTTTCTGTTAATGTTTTTGTTGTGTTTTGAATATTGACCCGTGTGAAAATTCACATGTGTGTTGGAGGAGGGCGGGATTCAAACAGGGGGCACCTCTCCAGCCTATAATCTACAAGCCCTCATGGCTCGATCTTAGTTAATGGAACAGTCTATATACATTTTAAAATGATCAGGCCGCATTTAGCATTGTAGGATAAGTACCTCTCCAGGTAAATACACTTACCACAGGGTGAGGTAATTACTGAATGCACTAAATACCTCCTATTACCCAGAAAAACTGAGGATGACTTGCAGAATTGATGTGCTTCACCCAAAATTCTGAATGTATAGGAATTTGCCTCTTGCGAAAAGTAGTCAGCTTTGGGCCACTGCAGTTTACCCTGGGCAAATTGCAGGCAGCGTAGCATTTTCTATAAAGCTCAGAATTCTAATATACGCAGTAACAAGAATTATTCCCTATAATCCTAGTTAGGGTCTTTGTGTTGCACGAGAGCAGACCTAAAAAAAGGACCAGAACATTTTCACCACCAATTCCACTGTTATGCCTTGTTCGAAGAATGCTGGCATAAGAACACAAAACACTTTTCACTCCAAGCACAAGGAATATATTCTAAGGGACCAAATCTCACAATGTGTGGCGGTCTGTTATGAATGACTTCAAGGAAGCCTTGGCAAGAGGGTAGGTTAGCGATCCTTCGCTACCTCTTCCAACACCGGTTTAAGTCCTCATTTTGCGACACGTCTCCTAATATATCCTCCCTCTGCTCTGTCTGCAATTCCTCTGAACAACTCTCTGTAGGTGGGGGCAGACTCTACTCTCCTAATCGCCAGATACTCTGCAACAGTTTCTGTAGCATGCAGCAGGTTACGAAATCTAGGGTAACAAATACTTCCAGGTGTGAGAGGAACATGTACAGTCCCACCATGCCAAAATATATGAACTATCAGAGTAACTACAGTCCTAGTTATTCCTCTGGTCCCTGCTTGTCATCCCGGTTTTTCTGTGCCTCTGTTCCCTGCTTGTCATCCCGGTTTTTCTGTGCCTCTGTTCCCTGCTTGTCATCCCGGTTTTTCCGTGCCTCTGTTCCCTGCTTGTCATCCCTGTTTTCCTGTGCCTCTGTTCCCTGCTTGTCATCCCGGTTTTTCCGTGCCTCTGTTCCCTGCTTGTCATCCCGGTTTTCCTGTGCCTCTGTTCCCTGCTTGTCATCCCGGTTTTCCCGTGCCTCTGTTCCCTGCTTGTCATCCCGGTTTTTCCGTGCCTCTGTTCCCTGCTTGTCATCCCGGTTTTTCCGTGCCTCTGTTCCCTGCTTGTCATCCCGGTTTTTCTGTGACTCTGTTCCCTGCTTGTCATCCCGGTTTTTCTGTGCCTCTGGTCCCTGCTTGTCATCCCGGTTTTTCTGTGCCTCTATTCCCTCTGTTTTTCTGTGCCACTGTTCTCTCGGTTTTTCTGTGCCTCTGTTCCCTGCTTCTCATCTCGGTTTTTCTGGGCCTCTGTTCCCTGCTTGTCATCCCGGTTTTTATGTGCCTCTGTTCCCTGCTTGTCATACCGGGTTTTCTGTGCCTCTGTGTGCGTGGCTCTGTCTGTGTGTGTGCGTGGCTCTGTCTGTGTGTGTGCGTGGCTCTGTCTGTGTGTGTGCGTGGATCTGTGTGTGTGTGTGCGTGGCTCTGTCTGTGTGTGTGCGTGGCTCTGTCTGTGTGTGTGCGTGGCTCTGTCTGTCTGTCTGTGTGTGCGAGTCTCTGTCTGCCTGTCTGTGTGTGCGTGGCTCTGTCTGTCTGTGTGTGTGCGTGGCTCTGTCTGTGTGTGTGCGTGGCTCTGTCTGTGTGTGTGCGTGGCTCTGTCTGTGTGTGTGTGTGCGTGGCTCTGTGTCCGCGAATACTCTCTACTACTGTCTAATGCACACCTATTGCCATTGTAAATGACAATAACATTTATTTATGTTTTAAAAAAAAAAGAAAAAAAATGTCATGAGCAATGCCAATAGCTCTACCTTTAATAATGCCGAGACCATTGCATTGTAAATTCTTGTTTCTCATTCCTAAACATGTAAGGTTCACATGAGAAACTAATGTGGCAACTGTATCTTCGGTTCATCAGAAACTCATGCAAATGAGGCAGTCTCTGTAGGAATTCCACCCTGCCTTCTCTATAATCAGTCAGTGATGACCAGATATGTACAGCATCCGATGAGCTATGTTAAAGTGTAGCCAATCCTGTTTTTATACTGCGTTGCATCGCAACTGAAGAATGCAGTGAGCTGGTTGGATGAGAGCCCTAATTGGGAGAAATAGCTATCAACAGGGTGAATTTAGTAAGCATGTCGCCCCAGGTTACTAAACCATTCATACCTTTGTCGTACCTCGAGTAGGTTTAGTGTGTTGCTCAGTGTCGAGCGCCCTGCCACTAAATGAAGAAGGTAGTTGTTGAGCGTTTGTAACGCATACCAGTGACAACCAACATTTTTTATGTGAAAGTTGAAATACCGCCGAACGGTGAAAAAATAAATGCATTTCAGGATTTGAACCTGCGACTCATGCTGGCTATGCAGACCTATAAAGAAAATATATGCACTCAATGAGATGCCTTGCAGACTTCTACCTCTTCCTTTCTCGTAGGCAGGAGCATTCTTTACCTCTGTCAAAGGCCAGGAATAAAACCGACTTACCTGCTATCATTAATCAGACACTCAGCTCCAGCTGTATTATCAGTGTTTGCTCAAACTTTTCCACACAAAAATAATCTCTGTCTCAGCTTGTTAAACAGTTTTTTTGGCCCTTCACCCATACCGGCTTACCATCCGTGTGAATATTCAATGCAGCCAGGAAATTTATAATAGAGGTGTATGGACTGAGCAGTGTGTGGGTTAGAAGTGGCACTAATATTGACACCAGTCGCTACCTTTAGAAACTTGCTGCACATCCTTCTTGCATCATGACATCCATCCTCCCTGAAGTAGTAACTGGGGAAGTGCTACATGTGGCTTTCGCTGCTGTGAGATTTAATGGGCTTACACTTCAGATCTTGGGCCTAATTTATGAGAAATTACGCATCGCTGCATCAAAGCAGAGATGCGTCACTTCTCAGTGCGCACTTCTTGCGACATTCCTGATGCGTCATATTTAATGTGTGACGCATCATGTTGCATGGAGTTACAGATACGTCAGTATTTCTGACGTATCTGTAAGCGCAAAAGTGATGCATTGCTGGAGTGTGTCACAAAAGTGACGCAACTCCAGCAATGAGTCCTTTCACATGGGGCAAGCCCCATGTGAAAGGGCCTGCGTCAGTCTTACGCCTGCTGTGAGGCAGGCTCAAGATTTTGACGCAACAGCGTCCTAAAAGTGACGCAGTGAAATCTCATAGATTTCACTGCGTCACTTCTACGACCCTTCCTTGCGTCATTATACCTGGCGCAGGTATAATCTGGTGCAGGGGTTTACAAAGTGACGCATCTACTTAGATGCGTCACTTTGTAAATATGGCGCAACAAGGCACATTTTTTACGCCACTGGTGCGTCACAAAAAGTGACGCAAAGGTGGCATAAAAGTGACACACAGCCTCATAAATGAGGCCCCTTAACTTTACTGGGTCTTACCTAAATCAATAGGACAATTACCTCTGCGACTGAAATACCAAGGGCAACTGAGATATGCCATAGCAGCGCCTGTTTTAAGTACAATCAGCCAATGGGGTGTTTTGGGGGGGGGGGGGGCAGACCAACGGGAGGCCTGCCACCCCCGGGGGTTTTGGGGCCCAGAAGGGTGAGGGGGGACACAGGTCAACAGTGACAAGGTAGTTGGGGTGGTTGGGCTGGCGGCGGGGAGTTGGGCTGTGTTTGTGCTGGAGTTGGGCTGGTTGGGCTGGGGGGCTACAAAACCGGGCATTTTGTGTCACTGTCCACCATTTTGGTGGCAGTGACATGGCAGCCGGCGGAGGGTTGTTGGGGCACGAGCTTTTTAGATTTTTGGAGCTTTGTGAGCTTTTGCCTCATCGCGTTCTTGCCTGTTGCGGTTTTTGTGGTCCTGCGGCCTTTGTCCGGGTCGGTGAGGTGCGGCGGAGTGAGCGTTGGCGAGGCATGGTGGGTATGGGGGATCCGAGGGTCCAGGAGGCCTTGAGGCTGCTGGGGTAGGCAGGCCGCATGGACTTGGTCCGGCCCGACATCCAGGTAAGGCCGCTGCGGCACGTTGCGAGCGGCGCCGCAGCGGCTGTCCTTGCATGTCAGCCACCACGGTCGCGGCTGCAGCAGGCTCAGTGCAGGGGAGAGGGGGTGTGGGCGTGGGGGAGAGCAGGCGGCGGGGCCGTGCTGCGAGGAGGCAAAGCGGAAAGAGGAGGGCGGGGGGGCCGGGGAGCGAGGGGACGCCTGGCGCTTGAGTCTGTGGGCAGGGCTGGGGGGCGGGGGGGACGGAGTGGAGAGCAACGTGAGGAGTATGGTGGACCCGGGGGCACACGGGGGGACAGGTGGGGGAGAGGCTGGGGGCACGCGAGAGGGATGAAGTGGGGCGGGGAGGAGGAGGAGGTGCGGGATGTGGGGGGTCCCCAATGTTTATTGATGAATCGGAGCGGGAGGAGGAGGGGGTGGGGGGCCAGGAGGGCGCGGGGAGTGAGCTGCACTGGGGGTCGCCATCAGGGGAGGGGGCGAGTGTGGTGGGCCCGAGTAGGTCTCCTTTGCCGAGGGGGGGAGGGGATGGGGTGCAGGAGGGGGGGTGCGTGCGGGGTTGGGGAAGGGGGCCAGGTGATGCCCGGGCGGCGCGGGGTGGTCAGGCGGGGGGATGGGGGTGTGGCGGGATGGGGGAGTGGGGCACGCAGTGGGGGAGGGGTGGCGGGTTGGGGGGATTCAGGGTGGGGGGTGGAGGAGCAGTGGAGGGCGGTTTTGGGGGTGAGTGGTGGGGTCAGGGGGTGCAGCGGGGGGCAGGGGCGCCCGGTGCGGCAGGTGGGCACTTTGCAGGATGGGGGCGGGCGCACAGCGGGGCTGGGGAGGGGGCGGCGGGTGAGGGGGGACGGGGGCATTTTTTCCCCGGCATGCTAGACTCCACTATTTTCCCTTGGCAGGAGCTGATGGCGTGGCGCTCGGGTGAGCAGCATGCGGCTCCAGTCCACCGAGGGGATGGGCCGGCTTTGCCTTGTACAGGCGGTCGCGCTTCACCGTGGGATCTGGCGTGGGAGCACATTGGACGAAGGAGGGTTGGGTCCCCGCCGGCCCCCTCCCGAAGGGTTGAGGCGGCCGCCGGGTTTAGGGGAGTGCGATTTGACTCGGTGGAGACAGCTTCTGTATCATTTGCTGCGGAAGAGCAGAGGGAGAGTGTGGATTTGACTGACTTGATGCGGGTGTGTCGAGAGAAGGCGGGGTCGAGCCGGCTGGAGCCCCTAGGGGGCAGCCGGGAGATGCAGGACGTTGGTGTGGGGGGTGATTGGGAGTCGGGGGAGGAGAGGGAGATCAGGGAGGGGGAAGGAGGGATGAGTAACGTTGTTGGCAGTGTATTGCAGGTACACTCACGGCAGGACACGCCCAGAGTGACGGCCCCCTCTGCTCCACTGGTTAGGAGGCAGGATCCAGCGTGGATGCCGATCTTGACGCTAGGTAAGGTTGGGGACGGAGAGGGTTGTGGTTTGGGCAAGCGGCGCTGAGCGCAGGTGTCAGTGGGGACAGATGCTGTGGGGGGCGATTGGGGGTGACTGGTAAAAGGACACTATGTGAAGGACACGGGTGGGAACGGACGGGGCGGAACCTTCAGAGGGGTGGTGTGGGCGGCGTCGGACCGGGCGCGACCAGTGGGACGGCGGAGGGAGGTGCGAAGACGGGAGAGTCGCCGCCGGGGGGAAGGAGAGCTGCTTGGTACCGGTGCGCAAGCTCCCGTACATGGTGGTGACTAAGCCACTGGGGGGCCATTTGTCGCTGGCTACGAAGGAAAAAATATGGAAAGGGGGAGTACGTGGAGATTCTGAAACTGTTGCACAGGGAGCTGTCCTTTAAGGAGGGGTCCAAGGAGGAGGAGCAGGAGTTGGCGAGGCGCCCAAAGGTGCCGCTGACGATTGATAATTGGTCGGTGGCGTTCCTAATATACGCTAGCGTATATTGCGAAAAGTTTCCGGATCGGTCCATCGTGTTGTTCAAGTACATGGATATGGTTCGGGGGGCGCAGGCGACTTACGGGGGGTATGCCTGGGCGAGAATGGCGTCCGACCCGGATGCGAAGTGGGGTGAGCTGGATTCTGACTTGTACTAGCAGACGATGGACGGCGCGAAGTTCGGTCGCACCATCTATACGGCCAGCGGTTTGCCGCTCGTGCCGACCCCCTTTTCGGCCCGCCCCACCCGCGGGGGGGAGTGGGGCAAGGAGAGAGAACCGGACAGAGTACAGTCGGGGCATGCTGGGATTTTAACAAAGGGGCGTGTGGCAGACAGGTGTGCCGTTTTCGGCACGAGTGCTCCAAGTGTTGGAGGTGACACACGGTGGTACGCTGCTGGGGTGTCGTAGGTCCACCGGGACAGCAGCCCGCGGCAGGGGTCACTCAGAGCAGGGGGACGCAGAACGGGGGGCGGGGGGAAGAGGGGGAGGGGGAGCAATGGGAAAAGGCTTGTACGCCGGTCAGGCTGGAGCGGCTGGAACCTTGGCTGGGGGCACATTCGCGGGCGTATGATGGGGCTGTTCTGCGACAGGGTTTCCGGGAGGGGTTTCAGTTGGGCTATGACGGCCAGTGGATTGCGCGCTGGGCGGACAATCTGAAGTCGGTGAACGCGCCCAAGGGGGGTTGTGCGGGAGAAGTTGTTCAAGGAGGTGAAGGAGGGCTCGATGGTGGGACCCTTCGCGGTGCCGCCTTTGCCATATTTGATTATCTCCCCGATTGGGGTGGTGCCCAAGAAGGAGCCGGCTGATATGGCAGTTCCGGCTGATACAGCACCTGTTGTGGCCGGAGGGGTCGTCGATGAATGATTTCATCTCGTCTGAGCTCACGTCGCTGTCGTACTCGTCCGTGGGCATGGCGGCGGGGAAGATCGTCGCAGCGGCCAGGCCGGGCGCCATGATGGCAAAGTGTGACATTAAGTCGGCCTTTCGCCTGCTCCCGGTGCACCCGGAGGATCACCAGTTGCTGGGGATTCAGTTTGAGGGGGGCATTTTTGTCGACAAGGTGCTCCCCATGGGGTGCTCTATCTCCTTTGCCTTGTTTGAACGGTTCAGTTCCTTTCTGCAGTGGGCTTTTTCCAGGCGCACAGGCTCTAAGACGGTGATGCACTACCTAGACGGCTTCTTTCTGGTGGGGCGGCCCAGTTCGACGGACTGCCAGCATCAGCTGGACAGTTTTACAGACCTAATGGGTTATTTTGAGGTTCCCCTGGCGCCAGAAAAGACGCACGGTACCAGTACGGTGTTGTCCTTTCTTGGTATGGAGCTCGGCTCAGCGGCCATGGAAGCACGGCTACCAGAGGACAAGAGGTTGGCAATGTTGGCTTTGGTGAGCGGCATGCTGAAAAAACAGAAGGTGGCGGTGAGGGAGGTGCAAGTCCTGTTGGGGCATCTGAACTTTGCGTGCCGTGTGGTGCGGGCGGGCCGAACTTTTTTCAGGCGGCTGGGTTCGGCGCTGTCCGGGTTGACTTTGCCACATCACCGTTTGCGTTTGTCGGCGGGGACGAAGGAGGATTTGCGGATGTGGCTTGCATTCCTGGGGCGGTTCAATGGCGTGCCCATGGCACCCCTCGAGGATTGGGAGTGGGACGTCACGCTGTTTTCAGATGCTGCAGGGGTCGGGGCTTCGGTTTGTACTGGGGGGGGCCTGTGGTGTCCGGAGCAGTGGCCGCCGCAGTGGCTGGCGGGAGGCCGCAATATTACGTTTCTGGAGTTGTTCCCGCTGGTGGTGGCGGTCACGGTGTGGGCGCATGAGTTGGCGCACAAGCGGGTGCTGTTCAGGGTTGACAATATGTCGGTGGTGCAGGTGGTTAACAGGCAGTCGGCCAGGGACCTGCAGGTTTTGAAACTGATGAGAGTGTTCGTGCTACGCTGCTTGGAGAATGACATTCTGTTTCAGGCCTGCCACGTCCCTGGGGTGGACAATGACATTGCAGATGATTTGTCTCGTTCGCAGTGGCAGAGGTTCCATGGGCTAGCCATGGAGGCGGAGGAGGACAAGACGCCGGTGCCGATGGAGCTTTGGTCGGTGGGAGACGCCGGGTCGTTCAACTGGTGTGCGCGTCGGTGGCGGCGTCCACTTGGAAGGCGTATGTTCAGGCTTGGGAGGAATTTTGGCGGTCTGGTGCGGTACAGCACGGGGACAGGTGGCAGCGGGAGGAGCAGATGGTATGGTTCATGCTGGCTTTGATGGACAGGGGTTTGTCGAGAGTGATGATTGCAGGTAAGTTGTCAGCAGTAGCGTTCATGGGTAAGCTGTGGTGGGGATATCCGCCGTCGGCGGGGGAGTTGGGGGCGCGATTGCTGGAAGGTTGGGCGAGGGAAAGGGGAGCGCGGGTGAGTCAGCGAAGCCCCATTACTGAGGACATGTTGGGGGGTTTGTTAGCTACGTTACCGTTGGTGTGCCGGGATGGGGGGGAGACGGTGTTGTTTTCGGCACTGATGTCATGGCTGTTCTTTGGAGCTTTTCGGGTGTCGGAGTTGATGGACCAAAAAGGGGGGCCGGGGGTCGCATTGGAGGACGTGGAAGTGCGGGCTCGGGAGGTGACGGTGCACTTGGGACGCTCCAAGACGGATCAGCGGGGGGAGGGGACATGAGTGGTGTTGGGTCGGGGGATTGGGAAGGGGTATTTCCCGCGGCTTGGGGTCGGCGATTGGCGGCTGGCCGGAGTGTGTTGAGGGGGGAGGTGTTTGGTTGACTGGTCGGAGGCAGGGTGACGGCGGGTCAGGTTTTGTGGGTCCTGCGGCACACCCTGCGGTATATGGTTGAGGACCTGAAGGCTTTTAGGATGTATTCCTTTCAAATTGGGGCGGCGACCGAGGCGGCACGGAGAGGATGGGGGAAGGAGGATATCAAGCGGTTGGGGCGGTAGAAGTCGGACTGCTACAGGACATATGTCAGGATGCGGGGGTAGAGGGGGCGCATTGAAATTACAGTTTTTCGCCCTCTTACATGTGTGTCTTTGCAGGTGCTGTTGCGGGGCCTGCTGCGGCGGTGTTGGACATTTACATTGTGGGACACTCCTTTGTCAAACGGGCAGAGAGGGCTGAGTGGGACAAGCATCGGAAGCTTAACTTGGAACTGGATGAACGATTGTTTAGATGTCATTGGCGGGGAAAGGAGGGAATGTGTTGGCACGAGTTGATGCCGTTGTTGAATAATGTGGTGCGAGGGGTGTGTGTCCTGATGTGGTTGTCATCCATTTGGGCGAGAACGACCTGGTATTGTGCAAAGGATTGGCATTGGTCAAGCAGATGAAGAGGGAATTGTTAGAGATCAGGAGGCAATGGTTAGGATGTCCTGTGATTTGGTCTGAATTCATTCCCAGGAGGTGTTGGCGGGGAGCGGAGCGACCAGGGGCCATCGATAGGACACGGCGAAAGATTAACAGGGAAATGAAGGATTTCTGTGCCAGGGAAGGTGTGGGTAGGATGGATCATCCTGAGCTTAGGTACGGGGCGGTGTACTTTTTTAGGGAGGATGGGGTCCACCTCTCTCGGTATGGGATGGAGTTATACATTGTTCAGTTGAAGGAGGCGCTGGATGTGGCTTTGGGGGTGCACAGGTATCTGAGGGGGCAGGAGTCCTATGGGGGGTCGAAAGTCGCTAGGCGGCTTTGGAGTGACGTTTCTCCTAGTTTAAAAGGGGGGACATTGCAGGAGGCCTGGGCTGTTTGGCAGGGGGTGGGGAATACTCAAGTTATAGTTAGTTAGACAGGGAGACATGTTGCAGGTGGGATGTTGTGTTGTTGTTGCAATGTTGGTGAACCACTTAGGGGTGAGGGTGGGGGGCTTTTAGGCAGGGCTATACTTAGTGAGGTTTAGTTTTGTACGGCACAGGCCAAGGATTGGGATTTTAAGGTGCACCTGCTTCCAATAAAGCGGCCTTTGTCACACCATTTTTGTGTCTGTGGTCGGTGTTTCCCTCCCCTACTGGTGGGCCCCAATGGGGCTTTGGGGGGGGGGGGCGGCCTACCAACAGGAGTCCTGCCGCCCCTGGGGGGTTTTGGGGCCCAGAGGGAGAGGGGGGAAACGGGACAACAGTGACAAGGGAGTTGGGCTGGTTGGGCTGGCGGCGGGGAGTTGGGCTGTGTTTGGGCTGGGGTTGGGCTGGGGGGCTACAAAACCGGGCATTTTGTGTCACTGTCCACCATTTTGCTGGCAGTGACACTGCAGCGAGCGGAGGGTTGTTGGGGCACAAGATTTTTCCCGCCCTCCCTCCCAGTTTTTGGTGGGCAAGTTAGCGGGGGGTTTCATGGAGTGAGGGGAATTTTTGGTCAGAGGAGTTTTCTTGGAAGCTGGTGCATCAGGGTGATGAACGGTTGTGGGGGATTTATCGTGTCGCTGGAACAGGTGCTGGTGTGCAAAGCAAGAGGTGGCGTTTCTCCTGGTTTAAAAGGGGGGACATTGCAGGAGGTCTGGTCTGTTTGGCAGGGTGTGGGGAATACTGATGTCAAGTTATAGTTAGTTAGGCAGGGAGACATGTTGCAGGTGGGATGCTGTGTTGTTGTTGCAATGTTGGGGAACCACTTAGGGGTGGGGGTGGGGGCTGTTAGGCAGAGTTTTGTGCTCCTCCATGATATTCGCATGCCTACATAAGCTGCTTCTGCCTGGATTCTGTAGTGGAAACCGCCAATTAAGGGCTGATGGGAGAAGTGTAGAACATCCCTGTGAGTGCAAAACTGGCAATGGTTGTTCAGCCGCATATTGGTAACTCCAAGAAGTGAAACTCGAGAAGGAGGAACGATTGAGTGCAAAATAAGGCAGAGTATTTTGAAAAATAAGTCAGAACTGCTGCTTGAAGTATAGGTAGAAGAGTCGAATAAACTGGTAGTGTTCGACCACCTAGCTTAGGATCTCAGACAGACAAAGTCTACATTTGAGGCCTGTGAGGTGCCACTAATTTAGAAAGAGGTGTGTGAAAGTTGAGAGAACAAACGTGGTAAAATAGGGTTTACAACTAGTAGTGATAAAGGTTAATATTTAACCAAAGGTAAATCATTGTTCGAATGAAGGTTGCATGCTATGCCTTCATTCCTCATCTGTCTTCTTGTACTGTGCCCTGTCTCCCTTTGTCTCATTGTTGAGATGAGGGTCTTGCTGTGATTTTTGTGGTTGTGCATTGTGTAATAGCAGTGCTATTAACACACAGCTGGACGCATTCTAGGGATAGTATTTACTCTTGTATAACAATGTGTAGTTATGTATATTTAAACCTTAGCAGTTGTATGTTATTAAACTACTCTATTTTTACATATTATGGATGTGAGGAAATGTCCCTTTTTGTGTGGTCCTCTCATTTTTTGTCTGAATTGTATTGCTGGTTTTTATACTGCGCACTTGGACACTGCTGTTTGGTGCCCCGTGTATGAGCTAAGACCACCCTAAACATGTAAAAATTGGCTAATCTCTGATTGGCATACATAACTTTCCTATTAGGCCATTGTTTGTGTGTATGCCCATGGCAAGGAAAGTGAAATGCCATCTGTGGATTGCAGCTCTTATTGTGCCACCTACTATTGTGACATCAAAATCATTGCCTCAGTCCGACCAATTTCGCCTGGCTGCTGATATTTAAACTGGCAGCCCAACCTACCAAAACATCCCTTTTGAAAGGGGAGAAACTTCCTCTAGCATTCAATATATTGATATTAGACACGAGGAGTCAAAAAACTATTATCTCCTTGTAATTGGCATGTACCAATAGCCTTTAGAGAGATCCAACCACGGCTGCTCCTAAGGCGGAGGAGCTTCGCCTCACTGTTCAATGGAAAAATAAAATGATAAAAGGTTGTTGTTATTATCATTTCATTTTTCCTATTGCAGTCAGTGGTGGGGCGGGCTGGCCAGAGAAGGGGAGGAGTGGTTTACACTCCCTAAGTGCGCATGAACTGTTTGACTGGCCTTCCTGGGTCGGCCAAACAGTTCATGCTTACTTTGCATGTTCCCCACCAGGCTGCATTACACAGACTGGTGAGGAACATGAACTGGCTCCCTGTCCCCGTCTGAGTGCCAAACAACGGCACTCAGACCAAGCATAATGCTGCATTGTAGCATTGTGATTGGCTCAGGTGATCCTGTGTGCCTGGGTGCTTCCTGCTGATGCAGGAAGAAGGAAGATAAAGAGGACAGAAGAGAGGTGGTGGCCCGCCATTAAAGAAAAGTCAATTTTTCCTATTATTTTAATTCCCTCCCGCCCCACCCCACCCCACCCGCTTCAGCTAGCAGCTGCTACTGAATCCAACTTGGTGATGCATTTGGATTTCTCCGAGCTTCTTAATTAAATCTTGTTCTCAAGGCATGTGGTATGTCTTAAATGAAGATATCTCATTTAGTTTACGAAAATCAATGGAAAAGCACATGATACCATCAATACCACTTGCTAAATTTACTTACATATTCTTCTATTAAACAATGCATCAAACATTTTGCACCTCTTGCAAACGTACAATGTTGGGCCTTATCTAGAGTTTGATTCATTCTTGCTACTATCCCAGTGTGCTCTGCTCAGGAGGTTGTGGTCATCACTGCAACAGAGGCAGATGTTGGCTGATTCAGGAATTAGGCCTTTTCATCAATGGTGGCCAAAACTCAGGTTGCAGAAAAACAAAACACGTTCTGATTTCACATTAGTAGATGTAATTTCTTACCTGGGTTGGACTGGCCTAGCAGGCAACCAGAAGTGCCAAATGGGCCAGATTGACAGGTCAGTGTGTGCCGGTCACTTTTATGGCCTTTTGTAGTCCAGTTTTGAGGTGCAATGGACCAGTCAGTTTTGTGGCTGTGTACGGACCAGTCGTGTTGGTATTGTGAATTTCTAGGTACAGGGCACAAGTCCTATATAAAGAAGTGGGGGACTGACAATATGCAAATGACCTCATGATGTCACATGCTCAACGTGTCCTGGTGTCTGAAAATTACACCAGGACACGTTCAGCTTATTTCTGTGGGGCTTAGCTTCTTGGCAGGGGGGACAGCGCCCACCCTGTGAAAAGAGTGGGGGGACGCCGTCTACCTGCATGTACCCCCCGACTCGAGCCCTGTCTATATATAATGCATATGATGCAGTAGCAGGTGGTTGCTTCACATAATATCACATGCCGAAATATTATCCAACATAAATAGTGTGTCCTAAACATTGCTTACAAAAATATTGTGCCATTGTGTAGTTTTTCTGTTGCTAACTCCAATGGGGTGATATTAATGTAGACTATATTAAGAACTTGATATTTACGTCAGATGACAAGTCGCACTGTGCAGGTGACTATAGGCTCAGCTGGGCACAGAGCAGTGCATGTGGGCGTCTCACAAGGTATGCAAGGCACTGCATCATGCCATATCAGTTGTGCTGCAGCAGACAGTGCAGCTGTATCTAATTTAAAAATAGGTCAAATGCCCACGATGGCTGCTGCACACATACCTCACTCAAGTTTCACACTGTCCAACTCTATCTTGCCTATGGTTGCACTCGTGTGGAATCAACCAATGAATGCCCATTGCCAAGTCCCATATAAAGGACCAGCAGTAGCTATTAGTCTGGATGTGGATGGGTTGGGACAGAGGGCAATCAGGCTGTAGCTGCTTACCTGTGTAGCACAAACTCTGCAGTGGTATCAGAGGACAGGGGCTGACTGCATAGGAGGTCCTGCCATGCAGTGATGTACAGGGGCTCCTGGCATAGTGGTGGAGGAGTTGCTGAGCCAGGCAGACAAACAGCATACTGTTAATCTATGAGCCAGAGAGAAGAATACTGCAGGTTGCAGTGCCTCTAATCTCTCTCCCGGTCTCTCTCTTTCTCTCCCTCTCTCGACCTATTCCACCACTCCCACGTACATCAGTGAACCACAAAAGGATTAGTGACCATTTAGGTATCTGACCAGATGTATCTGCTGGGCAGGTGATCTACCGGTAAGTTGGTTTAGTAGGTGAAGGCAGCTGCTAAGGGGACTAAGGCACCTGTTGGCCTGTATGCATCCAGCACCTTTTGGTATAATGCTTCCAATATATTGCTCTGGTTGTTAATGCACTTGCTAGACAAATCTCTTTGTAATTGGTTGCTGGAAGTTTGACTAATCATAAAGCATGTTGAAGGATCAATCCATGGATACTCAAAGTACGGCCAGGGGGGCCGCATGCCCCCCCCCTTGACCTTTACATGCGGCCCCCTGATCAACAGGAGCACTGGGCTGCTGTTTACTCCATTGAGCACTAACAATATAAAATATATATACAATATAACAATATAACAATAAAAAAGACAATAGACAGGCAATAATTTATTTCAAGGTTAATTGGTGTCAAAGAAATGAAGTAACTTGGGAGTCCTGTGCTTAACTTCAGAAACACCTTCACTTTTATAGACATCTTGCAGAGAAAGTGTAAAATTATGAGTCTCTTCAAAATCAAAAAGTGTATTAAATGAACATGCATAACCTTTTTGCCTTAGTAAAATTAATTATATCAGGGCATTGAGCAGTATTAATTTAAAAGTGATAGTTTCAAATATGCATTTAGAAACATTAATTCTTCCCCTACCCTGACAACAATAGTGAAGTAAAGGGGCAAATTATGTGCACTTTTTGTTTGGCCTGGGTTCTTATTAGACATGAACAACAGAATAGTTTATTAAATAAAACACACATTGTTCAATCCAGCTAATACATGTATATGCTTCACTTCGCCTACACACACCTTACCGCTAATACACTTTACCGCTAATCCGCCCAATCCCTCGGCTGGCTTCAATTTGGCCCTCGGGCACATCACCAACCAAACTTTTTGGCCCCTGGGAAAATGTTTGCGAGTACCTTTGGATTAATCTGTCTGCTGCACTGCATGCACCTGTTGATCTCATTTTTAACCCAGAATAAGACAGCCGCACTGAGGGGGACACTTGAGGTGGACAAGTTGGACCAGGAGAGAGGGAATTGGGCTTTGGGGGGGTGGCCGACCGGAGGGAGGCTTGCCCCCCCGGGGGATTTTGGGGCCCCGGGAGGAAGGGAGGGGGGAAGACTTACGAGGGGACACAGGAAGGGAAATGTGTGCTTGGGCTAGGCAGTAGGGTTTGGGCTCCTTTTGGGCTGGTAGGGATAAAACCGGCCATTTTGGTTCACTGTGCACCATTTCGTGGGACAGTGACCCAGCAGCCGGGGGGTGTAGTTTGGAGCGTTGTTGTGGTAGCATGTTAGGGGTAGTTAGGGCCTGTGTAGGTAGCTGTTTGTGGCTGTGGTGAGCGGGGCATCGAGGTAGTGGACAGGTGTGTGCCGGGCGGGAAATTAGTGAGATTACCTTTGAGGCGGCGGAGCTGAGGAGAGCGTGTCTGCGGTCGGACGGCGGCGGAGGACATGGCGGATCCAAGGGTGCAGGAAGCGTTGCGATTGCTTGAGGAGGCTGGCAGGACGGACCTCCTGAGGGACGGTGTGCGGGTAAGGCCACCGCGGCGTGCTGCAGATGGCGCCGTGTGAGCCTCCGAGGTCGCGAGCTAAGAAGGGGGAGGGGGCGGGAGCCGGGGGCGGAGTGGCGCGAGGCGGCGGTTCGAAGGCGGCTGGGGCGCCGCGGAAGAGAGGAGGCGCAGCGAAGGGGCGCGGTAGCCGGAAGAAGGCGCTGCTTGTCTTTGTGGAGGGGGCGGGAGGCCTGGGGGGGACAGGGGGGGCGGGACCACGCGCGAGGGGGGGTCGGGAGGCGCAGGGGGGACAAGGCCAGGCAGGGGCCGAGGGATCGTGCAGGGCTCACAGGCCCCCAGGAAGGGCGTCTGGCAGGGGGGGTGGTGGGGGGAGACGGGGGGCAGCCAGTGGGAGAACGCAGAGGAGTGGGGCAGGGTGTGGGGGGGAGACAGAGGGGGCACAAGGGGGCAATGATGGTGGGAGGCAGGAACAGAGGGATGAGAACACTGTGGGGGAGGGGGAGGCGAGGGGGCAGGGGGATGCAAGGGGGTGTTCGCCGGTAATCGTGGACGAGTCGGAGGAGGAGGTGGGGGACGGTGAGGGGGGGCGGAGGATGTGGAGTTGGGGTCTTCAGCGGATGAGGACGTGGTGCCTCCCAGTAGGACGGTTTTGCCATGGGGCGGGGGGAGGGGCACAGGGCAGAGAGGGGGGGCGAGGGGAGGTGGCGAGGGGCGTAGAGGAGCGGGGGGGATGCCTCGGGGGTCCAGGGGGGATGGTGGAGGGGGATGGGGGAGGGGGGGTACGGGGGAGGGGATTTCGGGGGCGAGGGGGCCGCGGGGGTCGCTAAGGGGGGCAGTGGGGGGCGGAGAGTGGTGGGGGCCGAGGGGGGGCAGGGATGGTTGGGGGTCGAGGGGCGGTGGGTGGGAGGGACGGGGCGAGTCAGGGGGATGGGGGTGGGGTGAAGGGGGTTGGGGGGAGGGGCTTCCGACGCGGCGTGGAGGGCATTCGGCGGCAGGGGGGAGAGGGGGGTGGGGTGGCGACGGTTTTGGTTTTGCCCCGGCATGCTGGACTTCCCCGTTTTTCTCTTGGCAGGAGCAGTTGGTAAGGGGCTCGGGTGAGCAGCATGCGGCTCCAACCCGCCGAGAGGATGGGCCGGCTCAGCCTAGTACGGGCGGTCACGCTCCACCGAGGGACCATGTGCGTGCGGGCAACGGATGGCAGGGTCATAGGTCTCCAACGCCCCCCTCCCGATGGGTCGCTCCGGCCGCCGGGGGACGGGGATGGAGCAGCACTCTGGCAGGCAATTCTGAATACCAAACTGGGGACATGAGTATGGAGAGTGTGGATTTGGGAATGTTGATGACAGCGTGTAGGGACAAAGCAGGTCTGAGCAGGATGTCAGCAGGAGCGGTCATGGGGGGCGGTGATGAGGAGATGGAGTCGGAGGAAGAAGGGGAACTGCGGGAGGTCGGGGGGGAAACCGGTAATGTTGTTGACAGTGTTTTACAGGTGTGCCCCCGGCAATCGGTGCCGCGAGTGACGGCCCCCCCAGCAGACCTGGTTAGGCGGCGGGATCCGGTGAGGACGCACGCCTTGACGCCAGGTAAGACCAGTACGGGGTCGGGGTGTGGCTTGGGCAGGCCTCATGGAGGCCAGGAGGGTGGGGGTGCAGATGGCGGATGCCAGAGGTCAGTGGGGACTGATGCCGGCGGGGGAGACGCAGTGCGATTGGTGAAGGGCAGATACGTAGCGGATGCGGGGGTGGGTACGGAGGCGGTAGGGGGCGCGGCGTCAGGGAGTGCGGCGGCGGGGGACGCGGTGAAGGCCGGCGGGTCGGTGGCGCCGGGCGCCGGGGCGAAGGAGAGTTGTGACGTGCCGTTCAAGAAGCTGCCGTACATGGGAGTGGCGAAGCGCCTGGGGGCTCATTTGTCGCTGGTGACCAAAGAGAAGATATGGAAGGGGGAGTATGTGGAGATCTGGAGGTTGCTTCACAGGGAGTTGATGGCCGAAGAAGGGTCGAAGGAAGAGGAGCAGGAATTAGCTAGGCGTCCGAAAGTGCCTGTTACGATTGAGAATTGGTCGGCAGCTTTCCTAATTTATGCCAGCGTGTACTGTGAGAAGTACCCGGATAGGGCGGTCGCGCTGTTCAAGTACATGGACGTGGTGCGACGGGCACAGGTGACTTATGGAGGTAACGCGTGGTGGCATTACGATGAGGAGTTTCGGGCACGCATGGCGTCGGATCCGGAGGTGAAGTGGGGGGGAGTTGGATGCCGACCTCTATCAACAGACGATGAGTGGGGCAAAGTTTGGCCGCACCATTTTCACGGCCAGTGGATTGCCGATGGCGCCGCCCCCCTTTTCGGCCCGCCCCACCCGTGGAGGGGTGGGGGCGAGGGGTGCCGGAAGTAGTCAGGGTGTCAGAACCTGTTGGGATTTTAACAGGGGTTCCTGTCTCCGGCAGGCCTGCCGTTTTCGGCACAAGTGACCCGCATGTGGGAGACGACACCCAGAGGCGCGATGCTGGGGACCTTGGGGAGGCCCAGCGCAGGCCCAACACCCGGCTCCGGGGCCCAGCAGGGGGAGGGGAGGTGGTAGGGGGGGGGAGTACCCTGGGAAAAGGCTTGTACACCGGTTAGGTTGGATCGACTGGAGCCGTTGTTGGAGGCGTATCCGCGGGCGGACGATGCGGCCGTGCTGCGTCGGGGCTTCAGGGATGGTTTCCGGTTGGGGTACGAGGGTCCGTGGATTGCTCGGTGGGCGGAGAACCTGAAGTCCGTGAACGCACACAAAGGTATCCTCCAGGAGAAGCTTTTTAAGGAGGTGAAGGAGGGGAGGATGGTAGGGCCGTTTGCGGAGGCGCCGTTGCCGGATTTGATCATCTCACCTATTGGGGTGGTCCCGAAGAAAGAGCCGGGCCAGTTCCGGCTGATTCAACATCTCTCGTGGCCGGAGGGCGCGTCGGTGAACGACTTTATCTCGGCGGAGTTGGCGTCCGTGTCTTACTCGTCGGTGGACGTCGCGAGGCGTTTGGTGACGACGGCGGGCTCGGGGGCGCTCATGGCAAAATGCGATGTGAAATCGGCTTTTCGGTTGCTGCCGGTTCACCCGGCTGATCATCAGTTGCTGGGGATTCAGCTTGATGGGCAAATTTTTGTGGACAGAGCGCTTCCTATGGGGTGTTCCGTGTCGTGCGCCTTGTTTGAACGATTCAGCTCCTTTCTGCAGTGGGCTTTTTCCTGGCGCACAGGCTCTGAGGCGATTACGCATTACCTGGACGACTTCTTCCTGGTGGGTCGGCCCGGTTCGACGGACTGCCAGCAGAGTCTGGACAGTTTTACGGAACTGATGGGTCACCTGGGGGTTCCGTTGGCGCCAGAGAAGACACAAGGGCCCAGCAGGGTGCTGTCGTTCCTCGGGATAGAGCTCGACTCGGCGGCCATGGAAGCACGCCTGCCGGAGGAGAAGCGGGCGGTTATGGTGGAGTTGGTGCAGAGCATGTTGGCCAGGCAGAAAGTGTTGGTGCGCGAAGTACAGGTGTTGCTGGGGCATTTGAATTTCGCTTGTCGCGTTGTGCGAGCGGGGCGGACTTTCTGTCGGCAGTTGGGCTTGGCGTTGTCCGGTCTGACGCGGCCGCATCATCATGTGCGGATCTCGGCGGGTGCGAAGGAGGATCTGAGCATTTGGTTGGCATTTTTGGAGCGCTTCAATGGCGTGCCCATGGCACCCCCGGAGGACTGGGAGTGGGACGTGACGATGTCGTCGGATGCGGCAGGAGTTGGAGGTTTTGGAATCTACTGGGCGGGCAGATGGTGCGCGGAGCAGTGGCCGGAACAGTGGCAGGCAGGGGGTAGGAGCATTGCGTTCTTGGAGCTCTTCCCGTTAGTGGTGGCTGTGACAGTGTGGGCGCAGGAGTTGGCGCACAGGCGCGTGTTGTTCAAGGTGGACAATATGTCAGTGGTGCAGGTAGTGAACCGGCAGTCCGCGAGGGAACCCCAGGTGCTGAAGCTGATGCGCGTTTTCGTCTTGAGGTGCTTGGAACACGATATATTGTTCCGGGCTCAGCATGTGCCGGGTGTGGACAATGACATTGCGGATGCTTTGTCTCGTTCGCAGTGGCAGAGGTTCCATGGGCTAGCCACGGAGGCGACGGCGGTCAAGACGGAGGTGCCGAAGGAGATGTGGTTGGTGGGAGAGCGCGGGTCGTTCAGTTGGTGAGGACGTCCCTGGCAGCGTCCACATGGAAGAGTTATGAGCAGGCCTGGACGGAATTTCTGCGCTTTGGAGCGGTAAGGCAGCGGGGCAAGTGGTGCCGGGAGGAGCAGGTGGTGCGTTTCATGCTGGGGTTGATGGACAAAGGTTTGGCGAGAGTGACCATCGCGGGTAAACTGGCAGGTGTGGCCTTCATGGGCAAGCTGTGGTGGGGGTATGCACCCTCGGCGGGAGAATTGGGGGGAAGACTGCTGGAGGGTTGGGAGCGAGAGAGGGGGGCTCGAGCGCGGAAGAGGCGGCCGATTACGGAGAAACTGTTGGCGGGCCTGGAGGGCCAGTTACCTCGGGTGTGCAGGGATCGTGCGGAGACGGTGCAGTTTTCCACGTTGATGTCGTGGTTGTATTTTGGAGCCTTTCGGGTGTCGGAGTTGGTGGGTTTGAAGGGTGGTACGGGGTTGACGTGGGGGGAGGTGGAGATCGGTGGTCGGGAGGTAGCGGTGCGGCTTCGGCGGTCCAAGACTGACCAGCGGGGACAGGGTACGTGGGTGTTGTTGGGCCCGGGGGGAGCGGAGGCGGTGTGCCCGGCGGAGTGGGGGAGACGGCTGGCAGAAGAAGGGAGACAGGATGGTTCGGAGGTTTTTGGCAGGAGAGGGGGGGCCGTGTGACGGCAGCACAGTTGTTGTGGGTCCTGCGGCACGCCCTGCGGTCTATGGGTGAGGACCCGGGGGAGTTTGGTACGCATTCGTTTCGCATCGGTGCGGCGACGGAGGCAGCGCGGAAGGGTTGGGGAAAGGAGGAGATCAAGCGGCTGGGGCGGTGGAAATCAGACTGCTATAAGTCGTATGTGAGGTTGCGAGAGGTAGCGTTGGATTAGAATGGATGTTTGGGATCGCTGCTTACATATGTCTCTTTTCAGGTGCGGTGGCGGGGCCTACGGCGGCAGCGGTGTCCGTATATGTGGTGGGCCATTCGTTTGTAAAAAGAGCGGAGAAGGCTGAGTGGGAAAAATGCAGGAACCTCAATCTGGAGCTGGACGAGAATTTGCCTAGGTGTCATTGGAGGGGCAAAGGGGGCATGCGTTGGCACGAGTTGGTGCCGGTTCTGAACAATGTTGTGCGGGGGGGGTCTGCCCAGATGTTGTGGTCATTCACCTGGGAGAAAACGACTTGGTGCAGTGCAAGGGTCTGGCGCTGGTGAAACAAATGAGGAGGGACTTGCTGGAGATCCGGAGGCAGTGGGCGGGGTGCTATGTCATCTGGTCAGAGTTCATACCCAGGAGGTGTTGGAGGGGGGCGGAGAGACCAGGGGCTATAGATAGGACTAGGAGGAAGATTAACAGGGAGATGAGGGCCTTCTGTGACAAGGAGGGGGTGGGAAGGATGGAACACCCAGAACTAAAGTATGGGGCGGTCTACTTTTTTAAGGAGGATGGTGTACATTTGTCGAGATATGGGATGGAGCTGTATATCGTGCAATTGAAGGAGGCTTTAGACCGGGCAATAGGGGTGCGCAGGTATCCAACGGTGCAGGGGCCCTAGGTGGGGGGTCGAAAGCCGTATGGGGGCTTTCGAGTGGCGCTTTTCCTAGCTAAACGGGGGGGTAGGATAGGAGGAAGGAGTTTTACTGGCTGAGGAGAGGGAGTGTACAGATGGCTGATGTTGAAACAGAGAGACAAGTGTTGGGTAATTTATAATGATGTTATGTTGTTGGCGGGTAACTGTTTAGGGGAGGGGGTGGGGGGTTTTGGTCAGGTACATGTATAATTAGTTAGGCCTAGTTTTGTACGGCAAAGGCCAAGGTTGGGGTATGTTATCAGGATGCACCTGTTTCCCAATAAAGCGGCCTTTATCACACCTACATCTGTGTCCGGTCGGTTCTTCCCCTCCCCGTCTCCCGATGGGCCCCAATGGGGCTTTGGGGGGGTGGCTGACCGGAGGGAGGCTTGCCCCCCCGGGGATTTTGGGGCCCCGGGAGGAAGGGAGGGGGGAAGAATTACGAGGGGACACAGGAAGGGACATGGGTGCTTGGGCTAGGCAGTAGGGTTTGGGCTCCTTTTGGGCTGGTAGGGATAAAACCGGCCATTTTGAGTCACTGTGCACCATTTCGTGGGACAGTGACCCAGCAGCCGGGGGGGGTGTAGTTTGGAGCGATGTCCCACCCGCCCTCCCTTAGGATAGGTTTTTCGAGGGAAGAGGGGTTAGTTTGCTCAGGGGTTGATACCTTGCGGGATTCTCATAGGAGGTTGTGAAGCAGGTGCCTTCTGAGTTAGGGTTTTTTCGGGTTGTGCTGTCGCTGGGGGCAGGTGCTGCAATGTTTATGTAAGATGGAGCTTTTCCTAGCTAAACGGGGGGGGGTAGGATAGGAGGAAGGAGTTTTACTGGCTGAGGAGAGGGAGTGTACAGATGGCTGATGTTGAAACACAGAGACAAGTGTTGGGTAATTTATAATGATGTTATGTTGTTGGCGGGAAACTGTTTAGGGGAGGGGGTGGGGAGTTTTGGTCAGGTACATGTATAATTAGTTAGGCCTAGTTTTGTACGGCAAAGGCCAAGGTTGGGGTATGTTGTCAGGATGCACCTGTTTCCCAATAAAGCGGCCTTTATCACACCTACATCTGTGTCCGGTCGGTTCTTCCCCTCCCCGTCTCCCGATGGGCCCCAAGAAGGGGCACAACACTGAGAGAATGAGGAAGGCGCACTGTGGATGCTGTTATCTCATGCAAGGCGGCGTCGAAGGACCAGCGGCACTTTGTGGCTAGAAGAGCAGGGATGTGTCAATGTTTTCATCTTCCCCGTGGACGGGCACAGTGAATCTCACAGCTGTATTCTTCTGATATTACCACAAGCATTGCATGCAACAGGTACAAACACCTGTGGTTCCCTACCCGCAGAGACCACCCACGGAGCATGTCTGAAAAGGATCCGAGGCATCCGACACTTTGTTCAACTACCCAGCTCGCACATGGGGGGGTCACATTTATTTCGGTGCCCAGGTCTATTTTCTGTCGCAGCTCGAAGTTCCTACCTACTGCTGGTAGATGGAACATTTTCCTGCAGGTATTCAAGCCTGCGGGGCATTTTAAAATCAGGAACACAAATGACTCTGCCCCAGAGCACCCTATTCAGAATGTGCAGCAACATCTCAAGTATTCATAAATTCATAAGAAACGATCCGAAGAAGTCCACCCAGTCAGCCCGAGCGGGGGACCTACCCCCCCCCCCCTCCCCCTCCCCAACGTGGAGTGCCCTAAAGACATCTCACACGACGCTTCTTTCGGGGTGTGTTCACCCCCTTCCCTTAGGATATGTATGCAGTGCATCGCCAATGTATCTAGCAGTCAGTTGTGCACAGTCCACGCCGACTACCGAGCAAGTCACTGCAGCGAAGACGCACAACCGCCTCCGCAACACACAGTGACATACAGAGGAAATGACAGAGGGGGCGCAGCCGGCTGCGCATGTTGCTAGGTTACCGTCACTCACTTTTAGGGAGAGAATCCCAGTCAGCTTTGGGAAGGGTTCTCTGCGCAGTGACTGCGTGCGGCTGCACGACTGCACGTGCACAGCGTGAGAATGGAAATACAGAGAGTGACGTACAGGCAGAGGGCATGTGTCTGCCCCATCACAGTGTGCGTTCCCTTAACACTATCCACAGGAAACATGCAGTGTGTCTGCAAACTAAAGGCTTTCCCGTGACTAAAGACGATGCAATAAACAGATGTTTTGCAGAACCCATCACTTTACCCTTCTATGGATTGCTGCCTTTTTTCCAGCTTTGTTTGTCTTAAAGCGACTGGCGCAAACACCTCATTATGCCCTATACCTCACCCTCAGGCCCTTTTGCTCCCTCCTTAACAGAGCCCTATCCTACGGCAGCCTATCAGTGTCAAAGCCTGTAGCTTTCACGTTTGCGATACCATCACAGGCAGGTCCTTCATTTCCATCAACACACGGCACCCTCTATCGTAGTGTTTAGTCAAATCCACGTCGTGTTTGTCCTTATCCCTCGGCCACAGACCTCGAGGATGTCCAACCAGCTTCTGCCAGTGGAGCAGAGAAGCAGCTCTGCCCTTGGGGGGTCACACTTGGGACAACAGACCAGGCATCATCTTCTTTCTGCCGCGTGCTCAACGGCAATGTTTCATGTAACAGGCTTACTTCGATAAGATGTAGTGCTGGGACGCGACAACTGTGTTCAATCTTACTAATAGTACTAGTTCGCCCCCTTTGTCACTGTAAACCCCACCACCTGCCTTTCAATGACAAGCACGTGTTATGGTTGGCATATAGTAGCACAGCACGTGACAGAACATGGTGCACTGAGGCTAGGAGGGGCGAGGAAGTCAGTCAAAGTACATGCCCCCCTTGCTGCCAGGCTGAACGCAAAAGTGTAATTCTATTGTGTCACTCTGCATGGTTTCGATTAGATCGACCACAACATGTTTCTTACTCATTTGGAGTTAACGTACGGGCTCAGAGTTGTTGTTTTTTCCAGTGGTTTACATTCTTATTAGACAGCTGCAGCCATCAGTTAGAACTTGATTTATTCGCAGCGAAAATCACAACGACGCCCTCTGGCATGTCAAGGATATTTCCTCTCCCTTGCCCGCTCAAAAACAGACATGCCCCCCCACCCCCCTCCACTGGGATTCTCAACAACTGCATCAGTTATCTCATGTAGGCTGCTGACAACCCGATTCAAATCAAAATCCCTAAGGACCAAGACATCGTCCAAAAAAACTCAACGGGCTCCAAAAGATGCACAAATGAATAACAAACAATTGGCTATGCCTAAGTGGTACTAAAAGTCTAAAACTAAAGTGCAAAAATGAATACTGAACAAGAGAGTTGTGGCTTAATGATACTAAAACCAAGATCTTCCTCATTGGTGAAATTAACGGGAAACTGTACGCTTTAGGTGTCCCCAACTCATGGCCTCCATCCCAACTCCTCTAAATCTGTCAGAAACTTGAAACACTTATTTGAAAATGAATTCTCAGTATCCACTCTGGTCAATGCTGTGAGGTTAAAAGCGAATTCTTCTTCCTCCATTACCTACATGGGATGCTTCTTTTATGACAAATTCAAGAGTTTCCCTCACTAGCCCCATCTGATATTTATAGCATTTGTAGAGCGCTTCTGCAACCCTACGGGCATCCTGGCGCTGTGTACATATTGCTGAAAATACTGTGCATCAGAGGAGGGGGATAGTATAAAGTTCTGGTGAGATTAAACTTTGGGGAAGAGCCATGTTTTCACCTTTTTACGGAAAGCCATCAGTTCGTCTGTTTTCCTGATGTCGATAGGCAATTTGTTCCACAGATGGGCTGCGGCTATGCTGAAAGCTCTGCCACCATAAGTGGCTTTCCTGATCCTGGGTATGCTTATCAGGTTGGAAGATGAGGAACGGAGGGACCGTGTGGGTATATACCATTTGAATTTCTTTTGAAGAGGTCGGGGGCCCATTCCGTGTACTGCCCTAAAGACAATGCAGAGGGGTTTAAAGCAGATCCTTTGATGTACAGGTAGCCAGTGAAGATCGGCTATAGCGAGGGTGGTAGAGGATCTTCGCTCTCGGGAAAGTGCCAGCTTCGCTGCTGCCGCCTGGATGCTTTGCAGTCTGGAGATCAAATAGGCCGGGGATTCCAGAAGCAGAGCATTACAGTAATCCAGGCGGCTAAGAATGGTGCTCCTAACTATGGTGGTTCTGACCTGCGCTGGTAAGAGGGGTAGCAGCTTTCGCAGTCCTCTCATTAAAGCAAAGCAGCTACTCATCTGCTTGTTGACATTGGTCTCTAAGCTCAGACAGTCGTTAAAGCTGACTCCGAGATTCTTCACTGATTTCACTGGGGTTAATGACTCCCCCGAGTCCAAGGGCCAGAAATCGGTGGGTAGACTTCTGGTAATTCTGCCAACTGCGCAGTGCATTATTTCCGTTTTATCACTATTAAATTGTAGTGAGTTCTGGTTTAGCCAGAGTGTCATTTCTGCCATGCAGGTATGGAAAGCCGTGAGTGAGTTGGCCTGGGCACCATCAAGGGAAATCATCAGCTGCGTGTCGTCCGCATAGTTGATTACGCTAATATCGTGGGCCTTGATAATGCCCAACAGGGGTTGCATATATATATTAAAAAGTATCGGACTGATTGCGGACCCTTGTGGGACGCCATGTGGGACTTTAACAAATTCCGACTGATATGGGGGGATGGCTACTGCCTGCCATCTGTCTTTTAAATAGGAGTGAAACCAATCGAGCGCCACTCCGCCGATTCCAATGTTTTTTAGTCTTGTCAGCAGGATGTCGTGGCTCACCGTATCGAATGCGGCGGACAGGTCCAGCAGAATTAGGATTGCTGATTCCCCCCTATCCGCCCTCATTCGCAGGTCATCCAGAACTGTCCAGAACTGATATCAACTATTGCAACTGAGTCCACATTGGCCTCGCAGCCAAACATTTGGTCAGATCACAAAGTGCTCAGAAGTGTGTAGCTTGTTTCATTCATAACTTTAGGCATGCGGATCCACTTACCCTAGTTTTAATATTCCTCAACTACATACATGCCTGTTATACACATAACTTTGTGTGGTTCAGAAAGCCCTGCATGAGCTAGCACCAGTCTCTACTTAAGTTTTTACACTGCATTGTCCACCCAGAATCCTAGGGCCGGGCTCCCTGCATCGTCTATCACCAGCAACTTGAAAATTGAAAGTGTTGGGGGACAATCACTGCACAAGGAAATCTCCATCCTCTGGAACCCTTTGCCATTGCAGTCTTGCAACCAAGTTCTTAGCACTTGGAAACGCTGTGAAAATCTTCCTTTTACAACTAGCATTTGCATCCTAAATACTTCATTGACTGCCTTTCCTGCTCAATATCCTCCCCTGTATCAACAACAACCTGCAGCCTATTCTGCTCATATCAATTGTCTTACAAAAATATTTTTAAAACATATGAATAATGCTGAAATTGTTGCGCTTCCTGCCACAGTAAGCACGGTGTAGTTAATCTAATTGTTCATTTAGAGAGGTAGTTTTGTATCACGCAGGACAGGTTACGATGAACATGGTGTAAGCTGGTACAAACCTTTAGAGTCCTGTCATTTCAGTGATCCTAACAGACCGCCAGTCAGTCCAGGCAGAGAGGCCAGGCATGAGGATAAAAACTACAAGATAACCGAGGTGTAGGGGTTTTTGGTTAGGAACATGTCTGTGGAACCTGGTGCCATTAGACCAATACCCTCCCTGAAATAAATGGTTTTAGGACATTTTCAAAATTAAAGGTGTTATGATTGATATCTTAAAGTTGGTTTAAGTTCATTCGAGAGGAAGGAGGGGACACACTCACAACAGCCCGGAGCTCTGCTTGTTGTTGGGGGAAGTTGGGGTTGGACCTTGAACCCTGCGAACACTGCGGCCGAGATCGGCCTGAGGGAACCACAATCCCCAGCATCCTTAGCGGCAGGAAGCCGCTCTGACCCGCGCCAGGAGGTGCATTAATTCACGGCTACCCCCAGTGGAGCGGGGGACACACTCATAACAGCCCGGAGCCCTGCTTGTTGTTGGGGGAAGTTGGGGTTGGACCTTGAACCCTGCGAACACTGCGGCCGAGATCGGCCTGAGGGAACCACAATCCCCAGCGTCCTTTGCGGCAGGAAGCCGATCTGACCCGCGCCAGGAGGCGCATTAATTCACGGCTGCCCCCGGTGGAGCGGGGGACACACTCACAACAGCCCGGAGCCCTGCTTGTTGTTGGGGGAAGTTGGGGTTGGACCTTGAACCCTGCGAACACTGCGGCCTAGATCGGCCTGAGGGAACCACAATCCCCAGCGTCCTTTGCGGTAGGAAGCCGCTCTGACCCGTGCCAGGAGGCGCATTAATTCACGGCTACCCCCCGCGTCGCGGGCTCGCGCACAGGTCGGCACCAGGAGAAGCCCGGGACAAGAGCGGGACCATCTTAGGCCATCGTAGGCCAGAGGAGGCCGGGCCGGGGCACCCCCCTTGGAACTGAATTAAGAAAAGAGGGGAAAGGACCTAAGGTACAGACATCCTTTGACTATCTCTACTTCCATATAGGTCTCTCCCAAGTGTCATAGCAGCGGAACTGGTGATCTATTCATTGGGGAGGTGATATTGCTTCAGTGTCCACTATCAAAAGCTAGTTTGCTATGAACTGTAAGGGGGGCATTAGAGAATCTTTCAACCAGAGTAATTTGCTTAGGAGAACAATGGATTATTACTTTAAGAGCTCTGTTCTCCCTATTGTCTGCGAATTAGAGAGAATAGAGCGCTCGCCAGCTATAGATAGTTCCCCGAGTGTGTGTTTATCTCCGCAGACTGCCGATGCAACCCAAGCACTTTCATTACTGGAGGAACTAAATAATATGTGTAGATCCACATATGCTCCTGTGGAATCAGGAGATCTTCAATCTAGAGCTCCCATTTCCCCTATAGCAATGACTAGCCCTAGGACTAGCTGCTCACTTCAACTTACCCAAATCTCACAGGGTACTCCACATGTAACACGCCCAATAGTAAACTCACATTCCGCTGTTGCTACCCAGGTCTCCTCTACTAAAAGGAAGAGAGATGGGGTTAGACAAACGGGGAGGCAGGCCAAGCAACAAACACTAACTACAAATTCCCCACACCCTAACACTCCTAGCAAAAGTATCTACCAATGCCTCCTTACTGGCCTCGCTGGAAAATATGATAAAGTCAATAATTTCTCCGTTAATTGACAAAATGACTAGCTTAGGGGATAGGCTTTCAGGGGTCGAGGAAGCAATTAAGGCAAATTCTCTACTTTTAAGAACCAAGGCAGCACCCTCTCATCCACCGTGTCCAGCCCCCACAGAAATGCCCAATACCACCATACAAAGTAAGACCACCCACAATCAATCAGTAACCCCGCATAGCAAAAACGTAAACCCCTCGAAGGCAGTCACAACTTTACGGAGTTCCCAGCCTAGAAAAGGGCCAAACAAAGAAATGTCACTTAAAAAGGGAATAGCGGTCAACTGTGACAATATGTCACAAAAAACCAATCATCTACATTTGCCACCAGAGGCCACTCCCATTGTGTGCGTCCTATCAGGTGTACCGGAACTCCCAATGGGGAAATACGAACACAACCAAGATTTAAGAAACAAGGTAGTGTTTTGGCTATCTAAAAATAGACCTCTCCCACCCAACATTGATTGTACCATACTTAGCGTCAGAAGGGTGGGCTGGTTAGGACCTCTCCCAAAACATATTGCGGGCGATCTGGTACTTGTTAAATTTAGGAACAAACATGTTGTCTCATACCTTCAATCTCGACAGCCACAGTTAGGAGATGGGCCCATATCCATCTGGAGTCTAACTGATTTCTATCCCAGAACATCTTACGCTCTGCCGCATTGCCAAAAAGAACATAACAATCACTGGATGGGCAGAACTGGGCGTGTATCGAGTGGTCGCTTTATCTCCAAGCTTAATTAACTTATCTTACTCCCCCGCTCACAATGATCAGTTGATTTATCTTATTGACTTAATCCTTTTTTAACACACGCCACTTTTTACAGAAAACCACCGGGAGGCCACGTGGTGCCTGCCAGAGGGTCAGAGCCCTCCCATGCAGCCGGAGATCTCCGCAAGGGCGCTGAAGCCGCCGAAGACCAAGGTAACCCAGGGGAGGTGGGCGGAAGGCCAAATGAGGCCCCGAGTTCGCCCCTCCCATGGGGAACACTGTTGTGGAGCCCCGTGGCCCTAATTGATCGAAAGGAGGCCCGTTGGAACTGGGCTAAACTCTGGTATGCCCCTGGAGCCGGGGCTAGATAAGTTAACCCCTGCCTGGGGAACTGTTAATTACTCAGCTGAGCTTTATGCATGGTTACCCCCCCTATCTAATGAGATACTCCCCTCAGATTGATGCTTTGGTCAGACATGTGTATAATGAGAAATTGGTGTTGAGGAATGTAATGGTTGTACTTCCTTACTGAGTGGGGTAATTCTGCTTAATGACATTGTAGCCATTATTAATGAAATGTTTATTCATGCAAAAGAACCGCAAAACCAATGAATTGTTGTATGGATCTACTGCTAGTGATGTTTCTTGCAGGAGCTGACAAGGAGCTAGGCTATTGCTAGACCAACAGTTATTTAATATTTAATAATTATTTATTGAAGTATTTATGGCACAATAAGGCAAGTGATGTGCTTTCAAGGAAAAGTAATTAGTTATTTCTATTGTGATTTTCAATTGCCTTGATTTTAGATAAAGCTTATTTATTTGAATCAAACACAACTGGTGTGGTCTAAGTCCTTGCGTGCACTTATTGTCTCAGTGGATGCGTGTGCTGTGTAGTCGCTTAACACCTGAGCTTTCGATTGCCTACCTGCATGTGCCAGGCTACCCCCTGATGCCAGATGCTATTGACCTAGCCATCGCAGGTGATACCTGGGTTACTCACTTTACTGGCCTTTATGATAAAGCCAACACAGACGACTGTCAAAAAGAATCTGATCATTTAATTGGAACATCTGATGATGGTGGCACAGCTAGCACGTTCCCCTTGGGGATTGAATTTGACTGCGAAGAGGTCATAAAAGCGATCAGGGAAAGTGCTTCGGGAAAAGCGCCAGGCCCGGACGGTGTTCCGATTGATGTCTATAAATTAGAATTAGACCTATGGGCACCTCTGCTAACTAATGTGTTGAATTGCTCTAATAGTTCTGGATTTATTTTAACTTGGCCAGAAGCCATTGTGATACCGATTTTTAAAAAGGGAAACAGGAACATCCCAACCTATTATCGCCCCATATTCCTACTAGATGCCTTAATGAAGGTGGTTGGTAGGATAATTTTAAATAGGCTACAAGAATGGGCGGAGGAGAAGGATGTTATCTCTAATTTACAGTATGGGTTTCGGACAGGAAGAGGTACCATTGAACAGGGCCTCAATCTAGCATTAGCTAAATACACACAGGCTAAGAAAGAAAATCTCTTTGTGAAGTTTGTAGATTTAAGCTCCGCCTTTGACTGTGTGGACCATGATAAATTATGGAAGATACGTAGTGACATGGGCGTAGATTGGCAGATCCTCTTATTTATCAAGGAATTATATAGGGGGCAGGGCCATGGTACGTATGGCAGGAGGGAAGACTGCTCTGCTAAATTCAATATAAGAGGTGTGAGACAGGGGTGCATCTTAGCACCCCTTCTCTTCACATTGTACATCAATAGTATAGGACAACATCTAAGCAAACTTCAGCTTGAGTACCCAACTGTGAGAGGCACCCCCGCCCCAATCCTTTTGAATGCGGATGACGCTGTAATCATGTCACGGACCTCTATTGGTCTTCAAAGGGCAGTAACCAAATTTGCAGAATACCTGAATGCCAGAGGGCTAAAAGTCAACGTCTCAAAAACGTATTCTATGACCTGTGGAAATACGATAAAGACTAGCAGAGCAACCTATTTGGGCAAGAATAGGATTGAGAGCACCAACAGATTTTCCTACCTAGGGATCAATTTTGACAGAAAGGGAACATGGCAGGCAGCGGTGACTGCAAGGAAACTAGCTTTCTCTAGGGCTAATGGAGCTGTGATCAATTTTGCAAAAACATTTGGTGGCAGACCGGTACGAGACCTTTTACAAATCTATAAATCTAAATGTGTTTTTACCGGTACCTATGGGGCAGGGATTTGGGGGATTGAACAAGTAGAGCAGATTCAACGCTGCGAAAACCACTTCATCCACTATTTACTAGCAGTTCCCAAATCTACGGCTACTTACATCTGCCACAGTGAAGTTGGTTTACCATATATTTCCGTCATCATCAAAACCTCACCTTTACTCCTATGGCATAAAATCTGTGTAACACCCGAAACAAGCTTAAACAGAGACATCATTACAGACTGCCTCAAATTAGATGGAGTGGCTAATATAAAATGGCTAAAGTATGTAAAAACCATGATGTATGAGATTGGGCACCCAGAATTCTTTTATACCCCAATAAGTATGGAAGCAGTGCTAAGAAGTACCCTTAAAACACTGGTCCTGGAGCATTTAGTTAATACAAGGTGGATCTCGGAAAAGGGTAAATGTACTTTTATGGAAAACCAGCTACTCATTACCCATGTAGGGATCCAGCCTTATCTGCTATTAGAACCAAGTTGTTATTCTCGCATGTTGTTGACCCGATTTCGCACGGATTCATTTTTCAGAATGGTAACTTTTCCAGAATGTAATGATTAGTCAAAAGACCTGATAATGTGCCCATGTGACGATACCTCCCACCAATCTAATATTCACTGTATTTTGTTCTGCAAATTCTATCTGATTCCTAGGAAAAGGTTCCTGAAACCCATACTCAAAAATTGGGGTATAAGGGGCTGTAGAGCGGCGCTCTTTACATTAAAACAACTAGAGACCGAATATGTTATTAAGGCAGTAGCTTCCTTCTTAAAGATACTTATCAGCTTCCGGAACACCATATGACGTATGTGCATGTTTTTCTTTTTTAACTGGAACGTTATCTGATTAAATGTACATAGTTTATATCTAGACTGTAACAACCTGAATTGATCATGTATGTACAATACTTCACCGCCCTAAACTCGAGACTGGCCAAATGAAATGAATCATTTAGAGCAATGATCACATCGATCGATGGGCTTTGTATGAACTGTATATTAGTATTTTAACATTGTCATTTATTTTAAACTTGTACAGATTTTTTAACATTGTCTTAACATGTGCTTTTATGATTTTGAAAACCAAAAATCAAATAAAGCTTATTTGATTTGATTTGATTTAACATTCAATACTATAAGGTTTTGTTACAATATATGCAATTCATCTTACTCTATACATAAACTATACCTATAATAATATAAACATATGATAGTTGCGCTGGTGCTGGACATACTGTACTGCTTTTGTGTGTTGGGGAAGTCTGCAGTGCTGCTGTCTAGAGAGAGAGAGAGAGAGAGAGAGAGAGAGAGAGAGAGAGCGAGAGAGAGAGAGAGAGAGAGAGAGAGAGAGAGAGAGAGAGAAAGAGTGAGAGAGAGAGAGAGAGAGAGAGAGAAAGAGTGAGAGATAGATAGATAGAGAGAGAGAGAGAAAGTATGTGTGTTTATTTGTGTTTGTGTGTACGCTGGCATGCGTGTGGTTATGCGCGTGTTACTGTGTGCGAGGGACCTTTGGGGCCCATTGGCGAAAGGGGGGGGGGGAAGAAAGCACCGACCCGAGGCTCAATGTAAGTGTGATAAAGGCCGCTTTATTGGAAGCAGGTGCATTCTACACAATAACATCCTTGGCCTGCGCCGCACAATCTAAACCTCATGCATATGTCATTTCCTGCCTCACCCCCACCCCCTCCCCTAACTGATTCCCACAATCCACAACAGTACAATTAGCATAACGTCACTTTGCCTCTCCACCTGGCTAAATACTTTATTGTGCTTGACCTACCCCCGATAATCCAAACAGTTCTCCTGCTCTTCCCCCATATATTAGGATGAACCGCCCCTACATACAGAATGCATCCCCACACCAGCTCCAGCGACAAGGAACCCCCCCCCCACCCAATCCAAACCCCCGTTTGCACCAGCCTCCAACAAAACACTGCCAAAATCCCCGTCACCCCCCAGACTCCCCCCGTACGTAGCGATGGCTGCCCTTGGGCCCCCCCCCCTCCGAATCATGACACAGGGCGGAAGGGAGGGAAAAAATTGACTAAACGCCACCCCCCTCCCGGCGGCCGAGACACCTCACTTAAAATGGTGTCTCTGCCTCGTGGCCGGGCGGGACCCCAGCTCAGACCAAAGGAAGCCCATCCCAGCCCCGCCCCCAGCCCAAAACCTACCAGACCTAAACCTGTCCCCGGGCGGCGCCATCTCTACCCCCTTTCCCCCCCTTTCCCCGGCCCCCAAATTTCCCCAGGCGGGGCAGGCCTCCCTTCGGTCGCCCCCCCCCCCCAGGACCCCATTGCACAGCTGCTTTAAAGTCTGTACTCGATCTGGGTAAAGGAAGCTTGCAGCACTGTCATCCATGCAGCGATTGTTCTGTGCCTGAGGAAAGTGTGCAGGATTTCTACATATACTGTGCTTGGTCTGGCAGGAGCCCATTCTGCTTATTCTTGCATCATATGGCATTCTTGTGTGAAGAAACCTTTGACCGCAGCTCATATTTACACTTGGCAAAATAATGGGATTTCCTATCAGACACTTTTCTTCCTACATGGTTCCAAAAGGGCTGCACGAATGTTTACCAGAACGTTATGGCACGCTGCCCTTCCATCATTCAGTGCCTCTTTTGGCTTGGTGAAAATTTGTTCAGCTGTCTCGAGACACAAGCCAAAATGTCAATGTGCCTATTTTTCTATTTTTCATTTTGTTTGCGATCTACGGATAGTAGATGATGAACAACTGAAAATGCAATGGGGCTCATGTGCCCTGGACACTCGGTAGGCCCATTCTACCACTGTTCACGAACACTGGAAAAAACATGATGCAGCACCATGGAACAGCCAATGCTTTAAATTCCTCGACCAGCCTTGGCAGTGTGCTGCTCCAGCTTTCGTTTCTTGTTGCTGGTTCCTTTCCCGCCATGCTCGTGGGCAAGGCGGGCTGGAGTGAAAACACACCATCTCAGCCCTTGTGCAAAGTGTGAGTGGGTCAATATTGTTCTACTGCTCCACCCTTGGACAAGGTCTGGGGAGGACATACCACACCTATTCTTAGGCAAAGTGAGGAAGGGTCAATAATGTTTATTTACCTCTATCTCACTCGTGGGTAATGTCTGAGGAGAAGAACGGAGCCTCTGAGTGACACTTCTTTTAATATCGCTCAATATCCGCAAACATCAGAATAAATTAAAAAGGATAAATAAATAGAATTACTTTTGTTTCCCTCCCCCTGGCTCTTGGGCAATACAAAAGGTGGGAGGGTGGGTGTGGAGGGAAGGAAGAACACACCACCCCGTGTCTGGTCAAGGTGAAGGTGTGTTCCCTAGTTCCTTGATCATGAGGAGGGGTGTGGGGACAACAAACCACCCTGCCCTTGGATGATGCAGGGGTGGGTATGTAATGGAGGCCCCTGTGGCATCTTTTTTAATGTACCGAAATTCACAAATATGGGGATATATTAAAAACAACATTTAAAAATACCTTTGTCCCAAGGGAAGACAGGATAACACAAGACCTCACCACACATATCTTGCTCTTGACCATGACCTGCTCCACCACCATTATCACCATCATCATTACCATCACCATTACCACAACTACCACCAATACCATCACCACTAGTAACCCCACCACAATTCCTACAACTGCCACAATTCGCAACACCACCATTGCAACCACTAACTTTACCACCAACATCACCACCACCATTACGAGTAGCACCACCAAACATCACCACCACCATTACCAGTAGCACCACCACCAACACCACTACCATTTCCACCACCACCAAAACACTCACTATTATACAACAAACTCACTATCATAAGTCCGAACAACCAATTTTATAGCCCAACAAATCCACAATTATATGCCCTCACAAAGAACACCTTATGCCAAAACACCCACCATGATATGCCAACACAATCAACATCATAGTTCAACACACCAATCACCTTAGGCCAACAGAAACACCATAAAAAGTTGACACTGCCAGTATCATATGCCACAACGCCCACCAACATATATCAACAGATTCAACATCATATGTCCACACAATTAACATCATACATTCACAAAATCCACTGTCATAGGTGGACACAACCAACTCATACACCAAGACATCCAATATATTTCCACACAACCACCTTTGTATGCCAACACACCCACCAGTCACTCTTACACCTATTCAGCAGTCCGTCTAGTAGCCGCAGGTATACATCTAACAACAGAAGAGATAAGCCTGTTCCCTGGAACACTGCATACAGCAGTTGGGACAACCAGACATTTTCCATTGCCTATACAAACCGTAGCGTTCCTAGCACATAAAGAGGAGGCACATATCACTCAGTTCCATCTGACACATCCTTCACATATGCCACTATCAGGGTAGCATGGCCAACAGGGATTAGTTGCCGCAATCTAAGATGTCTAGAATGGCCGATGAATGTCAACATGGACAGTTTCAAACCCCCTGTTAGGGTTGAGGTCAGATTGCTAATCATATCACCATAGGACGGTGGCCACCTGTTGGGGTGTCATCAGGACTCTTGAAAGAATCCTTCACTATCTTTCCCCACAGGCACGCAAGCAGGTTGTGATCGCTCTTGTTGGCTCAAGGCTCGACTATTGTAATTCACTCTATGCCGGGGCCAACAAGGGCCTTCTGCAGCGCCTACAGGTTGTGCAGAATGCGGCGGCGCGATTTGTTTTGGCCCTGCCTTGGTTGTCCTCTGCGACCTTGGCAAGGAAGAATCTCCATTGGCTCCCTATCACCTCCAGAGTATCTTTTAAACTCCTCTGCCTTACTTATAGTGCCCTTATGGCTGGCCCAGCTGATGCTCTTGGATCCTTGCTTACTAGGTATGTCCCGAATAGATGTTTGCGCTCTCTAGAGCTAAACCAACTGGTAGTCCCACGCTCTAGGAAGGTTAGGTGGGGGAGTAAGGCTTTTTCCATCTTGGCACCCCAACTATGGAACACACTTCCCCTTGAGATCAAATCACAGCCTTCATTGGATCTCTTCAAGAAAGCTTTGAAAACCTGGTGTTTTATTAAGGCCTATCAGTAAGCTCCTGTCTCTTGTTGCCTTCAGCTAGATTTTGAGTTAGGCGCCTTGACGCCCATTGGGCATAGTTGCGCGTTTACAAATTCCACTTCATTCATTCATTCATTCATATAAGACCATGTTTTGTTCAGGAAAGTCTAAGGATGATGGTAGAGCTTTCTCAATAATTGAGAGAAGTAGCAGAATATAGGACCTGGGACAGTCGTGTTTTTGTTGAGGATAAGAGTAACCAGAGCCTTCTTAAGTGGAGCTGGAACCTCACCCATTCTAAAGGAGCACTTAAATATATTCTTTGTATGTGGAGTTCGTGCTCCGTATCCCTACTTCTCAACCTTAAACAGACATGGGCCTCCTAAGCAGCCAATGGGATTTAAGTTTCTTATGGTGGAGATGTTTTTAGCCACTGTCGTTTTTTGCTTAATTAAGGTTTAACAGTGCAAGAGATCATTTCTCTTCTCTTTTTTGTTTAGAATCCTTTATTGAAATAGTAAGCAAAATAAAACATCATTACAGTATTATATAAACAGGTGTCAATCAGTAAAAAAGGACAAATTAAGGTGTAGTAAATAAAAAAGAATTGGAATATCAACGAGACCAATTAAACCTTCTAAATCTGTACTTAGAATGAATGCATTTTAACATTTTGGAATTTTAAAAGGGGGGGAAGGAGAAAGAGGGAGGGCGGGAGGGAAGCACTATGAGGAAGTTAAACAATTATGAGTAATAATGAAATGCAATTAAATATATTACCATTAAGAAGAAATATGGCAATTTGAATACAACATAGATCAAATAGTCAACCTACCTGGAAAGAAATGTGGTTAGTCGTGACCAATTAAATCTTTTTTAATCAAAAGAGGTATTGAAGTAGCATGTGCGCGGTCTAGTCTATGATGGTGACAAAGCAAGTTCCGCCAGGCTTGATATGAAATTTTGGTTGTAGTCTTCCAGTTGGTGGTAATTATCTGAAAAGTAATAGCTATAAATAAATTGATAAATTTACTCACATTTCCCTGGGTATCCCATGTAGAAGCGGAGCTACCCAGAAAAGGCGCACAATGTCAAAAGGAACATTGGTAGATAAAATTTCACTCAATTTCTTCCAAATGAGTAACCAAAAGCTCTTAACCAGATTGCAAAGAAAGAACATGTGAAGTAAATCACTGTTTACATGAGGGCAAGACCAGCATTTCTTAGAATCCAACAAGCTGAATGTATGCAAATATGTAGGGGTGAGAAAAAACCCATTAAAGAAATAGTAGAAAGTCTGTGTTATTCTAGCTGATCGTGATGAGGTGTACATTTCTTTCCAGATGGAGCCCCATGTCAGAAATGAGAATTTCTATGCCAAGTCTTTTTCCCAGAGAAGTGTTATATTGGATTTGGTTTTAGACTAGGTGGGGAAAGATGCCTTGAGTTGACTAGAGAAATCAAGTGCTGGAGTGAATGTTTTATCGAGTGAGACTGAGGAAGAGTTCTGAGAGTGAAGATGAATTATAGATGATTTGAGCAGGAGGTAATGATGAGCTTGCAGGGAGGATATAACGTACATCCTTTGGATCTCTGTGAAATTCATAAACGACCCATCCTTCAACAGATGTTCAAATGGAATAATGCCTTTTATCAATCCATTCCTTCCAAAATAGAGCTCTGCTTTAATCTTTAAGTGTTTGTTGTATCAGACTGGAGTGTGTGCAAGATAGTCTGAGTAAGAAAGGTGAGTTTTAAGCAAAGAGGTTATGACTGCTGTGGAATGCGTGAAGGTAGGAGATGAGAAACGTCTAGGGGGTTGGGATAAACGAGTGGCTGCAGTAAAAGAGAAAGGTGCATATTGGGCTTGCTCTAACCAGCTCCAAGCTGTTAAAGGTGTATGTAAGGGTTCATATGAAAAGGTCCAAACTTGTTTCAGAGTGGTAACGTCTAAGGTTAGGAATACTAACCCCGCCAAAATCTTTCGACTGTTAAAGACGAATAAGTGAAATCCTAGCCTGACAATTGTTCCATAGGAATTGCTAAAAAAAGGAGAGTGGGAGAGTGACCGGGAGCATAGAGAGATAAAAATTAATGATTGGAAGCAACATCATTTCAATTGTAGTTCGTCTGCCCCACCAGGACAAAAAAAGTGGGGACCAGCTATAAATGAGTGTAGAAAGTTTTTTAAGTATGTCTACAAAAATTATTTTAACGGTTTCTTTAATACTATTAGTGTAGAGGCTACCTAAGCACTTAATATTCCTGGGATTCCATTTGAATCCTGTTTTATGAAACAAATGTGAAAAGCAATGTTTATTTAATGGCATGACCTCGGATTTGTCTGTATTCAATCTGTAACCAGAGACTAGAGAGTATTCCTTTAGCAGTGAGAAGAATGCCAGCAAAGAAGTAGGGGGGTAGAGAGGTATAGCAGAATATCATCTGCATATGCAGTGAATTTAATGTCTGTGTGTTTAAATTGGAAACCCGAATTTTGTGGGGAACATCTAAGTTTCTCCAAAAAGGGTTATAAGGCAAGAATAAATAGAAGTGGGGGAAGAGGGCACCCATGTCTAGTTCCTCTGAGGATAGGAAAGTATTTAGATTGACATCCGTTCACCCAAATAGAGGTGGAGGGTGCAATATATAATAACTGGATGTATCTGATAATAGGGGGGCTAAAGCAGTGCCATTTTGATGCACTCAAATGTACTCACACTCACAGTTTACTCTGTCGAATGCCTTTTCAGCATCAAATGTAATTGCACCACCTGGTGATTCTGCCTTGGGGGCTAAATTAATAATTTTAAGGAAAGTTCTAGAATTATCTGTGATTGACCGTCCTTTTACAAATGCTGATTGATATATATTGATACGGTCTGGGATAACTTGATTATTACGAAGAGCGAGTAGTTTAGCAAAGATCTTACAATCCATGTTAATCAAGGAGATAGGCCTGTAATGTTTACAAAGAGAACTGTCTTTGTCTTTTTTAGGGATCAAACATAGCATCGCCTGAGAGAAAGGCACCCGTGTTTCACCGGTGATTAGAAAATGATTTAACAAGCCTAACAGTTGAGGGACCATAAATTGTTTGCAGTGAAGGTAAAATTGTACAGTTAAGCCGTCCAGACCTGGTGTTTTGTCGTTGGGTAGTAGATTAATGGCATTTGTGATTTCTTGTTCCAATATTGGATTATCCAGGGATGTAAGATCAATGTAGCTCTCAGGGTGGTTGGGAATGGTTTCAAAGATAGAATCAATTTGAGAAGAGGAAGAAGTCGACTCGAGGGTGGAGAGGGAGGTATGGTATTCAGTGAAACAATCAAGGATCTCAGTATCTGTAATGTGTCTGATTCCTGCGTTGTCTGTGATGGCAACAATTTTGGATTTTTGTTTTTTAATTTTAAGATAAATGGCTAGGGATTTGGCTGCTTTATTCCGGTCGCCATACATTTTGGCATTGAATTTGAGAAGATTATTTCAAGCATTTTCCCAGGATTGCTTATTATATTGCAAATTCACTTTAATGAGATTGGACAGTGTATCGGTGGAAATTTGTGGTAACGTATTCGTTCGCTAGGACCTTGATTTGCTTTAGAGTGGATGTTGCCTCCATAAGTGCTTTCCTTCTTTTCCTAAGTCTATTATGTAACCTCTGGCGACGGCTTTGAAAGTGTCCCAGATAAAATAAAATTGTGAAGCGGAGGAGAGATTATTGTTGAAAAATTCCTGCATAAAGTGTGTAAATTGCTCGACAAAATAAGAGCCCAACAGAAGGGGGTTATTAAAACACCATCGGCGAGAAGTAGGTGCAGGTGTTGAGTAATACATATTTAAAATGACAGGGGCGTGGTTGGAAATGAGAATGGAGCCAATCTCATCATTACTCATGAATTAAAGAGATGATTGAGTGAGAAATATATAATCTATGAGTGAGTGAGACCTGTGAACAGGGGAGAAAAAGGAGAATTCCAAGACGTCAGGATGGGAAATTCTCCATATAACCAGCAATCCTCTAGAAATGATAGCCTTGCGAAAGGTCTTTTGCATTTTTCTGGGAATGTATTTGGTTTGGGATTTCTGGTCTAAAAAGGGATCCATAAATTGATCACAATCACCACCCAAGATCAAATTTTCTGAGGAGTGGGAAGAGAGAAGAGTGGAGAAATCATTACAAAATACTAAATCAATACCATTGGGACCATACCCATTACAAATAGAGAGTTGGGTATTGTTAACTTTAGTATTCAATAAAAGCCATCTACCGTTAGTGCCCTTGACCTCATTTTGCAAAAGAACATTTAGTGACTTATGAAATAAAACTACTACACCGTTCTTGTTGTTCACTGCAGTGGAACAAAAAACATCTCCAACCCATAGTTTGCGCAAGAAAGTCAAATCTTGCAATTTAAGATGCCTTTCTTGCAGTAACGCTACGTGACATTTCAATTTAGCAAGGTGAGACAAAATACGTTGCTTTTTAACTGGATTACGGATACCTTTAACATTCCATTAGATAATATGAAGGCCACTCATTGAAAAAACCTATTCAAAATGAAATATAGAGATGCATGAAACTTGAAGAAAGTGTGATAAGAAAGGTGCAAGAGGCAGAGTGACAATGGGTAGTACAAGTACCGAAAAGAAGCAGAACCAGTTAAGAGAGGGAAATGCATAAGCCAAGAAAAAAGGGAAGCAGGAATTGACAGAAAGGAAGGAAAGTAGAACAGCTAGCTTGATGTATCCAGTTAAACATGCCAGGTTGAAAATAGTAACATACCACAGAAACATATAAATAGAAAGAGATTGCAATAAAATGGAGAGGAAAGAGGAAAGGAAAAGAGTGGGAAAGAGGGAGGTAATAAAGGAGATAGAGGGGAGAAGCGAGAGTGGAACACAGTCGCCCTGTGAGTGTAAACAAAGAAATGATGACGAAAAGCCAAAAGACATTAGTCATAATGATCACAGATAAAAAGAACATTACTGGAGGGGGGGGGGAAAGGATAGAGGCCACTCCAGAGAGGGACACCGAGAAAGAACAGGTTTACTAATACAAAAGAAAGAAAACTGAAAATTATAATCAGTAAAAGTAAACATAAGCAACACAATGGAAAGGAACTTACCAAACAATGTGGAAGACAAAGCAATGGAGTCATTCATGCACAACAAAACAGATGGACAACACAGATAGGGATGTCAGCATCGATAAGTTGCAAGGGGTGAACCCAAGAAACAAGAGAAAGAACATATGAGAGGACAATTAAGATTTTTGCTCAGTTCCATAGCTTCTCCTTTATGAACTTGAATGAATTTCCAAAGCTCGACAGGATCCTCGAAAGTGAAAGTTCTGTCCTTATAAGTCACTTTAAAGAAGCATGGATGAATGAGACCGTAGCGGGTGTTCATGGATCTCAACAATGGTCTGAGGTCTAGAAACTCTTTTTGACGATTAGCAGTAGTCTTGAAAACATCTTGACTGAAGAAGATTTTGTGACCAGACCAGAGCATCTGTTTATGTTGCTTGGCTGCTTTGAGGATTGCCATGAGATCAGAATACAGTAGAAAATATGCAATGATTCCCCCTGGTTTATTTGATGAAGATGTGTTCTGGGGGCCTATCCTGTGCGGCCTCTGGATATTAAGATTAGTATATTCGACAGACCAACTATCTGCGGATCGTGAACCTTCAGGAAGGAGATCATGTCCGAGCGTTCAGAGCCTTCCGGAATTCCATAAACTCATAGGTTGTTGTGGACTTTTTCAATTTTCTAAATCCTCTGAAGCTTTCTTCAGTTGCGTAACTTCACGAGAAAGAATGTCCACTTTCTTGTGCGTTACTGATTTTTTGTTCCACTTCCGAAAGTCTTGATTTCAAACCAGACCACTTCTCTTCAATTTTCTGAAGTGTCGCAGTAGTGTCGGTCATAAAGGGTTTAATATTGCGCAATACGTCCATGATGTCCTCCAACGTCAAAGGAAGAGATGATTTTGTTGGGAGGACGGATCTTTTTTGGCGCCCTTGTTATCACTACCTACCAAATCTTTACGCCTACCAGGATTGGAACCAATAACTCAATGAGTCTTGTTTGAATGTGGAGCATCCATGACCAGAACACAGTGTATCAATGCAACTTGTGAAAAATTCAAAACTACAAGATCACGTGCCATAGAGACTAGCTAGAGGTTGCGCCAACAAACCCTAAAGAAAGCCTGACTGAAAATGCTGGCTGAGTAATCTCAGTGCCCCAGGGGGAGAGATGAATGTATTTAAGGGAGAAAAGACATCCATTGAAATTATGACCATCTCACCATGAAGTAGTAGAAATAGTAGAAATGATGTTGAAAACGTCCCAAAAGGATAGTAAAGTCCAGTCACAGGAACATAGCTGCATCGTCGCCCGCTGTGGAAAGTGCGGGTATTGAGCATACAAAATGGTGGCTGCAATGCGAGGCTGAATGAGGCAGAAAGAAAATTATGAAAAAGTGTCCAAAAAGACCTCTTGAGGTCTAAAAACGCTTGTCCCAGGACTCTGCGCAGCTTCCGATGGGAGAATCCATTGTTATATCTCTGCTCCGATGAAAAAGGAAAGCCCTTGGGCTCTGACCGCTCCTAAGTGTCACAGAGCTAATTCATGGAGCGTCCATTTAGGTTCGCCGCCACTGCGTGCCTCCATTTCTCTTATTTCAGTGTGAGCATAGGGCCATCTTCAGGGATGACAATGGAAACTCACATTTAACCTATGTCACGCTGCAAATAGTTTTGGACAACACTGCACCGATGAGAATGATTGTCTGGGGCCCAGGGTAATTTCCTTCAATATTTTGAATAATCCTAGCCTTAGTCATGCTGTTAGCAAAAAAAAGTATTTCCTAGCTTTTATGATGGCTTGATATTTCCTCAATGTAAGAAGTCAATATAAGCAATGTTCTTCCTGGTGCATAGGGAATAGGCCATCTATTTGAAGCCAAGTTACCTAAAAGCAGACACGGCCCGTGACGGACGTTATACTGGGGTGGTGACGTCAGGCAGGGGAGGGTCAGGGTGGGGGGTTGTAAAATGCGGGATATGGACAATTAGAGGTAAGTACCGATAAAAATAAATAAAACGAATTTCGTTGCCCACGCTGCATCACATTTGGCGATGCAGCGTGGGCAACGAAATTCGTTTTATTTATTTTTATCGGTACTTACTTCTAATAGTCCAAATCCCGCATTTTACAACCCCCCACCCTGACCCTCCCCTGCCTGACATCACCGCCCCAGTATAACGCCCGGCCAGGGCCGTGCCTGCTTAAAAGTGGTCCAAAGATTCAGCGCTGACACATCCCTATTTTCTTGGAACCATGAATTGAAGTCTTAGTCTCCTAGGATAATAATTTTCCATTGAGGCACGTTAGAGGAAGACAAAACTCCAAAGACTCACTTACAAATACAATGTCAAGTGAGGCAGCTAGTCACAAATATAATAATAAATATCACACAGAAAAAGAAGGAATAGGTCGGAACTAGAAGGAATAGGGCAGAACTAGCCTGTGCAGACCTACATATTTTATGGAGGCATATAATTGGGAAGAGCAATGCCCTCACTCACATATAATGACATGCTTCATCCTCTGGATTCCTATACCCAGGCCCCAATGTATGCCCGGCCTGGCGTTGGAGCAGTGTGCTTTTTGTTAGTGGCATTTCAGGCCAAAGATGTTTCATGGGTAAAATAGTCTATGGCTGTCCACTATAAGTATTAATTTGGAGATACGCTAGCTGGATTAAAACAAAGCTGGGCAGCTTATTTTGGATGAACTTAATTTCAATTACCCAGCCATCTCAGATGGTCAATATGTGTTCAGCTAACTTAGAGCCATTGACAGGACGCTAGGTCTCTGGCTGTATAAAACGTGTGTCAAAGGTTTCACATTACAGACGTAAAAGACGAGCATATGACACTTAAGTATGCACCAAAAGACATTAACACATAGACTGATGATTACTCATTTCTTGTTTGTCCCCTTGCCTTTAGGGTTCACGTTGCCGAAAAGAGAGCACACTGTTCTTGTAAGTATATCAATTTCTTTTTAGCGATGATAGTGTGTTCCATTTGTTGCTGTTGGAAAACCAGACACACACCAGTCTGTGAAATACAGCACACAACATGAATGGGTGCCTCTCACTGTTTGATATATTTTCATCATAGAGCTGAGATAGTTTTTCTCAACATTGGGTAACAGGGGAGCATTGCTGTCTAGTCACAAACTGTAAGAAATGTTAAGGGCTACGTTAGTTTAATTTTTTTGCTCAGTTATAGTAAAGGCAAAGAAATTAAAAGCCCTTTGAGGTCAGTTGTTCAGTTGATTGGATTGGTCCTGACAAAATCTGCGGACCTACTATAAACCGTGTGCAAGTTGTAATGTTGTATGAGCCGAAATCTAGAATTCAGAGAAGTTTTAGGGGTACATCTCAGGACTGTATCCCATTTGGCCGTGCTCAAATTCATGTCTAGGTCTTCGGACCATTTGTCACACCCTCCATCAAATCTCTCTTCCAAAGATTTAGGAGCAAGTGATACAAAAGGATCACAACCCTTGTCATGGCATCTAGCGTATATAAATCCTTCAGGCAACTATATACATGGGGTTCCTGTGTGCTCTGCCTCAAACACTTTTGCAGTGTTGTTATTAGTGCACCATGTAGCAAACATTGCTATCTGGGATAACATATTCTTCTTGAAAACACTAATCTCCATGCAGTTCCACTGTCTGTGCAGTTATCTAGTGTAGCAAGCCCATATACATGTAAGGTTCCCAACTCTCCCCAATTGCCACTATGTGGCAATGCCAACAAGGACTTTAAGGGGATCTCTTGAGCATACATCCTCTGAATGCGTCCTCTGGAGTGACCCAGCCCAAACATAATGGAGGGTTCTTACTAGTAGTATATCCTTGCCTTTGAATTGATTTTTCCTAAAGGGATCACAGCCTAACTGAGTCATTATAATCTTAGATGTGGTACCTGCATCTCTAATATCCATTCATTCCAACAAGCAGCCCTCTACCTGGCCGCTCACTGCAGTTGGGAGGCCAGATAATAGTGCTCGAAGTCCAGGGCAGCCATTTGCGAGTAATCATAATTTGAACAGCTCCACCCTTCGCCTATGTAGCAGCGTTGATGGGATTTGCACAGTGCAGATCTTTGGTGCAAATGCAAGTGCAAGCTTCACTCGAATGTATGGACCTCTAGTTCTGGGCTGAGGTGTGAGACAACAATGAATTTGCTCAGGAATCTAAGGGCCTAATTTATATATTGGCTGAAAGCATACTCCATTGCAACGTCAAAGGAGTTCTTTCCCTACCAATATAATGGTCCACCTGCCGAATTTAATAGCAGCAGACCATAAGCTTGGCCATGGCAGAGACAACTCTGTCTCCGCCATGGCCAAACTTCTCTGACAACCCTTACTCCTCAGCAGCCGTGGTCGGCAGTAGGAGTTCCTGCAGGGCAGTGACGTGGGGAGGGGCAGAATGGGGGGTAGTAATGTATGGATTACGGAGTTTATCAGGTAAGTAAATATATTTTAAAAAAAACAAATGTAGTTGCGCGCACTGCATCGCATTTGGTGATGCAGTGCATGCAACGAAATTCATTTTATTTATTTATATGTTTACTTACCTGTTAAACTCCGTTATCCATACATTACTATCCCCCACCCTGCCCCTCCCCCACCCCACTTCACCGCCCTGCAGGAACTCCTACTGCCAGACGCAGCTGCTCCTCAGGGTTACATGTCCACCTGTCCAAATTAAATGAAGGGACATGTAGTCATTTTTAGGTCTCGTCCTATTCCATTCCGCAAGGAATGAATAGGACGAGAGTATTGGGGCTAAACTAAGAGCTAAACTAAGCTCTGAAAAATGCGGATTTCCAGAAGTGCATGTGGTCTCGTGAACGCGGTTCTATCCGCCTGCCTCGCATCACCACATGAAAGCCATTTGTTGCTTGTTCACACTTCTTTCATGGCCGCGAGGCCGTGCGTGCTTCAAAGGGATCCGCTCACTTCTCCTCCCCCCTCGCCGAGAGCTTCACATTTCAAAGAGCTCTCCCCCGCCTCCTCTCCCCCGCCCCATTCTGACTTCACATTCTTTCTTCCTCTTTTTTTTTCTTTCTGTAACGTCCTGGCTCTGATTTTCTTTGTCTCTGTCTTTCTTTTACTTTCTCTCTTTTATGCCTCTCTGCCTCCCTTTTATTTCCTCATCTTTCTCTAGCCATCTGTCACTCTGACGCTCTCTCCCTGTCTCTCCATCTGTATTTCTCTGCCACTTCCTGTCTGTCTTCTTTCTCCCTCTCTCTGTATCTTTGTGTATCATTGTGTCTGACTTTCTCTCTTCTCCCTATCTTTGACTTTTGTCCTGCTCTGACTGTCTTTCATTATCTCTCTCTGTCCATATCTGGAATTCCTAATTTCTGTCCCTGATTTTCTTTCTTTCGACATCTCGCTCTCCCGCCACCCCGCCCTGCTGTTTATTTCTCTCTCTTCCAGGCACCGAGCTATGGGTGTTCTTAATGTCACGGACAAACTACAAATGTTCGGTGCTAAGTGTTATTTTTGTGGTGCACGTGTAGTGAAAAACATCTGACATGAGCTGATGTGAATGACATGGGCAGTAACACTGCAGAGCTTTCAGTGTTTACTTTTTGTGTTACTTTCAAACTGGAAAGCTTTGGTTGTGAACATTCACCCGTTTTTTGACATAAAATAATTTTAGATTTTTGTGTCACGAGCTTCTCAAGCATTCTGCTGGCTCTCAAGGGACACAAGTGTTTTTATGGTTACTTCTTTTCCCACACACGCATGGATAGTAGTCATTTTGTTGGCAAAAGTGTTTGGCCCAGAAGCTTGGAAACACTTCTGTAGTCAAATGGGTTTAGCAGGTGGTATTAGTTTCACATTCTGATGGAAGGCCAACTTCGAAAGTAGGTACTTGCGTTAGTCCCACCTCATCAAAGTTATGTGTTTAAGGACACTTGTGTGTTCTTCCTTTCCCTATAATTCCCTTGTTTCCCTTGTTTTTCTGCCCTTCTGCCCTCTGTTAGACTCGCTTTTTGTGCCTTAGACTCGTTTTTTGTGCCTTTCTGCCCCTATTAGACTCGTTTTTCCCTTGTTTTTCTGCCCTTCTGCCCTCTGTTAGACCCGTTTTTTGTGCCCTTCTGCCCCTGTTAGACTCGTTTTTGTGCCCTTCTGCCCCTGTTAGACTCGTTTTTTGTGCCTTTCTGCCCCTGTTAGACTCGTTTTTGTGCCTTTCTGCCCCTATTAGACTCGTTTTTTCCCTTGTTTCCCTTGTTTTTCTGCCCTTCTGCCCTTCTGCCCTCTGTTAGACCCTTTTTTGTGCCCTTCTGCCCCTGTTAGACTCGCTTTTTTGTGCCCTTCTGCCCCTGTTAGACTCGCTTGTTGTGCCCTTCTGCCGTCTGTTAGACTCGTTTTTTCCCCTTGCAACCCCAGCATCACTCAGCGCAACCCCTGCATCAATCAGCGCAACCCCTGCATCACTCAGCACAACCCCTTCATCACTCAGCGCAACCCCTGCATCACTCAGCGCAACCTCTGCATCAGTCATCGCAACCCCTGCATCACACCCCTGCATCACTCAGCGCAACCCCTGCATCACTCATCGCAACCCCTGCATCACTCAGCGCAACCCCTGCATCACTCAGCGCAACCCCTGCATCACTCAGCGCAACCCCTGCATCACTCAGCACAACCCCAGCATCCCTCAGTGCAACCCCTGCATCACTCAGCGCAACCCCTGCATCACTCAGCGCAACCCCAGCACCACTCAGCGCAACCCCTGCATCACTCAGCGCAACCCCTGCATCACTCATCGCAACCCCTGCATCACTCAGCGCAACCCCTGCATCACTCAGCGCAACCCCTGCATCACTCAGCGCAACCCCTGCATCACTCAGCACAACCCCAGCATCCCTCAGTGCAACCCCTGCATCACTCAGCGCAACCCCTGCATCACTCAGCGCAACCCCAGCACCACTCAGCGCAACCCCAGCATCACTCAGCGCAACCCCAGCAACACTCAGCGCAACCCCTGCATCACTCAGCGCAACCCCTGCATCACTCAGCGCAACCCCTGCATCACTCAGCGCAACCCCTGCATCACTCAGCGCAACCCCTGCAACACTCAGCGCAACCCCTGCATCACTCAGCGCAACCCCTGCATCACTCAGCGCAACCCCTGCATCGCTCAGCGCAACCCCAGCATCACTCAGCGCAACCCCAGCATAACTCAGCGCAACCCCAGCATCACTCCGCGTGATCACAGCATCAATCTCTGCAACCATTCAACAACAACTGGTTCAAATATGTTCTCTCAATGTTTCAAGCTTTATTACAAATGTCACGAAAAGATGTTAATATTTCACTTCTGTTCTTGGATTTTCATCACAATAAAATTCACTGAACATAATCTTCACAAAAGTTATTTAGAAAAGTTTAAGCTATTGCCATTATAAATTAGAATCCCTTTTATTTAAGTATTAATTATTTAAAAAAATTAAAAGCTATTGTTATTTATAATATCAATACATCTAAGTCACATAAATACAAAACATGTTGCATTACAAATGCTATAGGTGTCACATTTGTGAACGTTATAACTATTGGCATTGTAAATGACAAAGCTATTAATTTAGCTATTTTCAAAACCAACACATAAATAAAAAAAATGTCATTTACAAGACCAATAGCTCAAACTTTCATAATGCGAGACCTATTGCATTGCAAATGCTTGTTACAGTTTATTACCTTACCACCAGGTAAAGCCTGGTGGTAAGTAAAAGTATAACAAGTATAATGTACCCTCCGCCATGGGAGAAGCCTCCCATGGTGAGGTAAGCTTTACTTTTCTTCTTATCACAAAGAAAATCCTGTTTCTATATGCATGCGGTGCAGATTAGTGTAGACGTTATACAAAGCATAAAATGGTGACAGAGTGTCACCAACTATCATCAATCAGATTAATTCTGTCAGCATTCTATCCACTTCCCCAAAAAGTTGAATGGGTATCTATATAGGTATGAGGAGAAAAGTATAACAGCTTAGGAAGGAGGACGGTCTTGGCTAAAGCTATCTTCCCCATCACAGAGATATACAGTGCATGTCAGAAATTGATAACCTGGCGCAACAACCATAATGTCACCACAATATTCCCCTATAATGGGCTACTTTCTGTTCTGAAGATATGGACCCCCAGATATTTTATTGTGATGGATTACCAGTGTATTTCATGCCCGACTTCTGAGGGTCACTAGCACCCCTTCGTTTCCCATACTAAATAGTCTAATGATTTGCCCAGACCCATACTAGCCATAGCATTGTATAGGAAATCTCACTGCAGTGAATCAAAAACGTTTTCAATGTTAATTGATAAAGGTAGTGCCTTGGAATGTGTCCGAGACAAACTATCCAGCACTTTTATCAATTTCCTAATATTAATCATGGCATTACATTTGGGAATAAACCTTTTCCCTTAGGGAAAATCCTGTTTATCAGTATTCTGCATAGGATTTTATCATCCACATTAATCGAGGCCAATACAAGAAGCCCTCAATGTATCCCTCTCCTTTTTAGGAAGAAAGACCATGATGGCCGCTCTCAAAGTAGGTGGTAGGGAACCCTGTGTTATCATTTCACTATAGCCCTCCGTCAGCTTTGTTGCAAGCGTAACACAGAACTCCATTGGGAGTCTGTCTGGCCTGGGACTTTACCTCTGGCCAGCTCTTTAACAGAAGCAAAAACTTCTTGTACCTGTAGCTCCAAACCCAGAGCGAAAGGGTCTCCATCTGAAAGACTAGGAGTTGAGGGCCCCATCACATATTTGTGCACCTTTTTGGTACCCAGGGTCTCACAACAGTCATATAGACTCTTGAAATATAGCCTTGTAGCTGGCTGCAGAGAACTTTACCAGTTGTTGAAGGCCCTGAACCCAAGTTATAGGCCCGAGCATCAGGCGAGGGCATATATCGGGTATACAACAACAGGTATAGCCTGAGGCAGAACGGCTATAAACTATTAGAACATTCCACCCACAAAGAGTAGAATGCAGTTGCAGCCGGTGCAGGTAAGAGCAGTGGGGCAGAGCAGGGGAGAAATCGACAGACAACGAGGGACATTTTTTATTAAAAAAACACTTACCTTTTGTGCGCCGCATTGTCGACTCGGCGATACAGCGAGTGCAAGGTAAGTGGTTATCTTCTTTTTAATTTTATTTTCCCTCATCACTGTCTGTCGACTTCCCCTCTCGCCATCCCAGCCCTGCCCCACCAGTCTTACCTGCACCGGCTTCGACTGATAGAATGTTTCTAAATTAAAAAGGGAGAAACATAAAGAAACATTGGAATGCGGAAGCAGAAGGCTTATACCAGCCATCCCTTGGAGACTGTCCGCGGCCCACTAAATCCGCTCGGAATCTGGGCGTGGTGATTGACACTTCTCTTGCTATGGACCAGCAGGTAAACAGAACAGGCTCTACCTACTGGGGTGTCATCAAGACCCTGAGGAAAATCACTCATTATCTCTCTCTAAAAGCCCGGAAACAGACTGTAGTGGCCCTAGTCACGTCCCTGTTAGATTACTGTAACGCACTCTACTCAGGTATTAACCTAGGCCTAATACAACGCCTGCAGACTGTGCAAAATGCGGCAGCTAGGTTCATTCATGACATCCCCAGCTGCTCTTCTGCCACCTTAGCCAGGAAGAGTCTACATTGGCTCCCGATTCAGGCTAGGATCTCTTTTAAGATCCTATGCTTTGTCTACGGACCGCTATGTGGTGATGGCTCGAAAGATATACGATCTCTCCTAGTCTCCTACACTCCCTGTAGAGACCTACGCTCTTCCAGTAAAAATCTCCTGGCTGTACCCCGGGCTCGGAAAGTCATATGGGGCGGAAGGGCCTTTTCCGTTCTGGCCCCGAGGTTGTGGAACACTCTCCCTCTGGAATTAAAAGTACAACCCGCTATTGGTCCTTTTAGTAAGGCATTAAAAACATGGCTTTTCTCAGAGGCCTATCTGTAAGTTGGTTTCCGGTGCATATGTTTTATATTATTTCTGTTAGGCGCCTTGATGCCCATGGGCTAAGTCTGCGCTATATAAGATGTCCTTCATTAATTCATTCATTCATAAGCCTGGAACCACACTCTTGGCTTCAATGGAACTCTCAACATCGTAATGTTCTGGTATGTTTTAAGCACTCTGTTAATCTCAGAGTGTGTATATCCCAGCTGACCATGCTCATTATAAATCTGCAATATTGAGGTGGGCGTTTTGTCTTAGTTTATTATCCAAGCTAATAATCGGCCTGACTTGTCCCATTTACCATGTGTTCTTCAGATACAGCTTTTATGGTGATACCTCTTCATACGTTCTTCTAATTGCAATAACTTTTCTTTCTCTTCCATGAGATGTGAACATCTGAGGAGGGTCCTGCAGAGCCTCTCTCTTCATAACGTGTAGGAGTCCTTCCTGCTTTCAGACTTCTGCTGGCATGTGTGTCGTTATTGGTTATGCAATGTCCACGTAGTACAGTTCTAAATGCCGCCTATTCCATTAGCAATGTCAAAGCAGTACCCACATTTTCAGAAAAATTATTTTTAATTGTGTCTCTTAGCATGCCTTGAAAGACCTGGTCCTCCAAGCGATTTGTACTCAGCTGCCAGGTGTGTATTTGTTGGTCTATGTGTATCCCACCTAAATGCCATTAGTAAGGGATAGTGGTTGGAGTAAGTTTTTGCCAAGTATTCCACAAGTGTTACCCTGGACTGGACCTTCCTAATGCATAGGAACCTCTGACATTGAGATCATGCATACCTGAACAGAATGTATACTGACTATGTAAGGGGTTATGATTCTTCTAGGTTTCCACCACCTCCCAGTGTTGCAAACAAGTTGTGAACTCTCTGACCACCATGTGTGGCTTCGACACTGGGAGTGGTAGGTAAGATCTATCTAGTTCAGTGCCTGCTATAAAATTAGGTTTCTCCTATTAACCAAGGATATTGGGCAGTTTTAGCCAGTTGCAGTGTCAAACCATCCAGAAAGAGTTATTGATATACGTTTAGGTGTACATATTGTCAAATGATCCCGATCCCATCTCTTCGTCAGAGCGGAGATGAAATGCTGAGATTCCAGAGTTCCTGATGACCGTTAATACATCGCAATTACAGATTTCAGTTTATGAAGGTGCGCTGCAAACACAGATGCCTTTGTCGTGGCTCGAGGTGGACAAATTTGTACAGGATTAGGATTTGTAACCCCGTTGGGTGCCGGCGACCGAGTATCCAAAATGGCGGCCACTTAGCAACTAACTTTTGAAAGTCTTGGTTTGCCAATCCACGACATCACACCGCTACTGCGATCAACCGTCTGATGTTACTAGGGATATATCCACCAAGCAAAAGGTATTTACCCCCCTTCTATCGGAACTGCTGTTGTAATACACCGATACTTGCGTCAGAGGACCTGACTCTTTAATGGCGGCGAAAAGTGACATGAACAAGCTATGTTATTAACTTTAATTAAGTTGCAAAATACTTGTGGGGCGAAACAAACGGAGGAGCAAACACGGCAAGTTGTGAGCTGAAGTGTGCTTTATTGCACAACCTCCGAGTCGCTGTCAACCTCCGATGCAATGTCTGTGCCCAACAGACCGGCTGGTTGTGGATGATGGACTGCGTGTGCTCACCGATCTGGATACTGCCGAAATCTGCGGTGCCAGCGCAGTGATATTGCATCCTGTTGCAGAGCTGGCCCATGTTTGATGTGCGTCGGCACCAAGTTCATTCCATTATGCCAGCTCCCTTTTACTGGGCGCTAATCAGGCGGAAGTTGTTAGACTTCAGAGAGTGCAGAATGCTGCCACCAGAGCGTTGGTAGGTCTTCCCCGCCACTCTTCAGTGGCGGGAGTTCGGAAAAAACTGCACTGGCTCCCGGTGGGAAAAAGGATTCAGTTTAAGGCACTTTGTCTCGCCTTCAAAATCCTTAAAACCGCCTCCCCCCGATGCTGTGCCCCCTCCTGACGAAGTATATCCCTGGGAGGCGACTGCGCTCAGCAGGACAACATCTGGTGGTCATTCCCCGTACCAATCTAGCCAGAATGGGCGGTCGTTCCTTCAGCTTGCTCGCTGCCAAGCTCTGGAACAGCCTTCCGGAAAATATTCGTGGCATTCAGGATCTGTTGGCTTTTAGAAAAGCCATCAAAACCCATCTTTTTCAGTAACTGTATCTTTTCTCTTCTGGTATTCCCCTTCTGTTTTTAGTTTCACTCGCAGCGCCGGGACGCCCCTTTGCTGGGGCAGCCGAGCGCTATATAAGTTCCCAATACAATACAATACAATACTGGTGCTTTGGTGATGATCTACGCGCAAAATGGCTGCCAACCAGAGACGCTGTATCTAAAATCTCTGCTAATCTGTTCTGCAGTGCATTACGACCCTAACCTGATGGCCGCTTGGAGCTAAGCCTAGTGATGACTCCGTGCACTGCAGCGCAATACGGCAACTTCATCAAAACAAACTGCTTTTATTTACAAAAATTATTCGACTGGAAGACCAGCGACGAAGCCGAAAACTGCAGCGTATATTGGATACTTAAACCTGTTTTCGCACCCTATAAACCCAGGGACCTAATGTGCAAAATGTGCAATCCCATTTCAGAGCGACCATAACTGTAGGACCCGGAGGGAAAGAGACGTTGGGTGGTACCTAATAGTGGCAGAACAAAGCAGCAGCAGCAGAAGAGCCCGAGAATGGTGGGCGGCCTGAGAAACAAGGGAAGCAGTTTTGATCTTGGATGCTGCAATAGCAATCCCTTGCCTGACCCTAAGATGGCTGCCACCATTTTCCCTACTACCGGACTCCGACCAGACTTTGATCACATCCCCCATCGGCCTAATTGGCAGCCCCAGCTCCTTCTCTGGTTTGTTTGTACTCCCACCCCTCCACCTCCTTCGTTACCTCTATCCTCTAGTGGGGACTTGCTCGTCCACTACTTGGCTCTGTTACTGTAGCCTATGTATCTTTTCAAAATGTTTTTTCCCTAATGTAGAGACCTGAGCAACATGGCTGATGCCAGGTGGTCTGCTAGACAGCTAATGAGGAGATTGGCCCTGGTTTCCCCCTCGACCGTTACCTACCCAGACGGACATTGGACACAGTTCTTGCTTGTCTCCCTGCTATGGCTCCTTCCTCCCCTCCTTTCCCACCAATTCTCTCAACCTCGTTCTTTGTTTACTGTACCTTACTACGCAATTGAAACTGATGTAACTTGTAGCGCAATGTTCCTCTGGTTTAGCGCTCTGATACCTCCGGGTCTAGCCAACGCTATATAAACCTTTTTAGATGTACATTGTACTGCAAGATCCTCTGGTGAAGCGCTCTGATACCTCCGGGTCTATCCAGCGCTAAATAAACTTCTTAAATCAAATATATTAAAAACTGGTTTTCCTGAACACTGAGACCTGAGTAACATGGCTGAGGCCCGGTGGAGCTGCTAGACAGCTAATGAGGAGATTGGCCCTGGTTTCCCCCTTGACCGTCACATAGCCAGCCGGACATTGGGCACAGTTCCTCCTCGTCTCCCTGTTATTACTACTTCCTCTCCTCCCTCCTACGAATTCTTGCAACATTGTTTATGTGTACTGTACCTTACTATGCTCTTGTAACTGATGTAAATTCTAACGCAACGATCCTAAATGTAAAGCGCTCTGGTACCCTCTTGGGTCAAGTTTGCGCTATATAAAACTTTATAAATAAATAAATAAATCTCCCATCTAATCTGCCCGCCACTTTGCTGTATATTCCCTCCTTATCCATTATTTCTATCTGAGGCTAGAAAGGAGTGCCTTGTCTTACACCACATCAAAATCCCATGTGCAAAGGCTGTGTATGATGTGCAGTAAACTAACATCTTCTCTGAAGAGCCCACCCTTCTACTTGTGTGAGGTTTGTCTCCTGCTCCTGGTGGAACGCTATGTGCATACCCCATCTTTTTATATATGTCTGCACATTATATCATTTGTTCATGGAGGTATGGCCACGCACATTTCAGGTCAGTAGCTTAATTTGGCCTTGTCTGTGTAGAACTGCCATGTTGAAGCAGCAGTATTCCTTATCTGCACAAGTTCTCTAGTCACCCAACTAATGCATTTGTCTAATTATTCTCTTATACCCCATCGCAATGCAAAACAATAAAAACAAATGTGTGTAAAGAAACAAATATACAAACCCCAACTTTTCCAAACCCATCACAGTGATGTTTAAATGTACTGCACAGTCTTTTGAAAATCATTTTATTACTGTACCACTTGCCGTTCTAACTAGCTGGCCACAAAACATTGTGCAATGTGGGGAGAGAAAAAAATAGAGATGCCACTTCTCCCCCATCTCCTCTATGGCTTAATGTGCTTAGATTATTTCATCCGCCATGCCAGAGTTTACCCTAGGATTATGTCACTGCAGTTCATTCCATTCTCACTCTCCACACTGTAGCCAGTGTCCTCTTGGTCAAACACCATATGTTCTCTCTATATTCTGTTGAAACTGCCCAATGAAGCAGCCGCCGCTACCGACATTTCTTTGCCAGCTGTAATTTGCTTTCTCGAGGGGCAAATGCTCCCCCTTTGTATTTTTATGCTGCCTCTAACTCTTTGAGGGTTTTACAGGGATGGGTTTATCAGGCAGAAGGTCCTTCATGCTTTGTGTGTCCATCAGACCCACACCTCAGCTGGATCTGTAAAAAGCTAATATTTCCTATATACCTGAACTCTCAGTTTGGCTGGAAACAGTATGGCATAGGGCACACCAGTCTCTCTCAGCAGCAGTTCCATTATAAACAAAACGATGGAGAGCGCCTGCAGCAGGACAAGTTCACAGTCCCGAAAGTGCAGTAATCTCACCACTGCTGGTCTCGGGGGAGATCAAGAGTTGGGGGGGGGGCACGCTGCGACTCTAGGCACTCTATCCACTGCATAAAATTTGAACAGCCCCTCAGGTGCAACAACCTTCTGTAGCCAATCCTCCAAAATGAAAATCATGGATTGTCCCTTGATATTTTCAGGTAGCCTAATCATCCTAATATTATTTCTGCAGGATCTGTCCTATTGATTTGCCTCCTTATTTTCCATTGATTGCAGTAGGACAGTTTAGACCTGATAGCCTTAAGGTATACTGTGCAAAGGGGTTTTTAGAAAGTTAGGACTGGAAGGGCGCGCTGCCTGGGTAAAACGTTACAAAGTGTGTGAGGAGCAGGAGTGTCGTTGTGTAGTGCGTGAAGAGCAGACGGCAAAACACCCTTAACCGTCCAAACAAGTCAAAAGACAAGGCAACTTAACAAAAATAAGCTCTCGCAACTACATGTGTGTTCATCAAAACAAGGTACAATGACCAAAAGTTGAAAAGAAGCGCAGAAGCAGGTTCTTTGGTGTAAGTCTTCTTGTCACAGCAAGATGTTTAATTTTCTCCAGACTTGAGAATAATACAATCGCCGACACGTGTTTCGTCGTGTGCGGTTGAGTCACACGACTCTTCAGGGCTTCCACTCCAATTCCAATGTGTGGTTGGAGTAAGTCTGGGTCTTTTTAGGCTCAGTTTCAAGCAATGGGTATTCTGCATGTATATGACACAGTCGAAGCTGTTTGACAAAGTGATCAGTTGCAGTGTATAGATAGAATTATCGTATCCCACTGGTAATTTCCATTTGTGAGTATAGCGCTGTATCTCGCTATACTGTAAGGCGGGGAGCCGGGAGGGGATTCTATATAGCGCCAAGTTGAGGAAACGAGTCCGTGACCTCTGCGGTGGTGTGCCGCTGCAGGCAATCCCTCCTCTGTTAGTTCCCGGCGGTCGTCTCTCGAGCCTTAAGGTAGTCATCCACCACTTTTTGCCTTCTTCCTCCACTTTTCTGACCCCATTTTTGCGAGTATTAGTACACTGCACACTTTACCACTGCTAACCAGTGCTAAACTGCATGTGCTCTCTCCTCAAATCATAACATTGGCTCATTTGCTACTAGTGGGCCTGCATCCCTGACTGTGCCACCCACTTAAGTTGCCCTTTAGCCATGTCTCAGGCCTGCCATCTCAAAGCCTGTATGTGCAGTTTACACTGCCATGTCGAACTAGCAAAATAAACACACTCACTTCAGTACACTTCTGGACCTGTGGATACTCTGACAGGAAGGGGGGCTGCTGTGCTGCTGAAGGACTACCTCTCTGCTGGACTCCTTCTTTGCTGTGCTGATCTGTGGCCCTCTTGTCTGGGTGAGAAGGAATAGGCCTGCATCACTTGACCAAGAAATGCAGAGTGACTCCAAGAGACAGCTGGCTGGCCTCCTGATCTGGACTCTCAGGGACAGAACAGGCTTCCAACCCCTCCATCTTTGAGTCTACCCTGCCAAGTGGTGCCACCCCAGTCCTGTATCATTAGAAATTGGCCTAAGGTGCTTGTCAGTGGAACCAATGCATCTTCTCTGCTGAATGATGCATCCCCAAGTAGAACCGATGCATCACCACTGCTGTGTGGATTTGGCCCATCACAAAAGAGTGGCATTGTTGACACCTCCCACGTCTTGGGGCTGATGCATCACATTCAGAACCGCTGCTGTGTGATGCTTTTCCCAGCGCAAGCATCTAGCATTCCTCGTCGTAGGCAGACTCGACGATGACGACAATACTCTGTAGTGCAGCTGCACCCCTCATCGGAACTGACACATCGCCTCTGCTGCACCTCATATCAACAGGATCCACGAAATCACTGCACCTTGGTACCGGCACATCGCCTTAGCTGCGTGAAACATCTTCAATGTGGATTAACGCAATGCTCCTCAACCAGGATTTAAGGTACTTTGTTCAGCAGCCCTAACTGCGTCCCTGTAGTCGGCCCACGCTCCTTAGCAGTCGGCCTGAACTTGTGACTGGTCCGACCAGATATCCCCAATATCGCTTTTTATTTCATCGTGCTATTTTACTTTAAAACTTTGACATTCAATATCTCTTGTTCTACTAATTGGATTTTTGTCATTTTGGTATTGTTTTGCTCTTGTTTTATTTATTCAAATCAGAGCTGTTTTTCTAACCTGGTGTGGAAACCTTTTTGTGGTGTTTTCACTGTTTTACCTTTGCACAAATACTTTACACACTGCCTCTAAGATAAACCTGACTTCTCTGTGACAAACTACCGGTAGAGAGACAAAATATCGAAATTAAAATATCAATATACAATAATATTGATGTTTTAATTTCGATGGTATAGAATATGGATGTGCAATAATTTCGATAGACAGAATATCGATATTAAGGTATGTATGTTACTAATATCGAAATTTTGTTTAGTGTTATGTATTTTATTATGTTTTCTATATGTTTGTTAAACATGTTTTAGTAATTTTGTTTACATTTTGCGTTTTAGTATCAGGGCGGGTTGTGGGTTTATAGGGGAATAGGGTGGGAGTAATTTAATTATAATTAATGAATTAATATTTTTTTATATTTTTGATTAATAAGTAATTATTAACTAATAATTAGTTAATTAAATTAATTAGAGTTAATATAGTAATATTTATTCTTTTTTGTTATTCTTAATGAATAATTAATTGGTAATTAATTATTATTAAGTGATTAAATGACAATTACATTTCTATGTGATTTATTTATGTGTAGTGGGTTGTTTGTTTATAGGGGAATATGGTGTGACATAATGAAATTAAATTAATTAAAGAGATTGTATTTATTTATTGGTATTTATTGTTAATTAATTATTAATTAATTATTTGGTAATTCGTTTTTTTAATTATTTCATAATATTAATTATAAATAATGTATTAATAAATATTGTTTATTCTTGTAAATATCTTGTTAATTAATTATTAATTGGTAATTAATTATTAATTGGTACTTAATATGTGTTAATTAGTTAATTTATAAACATCAATGTAATAATATTAATTGTTATTAATTGATTAATTGATATTTATATTAATTGTGTTTTTTTGTATGTGTAGTGTGTTGTGTGTTAAAGGGGGAGTAGTGCGGGAAGTAATTTTTACCCTCATGCTATCCAACGCTTTCCCTACTGTTGCACCCTTTGGAGTGGGAATAGTAATGTTTACCCCTACGCTATCCAACACTTTCCCTACTGTTGCACCCTTTGGAGTGGGAATAGTCATTTTTGACCCCTACGCTATCCAACGCTTTTCCTACTGTTGCACCCTCTGGAGTGGGAATAGTAATTTTTACCCCTACGCTATCCAACGTTTTCCTTACTGTTGCACCCTTTGAGTGGGAATAGTAATTTTTACCCCTACGCTATCCAACGTTTTCCCTACTGTTGCACTCTCTGGAGTGGGAATAGTAATTTTTACCCCTACGCTATCCAACGCTTTCCCTACTGTTGCACTCTCTGGAGTGGGAATAGCAATTTTTACCCCTACGCTATCTAACGCTTTCCCTACTGTTTTACCCTCTGGAGTGGGAATAGTAATTTTTACCCCTACGCTATCCAATGCTTTCCCTACTTTTGCACCCTTTGGAGTGGGAATAGTAATCTTTACCCCTACGCTATCCAACGCTTTCCCTACTGTTGCACTCTCTGGAGTGGGAATAGTAATTTTTACCCCTACGCTATCTAACGCTTTCCCTACTGTTTTACCCTCTGGAGTGGGAATAGTAATTTTTACCCCTACGCTATCCAATGCTTTCCCTACTGTTGCACTCTCTGGAGCGGGAATAGTAATTTTTACCCCTACGCTATCCAACGCTTTCCCTACTGTTGCACTCTCTGGAGTGGGAATAGTAATTTTTACCCCTACGCTATCCAACGCTTTCCGTACTGTTGCACCCTCTGGAGTGGGAATAGTAATTTTTACCCCTACGCTATCCAACGCTTTTCCTACTGTTGCAATATGTGAAGTAAGTATATATATATGAATTTATATGTAGAGTTTTTTATTTATTTTAAATGTATATGTATTAGTTATTATTTTTTAAATATGTTTTAATGTTTATATTTATAATTTGTATTCTTAAATTATTTTTACATTATTATTATTACATATAAAAAACGATATTTTTAACTTCGATATTTTTGTACTTACCTTTATGTAGATAGAACTCCGATATTTTTGATGTCGATATTTTTGTGTCGATATTTTTGTATGTCTATATTCTGTCTGTCGATATTATGTCATAGATTCCAAACTACCAGAGGGTGAGCACAGTTTAATTTAGGGTTTGCCTGACTCTTACCCTGACTAGGATAGTGTTGGCTGCTTGACAAGGGCACATACCACAGTCAACCAGTAATACAATTTCGAACAAAGGTGATCAGCTGTGAGATTAGGAATCGTGTTTGTGCAGTGCCATACACTGATTTGGTGTACTCCACCATTCCATTCCTAAAACTAATTCGAATTTTTAAATCTCCTTGATTGGCATTTTTCATTTTTTTAAATCGTGTCTCTGTTGGATCAGACGCCGCACTTGCAAGCTTGGAGTTCTACATTGTAGCCCAGCTGAAGGACTTCTGCAGGGAGTTTGGATTACCTTCCAAGAGCACTACCAAGAAGGTGGAGTTGCAAAAGGCAATGAGGCCCTGGGCAGAAGTTCACTCCATACTGGATGAGGTCACAGGAGAGGATGAGGAGGTGGAGGAACAACGTTAAGCAGGATTTTACCCCTATAATGGGACTCCCTGCCTGGGCAAAGAGCAGCATCTCCTCCCATGGCCTGTCTCCAGAGAGACAGGCAGAGAGGAGGAAGGAGAGGGAATTCAAGCTGCAAATGGCCAATTTAAAATGGGGGAGAAAAAGCCTGAAAGAGCCTTGGAAGAGAAGAAACTTTTACTGGCTCATGGCCTGAGTCTCAAAGAGCTGCACATCAAAGGCAGATTCCAGCAGTGATGGTGGCAACACACCTGCAGTGTCTGAGAGAGACAATAAAGTTCACATTCAGAAGGGTTTGGTGCCCAATTATGTGGTGGGAGATGACTTATACAAATGGTTTTCTACCTATGAGGTAGCCCAGAGGGTCCATAAGGTCCAGGAAAGGCACTGGGAAGGTAGTCTGTGGAAACACATGCCTACTGTAGGGTGGCACACACTTCTAACACTAACGGTTGGGGACCAAACCAGGAACAAGCCAATGAAAACCATTTTAATTGCAAAGTTTGTGCTGACCACTGAAAAATACCACCAAAGGTTCAGGGACACCCAGAAGCTCCCCAAACAGTCCTGGGTAGATATTGTGGATTCCTTCAGCAACTCCCTGAATGGTTGGGTGCAGGAAACAAAGTGAATGATTGGAATGAATTGTGTACATTCTCAGTATTTTTTATGGAGTCAAGCCAGCACCTAAGTGACAGTAAGATGACTGCCCCCAGGAAGTTTGCTGATGAGGCGGATCTCTGTGTCAGGGAGGTAGACCTCATGTCAAACTTGGAGATGTTGGGATTGTCTGAGTGGGTGTGTATGACTACATGGTGCATGGCTGCCTGTGAAGGTAGTCAATGGCGCCTGGAACAATGGCAAACTGCTGCCTAGAAAGACAGGGACAATGGTAGTGGGAAACCAGCCTCTGAAATTCCCCTGGTTGAAGTTAATGGGGCATCGGAGGAAGAGGCCCCCCGAGTCAACCAGGGAGGACATTGTCACCCTAATTAATCTGCCTGAGCTTGCTCATTGGCAAACTGAGGGTGGGCCCATCAGGGAGGAATTCTGAAGATGCAGAAAGAGTGTCCCATCCTAGAGGGCTTGATGCAGCAAACTGAAGCCCAGGCAGCATGTGACACTCTTGGGATTACCTTATCTATTAGGAGAATTACCTACTATATAGTGAGCCTAAGGCTCCTGGGGCAGCCCATGTGCTGGTGGTCTCCCAGTGTTACATGACCGTCCTACTGGGTTTGGTTCATGGTATTCCACTGGCAGGACATCTACGGCAAGGAAAGACCTTTGCCAGGCTTGCTGCCCACTGTTATTGGCCCAGGATGAAGACGGCCTCAGGTGCATTCTGTAGGTTCTGTCCCACCTGCCAGGCCAGTGGGAAGTAAGGGAAAAAGCACAAAGCTACCCTGACTCCTCTAGCTGTTGTTGGCACTCCCTTTGAAAGGGTTGGCATCAATATCATTGGATCTTTGGATACCAAGACAGCCTTAGGCAACAAGTTTGTCTTGGTGTTGGTAGACCATGCCGCCCCCTACCAAGAGGACATTCCTGTGAGGTCAGTGACGGCACCTGTGGCGGGCAGAGCTACGATGGGGATATTTACCCATTGGAAGTTTACCGAGGAAGTTGTGTCTCACTGAAGCACTAACTTCATGTCAGCATACATAAAGTCCATGTGAGATGAGTGTGGGGTAACCTACAAATTTAGCACACCCTATCACCCCCAAACCAATGGTCTTGTAGAGATTCAACAGGACCTTGAAAGGCATGATAATGGATCTGCCTGAGCCCATGAGGTGTAAATGGGATGTCCTCCTTCCATGCCTTCTCATTTGCTACAGGGAGGTACCATAAAAAGGAGTAAGGTTTAGCCCCTTTGAAATCATCTATGGCCATCCCATTAGGAGAGCTCTGAGCCTTGTGAGGAAGGGGTGGGAGCAAGCTCCCAGGAAACCTCCCCAGGATGTGGTCAGCTACATGCTGGCACTCTGCAACCAGATGCACCGCTTCTGAAAAAGGCAAAATTCAACCTTGAGGCCATCCAAGAGGTTATGAAGCTCTGGTACGACCAGAAGGCCCCTTTGATGGAGTTTCAACCTGGCCAGAAAGTATGGATTGTGGAACCTGTTCATCCCAGAGCTTTCCAGGATCACTGGATGGGGGCCAAAGGGGGAGTCCACCTACCAGGTGGATCTCCATACCAATGGAACCCCCTTAAGGGCGCTACACAGGATTCGTCTCAATCCGCATTTCAAGAGGTCCTAAGTGAGTATACTCCTGGTGACAGATGAGAGAGTGGAAGAGGGGAGCAAGCCTCTCCCCGATCTCCTATCTTCCCACGAACACAATGGTTAATTGAAAGGTGTCAACCTCTCTTCTATCCTGACCCTAGAGCAGCAGATAGACTCTTAACAGTTACTGGGGCAGTTTGCCTCTCTGTTCTTCCTCACCCCTGGACTCACACACCTCTGCCTCCATGACGTGGACACAGGAGACCACCTTCCTGTGAAGAACACAATTTACAAGTTGTCATATAGGGTGAGGGCCAGTATCAAGGAGGAGCTCTCCAAGAGGCTTGTGCTAGGGGTAATTGAGCCCTTCAACAGACCTACGTCCAGCCTGTGGTGCTGGTACCGAAGGCTGTCCCACCTGTCCCCACTCCAGAACTTAGGTTCTGCATGGACTACCGGAGTCTCAATTCCATCACCAGGACTGATGAACACTTCATCACCCGAGCTGATGAGCTCATCAACATGCTGGTCACTGTCAAATTCCTCAGTACTTTGGAATTTACATCAGAATACTGGCAGATCGCTCTGACTGAGGGGGCAAAAGAGAGGTCATAAGTCTCAGCCTCAGAGGGCCACTTCCAATTTCAGGTGATGCCCTTTGGCTTGAAGAATTTGTCATATTTATTCTTACTTTTGCTTGTACAGTCTGTTCATGCTGTGCTTGAGAGTGTGTGCCTTTTGCCTGCATTGCTTCGACTCTATGGCATGTTATTTTTGTTTGTTCTATTCCTGCAACAATTCTCTCATGTAACATAACTGGTTCTATTGTACAGTGCTCTGACATCTTCGGGTAAAGTCCGCGCTTTATAAAAGTGCCCCTGCACTTTCCAGAGTTTGGTTAACTGGGTCTTAGCTGCAAATGAAGTCTTATGTGCCACCAATCTGAATGACATAGCTGTCTATAGCCCCGGCTGGGAGGAACACCTGCCCAACCTCCATGAAGTGCTTTAGGTTCTGCAGCAGGCAGGCCTGACTATCAAGGCCAGTAGGTGCCAGAGAAGGCAGGGTTCCATGGTGTATCTGGGCCACCTGGTAGGCGGGGGCAAAGGTGCAGCCCCTCAAGGCCAATGCTGAGACTATCATGTCCTGGCAACCATCTAAAACTCAAACTGAGGTGAGAGCTTTCTCGGACCTCACATGAGATTTATTAAGGGATTTGGCACCATTGTTGCCCCCTTAACAACAGATCTGACTATGATGAAGCAGTCCAGAGTGATGATCTGGACAGACGCCTGTCAGAAAGCCTTTGATACCCTCATGGAGGCAATGTGTACAGCACCCGTACTCAAGGTTCCTGACTTAATTCATAGTGCAGACAGACGCTTCAGAGCATGGCATAGGTGCAGTCTTAACACAGTTGAATGAGGAGGGCCTAGACCAACCAGTAGCCTTAATTAAAGTAGGCTACTTCCACAGGAACAGAGGTGGAGTATAATTAAAAGATACGCTTTTGCTGTGGTCTGGCCATTGAAGAAGTTAAGACCATACCTGTTTGAGACTCACTTCCTGTTTCGGAAAGACCATCGGTTCCTCAGATGGCTCAAGCAGATGAGGGGTGAAAATCTCAAGTTGTTGAGGTGGTCCTTCTCACTACAGGGAATGGACTTAATGGTGGAACACCATCTGGGGTCAAACCACACCATTGCTGATGGTCTTTCCAGGTTCTTCCGCCTTAATGAAGAGAACTCCCAAGGAGCTGGGTAGTTCTCCCAACTTTTAGCTGGGGGGAGGCACGTGTTAGACCTGACTGCCTTCTTCCTCCTCTTCTTTTCCTCTGACCGTGTTTTTGCTGCTATCAGGACTCTGGGCACCTTATCACCTCTAACCTATGCTAAAGCGCTTGTTCTCTCACACCCCTCAAGTCTGGTGTCTCTTGAATCCTAATGTAAAATCTTAATATATGGTGAAGCTGGATTCTAAATTACAATTCTGAAAATGCCCCTTTTAGAAAGTTGCCATTTTCATCCTTTTGCCATTTGGTGCCTGTAGCCTATCTCTGATCACGTGACTATATATAGTTGGCAGCTGGGCTCTCTGATTTCCTCCCGGCCACCCACACACAATGGGAACTTAGGTATGTCTCAATTGGTCATCTCTTGCAGGATGGGAGGGAGGGGCAGGGCACAGCCTCACTTACACCTGAATACGCTGTGTCACCTGAATAGGAGCCAGACCAGGAAGGGAGGGCCTCTGTGCACTTCAAAGGTATATCTTTGAAGTATCCCCCATTTCAAAGGCACCACTTGGTACAAGTACTGTACCTCAGACACCACCACTTCAGTACACCTCTGGACCTGTGGATATTCTGCAAGGAAGAAGGACTGATGTGCCACTGAAGAAATGCCACTATGCTAGACTCTTGCTTTGCTGTGCTGATCTGCAGCCTGCTGCCCTTTTGCCTGGGTGGGAAGGAGTGGACCTACATCACTTAGCCCCAGAACCCAGAGTGACTCCAAAGGATAGCTGACTGGCCTCCTAATCTGAAGCCTCAGGGACATAACAAGCTTCCAACCTCTCCATCTGGACTCTGCCATATGTGAGTCTACCCTGCCAGGTAGTGCCACCCCAGCCCTAGAACCTTGGAAGTGGTTCTACGGTACTTGCCAGTGGAACTGACTGAACTTATCTACTGAGCGACGCATTCCGGAGGAGAACTGACTCTTCTCCTTGGCTCATCTGTGCATCCCTGAGCAGAAACGACGCATCGCTGCTGCTGTGTGGATTGGGCCTGTAGCAAAAAACTTGCATCACTGCTGATTCCTGCATCTTGGGACCGAAGCATTCTCTGCGGAACCGCTGCTGAGCAAGGCTTTTTCCGGTACAAGCTCTTTGTATGCTCCGTCGACTGCAATGCCGAAACCCCGTATCACAGCTCCACCACTCATCGGAATGGATGCATTGCCTCCTCTGCTTAAAAACTTTGAATTTCAATATCTCAAGTTCTCCCCCAAAAAATTTTTTTGTTTCGGTCTTGTTATATTTATATATATCAAAGCTAATTTCCTAACCTGGTGTAGAATCATTTTGTGTGGTGTTTTCACTGTTTACTGTTTGTAGTGTTGCACAAGTACCTCTAAGTTAAGCCTGACTGCTCTGTGCCAAGCTACCAGAGGGTGAGCCCAGCATACTTTAGGGTTTGCCTACATATTACCCAGACAAGGATTGTTGTTGAAGGATTGACCAGGGCACATACCTCAGGTAACCCATTTTTTAACAGCCAGTAATTGCTGTGAGTCGCTGTTGAAGTTCATTGGCAGTCGAGGAGATGTCCTGTTTGGCCCTCCCCACCTTGTGGACTCTCTCTGCCATCTTTCTGTGATCATCTCCCAAAAAGCCAAAGTCCACTACAAAGGAGTCTATCTTATTTTCTAGAACATCCCTGCTGGAGCTGATTGACACTAATATGGTGGCTAGTCTGTCTCCAGCTTCACGATTGTCAGAGTCACTCTGTTGTGTAAGTTTACTTGTTAATTTACTCCCTTACACCGTTGTCTCAGCCATGGCATCCTCTCAATGTTTCTGTGTACTTCCCATTGTATAGGAGAGATGCAATACTCAAGTAGTCACAGCACAGTGTAATAGTTAGAATCAGACTGTATACGACATGAGAGCAACACGTTGGTGGGGAAATTGGTTTTAGTGCACTTAGATTGACAAGATCCTTGGACAATCACTCCCTCCATACAGCATTCCAGCTAAGTGTGCGGTTTTGTGCGTCCCCTGAGTGGCGAGTCAGAGGCCAATGCACAGACCAACTCCAGTGCATTCTCACCCTTGTTGACTGCTTCCACAGAGTATTTACTTGTAATCCCATAGGGTCCACAGTCCGGCCTTTGAGGACTTGCTGTCTTATTTTCACAATATGCCTCAGATGCTCTGCTCGTCCCTTGTGGCCCCCAGGCCTCGCACCTCAGCAAGGCTTCTACATGCACCCTAATCATATGGGGAAATACACAGTTAGGTATGCGCTCAGCCTCACTGGGTCCCTGCGTCCATGAGGAGCCAATTGCAACTGGGTCCCGCCTCAGAGGGGACTCCGTCTAAAAGATATGACTGTGGCTTACACCAAACAGCCTTGCACATGCTCTGTTCCTTGTACAAAGATCTTCAAGGATCCCAAAGGCTCCTTCTCTGTCTATGTATCAAGGGCCTGCGAAGGGCTTCGACCATGGATGCCATCTTAACTTTAGCCGTGCAGGGCTTAGTGGCTCCTCTCTAGATTAGCGGCTCACTCAAGTTATGCAGCTTGTGATTTCGAACTCAATGCCTCTCCCTCACTGTGGGACATTGATCTTAGTGGTTGTCCAACGGCGGTCGATTTCTGTGTAGCCAGATTTTCATATTTCTCCACAGCGGGTGGAATTTTTTCAGTGATGCACTCCTTCAGGCGGTTGGCTCCCCCTCCTTAGGTCAGGTGAAACATGTTGACGATCTAAGACAGAAGGGTGATTGAAATTCATTCCCATCCAAAATAAGCTACACAGTTTTATTTTAATACAGCCAAGCAATCTCCGAAAAAATATTTTTAGAGGACAGCCATAGATTGTTTTAACCTACAAATCTCTGGCCTGACATTCCACTAACAAAAAAAACTTGCTACGATACTAAGTGGTAGAGCCCACCTGGACATACATTAAACTCCGGGTGTAGTAAGCCTGATGATGGAGCAAACCTCTTTATGTGGGTGAGGGCATAGCTTTTCCAGAGATAAGTCTTGACAAAATAGGTAGGTTAACAGAGATTAGTTCAGCCTAGCCCTTCCTTTTTTGTGTGATATTTAGATAAACTGGGAGGATGAAAGTATACGTCTCTAGTGTGTTTCTCCCCTTTTTAGGTCTCGCCTGTCAATGCGCATGCGCATTGAGCTTGCGAGACTATGGGGGCTTAAACAGACTTTAACCAACTTGCAAGGAATCGATGGCGATTCCTTGCAGTGCCCGTGAAATTCAAGCTCAATACGCATGCGCATTGACATTAAAAGCGCGTGCACATGCCCCCAGCCGCCTGCCTTGCACGTCTTTTCCCTCAGCCGCACTCCTCCCACACCCCCGCTCCGCCCCCTCCCCTGCCTGCCGTGTCGCATTTCTTCAGGGCACCTCCCCTCATCACTTCCCCAGCAGCATCTGTTCCCAAGCCTGCCGAGAGCAGCTCTTCCTGCTCAGCCCTCTCCCCACTCTCTCTCCCCTCACGACGCTCCTCCCGCCCCGCTACCTCCCCACTCTCTCTCCCAGCACATCTCCCCCTCCAGCACACAGCACGGAATTCAGGCTCCGCCAGCAGCTCTTCCCTTCCCCACTCTCTCTCCCAGCACACCTCCCCCTCGATCCGCCCCTTGTTTAAACCTTGAAAAGACATCCCGCCTCTCCTCCCCCTTCCTTCCCTCCCCCGGCTTCTTCCCACCCTCCTCCCTTTGCCCGAGGACATCACGAGAGCCGCTAACCCTCCTCCAGGAGCCAGATGATGAGGGAGGAGACGCACAACTGCGGACCTCTCCTGCTGGCACACGAACAGCAGCATCTGTTCCCCAGCCTGCCGAGAGCAGCTCTTCCTGCTCCGCCCTCTCCCCACTCTCTCTCCCCTCACGACGCTCCTCCCGCTCCGCTCCGCTCCGCCCCCTCCCCACTCTTTCTTCCAGCACACCTCCCCCTCCAGCATACAGCACGGAATTCAGCAGGAAGAATTGAGTCCAGGTTCTGTGGACTATTCTGCTCATTGCCTTTTTCAGGAAGATTTCATTATGACTGCTGCCAAGAGGTCCTTCACTATTAAAGCAGCTGGTTAATCCTCATCCCAAACTTTGATTCTTTCATTACGGCAACTAGCGTTCTTGTCTTCCCTCCCTCTGTCTAGGTCTATATACTGAATGTTCTGTTATTAGCGTATTTCCTCCACTGCAAATTAATTGCCCATCAAATTACTAACAATAATATTTTTGACATATAGCGCTTGGAACTCCGCCAGCAGCTCTTCCCCTCCCCACTCTCTCTCCCAGCACACCTCCCCCTCGCTCCGCCCCTTGTTTAAAGCTTGTTATTCTGAATGTCTGTCTAATTTTACCCCGTGTACAGCTGTGTTTATTCTACGGGTAAGCAACCTTGGAGACTGCAGCCCATGTCTGCTTGCCTTCAACTGTGTTTTTACTGTAATAAATGGACTTCGTGGGCTTTATTTGATTCGTGTTCGGCTCTGTCTAGTCTGTTGTTCAAATGGGGGTTGTTTACAGTTCCGCAGGTAGCTGAACCTTTTCCTCCTGCTTGCATCACCAAACACGCCCTCATTACCCAGTTGGAGGTGGGGAGCGGCGGGTGTTGATGAAAATGATCTGATAGCTTCTGATGGGCTCGTCACAATTCGGCTTCGATAGTTTTCAGTGACACAGCCATGGTTTAGTCTTCAACTATAAACGTATCCATGCATCCATTCACCCACCCATTCACATTTGCATCCATCCATGTGTGCATCCATCCACCATCACCTCCAAATCCACTTCCACCACCACACCACCACCACATCAACCACCACATCCACCACCACATCCACCATCACATCCACCATCACATCCACTATCACATCCACCGCCACATCCACCGCCACATCCACCGCCACATCCACCGCCACATCCACCGCCACATCCACTGCCACATCCACCACACCCACCACCACCACATCCACCACACCCACCACCACTACATCCACCACCCCATCCACCACCACCACCACTGCATCCACCACCACCACTGCATCCACCACCACCGCATCCACCACAACCACATCCACTGCATCCACCACCACATCCACCATCACCACCACATCCAGCACCACATCCAGCACCACATCCACCACCACATCCACCACCACATCCACCACCACATCCACCACCACATCCACCATCACATCCACCATCACATCCACATCCACCGCCACATCCACAGCCACATCCACCACCACATCCACCACACCCACCACCACACCCACCACCACTACATCCACCACCCCATCCACCACCACCCCATCCACCACCACCACCGCATCCACCATCACCACATCCACCACCACATCCACCACCACCACATCCACCATCAACTCCAAATCCACCTCCACATGCACCACCACATCCACCACCACATCCACCATCACATTCACTGCCACATCCACCGCCACATCCACAGCCACATCCACAGCCACATCCACCACACCCACCACATCCACCACACACACCACCACTACATCCACCACCACCACCACTGCCTCCACCACCACCACTGCATCCACCACCACTGCATCCACCACCACCACTGCATCCACCACCACCGCACCCACCACCACCACATCCACATCCACCGCCACATCCACAGCCACATCCACCCCCACATCCACCACACCCACCACCACACCCACCACCACTACATCCACCACCCCATCCACCACCACCCCATCCACCACCACCACCGCATCCACCATCACCACATCCACCACCACATCCACCACCACCACATCCACCATCAACTCCAAATCCACCTCCACATGCACCACCACATCTACCACCACATCCACCATCACATTCACTGCCACATCCACCACCACATCCACCACCACATCCACCACCACACCCACCACTACCACCACATCCAACACACCCACCACCACATCCACCACACCCCCCACCACTACATCCACCACCCCATCCACCACCACCCCATCCACCACCACCACCGCATCCACCACCACCACCGCATCCACCACCACCACCACATACACCACCACATCCACCACCACATCCACCACCACATCCACCACCACATCCACCGCCACATCCACCACCACATCCACATCCACCGCATGCACCACCACCACATCCACCACATCCACCGCATCCACCACCACCACATCCACATCCACCACCACATCCACCACCACATCCACCACCACAGCCACCACATCCACCACCACCTCCACCACCACATCCACCACCGCATCCACCACCCCATTCACCACCACCACCACCGCATCCACCAACACCACATCCACCACCACCACCACATCCACCACCACATCCAACACCACCACATACACCACCACATCCACCACCACATCCACCACCACTTTCACCACACCCACCACCACCACATCCACCACACCCACCACCACCACATCCACCACCACATCCACCACACATCCACCAACACATCCACCAACACTTCCACCACCACCGCATCCACCACCACCACATCCACCACCGCATCCACCACCACCACATCCACCACCGCATCCACCACCACCACATCCACCACCGCATCCACCACCACTGCATCCACCAACACCACATCCATGACCACCACCACATCCACCACCGCATCCACCACCCACCACATCCACCAACACATCCCCCATCACCATATCCCCCAGATCCACCACCACCACATCTATATGTGTGTGTGTGTGTGTGTGTATGGGTGTGTGTGTGTGTGTGTGTGGCTCTGTGTGTGTGTAGGTGCAAATGCAATGTTCTTGGATTTTCGTCACAATAAAATACACTGAACATAATCTTCACAAAAGTTATTTACAAACGTTTAAGGTATTGCCATTATAAATTACAATAACTTATATTTAAGTATTAATTATTTACAAAAATAAAAGCCATTGTTATTTGTAATATCAATACATCTAAGTCACGTAAATACAACACACATTGCATTACAAATGCTATAGGTGTCACATTTGCGAAAGTTAAAACTATTGACATTGTAACTGACAAAGCTATTAATTTTGCTATTTTCAAAACCAACACATAAATAAAAAAGTGTCATTTACAATAACAATCGCTCAAACTTTCCTAATGCGAGACCTATTGCATTTCCAATGCTTGTTCTTGTTGTTAACATTGTATTATAGTCACGGCATCTGAAGGGCCAAGATAGGTTCTAGCTGTATTAAATTTGAAAGAGGTCATGATAGTAGTCTGCCACATTTACACATTCTGGTCTTTCCTATCAATCAGCTCCACTCCTCCTACTCCCCATGGCCTATTCACCGGCAACATATTGCGACTTGGAGATGTAGATGATAATAGGTGGACAGGATGGCCAATTTAGGGTCTCCCCTGTTCAGGGTACACCAAGAATGTACCTGGGGAGCACTGCCTATTTAATTTGAAAGACCTCTATGGATTAGAATCCTTCGACCTGGTACTTTACATGACAAATACTTCCCTGCTTAAGGAAAACTGGCAGGAACAATTACCCTAGGAGACAGCTGTTACTGTCGCCTTGGGCAGTGGCATCACTGCGGTGGGGCTTGCCACGGCCTTTGCCTCATATGCTTTCCTCCTAGCCCTCCCTTGTGCGCATTCTCCGAGTGTTAGGCAAAACCAAAGAGCGTTTTTCAAGGACAAAAACAGGAAATCAGGACTCGACATAAGAATGCAGGAAGGAGCAGAGCTTTAGAGGAAGAAAAAGTAAAAACATGTAAACAAGTGTAAAGAAAATGAAGATGTGATAGCAGTTAAATAGAAAACGAGGACAAGAAAATGATTGAGCGGGAAATGACAAAAAAGAGATAAAAGGGTGAATGGAAAAAAAGAAGTGTTTGAAAAAGTGAATGAATAAATAAATAACGGGGAACAAATGAGAAAGTGTATGTATATATATGTGTCTGTGTATATACATATATATTAAAATAGATATATACACACACACATACATACACTTGTGAAACACCACGTTTGCCTGTTGTAGATGGCCCTGCCAGTTTTATCTGTGGCCCTTAGTGGACTCAATATAAAATCATTTCTACAGACTCCACTGTCCTGAGAACTTTAGGCTGGACGGCCATTTAAGCATTCAGTTCTGCGTGGAATTGCTTGATTGGATATTTTGCGTGGTGTGTGTGCACTGAAGGTTTGTATTGCTCCATTCTTTGTTATTTCTTTGTGCGAGCTGTAGTACTCTAAGAGCTTTCTATTTGAACAACGCTCACCTCTTTAGTGGGAATTCCATTTTTGTATGCATCAGTGCTTAATTTGAGTCTGTGGCTGCACGTGTGGCTCGCCGCTACTCATTTTACAGACCCACGTTTATATTTTCTTAAAAGACTTTGGGGCATATTACCAACAACTAGCGATAATTATCGCTATGTTGGTTTAGCGGCGATATTTTTATTGCCGAGCTGCGGCGATTTTTATCGCTTAGGAACCTTGCTATTATCAAGGTTTATCTCCTAAGCGATAAAAATCGGCCAAAATGCATGAATATCGCTGAAAAATCAGCGATATTCATGCATTACCGAGCCAATGCTCTTAGCCATGTTATCCACCTACCATTGGATAACATGGCTAAGAACTGCTATGGGGCAGGTGTTAGCTTTTAGAGATATTCGCACTTAGCGCAAATATCTCCAAAAGTTGGTAATAGGAGATAGCGATGTTAGCGACTGTTTCCAGTCGCTAACATCTTGACACGCCCACTTTGCATGTCATTAGTGATAAATATCACTGACATGCAAAGCGGGACCCAAGATGGTCGCTACTTCCTACTAGCAGTCGCTAACTGGTGTTAGCGACTGCTAGGTAATAGGGAGATAATTTATCTCCGCTTTCTTGGCTTTTAAAGCCAAAAAAGCGGAGATAAACCCCCTTGATAATATGCCCCTTTGTTTCAGACCAAAAGAGAAAAAAATGCAAAATGGGGAACAAAGGTGGAATAGAAAGACAGAGAAACAGTAGAACGCAGGGATGATAAATAACCTGCAAGAGTGAGATAAAGAGGCAGGGAGTGTCTGGTGATTAATTCAGTATTAAGTCCATTCCTTTGTGTGGATTTCCAGTAGTCTAATATGCTTGTGTCTTCGCAATGTAGCGTGCTTTTCTTCTGATACAACTAAAACAGTGTTGAATTTTCTACGTGATGTCGCGCAGTAAACTCTCTAATCGGCAGCTCTGTATGTTATTCCATGTATGTGCACAGTTGCAGTTTTTGTTCTCCTAAGAGTTTTATTCACAACCAGTATTTACATAGGGTTTCTCTACGAGTCGCAACATTGTGAAAGAGATGCTCTTGTGACTCCCAGCTCCAATTGAGTTGACTGTTTCTGGGCAGAAGGAGGAGCCGGGGGCGGGGCCGCCAGGGCGAACGCTCATTGGGAGATCTGCAGCCTACGCACGAACCTGCTGCGGGTTAGCATGCGTACCGCTGCTAAAACAAAAGTTGAGCGAGGAGGCAGGAGCGGACGCCGGTAGCTGCAGCACGTTCACTGCAGCAGGAGCAGCGCGTGCTAGAGGCTGCGGCGAGCTGGTGGGGTCTTCTGGCGCCGACCAGCGTTTCCCGCTGCCCATCTGTGGCGGCCCATCAGGTAAGGGTGCTGGAGTAGCGCGTGCTGTTTTCTGAGTGGTGAGGTGGCACTGGCGCGAGCTCGCAGAGCCCGTTATCGTCATAGGGCTTGATGGAAGGAGCAGCACGCGGCTGGACTGCACGAGGACCGTGGCTGTAAAGGCCCCCCTCTCTGGGTGGGACTTGTAAGAGGTCGAACTGGTTGCCCTTTTGTATGCGAGTCTAGGGTGTCAAAAGGCGCCCTGGCCGGTTAGATGTTCTAACTGGGACCTCATGAGCCTTGTTACTGCCATATTTTATTGGGTATGGTCTGTGGTATATCGTGCTTGTGAGGGGGTTGTTTACCTCTGGACTGAACGTGGGTTTCTACCAAGCGGCCTTTTCTGTGCGAGTTATTTTTGGGGACAAAGTGTCAATGCATATTTTAAGGCTCCATTTTGGGGGTGGTCGGATGACTATATTATAAAGACCCCGTGCGGTCATTTGAGGGTCATTTCGTCGTCTTGAATGAATCTACGTGTCATCATATATCTGTTCACTGAGGATAGGCTTGAAACAGGGACGGTCCTGTCGGGGCTCTGACCGAGCTGGAATTTTAAAACAAAAAAACTGATCTTGTTTCGGGACCGGGCTCTATCTTCCCGTCCCCCACTCTTGCAGGCAACAACACTGATCGATTACTCAACAAAGATTGTAAAGCCCCTTCATGTAATACACATTAGCAGTCTTGTTTTAATTTTTTATATGTTTTACTTTGTCTTGTATACCTCGAGTATTTGCTGTATCTAGATGATACTGTAGTCTCTTTCATGCAAATTAACATTTGTGTGCAGTGAACTGAATTGCTGCCTATTTGGGTAAGTTCGTGATGTTGTTGGATGTTTATGATGGGCCACAAAAGAGGGCTCTAGAGCTGAGGGTGAAATAAGTGAGTATCATGCACTGCTTGGCCTATCTACAGAATTCAGTTACATATTCACATGTGTTAATTATAATTATCATTTTATGTGAAAGTGTGTGTGAAGGAGGTATACAGCTATTAAAATATGGACTGCAAATTAGAAGAAAATGTGCTTCCAAGTGAGGGAATAGGTTGTCTATGCAGAGAAGGGTGAAGTGAAGATGAAAGAAGATACTTGCAGACAGAGAGTTTAACCCCTTCGCTGCTAGACCTTTTCCCATCCTGTGCTAAGCCCTTTTTTGGCGATTTGGGGTAGTGCGCGCTTAGGCCCTTGTAACTTTTTGACCACATAAGGTATCCACACCAAATTTGCGTCCTTTTCTTCCAACATCTTGGGGATTCTAAAGGCGCCCAGGGTTTGTGGATTCCCTTGGAGGGGTCCCAGAAATCAACCAAAATATAGTGAAATGTTTGTTTTTTCGGAAAAATGGGAAAACCGGGCTGCAAATGAAAGCCTCTGGGTTTGTCCCTGAAAAAGTTATCAAAAAAGGGTTTGTGGGGCTGAAATCTCCATTTTCTCAGCTTTTAGGGAATGACAGTCTTTTGTCAGAGAACCGACATTTTTCACACAGTTGTGGCATTTTTCTGGGACATAGCCTATTTTTGCTATTTGTAGAGCTTTCCACCTCCTTCCAGTTAATGGTAGAAATGAGTTTGAAAGCAATAATGGATCCTGGAAAGCTGTACATTTCCAAAAAGTAGACAAAATTCTGAATTCAGAAAGGGGTCATTTGTCTAAATCCATGAAGGTTTCTTTATAGAAACTAACAGTGAAATAATGGAAAAATTTAAAATTTGTTGAAGAAAACAGCCTTTTGTCTCAACGTTTTCACCTATAACTTTTTCTAATTTTGACAGCTCTTGGAAAGCAATATACAGTAACATCCGTTAGACCTTCCTGGTTGTGGGGATATATAGGACTTGTAGTTTCACCAAGAACCCAACGAACCCAGATCCAAAAACAGAGCAGAAACTTACAATGGTATTTTTTCATTTACTGGGTATAGAACACTTTGTCTTGGAAAATGTATACATGGAAAAATCTGTATGAAAGACACCTATGTATTTCTGAATTATGTACAAATTATAGAGTTCAGAAACAGTATATAATTGCTAATTTTCAAAATTGGGAATACTCATACTAGCATGAGAATTATTGGTCATTTTTCAAAAATATTTTTTTTTTACACAATGTCTTTCATTGAAAGGGAGAAATGCATGAAATCTCATTTGGTAATAACAGTTGATTTACAAATCTGAATTACCCCACGTCTCCCGATAAAAACGGTACCTCACTTTTGTGTGGGTCGGCCTTGTGCCTGCGACAGGAAACGGCGCAAAATGCAACGTGGTCACACCTACATTTTGCAGTTACAAATTGACCCTTTTTTGGCAAAGTGTCTACCTGTAGTTTTTGCACCCTAGCTCTGCCGGCACCTAGGAAAACCTAGCAAACCTATACATTTTTGAAACGTAGACACCCAGGGGAATTCAGGATGGGGTGACTCAACTGCCTACCACCAGGTTTTGTTACCCAGAATCCCTTGCAAAGCTAAGAATTTGACCAAAAAAACCTCATTTTCCTCACATTTCTGTGGTGGAAAGTTCTGGAATCTGCGTGGATCAACAAATTTCCACCCACCCAGCATTCCCCCAGGTCTCCCCAAAAAAATGGTACCTCACTTGCCTGGCTAGGCATAGTGGCTGCGACATGAAGCAGCGCAAAACACAACATGGTCGCACCTCAATTTCCCAGTGAAATCTTGCACTTTTTGGACAAAAAGACTACCTTTGGTTTTTACGCCCTAGCTCTGCCAGCACCTAGGGAAACCTAGCAAACCTATACATTTTTGAAAAGTAGACACCCAGGGGAATTCAGGATGGGGTGACTTGTCTGCCTACCCCCAGGTTTTGTTACCCAGAATCCCTTGCAAAGCTAAGATTTTGACAAAAAAAACACATTTTCCTCACATTTCTGTGGTGGAAAGTTCTGGAATCTGCGTGGATCAACGGATTTCCACCCACCCAGCGTTTCCCCAGGTCTCCTGAAAACAATGGTACCTCACTTGCGTGGGTAGGCATAGTGGCTGCGACATGAAACATCGCAAAACGCAACATGGTCGCTCCTCAATTTCCCAGTGAAATCTTGCACTTTTTGGACAAAAAGACTACCTTTGGTTTTTGCGCCCTAGCTCTGCCAGCACCTAGGGAAACCTAGAAACCTATACATTTTTGAAAAGTAGACACCCAGGGGAATTCAGGATGGGGTGACTCGTCTGCCTACCCCCAGGTTTTGTTACCCAGAATCCCTTGCAAAACTAAGATTTTGACAAAAAAACACATTTTACTCACATTTCTGTGGTGGAAAGTTCTGGAATCTGCGTGGATCAACAAATTTCCACCCACCCAGCGTTCCCCCAGGTCTCCCAAAAAAATGGTACCTCACTTGCGTGGCTAGGCATAGTGGCTGCGACATGAAATAGCGCAAAACGCAACATGGTCGCACCTCAATTTCCCAGTGAAATATTGCACTTTTTGGACAAAAAGACTACCTTTGGTTTTTGCGCCCTATCTCTGCCAGCACCTAGGGAAACCTAGCAAACCTATACATTTTTAAAAAGTAGACACCCAGGGGAATTCAGGATGGGGTGACTCGTCTGCCTACCCCCAGGTTTTGTTTCCCAGAATCCCTTGCAAAGCTAAGATTTCGACAAAAAAAACACATTTTCCTCACATTTCTGTGGTGGAAAGTTGTGGAATCTGCGTGAATCAACAAATTTCCACCCACCCAGCGTTCCCCCAGGTCTCTCGAAAAAAATGGTACCTCACTTGCATGGGTAGGCATAGTTGCTGGGACATGAAACAGCGCAAAACGCAACATGGTTGCACCTCAATTTCCCAGTGAAATCTTGCACTTTTTGGACAAAAAGACTACCTTTGGTTTTTGCGCCCTAGCTCTGCCAGCACCTAGGGAAACCTAGCACACCTATACATTTTTGAAAACAAGACACCCAGGGGAATTCAGGATGGGGTGACTCGTCTGCCTACCCCCAGGTTGTGTTACCTAGAATCTCTTGCAAAACTAAGATTTTGACAAAAAAAACACATTTTCCTTACATTTCTGTGGTGGAAAGTTCTGGAATCTGCGTGGATCAACAAATTTCCACCCACCCAGCGTTCCCCCAGGTCTCCCGAAAAAAATGGTACCTCACTTGCGTGGCTAGGCATAGTGGCTGCAACTGGAAACGGTTCAAATCATACGGTGGTGAATTTACAATACCCAATTGCAAAACGACCTTGATTTTGGGGGGGGGGGACCTGAGTTTTTGGCCCAGGGCTCAGTGGTATTCTTTGGAAAGTACCAAACCCAAACAGTTCTGAAAAGTAGACACCCGGGGGAGTCCAGGGAGGTATGGCATGCGTGGGTCCCCCAATGTTTTCCTACCCAGAACTCCTTGCAAACATCAATTTTTGCTGAAAAAATCTGTTTTTTCACACTTTTTTTGTGTGGGAAAGCGTGGCATCGCTGGGCTCACACAAATTTCCTCCCACCCAGCGTTCCCCCATGTCTCCCGATAAAAATGGTACCTCACTTGCGTGGGTAGGCATAGTGGCTGCAACAGGAAAAGGTCCAAATCCTACGGTGGAGAATTAAGTTTTCAATTTGAGAGCATGTGATTCAAGGAAATTGTGACAGACAATTTCAAGTTTGCAGGAGATTGTGGATAAAAATAAACAATAGAATTCACCAGAAAGACATGACCATATAATTCCATGGTTTAACAATAATATCTAAATTTAGTAAGTTATTTATAGCTATAATGTACACAGTAACAGAGTTACTCAAAAGTCAAACATTCAAGCACGGCTAACTATTCCTCAAAGACACACACATACAGGTTGGATTTGGCACGAGGGCGAGTGATGGTTCAGTACATAAAATTTTATTAACAAGATATTTCAAAAAATTAAATGCTCTGTCAATAAATAAATGCATAAAAACCGAACCAGTGACTCGCAACTCGTGAGCTGTAAAGCCACGACAAGGCACCAACCGTTTTACGGGCCATTCATGCACCTTTCATACCTGATACAAACCAGACCATTGACACCATCCGGAAGGAACAGCAACACATTACAACAATCACAATAAGGGACAAGGTACACCCTACTTCAGAAAGAGATTAAAGACAAACATTACTGCACAGCCATCTAATCCGCAAACACACACACATTCTGGTTGGATTTGGCACGAGGGTGAGTGATGATTCAGTACATACAATTGTATTCGCATAGTTGAAAGTATGATAAACTGAACCACTGACTCACAGCTTGTGAGCTGTAAAGCCACGTCAAGGCACCAACCTCTTTACAGGCCATTCATACACCTTTCGTACGTGTGACACATACAAAACATTCACACCGCCAGCCGCGGACCCATCACATTTCAACACTCACACCAGCAGACAACGCCATTCAAGGGCCCATCACTTTCACACGCCCACATTTCTGACATTGCAACAACACAAAATGATGGACTGCGTGGAGTGTCACTCAACTAGCAGTGTGTGTAGTGACCAACAGAAAGTAACTACTCACACACCGCCAGCCGAGCGCCAGTCCACCGACACCACCATCCAAGCACCAGACCATGCACACCGCCAGCCAAACACCACTCAGCGCACACCAACAGCCAAGTACCACTCCACACACACCACCAGCAAAGCACCACTCCACGCACACCGCAAGCCAAGCGCCACTCCACAAACACCACCAGGCAAGCACCACCCTGTGCACAGACAGCCAAGTAGCACTCCACGCACACCACCAGCCAAGCGCCTCTCCACACACACCACCAGCCAAGCGCCACTCCACACACACCACCAGCCAAGTGCAAGTCCACACACACCGCCAGCCAAGCACCACTTTGTGCACAGACAGCCAAGTATGACTCCACGCACACCACCAGCCAAGCACCACTCCACACACACCACCAGCCAAGCGCCACTCCACACACACCACCAGCCAAGGACAAATCCAAACACAACACCAGGCAAGCGCAAGAGCACGCACACGGCCAACCAAACACCAGACCACGCACACCGCCAGCCAAGCACCAGTCCACAGACACCGCCAGACAAGCACCAGTCCACAGACACCGGCAGCCAAGCGCCAAACCATGCACACCGTCAGACAATGGACACTACACGCAAACCAACATCATACTTTAGTTTGTTTTTTAAATAAAACAAAAACAAAAACAAATTGCAAATTGATACAAATCTACTAACTCAACAACTAAACTAAAAAGACTACACAAATGCAAACTTTGAAACTGAACAATAAGACCAACCAGTTCTCTTTACCACTCATTGATACTCCCCAAAATTATTTTGCGTGTGGTACAATCTAAAACAAGCAGGTACACAAAGCCCGGGGTTTGAAGGGCAGTCAGGGCAGTACATACGAACCTCCTTCCGCAAACCTCTTCGCCAACAGACTCTACATCTCCGACTGGGAAAGTCTTTTGAGATTGTAGGAGGAATTGTATCAGGAAAGTGGCGATCTTTCAATCTGGCAATATCCTCCACCACTCCAACTCTAGGAACACTTGCCTGTTCCACTAAAACAAGGCTGCCTATTACAGACTCCTGAAACTTTTCAAAATTCATCTTTGACTGGGGACAAGATTTCTGGAACACAACAAAAGCATTAAAGGTTGCCAAGTGGAAAAGATGGATAGCCAAATTCTTGTAGCAAATGTAAGCCTTACGAAGAGCAGCATACAGTTCCAACCTCTGATCTACTCTGTCAACACCACCCATGTGCCTATTATAGTCCAAAATGCACACAGGTTTGCACACTTCTGCAACCTGACCCCAAACAGTCACCGGTTCAGTGCTTTCATCATGTATTGTAGTCAACATGTAAACATCTCTCCTGTCTGAAAACTTCACAGCTAGAAGCTCCTCACAACGCAATGCACTGCACTGTCCCCGAGCAAGCTTTCGACAAACAAGTTCTTTTGGGAAACCTTTACGGTTTGAGCGGATTGTGCCACAAGCAACAGTGTCCACTTTGCCCAATTCCCTGAACAACCGCACACCAGTGTAGAAGTTATCGACATACAAATGATGGCCTTTGTTAAAAAATCCACGACCAAGTTCCCACACAATTTTCTCAGTCTCTCCAAAAGTCGACGGACAACCAGGGGGGTTAATCCTGGATTCCTTACCAGTGTACACCCTGAAATTAGAGACATATCCAGTCTCACTGTCACACAGCATATACAGTTTGATTCCATAGCGTGCCCTCTTACTAGAAATGTATTGCCGAAAAACAAAGCGGCCTTTGAACAACAGCAAAGACTCGTCCACTGCAATTTCTTTCCCAGGATAAAAGATCTCAGAAAATCGATCAACGAAATGATCAATGACAGGCCGAATCTTGAAAAGACGGTCACAATCAGGGTGATCTCGTGGCAAAGCAAGACTATTGTCAACAAAATGCATCATCCGAAGCAGAAGCAAATACCTATCACGACTCATGACTGCCGGAAATATAGCTGTTGCCATCAAGGGAATAGTAGACCAATATGAAGCCATTGATGGTTTCCTAAGCAAGCCCATCAAAGTTAAACCCAAAAACTTTTTCATCTCCTCCAAATTTGTGGGAGTCCACCGGGTAGCTCTAGCGTGGGGCTTAAGACTGGCACTGTTCACCCTCAAAAAAATGTTAGCATACAAATTAGTCTGCTCTACAATCTCTGCCAAAAACACATCATCCCTAAACAACTTGAAAAAATCAATAGGCAAAAAGTTTTCAGTGTTCACCCTACACCCTGGAACACCAGTAAATTCAGGCATTGCCGGCTGCACCATGCCTGAGGTCAGAACTTTCAACGTCAAGTCTTGCAGCCGCAGGCTGCCGCCCAGCTGCCTCTCGTCTCACTACACCAACTGGAAGTCTAGCAGCCCCAGGCTGCAGCCCAGATGTCTCTTGCCGCACTATTGGCACAGCAATGTCCTCCGCAATCACAGGCACAGCAATGTCCCCCGCAACCACAGGCACATCATCCACACCAAAAGTAGCTTCATCAGCACTCAGAGTATCTTCATCATCAGATGAAGCCATGTGTAGAGAAAACTCACTACCTGAATCTTCACCTCCCACCTCTGGATCAGAATCAGAGTCAGTCTCTGGACCATGGTCAGAGGAAGAATCAAAAAGCAATCCAACAACTTGCTGAGCAGTAATCCGGCGACTAGCCATTATCCTTACAAACAAAGGAGTCTGCACAAACAACTCAACAACCCCTACACTGCGCAAAGTAAGATAAAAAATGTAAGCCTTTATCCAATAAATCTATATTTAGAAAAAAAATACAATTCACTTACAAGACACAACTACACTCACCAGCACCTACTCTGCAAAGACACAGCAAAGAGGCAACGATATCCCACTAGAAAGAAGAAAAAAAAAACCTTACATCTACAGAAGGACACATCAAAAACAAATGCAAAACATATTTTACAATCACAACAAACAGAAACCAAACAAACTCGTATTACTACACACTTTGCAAAAAAAAAACAATTACATTACAAATGAACAAAAAAGAGGTCTCTTACCAAACACATGCAACTACAGAAACAGCAGAACAACAGAACCACCAGTAACGGAACCGCACACTGCAACAAGAGAAAAAAAACAATACACATTAGAAGAAACAAAAACAACACACATTACAACAGGCTATGTCACAGGGTATGTCACAAATGGGGTGTCTGTCCCCAAGGGGGGAAGATTATAAATCATTATAAACGTGGGCCCCCTGGAAGCAACCCTACGGAGGGCAGAGAGGCCAAATAAAGACACGGCAGAACATACTTTTGAAAACAAATGGGCCCAAGGAAGCAACCCTTGACCAAGGGGTCGCTCCCTATAAAAAAAAAACATGGAGTCTAGTGGGCTTTTCTATCCCCCCCCCTGGGTCCAGAAACGGTAAACAAAAACAGTCGATCTGCCCCCAGGGGGGGCAGAACAGTCTACAATATTTATAATGCCCCCTGGAAGCGACCCTTGCCCATGGGGTTGTTTCCTTTATAAATATAATCCAATCCCTGGTGTCTAGTGGGGTTTTCTGCCCCCCCCTGGGTCCAGATGCGGCCCAAAAAACGGCCGATCTGCCTCCAGGGGGGGGAAGAAAAGTCTAAAAAAAAATTAGGGCCACTAGGAAGCGACCCTTCCCCAAGGGGTCGCTTCCTTTTCAAAAACAAACAAATCCCTGGTGACTAGTGGGCTTTTCTGCCCCCCCTGGGTGCAGATCGGCCAAAAAAACGGTCGATCTGCCCCAGAGGGGGGCAGAAAAGTCTGAAAAATAATTTATCCCCCTAAGGAAGCGACCCTTGCCCAAGGGGTCGCTTCCTTTATAAATATAAATAAATCCCTGGTATCTAGTGGGCTTTTCTGCCCTCCTGGGTCCAGATGCGGCCCAGAAAACGGCCGATCTGCCCCTAGGGGGGACAGAAAAGTCTAAAAAATAAATATGGCCCACTAGGAAGAGACCCTTCCCCAAGGGGTTGCTTCCTTTGCAAATGTAAACAAATCCCTGGTGTCTAATGGGCTTTTCTGCCCCCCCCCCCCCGGGTGCAGATCAGCCGAAAAAATGACCGATCTGCCCCAGGGGGGGCAGAAAAGTCTGAAAAGTAATTTATCCTCCTAAGGAAGCGACCCTTGCCCAAGGGGTCGCTTCCTTTATAAATATAAATATAAATAAATCCCTGGTATCTAGTGGGCTTTTCTGCCCCCTTGGGTCCAGATGCGGCCCAAAAAACGGCCGATCTGCCCCAGGGGGGGGCAGAAAAGTCTGAAAAATTATTTGCCCCCAAAATGGAAGCGACCCTTGCCCAAGGGGTCGCTTCCAGCACACAACAAACCACACAAACACAACCCTGGTGTCTAGTGGGGCATTCCTGGTGCATGATCGCGACGCTGTGCGCGATCGTGCACCAGGAATGCCCTGCATTGGGACATCAGGGGAGAGGAAACACAGTTTCCTCCTCCCTGATGCCTCAAGGCACCGAAAACCGGCCCCCCGGCCCCACCGGAGCACCAAAAACCCACCTGTCTGCTGGACGCGCTGGAAACAAATGGCTTCCAGCGCGTCCAGCGCTTCCTGATGACGTCGGCGCGCGCTGTGCACGCTGACGTCACCAGGAAGCGTGGGAGGGCCAGGGGGTGGCAGCGGAAAGTCTTCCGCTGCCACCCCTGCAAAAACAACGAGGATCCCTGCACAAGGGGGGGAGCGCCAGCGCTCCCCCCCCCCGGGCTGTACTGATGACGGAGCGGTTCCGTCATCAGCACAGCCCAACCGATGCTGAAGACGGAACCGCTCTGTCATCAGCATCGAAGGGGTTAAAAAGTTGGTATTGAAGAAGAAGTATGTGTGAAAAATGCCGGCAGAGTATTTCGAAATTGTATAGGTAGAAAAAAAGCAGTGTCTAAAAGAGTGAGAGGCTGTAGAGAAACTTGGTGTGAAAGGGATAATGGGAGTGACTAAGACATTGTTACGAACACTACAATTTAAACTGATTTATTTTACTCCTCCTCAGTTCTGTTATCACACCAGGCAAGGTCCTCCCCTTTTGGTGAGCATGGTAACTCCCGACATCATCACATACTTATGAGTCAAACATTCTTTTATGCGCCCGATAACTGAATTGAGGAGGATTAAAATAACTGATCAAATCACCAGAGGAAATATTGGGTTTACGGGTTCATTTGCTGTTGTATATTTCAAGATAAACAAGAAATTGACCTCAGTAAAGGATAAAATGCAACACACTTGTTATCTAATGAGCCTGAGAACTGGGTAGCCTGGAAATGATAAATTGTGGTAGCAGTGGTTGTGTAATCCTATACAGTATTCCATTGTTCTGATGCTAAAAGTGAAAAGATAATAAAAATCCCTGAACTCTGTAAGGACAAAACAACTTGGATATGACCGAATAAGAGGATTAGACATATTATCAATAAAGAAATCAATTTTACAAATGAAGATGGAGTCTGTGCATCATGTGATATATTCTTGTTGGCATTTATCAATGATGTTAGATAAATATTTTGTATTGGGCTGAGTCAATAGTATAATTACTAAAATCATTGATCCCTGGATGCAATAACAGAACGCACAAGGTACCCATGTAATGCTCATAAGGCACCCCGAATGTTAGTATACATGTTTTTAGCGGATGTACCATGTTACAACGCATACCGTTACAACTACCTACCATTACAACGCGACCATTACAACGCATACCATTACAACGCATAGCGCTTTGAGGTGCTGGATAGTGGTAAGTATAATTTACTATTCTAACTCCAGTCCCCGTGGACCCTAGGGAAGGTGTTGGATAGTAAATTATACTTATTCCCTATCCTAGAGCGCCCCCCAGCGCAATGCGTTGTAATGGTATGCGTTGTAAAAGTCGCGTTGTAATGGTAGTGCGTTGCAACAAATGCGTTGTAACAGGTGTATACCGTTTTTAGCCCCTGGGAAAGGTTTCATAGTTATGCCCCTTTAACCCCTGACCCCCATTAGTTATCCAACTTAAACCACTGATAGAGGGTGTGCTCAAAAGATTGAGTTGATCCCATTAAAGTATTTTAGGGTGGTGAGAAGTATTTGAAAAGAGGATGCCCATTCAAAGGTCTATGAAGATATTGCTCAATATTATGCTAGATATAATAGAAAACCAGAGGCCCTGGTTGGAGTCAATTTGTGTGTCCTTATGTAGGAAGGAGTGTCTAGGTGTTGTCTTTGTGGTATCTGGTGGTACTACATGTCTCAGGAGCGTGAACTAGATATAAGGTATCGTAATCCCTGGGTGTTCTGTACAGGCATTTAGTTTGACGCAGATTTCTAATGCTACTGTGAGTAGCCACTGGGATGTCCTTGAGAAGAATGCGATGACGGACTGTATTATGGAAAGTGGCCAGGGGGTGCAACAGATATGTGCGCCCGCTTTACGTGCCCTGCGACGCTTTGGTGTTAGAGAAAGAGCAGCTGACGCCTGTGTCCCTTTCTGTAATACAGATAGCGCTGGTGAACATATAGCGCCATTTCTTTCACCAGAGGGTGTTTCTGTGCAGATTAGGGAATTCCTTTACCTCTGCACCTCGCGCTGTTATTAGATGCGGGCGCAGAGGCAAAGAAGCGGCCATGAGACGTACTGCTAGAGCGCCACTCTTTCAGCGCTTCCACTGGTGTTTGCTCCCGTCCACACCTTTTTTAAGATGTGCCGTGGCAGATACAGAAAAAGTGCCCCATATGCGTTATAGGGTCCATGATAGCCCACAATATCTCCTTAATGTGGGACTGGTATTGGGTTTTTAATCAGTCCTTATTCCTTTCTAAAAAAAAAATATTTTTATTTTATTTAATAGGACCTTACATGACTATAACTAAACTGTCTAGTTTAAGAACTGATGTAATAGGACAGATAGTGTTGAATGGACGTGGTGTGAGGGTGGAACAGGTAAGTGGCAGAAACCTTTACTCGGTCCATTTGAAATGCTGCTACAATGTATTGCAGTTTAGGAGAATACGCCAGCTGAAATTTATTAAGAATCAATGTTTCGGAACAACATTTGCAGACCTGCTTGACATCTTTGTAAGTTTTAGAGCGAAAATAACTATTAATCAAATTCATCACGGTATTGGAAAACCGGCTTCCTTCCCTATGCGTGCTACCCACCATTGGAGCCAGGACTTTTGTGAAAATGCTAATCACCCATTCAATTGACATTGAGCCTTTTGAGTCAAACTTTATTGAAAAAAACTTTAGCAGACCTTCCCATGGCCCCATGCAGTTATGCATTTGCATGAGTACGGTCAGGCAGGGTGTAGTCTGACTGGAGCTGATAGTTGCCTATTGTTGGGTTGCTCTCCTCTCCCCTATTATGAAAGGATTTGACATCTCTACCTCCATATTCAGGAAATCCAATAATTCTTTCAACAAAACAAGTGTCTCTACCTCCAGGTGGTGCTGGTATCATCCATCCATGTGTTTAAAAGTTTTATTTTAATATATAAAATACATAACTTTTCTTACTGAACCGCTGTCATACATGATTGTTGTTGTTTGTTGTAGGGAATAGCGAAACCACTGTCTCCTTCTCTTTATATAGCTATAAAATCTATTTCTGCTCCAAAGTCTTAGGAGACCTCACTCCATAATATTGGTTCAACGTGATACTGGAATTGCTTTAGAGCCCATGAGGCCACTCTTGCCCCCCAGTCCCCTTTCACAGGAATTTAATGTAGGCAAGAATCTATGCCTCTCGGGTATTGCTTTAACAATAGATAAATACTGTTTGGGATTTTTTTGAAGGACCACTTGAGCAGGTCCTTTTTGGGAATACATTAAAATAAAATAATAAATGTGCCTGTTTAATCTTAGCCGCTTTATACAACAAGACACACGGGAGATCCAAATTCAAAGATCCATATCTTGTAGCGTAAGAAAGGGAATAGTCACATAAGTGCATACAAAATGGAGCACACAAGCATCTGTGACTAGGCAACATCTCCTGATTAAGGACCGTGAGGAAGACTAGGTTTGAGGTAATGTATGTACCAGGATGTGTTTTATGTTTGGCTTCATGTAGGGGATTTTGTAAGATAAGGGACCATATCTAGGAGCATGTATCACGGGCTGCATGATGGTCGGTATAGAGGTGATATATATGGTATTTTGAGCCATCTTCACTTGTATCATATTTAGATGTGTTCTGTGGAATTGAACGTGCATTGAAGCAGATTTGTGTTTTAGTAAAAGGCTCTGTTGTATCTCTAAACTGAGACCGATTCACCATTTTCTCTCCGTGATCGACCAATAGATTTGAATGAAATTGTAGGTCTCACCTACTAGACAGGTTTTAACTGTCAAGTGAAAACCTCCTGTGGACAGTGCCCAAAGCTTAGTATGCTTAGAGCTCAGACATTGATTGGGATCCTTGTCCATTTTGTTTAGGTTGGACTGATTCTGTGGCTTTGTGTGTGTGCGTTTGTGTGTCCCTAGAGCCTAACCTCTATTCCGTCCTTTTATTGAATGACTTGTATCTTTCCACTGCTGAATCTGAACGATTTTTTTTCTTTTTCATAAAACACTCTGGTTGCATGCGTTTTCTTGGTCTTATGTTTGAGAGTATTTTGGTGAGGAAAGCAGGACACAATCAATGTGCTCTGTCTTGATAGCTGACTCTCCCAGCTGTGTCTGTAAAAGCAAAGCAACAGGTATATTTTTCTATGATGTAACTAAAGAGAACATTTCAAAGTTTTTTTTCTTATCCTACGTACGTGTGTGTGTATATGTACCATTCACGAAAGGATGGAAGGGACACAGCGGAGCAAGGTAGGCACCTTTATAATATCTTCCTTCTTCAAGTGATAAAATTGCTGTTCGGACTGTTTGGATGGCTTGAAATAGTCTAGCCCCTCCTTCATTTGAAGTGCGCACACCTGACCCTCATGTGCTCTAGCACCTCCCCTGCAGCTTGAGTTGAGAAACTGCATTTCCCACAATATATATACATAATGAGTTGCCTGCTGTAAGGAAGGCCCACAACAGATGGGTAGGTGTACGCCTCTTTATTGATGGAAGAAATCCATATTCCACACATCAGCGATGATTCGCCAGAATTAATGTCCTTCTCAATGCGTTTAATGCTGGCACACTTATTCAGGAGATACGGGCATTTTAGACGAGCATAGTTGCGGCAAATTCAAATTGCACTCCTTAAGAAGGTATTCTCCCCTCCTCAATGGGCGTGGCCTGCTGTATAATGGAGTGCACTCTGTCTTCCTTTCAGTGAGACGCCGTGAGTTGGCTTGAATTTTACAGTCTCGCCTTCCTCGGACTCAGACAGCTCGTCACTGCGCCTACCCACTCAGCCGGCCACATGCTTGACCCCATCTTCTCCGCAACGCCCCCACGTCTCCAGCCACACCACTGAACACCACTGGACTGACCAACGCTGCATTTACTTCACCTTCCAGAAACCTACCATGCACCACCGCACCCAACATGTCCCCCACCGCAGCTGAAGCAAAATCACCGAAGACCAGCTAAATGCCTCCCTCGCCCGACGCCCACCTACCCCCACCAGCAACCTCAGGCGCTGGATCGATAACTGCGCCAACACTCTCGCCCCGCTCAAGAAACCCTCCAACAGACACACCACCAAGAATACCAGCTGGTTCTCCGCAGAACTCCAGACCTGCTGAAAACTAGAGCAGAAATGGCACCGCGAACAGACACTGGAGAACCAAGACGCCCACAAGACCGCCATGTGCCAACACCATTACCTCATCAGAGCTGCCAAAAGGACCTCCTTCAAGGACTGCCTTGACAACAACGCACACAACAGCAAGGAGCTCTTTAACATCGTGAAGGAACTCTCCAACACCAACAACATCCCACTATCGCAAGACCTGTGCAACTCCCTCGCCACCTTCATCCACTGCAAGAGCGCCAACATCCACGACAGCTTCAACAACCTGATGACTCCCTAGACCCCACGGTCACCACCCACAGCGACCCCTGCTCACCTGGACCCACATCAAAGACTACATCACCAACGCGATCATGAACACCATGCACTCCTGCTCCCCGTCAGACCCATGCCCACACATCTTCAACAAAGCCAGCGCCACCATTGCACCCCATGTCCGCAAGGCCATAAACATCTCCTTCGAGACGGCGACCTTCCCGGAGAGCTGGAAGCATGCCGAGATCAACGCCCCGCTCAAGAAACCCAAGGCGGACCCAAGAGACCTCAAGAACTTCCAGCCCATTTCTCTGCTCCCGTTCCCGGCAAAAGTCATCGAGAAAGCCATCAACAAACAGCTGACCCGCTACACATACAGAACGCCTCTGCGTGCCTGATCCTCGACACAGCCACACCACTCCCCACCTGAGAGACCTGCACTGGCTGCCCTTCAACAAGAGGATCACCTTCAAACTCCTCACCCACATACACAAGGCACTCCACGACACAGGACCAGCATACCTCAACAGACTACTCACCTTCTACACCCCGAACCGCCAGCTCTGCTCCGCTGACCGCGCCCTCGCTACTGTTCCCCCACATCCGGAGAGTGACTGCCAACAGCATATCGTTCCCCAACCTCGCCGCCAAGACCTGGAACACCCTCCCCATCCTCCTACAGCGGACCCAAGACCTACTTACCTTCAGGAGACCTGGCTCTTCAAGCAGTAGCAGCTCCCCCACCCAGCGCCTTGAGACCCTCACGGGGAAGTATTGTGCTTTACAAATTTCATGATTGATTGATTGGTTGGTGAACTTCAGCAGATGACGATATGGCTGGAGCATATTTTAGTTCATGGAAAGTATATTGGGGTTTGGCAAATATATTCTCCCAATTTCATTTTGTACGTTGTGTCCTGCTGTAATGTCTGTGCAGATTTAGATGGAACATAAATTAAATCTGACCTTTGTGTTCTTTTGACTAAATGTTGACCACGCCAGTTACGGAGCTGTATGCCCCAAATTGCTACCATATCTCTGGTTTAAATTTCATAATTTTGAAATGTCTTAGTATTGTCTCTGTGCTTTTATAATATATGTTTCTTGATCTTGGATTCAGCTGCTTTGGTGGTTAGCGCACACCACCACTACCTATGGTGTAGTGGTAGTGTCAAATTATTTCCTGTTTGGTACTGATTTGCAGTAGGATTAGCCTTTCTACCCAGTCCAATCTAATTTAGTTTCTAGGAACTCTGCCTACTACTTGCATCTATTATTCCTGGTTAAAATTAAATACTTTACAATATCACCCTATAGTCCCAGTATAATGTTTTTCTATTCAGAATCACTCTTTAGAACCTATTCTATTGTTCTTCAAAGCAATATTCTCGTATTTTGCCTAGTGCCACCATCATCTCTATAATTGGTAAAGTCTTGCATACAATTGGCATTCCATTTGGATGGCAACTAAGAATTGACCTCCGTTCAGAAACCTTAAAAGGATGAGGTTTGCGGTTGTTGGAGATGGCCTTTTTTGCAGGGTTATCCCCAAACTTTTTGCTTCTTCCTCCCTATTTTTTCCCCTGACCTGTCTTTGTTGGTATTAGGACTCTGGGCACTTTCCCTCTGCTGATCAGTGCTAAAGTGCATGTGCTCTCTGTGTAAATTGTGTTATGGATTGGTGATTCCATGATTGGCATATTTGATTTACTAGGCAGTCCCTAGTACAGTGCACTGTGTGTGCCCTGGGCTGGTAAATCAAATGCTGCTAGTGGGGTTGCTGCTCTGGTTGTGCCACCCACAAAAGCAGCCCTTCAAAGGTTCCTCGGACCTGCCACTGCTGGGTCTGTGTGCAGTTTAGTACTCCCATGTTGACTTGGCAAGTGCAGCCACGTGCCAGGCTCTAGCATTCCCCTTTCTGACATATTGGTCACCCCTATGGTAGGCCCAAGGTACCCCGTGGGCAGGGTGCAGTGTATGTGAAAGGTAAGACATGGCCTGCTGTGTGTGGCATGTTCTGATAGTGAAATACTGCCATTCTCGTTTTTCACTATTGCAAGGATACCTGTTCCCATAGGGTTAATGGGGAGTTTGCTTATAACCTATTATAAACATAACTACCCCTGGGAACAAGGTAGGGAAATAAAGTTTAGTTTGCCTGAACTGTTAAAATACATCTTTTAGTGAGGGTGATATTGACATTCTGTGTTTGAAAATACCACTTGTAGAATTTTCTTGCTTAGCTATTCAGTGTACCTCTGCTGTTGTGTATTGACTGTCCGGCTTTGGGGTGACAGGGGCTGGGGATTCTGGATGGGGCTGGGCTGGATGGAGCTGGGCTGCATTTAGAGTAGGGGGAGAAGATTTCCTTTCACCTGAATAGCCCTAGTCTGCCTCCGACAATGCTGTCGCCACCTCCTGCCAGGAAGTTGCACCAGAGAGGACAGAACTGGTTCTGGTTCTGGCTGGGTAAAGACACTCTGCCTCCAGAGAACAAAGGATTTTGCGGTATAAATATTGGGGCCCAGACCCCAGAACTTTAGAACTCTTTTGGACCAAGAAGACTGCCAAGAAGAAGAGCTGGGGAAGCTGTGAGGAGGAACTACCACTTTGCTGAGTGCTTTGCTGTGTTGGTCTGCAGTGGCTGCCTATGTCTTGACCGTTAAAGGACTGGACTGAACTTTCTGCAGCTTCTCTATTGAGTATGTCCAAAGGGCCTGAAATAGAGATTGCCTCCTGTTCTGAAGTTTCAGGGAGTGCAAAGACTTCACTGGGTACTGCTTCAGGAACTGCTGTTTCAGCTGCCGCAGAGAAGGGAAGCGCACCAGACTCCGTCGCTGGCGACATCGCAAACCGTACTGTCCGCATCTCGCACCACAACCCTGGTCTCCCAAGCGACCGACACCACCGAGGTGCTGCTTGCACCGTGGCCTGTGGGCTCACACCGCCTCGCTTCACTTTGCCATCCTGATCTCGCTGACGCTGTTGCTGACTTCGACACCCGTGACCGCATTGTGATTGGGGGTACTGCTCGTAAGTTTCACGACACACACCCAGCTGGGCCGACCGATGCCAGCTCCCGCTAACCGGCTCTGTTGCAGCATTGAGCACCTTCTCGTCCTGGACCGTAAGACTTGGCCTCACCTACACCGTCTGGACGATCGTCACAGAGTTGCTGCCTGCACCGCATCAAGAGGACACTGCACTACTTCCATTTTGCAACGCAACCGCGATGATTGCCATGACCGGCTCGCAACACTGTGTCAGCCGCAACAAGAAAGGTACTGTTACTGAGTCTGTCCCCGCTTTCGCTGGCTCATAGCGACTTAGTCGGCTAGAACTGTTGAACTCTGTTGTTTTCAGCATTGCATCCTTTTGTAGTGTTTCCACTGTATTACTGTTGGTTATGTGCAAATGCTTTACACACTGCTTCTAAGATAAGCCTGACTGCTCATGCCAAGCTACCATGGAGGTGAGCCAGGGTTATTTTAGGAGTGTAACTCCCTTACCCTGACTAGGAAGAAGGGTCCTTACTTGGACAAAGGTGCAAGCCCCTGCCAACTAGAGACCCCCATTTCTAACAGCGGGGTTCTTTTTTTTTTTTTGTATGTGTTTTTTAAATTATTATTAACAAAAGCAGAGACTTGCATGATGATAGCTCACCGGCTGAAGCTTCCTCTTGGCTAACCTTTTACATAATGGTGCAAGGTTGTGGGGCATACATGTGTTTTTGCTCAGTCATCTTTTAGACTTTTACTAACTTATGCTACATAATAAAAACTTGTGATTCCACTTGTGTGGACTGAATTGTATTTTCTTAGATTTTTCAGCAGCAATTTCTTGATCTAATTGTGTCTTCAATGCGAACATACAGATTTCAGAAAGTCTTCTTTTGTTAAAGACTATTTAGCTACGGATAATGGAGGAGGGGATCCTCAAATCATGTGTTTGAAATTGGAGGTCTTTGTTGTAAACTGTTCAGGAGTCATTAAGTGCCTTGCTTTTTTGGCTTAGTCAATCACAGTTCATTTCCTTGCGTTTTCTTACTGTGCAGTCTCTTCTTGGAAGCCGTGGTTTTATAGAGGGTTAACAAGGTTGTCATGTAGGCTAATTACAATTTTGGCAGTTCTATTCCAGATCTTGTGTTCCACTGAACTTTCCCTGGGCCAAGCAGTAGATTTTGTGCCTCTGACTTAATAGGACAGTCCCTGTGGTGTTAGATTAAAAAAAGTAACCTTGATGAGGACATACCACCACAACATTTTAGGGGTTTAAAAGTATTTACTTAGGTGGAGTATATCAAATGGACATGAGGTGTGGTGTTAAAGCCGGTGCTTGCACGGAGTACTTTGTGGGTTGGTATTTAAGCCATAGGTAGGTAGAGAGCAGCATTATGGGCTTGCATCCTATATAGAATAAAGGTTAAATAGGGTCGTTTGTTGCATTGATTAAATAGTCCGGGGGAGGAGGTAGAAGTGTTATATCACCAAACCCTTCCATTCATTCACAGCCGTGTTTCAGGAGGTCTCGCCCCGTGTATCCACTTCCTTTCAGGTTGGCTATTTAAGTTTGTATAATGGGTGCTCATGTCCTCCTATGACCACCATCTCCTTTAACCAGTTGGAGTGCTTGGAGACTAGTGAAGTTCTTCAAAATCTAATATGCATACCTTAGTGACAGCAAGAGCCTTAGCTGGCAATCTCCTCCTGTGCATGTTTTACCTGACAGTGTTTGCCAAGGTATGTAACTGGTGTGAAGGGACAACCGGGGCCAGTAGAAGGTCCCATAGAAGATTCTATTTGGGACCATTGTTTTTTTAGGCTGGAAAAATAATATGATGTGCAGTATGTCCCACCTGGCTGCCCCTCCAACAGGTCGATGCCAGGCTCATGTGTCCAGCGTGCAGTCTAAGTGAAGAACAACACCACTCGTGTAGTATTTTAAAGTACCTGAATTTAAGATTGGCCTCCCTTGGCTATTGCTATGGAGAAGTAAGTCAAGTCAAGTCAAAAATTTGTATAGCGCGCTACATACCCAGAGGGTCTCAAGGTGCTTGAAGAAGGGTGGGAAATTATTTGTCAAATATCCACGTTTTAAGTTGTTTTCTAAATGCTAGGTGGTTCTGAGTGAGGCGAAGGTGAGTGGGAAGTGAGTTCCAGGTTTTTGCTGCCAGGTAGGAGAAGGATCTACCTCCCATGGTAGTTTTGTTGATGCGAGGTACAGTGGCAAGGGCTTGGTTGGAGGATCGTAGCTGGCGGGAGGGGGTGTAGAAGGACAGTCGTGTGTTGAGGCATTCGGGTCCGATTCCGTAGAGTGCTTTGTGTGCGTGGGTTAGGAGCCGGAAAGTAATCCTCTTATTGATAGGGAGCCAGTGGAGGTTTTTCAGGTGACCAGAGATGTGTTCTTTACGCGGGATGTTTAGTATGAGCCTGGCTGAAGAGTTCTGGATGCGTTGGAGTTTTTTCTGGAGTTTTGCGGTGGTACCGGCGTAAAGGGTGTTTCCGTAGTCCAGTCGGCTCGTGATCAGAGCGTGGGTGACCGTTTTTCTAGTTTCGGTGGGGATCCAACGAAATGTTTTTTTGAGCATGCGAAGAATGTTGAAGCAAGATGAAGAGACGGCGTTGACTTGTCTGTTCATCGAGAGGGAGGAATCCAGGATGACGCCTAGGTTCCGTGCGTGGTCTGTCGGATGGGTGCTTTTCCAAGGGCCTCAGGCCACCAAGAGTCATCCCAGGCGGAGGGGGAGGTGCCTAGGATGAGGACTTCTGTTTTGTCTGAGTTCAGTTTCAGACGGCTGTGTTTCATCCAGTCGGCTACTTCTTTCATTCCTTCATGCAGGTTGGTTTTGGCGGTGTTAGGGTCTCTGGTGAGAGATAGGATCAGTTGAGTGTCGTCGGCGTAGGAGATGATGTTGAGGTTGTGTTGGCGTGCGATGGCCGCGAGGGGGCTCATGTATACGTTGAAGAGGGTGGGGCTGAGTGAGGATCCTTGTGGTACGCCGCAGATGACTTTCGTGGCCTCTGATTTGAATGGTGGGAGGCGGACTCTCTGGGTTCTTCCGGCAAGGAACGAGGTGATCCAGTCCAGTGCTTTTCCTTGGATTCCGATGTTTCTGAGGCGTTGTAGTAGGGTGCTGTGACAGACTGTGTCGAAGGCTGCGGAGAGGTCGAGGAGGATGAGGGCGACTGTGTCTCCATTGTCCAGTAGAGTTCGAATGTCGTCTGTTGCTGCGATGAGGGCGGTTTCAGTGCTGTGCTTGGCTCGGAAGCCGGATTGTGAGGAGTCGAGGGATTTGTTGGTTTCGAGGAATGCGGCGAGCTGGTTGTTGACCGCTTTTTCGATGACTTTGGCCGGGAATGGAAGGAGCGAGATGGGCCGGTAGTTTTTGAGTTCAGTGGGGTCAGCTGTGGGTTTCTTCAGGAGGGCGCTGAGTTCGGCATGTTTCCAGCTATCCGGGAAGGTTGCGGAGTTGAGGGAGCAGTTGATGACGTCTCGGAGGTGAGGTGCTATGATGGAGTCTGCTTTGTTGAAGATGTGGTGAGGGCATGGGTCTGTGGGGGATCCTGAGTGGATAGAGTTCATCAGACGGATGGTGTCCTCAGTGGAGATTGGCTTCCAGTCATTGAGGATGTTCAGGGGGGGTGGGGGTCCTGCAGGGGGTTGGGTGGGTTGGTCTTCGGGTCGGTTGTCGAAGCTGTTGTGGATGTCTGCAATTTTGTTGTGGAAGAATGAGGCTAGGGAGTCGCAGAGGGCTTGAGAGGGGGTGATGTCGTTGGAGTTGGCTGAGGGGTTGGTAAATTCCTTGACGATGTTGAATAATTCCTTGCTGTTGTGGGCGTTGTTATCTAGTCGGTCCTTGAAGGCGGCTTTCTTGGCATTCCGGATCAGTTGGTGGTGTATGCGGGTGGCGTTTTTGAAGGCGTCCTTGGAGCTGGTGGATGGGTCTTTTTTCCAGGCCTTCTCGAGGCAGCGACAGAGTTTCTTGGATTTCTTAAGATCATCGTTGAACCAGGAGGCCTTCTTGCTGCCTAGTGTGATTTGTCGTTTTTTCAGTGGTGCTAGGATGTCGGCGCTGTTGGATAACCATTGGGTGAGGTTGGTGGCTGCTTGGTCGGGGTTTGAGGAGTGGGCTGGGGGGTTTAGAAGAAGCGATGAGGAGATCTGGTCGATGGTGATTTTGTTCCAGTTTCTTTGCAGAGTAGGTTGGGGGTGGTTGTTGGATGTGGACTTGTTGTAGGTAAAGTGAACGCAGCTGTGGTCAGTCCAAAGGAGAGCTGTGGTGTGGCTGAAGGCGACATGTTTGCTGGAGGTGAAGATAGGGTCGAGTGTGTGACCTGCGATGTGGGTGGGGGTAGTTGTTTAAGTCCGAGGTTGGCGAGGTTGTCCAAAAGGGTGGTGGTGTTGCGGTCGTTGTTCTTTTCAAGGTGAAAGTTGAGGTCTCCCAAAAGGATGTAGTCCTCGGAGGGGAGCGCGTGTGGAGTGATGAAGTCCGTGATGTCTTCACTAAATTGTGCGCGGGGTCCTGGTGGCCTGTAAAGGAGGGTGCCTCTGAGTGTGGTCTTGGGGTCGATGTGGATCTGGAAGTGAAGGTGTTCAGTGTTGGCGAGATTGGCGTCTGAGCTGGTTGAGATGCGGACCATTAGCTCTGCATCAAAACACTGGACTGAGAGTTTAGTCTGCCATTTGGTGCTGAATGCACTAGCTGTCTATGTCGAGGAAATATCCGTTATGGACACCACCCCTTTGATTTTGCCTCAGTCTGAAATATGTTTATATGGGTGACGTGGGTAGAGGAAGCTGGAGGGTCTTGTGTAGAGCGAACATAGTGGGTAAGTTGCTTCTTTCCACAATTAACTGGGATGCAGCCTGTAGGACTAGTTCGCAATCCATAAAGCAAATTGCTGTCTCTTTTTAGTCTTTCCAGAACAATTCCCTGTTGCCTACTTTGAGGTTCGCATTTCTCACTAGTGGCACTCCCGAATACGGGAAAAGTTAATTCAAAGTTTTTTGTGAACATTTTACCAGGCCATCACAGCCGAGTGCATAAGAGGGTTAGTGCTAATGGGGGTAATGTAGCGGTGTCTGGATTGATAGAAAATTAATCTGGCTGCTTGTTTCAGGGTCATTTGGAGTCTGCAATGTAGGCCTTTATAGAGACCTAGATAGAGAGTTGGCATAGTCGATCCGAGAGATGACTAGAGCCAGGACGGCTTGGACAAGGGCCCCCGCGGTAAGGATTTTTCAAGTTCTTCGAGGTTGCAGGAAGAAGTGACTGCACCTAGCTGGGGCTCCATAGAGAGATCCTCGTTGCTGTGTACCCCAAGACTCTTTACTGCTTTCTAGGGCTGTGGCATAGCATCCATCGCTGTAATTTTTACATCAGTTTTTAGGTTTCGCCTGGGGCCGGAGCTCCTAGCTCCGCCCAGGAGAAATCTTATGTCTCTACAGTGTGGGGCTTAGTACCGCCTCTGCTTCCATTGGCTAGCTCCATAAATGGAGGCTAGCCATTGGAAGCCGGATCTGTCCGTCAAGGCCGGACCAGATTCGCGGGCGTTCCCGCGATTTTTTCTCATCCTCCCCCTTCCCTACGTCATACGGCGGTGGGCGGTGGTTTATTTTTTTTGTGTTTAGGTTTGTTTGGGCATTTCTTTGAAGATGGCGCCCGGTGGAGAGTGATTTCAGCCCCTGATGCAACACAAATAAGAGCTCCTCAGCTCGCAGGAGCCGCTAAGCGTTTTTCTTAAACCTATCCCGCCCCCCCTCCCGCTGTCCGTTCCGTCCCCCACACCCCCGCTGTCCGTGTCTCCGGCCGGTGGAAACCTCACGCACGTTCTTTCTGTGCCCGGCTATCGTTGGCTCCATACGGCTTGTGGCAGCTTTAGTTATCCACTGCTGTTCTTCCTGGTCTTTTTGCGGCTCGGGGTGTGCACTGACTCGGCATTTCCACTGTGCCCGCCGCATTTTCCATGGCTTCAAAAAAGCCGTCGGACGGGGAGCAGAGGTGAGCACTCTCCCTCTCCTTCCTACCGGCAGAAACAAGAAGCTCTCTTCTGGGGTGACAAAGGCCGGACTTTCAAAAGCGCCCGTGGAAAGCAGGGCAGGAAGCGATACCTCTGGTGAGGCATGTTCGACCGTGCAATCCGATGCCACGGGCTCCCCGGCTTTTACCGCACACCAAACAAAGTGTATTGTTTATTCGTCAACACAACGGCTACTGGAGGCTGGATCCCGCCTGCCTTCCCATACTCCGTAGCTGAATTACCAAGCCTGATGGTTAAAAACTCGCAAACAGGGCAGGGAGCGAGTCAACATTGGAGGCTGGCCGTAACTCTTTATGCTGAATTACCAAATCATGAAAAGGTTTCCTCCTCCTCATAGGCATCTGATATCTTTTTTAAGAGGGGATTTTCTGTGCTTTAAGGGTTGTTTTTTCACATTGGGTAAACTCATATTTCAGCCATCAAAGATGGGCTTAGAAGGCGCATTTAAGGGATATTACCTCCCGCTGTCCGTGTGCCCGTCCCCCCTCCCGCTGTCGTGAGCCCGTCCCCCCTCCCGCTGTCCGTCCCTCCCCCCTCCCACTGTCAGGTGATTCAGTTCACAAGTTTTCTATGCAAGTCCCAGTGCCCCCTCAGCCCCCGACACGATTCTACTTGGATCATTTCTACAGCGCTGGCTGATCCGGAGTCAGTCACTCTGTCTTCAGCACTGCGATCGTTTCCAGTCTCCTCTCTTCCATCTCCCATCTCAGCCCTCCTTACCCCCGCCCCCTTCCACCCTCCTTTTCTCCCATGGAATCTCGTAGCTTCATCTTGGCAGGCTGCCCCACCTTCACCTCTGATTCAAGGCGCTCCTCCCCCTCGTTTGTTTTGTCTGCACTTTCAGCTTTTAAGTGTTGTGCGAGACACGGCTGCTTGCACAGAGCTGGGTGAGGGATGGGCCTACAGCACAGGGCAAGGAGCTTTGTATGGAGACTTTGGTGTCCTGATGAGCAGGGTTGTAGCAGGGTGGTAGTGCAGGGTGGTAGTGCTGTGCGCCGCTGCCTTTGTACTCCAGTAAACTGCAACCGTGCACAGCGTGATTGTTTTTAATGAGATTTCAGAACATTTGCTGTATTGTTTATGTGGAGAAAAGCCTTGTTAAGCTAAAAGTGTGCCAGAGGGAAACATGAGAAGTGCCGCTTGCAGCAGATATTGGCACGGCCTGGGCAGCATGGCGGAACAGTGTGTTTGTGTAGCTCTGCTATCATATTCCAAAGCGCACCGTGTCCTTATGCGCCTGGATCCACTGTGCAGTTCATGATGACACACGTGTGGTTGCCTCAGGAATTTCAGGCACATAAGGGGATTTGGGAAAGGAAGCTAGCTGTGAGCGCAACGCAACGAGGATGCACTTTACATAAGAGGGGATTTTCTGTGCTTTGTTAAGGGTTGTTTTTTCACATTGGGTAAACTTATATTTCAGCCATCAAAGATGGCCTTAGAAGGCGCATTTAAGGGATATTACCTCCCGCTGTCCGTGAGCCCGTCCCCCTCCCGCTGTCCGTGTGCCCATCCCCCCTCCCACTGTCAGGTGATTCAGTTCACAAGTTTCTCTATGCAAGTCCCAGAGCCCCCTCAGCCCCCGACACAATTCTACTTGGATCATTTCTACAGCGCTGGCTGATCCGGAATCAGTCACTCTGTCTCCAGCGCTGTGATCATTTCCAGTCTCCTCTCTTCCATCTTCCATTTCAGCCCTCCTTACCCCCGCCCCCTTCCACCCTCCTTTTCTCCCATGGAATCTCGTAGCTTCATCTTGGCAGGCTGCCCCACCTTCACCTCTGATTCAAGGCGCTCCTCCCCCTCGTTTGTTTTGTCTGCACTTTCAGCTTTTAAGTGTTGTGTGAGACACGGCTGCTTGCACAGAGCTGGGTGAGGGATGGGCCTACAGCACAGGGCGAGGAGCTGTGTATGGAGACGTTGATGTCCTGATGAGCAGGGTGGTAGTGCTGTGTGCAGGAGTAATGCTGCAGGGAGGAATGTGGTGCTGTGTGAAGCAAACCTTTTGTTATCATTTCGGTGGGTTCTGCTGGGTGGAAAACAGTAATGCTGAGGTGAGCACATCCCAGTGCTGTGAGGAGCAGTGATGCTGTTTTGAGGAGAGTGGATAGTGCTGTGTGTAACAGTTATTGTACAGGGAGCACATTGCACCATTCCTGAGCTGGGAGTGCACCGCTCAGTTCTTCCGTAAGTACGGTGTGTAGTGTCCTGTTGAGCCTTCATGCTGTAGTTCCAAAAGTCCATGCTGATGTACAGCACTGCAAGTGGATACGGCTATGCCTGATGAGAGTAGCCCATATTATCAAGCAGTATGCTTTCTGGAGGGAGCCTTATTGGGCAAACTGAAATCAAGATGATCGTCAAATGAAGCGTGATCCAAGTCTGTTACTGCCAAGGAGGTCTGTGATGAGAGGGCACAGCATGCAGCCTGCCCAAACAAGGTTTTGTAGTTCACTGCACACAGCCAGAACATGCTAGGATTACATGGTAAGATATCTGCCTATTGTAGAAAGAGTTTACTGTGAGATCACTGTCTGCTGTCAGAACATACTAAAACTGCAGATGTAAGGCCCAAACATGTCAGCACAAGATTCTGTAGTTAGTTTACTGTGTGCACCCAGAACTTGCAAGGACTGTATGGTTTGGTGGCTGCATGCCGCAAGAATGTGTGAAGATCGCGCTGGCATGGTCCAACAATGCGGCCGACTCTCACAAGAACTTAGTGGTGAGGTTACTGGATTCAGATACAGCATGCCAGTATTGAAGAGCGAGGTTGCTGCAAGCAGCTGTGACAGGTGATGTCTGTTGAGGCGAAGTCCATACACACAAGCGGCCCACACTAGGATTGTATTGGTGGGTTAGTGAATGCAGTCAGCCTACACAAGAAGTGGTTGGAGAAGGAGGGCCCTATATGCATCCAGGACCTGTGAAGGTGGCAGAGGGGAGGTCACAGCCACCCTCTGACAGATTCTGATTCGGCATCCTCATGAAGTCAGAGTACCTCAATGTTGCATGATAAGGTAATTATGCTGCCAGAACACACGAAGCTTCATTAGATGAGGGCGTTGCATGTAGTCAAAATCATGGCAGAGCTGTACTGTGACATGCTGTTGGTGGATGCAAACTGAATATGGATTGCTTTGTGGCTATTTCTGTGCTTGCAAGTAGCTGCCTGCACATGCAGTGACTTGATGTTGGTGCTTGTTTAAAGAGAGATGAACCCTCTCACTGCTTGGATGAGTTAGAGTGAGGGATGCGACTAGAGGGCTTCTCACACACACCCTTGTCCAATCTCATTCATCTCTCTTCCTTGGTTTTCTGTCTTTATTTTTGGTCCCTTGTTTTTGTAGTTGCTTTCCTAAAACGGATCCTTTTAGGTTTGTGGGTTGTGTCGCACATTGCCTAGTTAACTTTGCAAAAGTCGTTATCTCTTTATATTAAAGTGTGCTGAGTTTGGAGGACTAGGCGACAGGGGATGTGTGTGGATCTCTGTAGAATAACTGCTAAGTCGTGCACCATTCTGTGATGAGCCTCTCTACCGTTTTTATTATCCATTCCATGAGGGATCCCAGACGTGGTTCCTAGGGTTATTTAAAATAAGGTTTTGATGTTCTTCATGTGCTAAGCCCGTTGTAAGACACAGCCTCAAACATTTAAAACACTGCCAAAAGTTAAGCCTGTTTTGAATTATATGCATTTTTTCTTTACATTTTTGCACTTTTTTTTTTGTGACCCTTTTTTGCTCAGTTTCCAAGTACTTAGAAATTACTTTTTAAGAGGTTATCTGTAATGACATGGCTGGTACTCCTCGACTACATACTTCTCTTTGCTTCAAAAGCTGCTAGTGGATGTCTAGCTCGTGCCCCGCCTGGAGAGTTGCCCGAGTGTGAAGGTGAGGGTGGTGGAGCTAAGAAAAGGTTCCTGAAATGGCTCTATGTACACACAATGTATGTGTCTGCTGGCACTTTGGAGTTAGGAGTGCAGTTGTTCCTTTTAGGTGTGCATATCAGACACGTAGGTTGCAGTTGATGTTTGTCCTGTACCGTGTATCTTTGTGACAGCACACAGCAGAGGGGTGCCAGTGCAGATGATGGGCATCCGCCCCCTAGTTCCCCTTCCCCTGGCTGTGCTTGCTCCCCTGCAACCTGGCTGTGCTTGCTTTCGTGCCACCTGGCTGTGCTTGCTTCCCTGCCCCCTCGCTGTGCTTGCTTCCCTGCCCCCTCGCTGTGCTTGCTTCCCTGCCCCCTCGCTGTGCTTGCTTCCCTGCCCCCTCGCTGTGCTTGCTTCCCTGCCCCCTCGCTGTGCTTGCTTCCCTGCCCCCTCGCTGTGCTTGCTTCCCTGAGTGTGTGTGGGTGGGTGTGTGTGGCTCTGGGTGGGTGTGTGTGGCTTTGGGTGGGTGTGTGTGTGGCTCTGGGTGTGTGTGTGTGGCTCTGGGTGTGTGTGTGTGTGTGGCTCTTAGTGTGTGTGTGTGTGTGTGGCTCTGGGTGTGTGTGTGTGGCTCTGGGTGTGTGTGTGTGTGGCTCTGGGTGTGTGGGTGTGTGTGGCTCTGGGTGTGTGGGTGTGTGTGTGTGTGGCTCTGGGTGTGTGGGTGTGTGTGTGTGTGTGGCTCTGGGTGGGTGTGTGTGTGGCTCTGGGTGTGTGTGGGTGTGTGTGTGGCTCTGGGTGGGTGTGTGTGTGGCTCTGGGTGGGTGTGTGTGGCTGGCTCTGGGTGTGTGTGTGTGGTAGTAATTGCTGTCTGCTGAGGTCTCACATTTGCGAGAGAATAAGCCAATGGCAATGTAAATGACAATGCCATTTATTTATGTTTTATCAAAACCAACACATAAATACAAATTTTGTCATTTACAATGCCAATATCTCTAACTTTTCCAAAGGCGAAACCATTGCATTGTAAATGCTTGTTTAAGAGTGATATGAACTGTCAGTGGCGTGGTCCAAAGCGTCTTTGCTGCGATTAGAAATTGGTGCTGCCACTTACACAGCCCTGAATGTTTTGCACAGTAATTCTGAAACGTTGAGTTTGCTAATGTTGTAAAGCTGTAGGGGAATGCCTAGTATCTGGACCATGACCGTAGAATGAGCGCGAGCAGGACTAGTTCCATGATGAGGCCCATCTTGGGGTGTGTGGTTACACCTCTCTCCCCCCCCCCCCCACTACACATTTAACAGATGTGACCCCTACCTTTGGAAATTTGACTTTTTTAATGTCACCAGGCTCTATAGATGCGAACACATTTGTGCTAAAACTGTCATATTTTACCCCGTATGTTGCCCTTTATAAACTCGTGTGATTAAATTTTACTGAAATTATTATCGAGCTTCAGTATTTTGTAATAGCAGTTTCTTGTTATAAGTTTGAATGCAGAGGGTTATCTAACTCTGGTGCAGCGCTGCTATTTTTATGATTTCTGTAAAGCCATAATTGTGCCGTTTTCCCACAAGCATGGCACATTTAGTGTATGTATAGAAAGTTAGTTCACTGCATCTCGTGAAGAGCGCTCCGATAGCACGTGTCCTCTATTAAAATTATTTTCCATTGCAGCCATGCACGCACACCAAGCTACATACCGTTGTAATGAATGACCTTCAGTGGTGTCTGCAGCGGCACGGCTTGTCAGCTCGTGATTTCCTAGTGTATTTACATGTTAGTAAATTGCGTACTCTTCTTTGTGCTAGAGCGCATAGTCAGAATTGTGAGTAGTTTAACGCCATTTTTCCCCATCTAATTGTGCTTCTTGGCACCATGTATGTGAATGTAGTTCTCAGTAAAGTTTCGGGTTCATTTTGTTTATTTGCTGTTCTTGAAAAATATGTACTATATTAATTCATTAAGTTGAGATGAAGGATTTCAATTTTGTGCGCGCTAAGTTCTTTAAACTCGGCACAGGTTACTTTGTCGGTTATAGCCCCACATTTACAAACCGTTTAGGGTGTTGAAATTGTGTAATGTGACTTTGACATCGATATGTGCTTTAACTGATTGTGCTTTACGCCAGTTTTCCAACATTTTTATATTGCTGCTGTAGTTGACTTAGGCTTCAGTTTTTTTTTTTTGCTAAGACATTATTGTTTTGTTCTGTTGTGTGTGTTTTTTTTCCGTTTTTTTTCAAATTCTAATATTTACTAACCGACTTATTACGGTTAGACTCCTAGTAAGTCTAGTTTTGGTACGCCTCTATGGTATGTATCTTAGCCAGACAATCCCTGCAGTTTGAACGTTCAACTGCTTACCTGTGGATTTCTGGATCTTAGTGTTCGAAGCTCACTTCTGATTTTGAATTGAGGCCTATAGGTGGCCTTACCAGCAATGAAATGGGTTGCATGTAAAAGAATGCTTGTGTCTTGCTTCAGGAACAAAAGTGTTCAGCTTTCTTGCCACAAAGTGCCATTTGATGTTTTCATTGATGGGTCAGTTGGTGGGTCAAATAGAAGTACTTGATAAGGCTTCGTAGAAGTCCGACATTTGCAACATGTGTGCATATCTGAAGTGCTTCTAAACTGAATCACAGTGACTAATATACCTCCTGTGCTATTGAATAGATTTCCTGAGTGCAATGAATGGTCTTCAAAGGTAGGTAAACACATCCTTGGTGGTTCTAAAACCTATGTGGCTGCTAAAACACACCTTTTTTGACATATTAAGAGGGGCACAGAAAAGAAGGAAAAAAATGATTTATATTTAATTTAAATGTGATTTTGTTGTTGTTTTCTCTCTCCTTTTTCTTATTAGCATAGGAAATGCAGGGAAACAAATCTATTAAACTCTAAACATCGAAGATCAAACCTGTTGGGTCCTGGAACCCAATTGGTGTGTTTTTTTTAAGCCCCCACCCCTTTAGAGGTTTGGGTGCTACTTTCATGCCCATCACATTTCTTCTGTAGTACAAATAATGTGAATGTCACGTCTCCACACCATGGACAGGGAATCCCTTTTGGTGTTGGCGCTAGAGGGATTACCTTTTGTGGGCCCTTACCTCTGTCTGCTATGGGGACCTGCTTCTCAAGCAGCCTGAGGCTTTTATTGTGCTCGAAGGACTATTAGTGGACCATGGCGTCTCCCAGGCATTTTCAATTGTTCTATCCTCTCCTGACTGAGGGATATTAGTCAACCCTTGTTTGCAGCCTAGAGGGACATGAGTTTACTATGAATTAGCTCTGCTTATGGAAGGGAGGGGCAAGAAGCACACAAGACACCAGGGCAATGTTGAGAAATGTGCCTTTTCTGCAAGGTCACCCGGAATATTTTTTGCCCCCCTCTTTTTTTTTTTTTTTGGTAGGCTATAGAGCGTGCTAATATTGCCTTAATATATGGTACCTAGCCCTGTAAGATAACTCTCTCCTTTTGGGCTGCATTCTTCGTTGTGCCACCCACTGCAGTGACAATGCAAACCTGACTGCATGCATACCACCATAGCCTGCCTGTGCAGGGTTCAATTGCAAGTTTGATGTGTCCAAATGACCCATTTTGACAGGCCTAAACACTCCTTTTTTCTTTTAACTATCAGGTTACCCCAAAGTAGGTCTTCCTTCACATTCAGGCATGGTGTATGGTATGTAGGAAAAGGACACGTAAAAGGTGAATGTTAAACATGTCCTTATGGTGAAAAGGCCCGAAAGGCTATTTTCACTCTAGCAATGGTTAGCTGTTCCATTGGAAAGCATTGAGATACAATATTCAGTTTAATGCATGTTATCTCTGCATAGGAAACCACTAGAGGGCCCTTTTTTAATAGTTAAACAAAATCCAATGTAATGATGAAGTGGTAATGTGTCTATTACAAAATAAAGAACTTTAGAAAATCTACCTTTTTGCCTGCCTAAAGCTTATAAGCCATTTCAGTGCCTTCCAGTTGTCACTTGGCAGCTGATGGCTTTTCTGTGGTGAGATGTGAACTGCTCCCAGGAGCAAACAATTGGCTGACCTGAATTTGCAGATATGGCCCATCTGGTGGTGATAGATTATGCAGGGGAGGCTGGGAGGATTCCTTGCGACATTCAAGTTTCAAATCCTGTTTGAATGTAGTATCCTGCTGGGCAGGTCTGTTGGGTTTTACATCTAACATTTGAGATGCACTTTAAAGGCGGGAAACCACGCCAAATCACTCTTTGTATACACTGTCTGGTTCCTGAAAGCTCAGCTATGATTGTCCCTGGTTTTTGTCTCAATTTTGTGGTGGGGTACAGGGACGACCTAAAACTGTTTTTTTGTTGTAGATGTGGGAGGACACCAGGATAACCATAGTACACTCCCATACACCCACAGCCCTTGGACCCCACATTTAGTGTTGCCAAAGATTTTGCCATTTTTAAAGTGCTCAATGTTGGTAGTATTTGAACGGTAACCTCTGCGGCATTAATAACCATCTCCCAGGGCCATTCCCACCCTCACGCTTGAGCTAAACTTCACTGTGGCACCACCAGGCATCCATTTCTGAACACTCCTGGGCCTCAGGAGGACTGAATCTGCTGCCTGTAACCTGAAAAGAAGCCTGAAGGACTTGAGCTGTCATCTCTTGTACCCAGGACAAAGAAGTGGACCCACAGGGCCCTGTTAAAGCAATGGGAACACAACAAGCTCCAATGTGCCTTTTCTTGCTATTGACCAATGGCAACTGGACCCTGCTGTTTGGTCTCGGCCTTCCACCAATTGGTCTCAAAGTGCCTCCCCTGAAGTCCAGGATGGCTTTAGAAGCGTACTCCTGTGGTGGGTTGAAACGTAAAGGACTAGAGTTGAAAGGTAAAATCTCTGACCAGGGCGAACATTGCTAGTGAATCTGACCCGTGCTTCATTGCGGGCAGTCTCAAGTTGCCACTAGGCAGCGTGTGGGGCCAAAGAAGAATCTGAGTCCCACGTTTTCTTTTTTTGACCAACTTATAAAACCATACGGCAACGTTGGCTTATCCAACTTTGCAAAAACTTGGGATTTACACATTACAAAGAGGCCCTCAGAATACTTAAGAGTAATACTTCTACCCCAGTTGTATTCTCAGTTTCACGCTTTATTGATGCCATGTGGCGAAGGAGAAGATCTTATCTGTAGAAAAAATTCTTACCTGTGGAAACGACTTATGAACAGTATCGATGTGTTTTTAATGCTGTACAGTTTTTAAATTGTTATACTTGTATTTATTATTAGTGTTATGTTTTTAAGTAATGATTTGGATGGTTTCTATGTATCTTTTATGATCTACGATCGAAATAAAGATTATTTGACTGACTGGCTGCTAGGTCCTGTTCTACATCGATCATTGACTATAATTGGCACTTTGGGCTTCATGGCGCATCTAATTAAAACGTTCAAAATTCATATCACCAGTTCCCCTTATTGGATTTTTGTAATTTTAGACTTAAATTTCGCTCTATTTGGGGGATTTTTACTGTTTTGCATTTCAACTTCATTATTTTAAGTACAGCATAAATACATTGGATGGTGCCTGTTAGTTGAGCCTATCTGTTTTATGCCATAGGAAGCAGGGGGTTAGGACAGGTTAATTTACTGACTTTAGGGGCGTACCCTGTTAATGATTGTGATTATTACTTGAGGTGGGTACATGCTCTCCTCCACTAATAACCCAATTTCCTACAGGCCATATTCCATAAAGTGCCCTGGGAATGGGGCGCAATGGGATTGCCCTTGGGGCACTTTGGTATCCTAGAAGAAGCCTCAAGTGCTTATGCAACCCAGTTTATATATGAAACTGCTCGCTTACATCTTGCGCTATCATGATCATGCAGGGAGGATCCCTCCTTTGCATGGAGGCTCAGTACCATGAAAATGATGGAATGCTTTCCCTTTGCAGCCTAGCCATATTATGTGTAAAGGCAGTGATGGAAAAGACCTTCTGTCATGGGCATAGATTTTTGCACTACATGGAGAGCACACGGAGGGTGGCCTTTGGGGGTGGGGGATCAGAGAGGTACCAGGACCTTCCTGCATGCTGGTGTAATAACACACTTCACCTTCATTTTGGAGGGAGAGGGGCCTTGTTCCTTCTTCAAAGAGGAGCTGTTCCACCTCCAACCTGCTGCCCGCTCTTTCACTAATGCACTCCGCTCTGTGCAGGTGAAAACTGAGAAACCATGCACCCATATTGTAATTCGGGTCTATGGATTGGTGGTTTTTCTTTGTCTCTCCTCCACTCCTGGTGCCCAAGAAACAAAATACTGAACTAATCCTCAAGCCAAGTGAGAGGGTTTTTAGAAAGATTAAAATTCTGTGAAAAAATCTTTCTCTGTTCTCTTTTTAGGACCCTTATTACAGGTAATAACACCACCTGCACAAGCGGTGTACCGTCTTTATGTAGAGAAGTATGATAACACAGAATAGTAGATAACTTATTATAGATTGAGAATTCCCTGTATTTTAGACTAACCGAGGTCACTGTGTTTTAAAAAAAAAAACCTTTTCAAAACACCTCCTGAATCGCATAATGTAGTTGGTAATCCCAAATTTTGACTCTTAAAAATAAATGCTGTTCCTAAATTCAGATTCTTGGGACTATTTCAAAACCTTTCTTGCTTTCCTTCCTTCCTTCCTTCCTTCCTTCCTTCCTTCCTTCCTTCCTTCCTTCCTTCCTTCCTTCCTTCCTTCCTTCCTTCCTTCCTTCCTTCCTTCCTTCCTTCCTTCCTTCCTTCCCAACCAATTTGGTGCACCGATGATGCTGAATCAAAATTCATAGGTGGCAGCTCAGGGTACTTGTATGTTTCTAGACGACTAACAAACTATGTACTACCAAAAGAGTCACTGAATGCAACAGTCCATTAATTTTGTAGATTGGATATTAGGATTGGATATTAGGGGGCGGGGTGAGGGAGTACAGATGGAAACATTGTCAGCTATTTCTATAATAGTTTCTTTTGTCAAACCATGAGCACCCCTTGCTGAAATGCAATTCAAATTTTTAGAAATGTAGAACTTTGGGCCTGACCACGACTTTGTTGCACTGGCTATTTGCCGACACAGCACTGCCAAAGCCATTTTGCCTTTTTTTCCCACGTATTTAAATTGCAGGTTCTGCTCCGCATATTGCATTGCTCTTCTCCTGCGCCACCGCCAGAGAGCGGCGGTACCTGGAGAAGCCGGCGGTCCACCGACAGAACAACTCTGAGTTGGAATCCGGCCGACGGACCACCGCAACTTGTAATCGGGCCCTGTGTGTGGTTTTCTTTTTAACTTTATTTTTAACAACCATGTGCACAGCGCTTCAAAAATGGTTGCTACAAGTTGACAGTTTTAGCACAGCACCCTATTAAAAAAAAAAATAAAGTTAAAAAACAAGGGGGGGCATGTCCCAGTGGATGGGGTCCCCGGGGCCGAAAATTGCCCGAGTGGGGGCCACTCTGCTCCCCACCTTTCAAGTAGTAAAATAAAGTCTAGTCCCCGGGGAATGGGGAGCATGGGGCGGAAATCGGCCCAGGAGGGAGTAGGCGCGGCACCTCTATGGTGCTTTTTTAAATATTAGTTTTAAAACATTTACAAAAAAGATCAGGCTCCGGGGCCCAAATTGGACCAGGGAAGGAGGGCCACGTGTCCCCTCCTTCCTTAAAAAAAAAAAAAAAAACTGGCATCTCGCAGGAAGCCTCGTCCCCTTTCTTCACTACAAATGCGCCTCCTGGCTCATTACTAGTTGGGGGATGAAAACCGCTCAGCAAATTCACTGTATGGGACTTACTAGAGGTAACAGGAGGACTTGTTGGCCCTAAGGACCCTCGGGAGCCATGGGGACTTTATCCCCTAACTAGTAGTGTGCCGGGAGGCGCGTTTGCAGTGGTGGAGAAAAGGGGCGTGGCCTCTGATAACTTCTCATCCTTTTTTGGGGACTTACTGAAGGCAACAGGGCGGGTAGTTGGCCCCAAGGATATCCTTCGAGTGGCCAACTACCCCTCGTGTTACCTCCGGTAATTCCCACACAGTGGGATTCCTAAGAGGTACCTCCTGTAAGTCCTACACAGAAGAATTCCTGAGAGCTGGTGGAAGACCCACCCTCTTTCTCCACCACTCTGCAAACTTGATAGCGTTACAGTTGGGAGTTAGCATTTTAAAAACCTTAAAAGGTCACTGGAAAAAAACCAAAGGTTACACAGACGTTATAGTTAGGCTTCCATTTCACTCTTACAACTCCAGAGAGACTCAGCAGTTATATAGTTAGCTGAGCTAACTATAACTCGCACCTCACAATGCACTACTCGTGACCACGCATATTACATCAAATATGACCTGGTCAGTGACATCACGGAAGACATCACCTAGTGACGTTTGAGTGTTAATTTTTTTTATATATAAAAGTACTTTAAAGTATTCACTTCATTGGCGCTGACCTGTGTCGTCAAGGTGTTCCGTCCTCAGCCTTCTGTGCAGTAAATTCACTGTGATTTCATGCCAGCGTGACGGTTTCTCTGATCATGGTCAGGATTGTTGTTGAGATATATATATATATATATTAACGCTCCACTCACACCTGCCTGCCGCACTCAAAGGCTGGTGCCTGCTTGTCGGGGGTGCACCCGACATCAATATCGGCTCCAAAACATCCCTCACCTCAATCCAGCGGAAATCAGGTAGCAGCACTCACAGGGTTATATCCACAAATTTTATTCATCAAAAGAACGCGCTTTCGGCACTCGGCCTTCTTCAGTAATGAAGCGCGTGTGGCGGCAGACATCATCCATTTAAACTCATCACGTGTCATATTAACATAAAAGTATGACTCATTAGCGTAACTATGCCTGCCATCTTAGAATTGGTCATACATAACTTACAATATGATTAACTCAAATAAAACAGCGTAATGCACATCTCTTAAGACAGTTCATATATCCCAAGGACATTAAGTTCGCATACTCGTTCTAAGAGTATTCCGCCCTGAATGGGCATATCTTAATGCAAACATCTACATATATGCGTATGTACACAGACCCGCACGAACAGTGCTGTAATCTTGCCCATGATGGGCGAATGTCCCCTCAATCAAAATTACCGTGATTAGTACAGTACATCAACCAACGAAATATATCACATATCATAGTTCAATTACAACATTAAATAATGCATCATAGTATAAAAAGGGGGGCAAGGTTCACGATTCACAGTATAATCATATTAAATGAACTCCCAAGTCCTCATGCATATTAAGACCCAAAGGCATTTTGCTTTGCAGATCTATTATATATCGCGACTCAAGTCGCCTGAGTTTTTGTAACCTGTCTTCCCCCCTCACACTTATGGGGACAGAGTCTAGACAAAAATATGATAACAGATCCCTGTTACGTGCATGTTCCATGTCAAAATGTCTAGCTACAGGATAACTTACATCTGCATTCTGGATCGCTCTTTGGTGCTCTAAAATTCTCAACTTCACTGGATTCGTTGTGCTGCCGACATACCTTCTGCCACAAGGACATGTCAGGCAACACACAACGTATGGCGTGGTACAAGTGAGAAATTTTTGTATTTTTCTTGGTTTCTTAACCCCTGGCACGTTATAGTAAAAAATATGTTTACTCACTTTACACGCCTTACAGCGACCACAAGGAAAGAAGCCTTTCATGGGTTCAGACTTCGGTTTGTGGATATAACCCTGTGAGTGCTGCTACCTGATTTCCGCAGGATTGCGGTGAGGGATGTTTTGGAGCCGATATATATATATATATATATATTGCTATTAAGTCTGATGTTCAGTTCTATAGTTTTATGGGACATGTGTTGAGTCACGTGACACCATTGCACTTTAAATGTTGTTTGTCATTTAAAAACTTTATTCGTGATCAAGCCTGCTGTGTCAGGCGAAACGCGTCGAAAAGCGGCGTTAAAAGAAAATAAAAAAGTTTCACCATATTGGATGTCGTCTCCTCTTCGTATCTTGTGCTGAGGTTGTGTTTGGAATATATATATATATATATATATATATATATATATATATATATATATATATATATATTTATATTTATATTTCCAAAGCGGGAACAGACCACAACTCTTCGTATCTTGTGCTGAGGTTGTGTTTGGAATATATATATATATATATATATATATTTATATTTCCAAAGCGGGAACAGACCACAACTCTGGTTAGTTTCAAATATAGTGCAAATTTATTTTCTTCTCACCAACATGACGCGTTTCGACCGGGTTACCCCGGTCTTGATCACATGTGTTAGTGTGTGTATGTTTATATATATATATATATATATATATATATATATATATATATATATATATATATATATATATATATATATTTATATATATATATATATATATATATATATATATACACACACACACACATGTGATCAAGACCGGGGTAACCCGGTCGAAACGCGTCATGTTGGTGAGAAGAAAATTAATTTGCACTATATTTGAAACTAACCCGAGTTGTGGTCTGTTCCTGCTTTGGAAAACGCCGTGGTTGATGATACTCCATATATATATATCTATATCTATATATATATCTCCTACTGGCGGTCACCAGTAGGTAGTTATAGTTAGGATTATTTTCAATTCAAAATCTCAACATTCTATTGTGAATAACTTTTCATCAGTGATGTCATGAGTGATGTCACTGACCATGTCATGAGTGATGTACTATGTGACGTCATCAGCAGTGCATTGCACGCGCAAGTTATAGTGAGTCCAACTAACTATAACGTGGGAATTTCAATGGTTTTATGCGAGTAAAATTTTCGCCTAACTATAACTGATGTGAAACCTATGGTTTTTTCAGTGAATATACATATATATATATAGAGAGAGAGAGATATCTAGATATATTAGACACACACCCACACCAAGGTGTATTGATGAATAAGTGGGTGTATGTTCCTGTATTGATTGATTTAGTAGGTGCGTGACTGACTATATAAGCCATCTTACCGCCCCCCCACCTGTAATGTTCAACATTTATAGTTTATTACACTTACACCGCCGTTGCTTGCACATACTTTTCTTAAAGTGTTTCCCTTCCTTTATCGGTCTTGCTGAGTTAATGCATTTCTTCTACCATAACTTCTTTGGATAACCTACAATTCTTACACATAGAGATATTCTTGCCCTCACTCTGTAAGGCTGCTTTATCTGTCCTCTGTTGCTTTTTTGGGGGGGGGGGTGAGTGGGGGGGGGGGTGGGATTTTTTCTTTTATTTTTTTGCAACCAAACATTTTTAGGTTTTTCTTTTAAAACACTTTATATCCTGATCATCTTCTGCAGGGAGATGGGGAGTGAGCGAGCACACCTTCATTTGTCCAGCTTGACTGTATGAGTTCAACATTTTTAGGTCTCGCCCTGGTGAAAGCGCGCTCTCGCCGCGAGTACTATAGCTGTCAGCTCAGCCGACGAGTGGAGAAAAGAGCTGGCCACGTGCAGCATTAAGAAGCATGGCAGAGTCGGACTCCGACGCGCGCCTTAGGATTGGGTCACGCGCGTGAGCTTCTACTCTAGACAGCTTACGACGCACGCCTTGTAGGTTTCTGTTTTGTTTGTACTCCATGACGAGCAGCAACGGAGGCGGCGGAAGCGCTGGAGGAAGGGGTAATGCTTGTTTATTTTGTATGCGTGCAGCCGTTTGTCTATAATGCGCGCCCGCTTTTATATTTCTTCTTTATTTTTACTCTGTTTAAACAAAGCAAAACTGTTTGTGCAAAGTAATTTTGTGATGCGTGCGGTCACTTTAGAGTGTTGTTGCATATGAATTGTGTAAATTAGTCACCCCTGCGTTTTTTAACGGACACTCATTCTTGTGCGTCAGTGCTGTGAACCACGAGATGCTCTTGTTTTCGCTGAGTTAGAGCGAGACACATGTTCCCCGTCTCTGATAATGCGCCTCTAGCAGTTGAACGTGCGTGTAAACACAGAGTGAATAAACTGACCTTGTTCCCCAGGAAGTCTCTTCTTGGCGACAATGAAGCGTTAAAGGCATCTGAGTTTCTCTGCTACCTCTAGACGATGGATATGTGTGTGTTCGGTGCTCTTTGAGAGGAGTGCTCCCTGTTACACTTTTTTTTTTTTATATAGCGCGAACTTGACCCGGATCCGGATTGGGTATCTGAGCGCTTTACATGGCACTAGTTACGTTACACGAGGACACACATTCATTTTGTTAGGCACGGGGAGATTACGTGATTTGCCCAGAATCCCAGGAGGTTTAGCGTCATTACCGAGATTTGAACCCAGGTCCGAGGTGGAGTGCCCTAGCCGTTAGGCCAACTCCTCTGCTAACTTTGACTGGACTGCTGTGGTTCACACTTCCCATAGTTTATCTTTGTTCTGTTCCTTATGTTTGTGTCTGCCTTTTGGAAACACGATGGGCAGGTTTCATATTAGTGTTTCTTCTGGGTGAGCGTGGCCACAACGAAGTCCAGTTTTCCGTTTCTCTGTCTGCAGTTTTGAAAATACAGCGCCCTTGTGAATGCCTCTATTCTCAGAAGACGAAGCGATCTTTATCTGTGAGAACGATAATCTTGTGTGTGTGAGGCTTCTTTGGTGGTTGGGATAGTCTAGTTCCTTGATTGGCTGCTTCATTCCCAAGTGCCTTTCTCCTTCATTGTAAATACCTGTTCGCTGGAATGAGACACTGCACGCTCTGGTTCAGCTAGTTTCTCTTTTTCTTAGTAACATTGATACACTGATCCTCTATGCGTGTCTGCTCTAACACGTACTGGTCACCTGCGCCCTTACAATGACTAATCTTCTGGCAGAAGGTGCCCTCGCCCCTCACAAGTGCAAGCATTACGGAGACTCCTATCCCCTGATAGGAGGTAGCTAACCAAGTCTTTAGCAGTCCCCAGCCTCCGAGAGGAGTCTTTTACTTTAGTCTGTTTTCCCCTGACAGGTGAAGGTCTTAAAAGAGACTCTTTAATCATTGCAAAGGCAAATATTGCAAATTCTCTCTTCAGTGCTTAATTTGAGCCAGGGGTTCCACCGGCACTTATTTTTCTACTTCAGACATTTGCCCAGTGCTAAAGAGGGTAAACAAACAAAGCAGAAAGACGAGGAAGAGGACGGTGGAAAACCATTCACAGAGGGAGAACGCAGGAACTTGCACGAGTGATGTAAAGGGACAGGGAGTCTCTAGTAGTGGATTTAGACAGCTAGTTAGATCATTTTTATTGCACAATTAAAATCATTGCAATCTTGCTCGTTTGATATCGGTGTGAAGTGCATTTTTCCAGAATTATAAGAGATATATAACAGTTTGTCATCCTAATATGCTGGGGATAAAAACGTTTAAACACCGCTTTATCAACTTCAAAACATGGGTATAAAAACCATTTACGCAGCATTCTGGATTCATAGTTCAGTGTGATTGTTAGGGACCAAGACCGTTTTCACTGTGGATTAAATAGGCTTGAGATGGAATCGAGACTGCGCTGCCCAATCCTTGGTAATGAGCCCGCTGACATTCAATTGCACCAGACGCGGGTTTCTCAGCAGAGCTTGGGCTCATTCTTTAAAAAACAATAAGCACAGGTCTGCTTTTTCATGTAGCTGCTCCATCTGACAGTCACCCCCCCTGGAAATAGCTGACCTTCCTACGTAGTCTCGTCCCCTAATCTGGCAAGAACCACTCTTTTAGAGAGTCTCATCCTCTAACAAGAGTGGCGTCTTTGCACAGAGACTGTCACAGGCCAACAGCAGCTGACGTTGCAGTTCAAACTCTCTCCTCCTTGGAGAAGCAGCTTTATAGGGCAAGCGCTGTTAACTACTACCACACAGACGGCCTTCTAAAAACGTGAACTCTCTTGGAAGTCTCTAAAGACTCGCTCACCCGCCATCAGTGGTCGTCTTACAAAGACTGTTTGTTATCCCCTGAAGGAACGGGTATTACGAACACTCAGAACCCAGATGGCCGGTCTCCGTACTCCCAGGTGGCGCTCTTTAAACCGGTTATTCAACAAATGTTTTGTTTTTCAGTCTTGTGACTTGGGTGCACCTGTAGGTGCATATTCAATTCAGAGGTACATTTCATGCCTTTGGCAGTCTTCAGAGAAGAGAACAGCACCACCACAGCGTCACTCAGCACCGCCACAGCGTCACTCAGCACCACCACAGCGTCACTCAGCACCACCACAGCGTCACTCAGCACCACCACAGCGTCACTCAGCACCACCACAGCGTCACTCAGCACCACCACAACATCACTCAGCACCACCACAGCGTCACTCAGCACCACTGTTCCCAAGAAGCTGCGCACGTGCGCCCACAGAAGTCACCCTAAGCGCAGTGTGCTGTAATTAGCGCGCACTCCTGTGACACCGTTCGCGCCGCCGCTTTTAAAATGCGAGCGGCGCAAGATTCTTACTGTGCGCGGCTGCGGGATGATTGTGGTCCTTTGAATTAGTATTCGCGTTAATTGCAGCGCACGTGAGCTCTGCAATTAACACGAATACTAATTCAATGGACCACTATCAGCCCGCAGCGGTGCACTGTAAGAAAAGGAACGCAGAGTGTCAAACACAGCGTGCGCTAAAGCACACGTCGTGTTTGAGCCTTTGCTTTTCCCTAATGTGCACAACTGCGGGCTACTTGTGTTCTTTTGGGTCTCCTTCGTCGTGTTTGAGCCTTTGCTTTTCCCTAATGTGCACAACTGCGGGCTACTTGTGCTCTTTTGGGTCTCCTTCTTTCAGCTCTCCTTTAAGAGAGAGACGAACGATCTTCGATAACAAACAGTAGCTGCAGAAATGCAGCACTGTCAACTCACGCTTGGAATGGCTAACGAAGATCAGACACTTTAGAACACATTTCTTAGTTCAAAACTATAGAAACGATTCCTGATATTATAGTCTTACATAAACCATTGCAGCTCACACGGACAGAAAAAGTAAAAACCCTTCAAACATACAGTAAGAAAAGGTTCGGCATCATAAACTCCAACAAAAACATATGGCTGTATAACACGACAAAATAACTATCTAAAGATGCACAGGCAGACGCATTCTTCGCAATAAAGCATTCTCAGTAGATCCTGGGTGACTCACTGCTTTAAAAATCTGCATAATCGAAATCATAGAAATAGATTGCTATCCCACTTTGCTGTGAGAATGCCATCAGCATTGACACACAACTCCCTTTACGAGAAAGTGTTAAAAACAACTAACATTGCATCAGAAAGGGGGGGTGTACTTTGAATGTCTCTTAATTTCCTGCTGGTGTAATGATGCACAAACCTTGGACCTCATATACAAGTATTCCTCATTTGAGCACGAGTAGGCTTTTCTGTGCTGCACGTGTTGTTTGGCTGCGCTTTGCTCAGTGACTGTAGTATGGGAAATACCCGTAAATTCTAAATAAGCATTAAATAATTTAATAAAATCAGGTGAATGATAACGTTTAAGAGAATTTCTCTATTCAAGCACATCGCCATGGGCATAACTTCTCTTCCATAGGATTACATTAGGTCTACCAAACGCGCGAGCAGAGGCGCACAAAGAAAATCCTAGCACAATAAATTAACACGCCGAATGATTTTCAGAATAAAGCACCGGTTTGACAAGTGGATAAACTGGCCTGTTATCTGTGCACCTCTGGGTAGACTCGTGAATACGCAATTTGAAGGACAAATTATCGTCCGGTTTTTGTGCATAGAATGATCCATATATTGTCCTCGGTAAATGAGGGGTCCATTTCCCCGAATAATCTAATAAATAAGCTACTTTGTAATTTTCTCGCCTTTACATAGAATTTTTCAAAGTGAAAGCTTTTCTGCCGTACTTCTAAGTACATTAGCGTATTTTTCCAAAGACAGCAGTATCTGGCATCTGACTTTACTTAACGTTCCTGCTGTCTGATATGAAAGCTAATGGGCCAGATCAGGACAAGCTTTGTTGAATTCTATTTAGCCAGATATGGACTGCTGCTTTTCCATCCTAAGCAGCATCCAGGGTCTGCTTTACAGTATTGTAAACTATTCTAATCTACGTCAGCACATTATTTAGCCACTTTAATGAAATCCATCAAGTTGAGCAGTTATGTTTGTACTAGTTGATTCAATGCCCATTAGATTCCCCATGTTAGACTAATGTTCTGATTTGTTGCCTTTGCCTCAAATTGTAAAGCGCTCTGATATCCTTCGGGATCAAGTGCGCGCTATATAAAACTTTATAAAAACTTTATAAAAACTTTATAAAAAAATCCCATTCAGCCTGCCTTTTCTTGACACACACAGATTCCCTGCTCTCTGCTCCCAAAACAGAGAGGGGCCTACAGTGTGAAAGTTGAAGTTCAAACAGGTAAACCGCGTAGCCATAGTTTTGTTTCGTGCTTTGGCTCCCATCAACAAACACATTTTTACTTATTGAAAAATTAAGAGAACCAGTTGGTACACTCACAGCAAAGACAATCTAGCGTTACTTCCACAGTTTTCTGCACTGCACTAAATGAGCACTATTACCGTTTTAAGATGGCTATGCATAGTCAGACTGCGTGAAGAGTGTGTTTTACTACAGATCCGACTGACTCACCAGAGCACTTACTCTGTTGAAGCAAAGCCGCACCCTGCTCTGATTTCACATCATACTGTGCCAAAACTGTAGGAGGCCTAGGAACTATTCTTGTTCACTGCCTTGATTTTGATGCTCGAGCCAAGACAGGGATTTTTCTGGTAGTTTCATCCAAAAATATCTTTGCAAGATGTTCCAATTCCTATCTGAAAGCGATTTACATGTTCAGAGGTAAAGTGCTATTTGCACTCATTTTGATTACTACAGTGCTTTACACGAGGGAAAATTTAAAAAAAACTCTTCACAAAACTGCAGGTTCCACAAGACTGGGCAGTAAGACCGTTTTCAATCCGAATATTTGGTCCAGATTATGAACTGTCATTCTGCCGAAAGAGTCACAATGATTGCTAGTGCATGAGAAACGACCAGGATCGGTTGCAAGCGTGGCAACAAAAGGAGTAGCAACCAGCTACCTTTACATTTTAAAATGTTGGACCACAGACCATATGTACGGCAATGTCTTTAGTCTCCCTGAACAAAGGAACTCTTCCCCAGTTCACATCTACGAGCCTAACAAGGCGATGGCATTCGACTAGGGGTCACGCGTCGTGAAAGACCTCCCACAAGAACTATCAAGTATTTGTAGAGCGCGCTAATCACCCCACTGGGTATCCATTTGCTATGGAATATAACGGAAAGTTTCACTTTGAGATGAACCCTGAATCCCTGGCGATCCAAGAAAGCGTTGACATGAACAACACCTCTTCTTACCACCCGGTTTCAACGTATGCAGCTTTTCCAGGCCCTACAAACCTTTAGGCATCTCTGCACTATCGAAGTATCCAAAATACAGTTTACGTTTCCTGTACAGAGGATTTAGTTCATTGGGGAATCAAACATAAGCCAATGCCAACATAAACATAATGCCAATCACCCACCTTCCTTAATAACTTTACAAATACAGATATACATGGGAAAAGATAAATGCGAAAAAGGTGTTGTGTTGCATGTTTCTTAATATGTAAAGAGTATATCTATCTTAAATACTCCCCTACGTAAGCAGGGGGGATAGCTCTCCTTCCAGACCTTCTAAGAGACAACTCTGGGGCACCAGAGTCTACTGAACCTTTGCGGATTCCATCATTCTTGCACTCTGAGGACCATTTTTTTTTTAAACAATTTTTATTGCAGAACCAATCACAGGATATTCAATCACAGTAGTATCATCATTGTGAAAACCCCCCTCTCGTTTTGAAGATCTCATCAGGTGTACACAGCCGTTCAGCCCATACCCCAGAGGTCGGGCGGCAAAAACTCAAAGCAATGCAATCTTCCCAGTCAGAGGACATTATTTGGCGCATGTGGGTTTCCTTGTCTACTTTTAGTTTTCCCCTTAATTCCCCCTCTCCCTGTAGTGTTTATAACAAAATCCCAACTACACTACCTGAAGAGAATCCCTCCCCACCCCTTAGTCTCTCCCTCCCCCCATGTGTCACCAATCGCTCTCGGTCAGGAATTGAGTGTAAATAACTGCAATCAATGGGCCTTAGGTATCTATCTTGTGTGCGTGGCTGGTGCTGTTGGTGGCCTCGCTTGGTCTATGGCGGCAGTAGTCAGCTCTTCCGGCTCATCTTCCTCCTCTTCTAGTGTGCTATCGCGCAGCGCCTGCACTAAGAGTTCCCATTCCATAGCCGCCTCCAGGGCCCGCTCGTCTTCCCTTTTGCGCGCCAACTGATACCTAATTGTGCTCTCGCTCGCCGCCCATTAAAAAAATTCAGCGAGCCATCTCCGATGTGTCGGGCTCGTTTTCGCCTTCCATCCCCTCGTCAATTCCCGCTTGGCTAAAAGGAGGCCCATATCTATGAATTTGCTCGACATCCTATTTTTGGGTGTGTGTGGAAACCAATGTAGAATGCTGACTGCCGTAGTGTATTGGAGGTCCCTGTCCGCTGCCTCGTTCAAAGTGTCGCCGACGTCTCTCCAGTAGTCCTACAGGTGGGGGCACTCTCTGAGCATGTGAGTCAGACCCGCCCCCAGTGTATTGCAGCGCGGGCAAGCGGCCTCTTCCGCCCCAAAATATTTCTGTATGTTGCCCGGGGTAAGGTAAGCTCTATGGAGCATATAAAAATGGATAAGCTGGAATCGTGCATTCCTCGTGCTCTTCCTAGCCCGTCCCACCAGTCGCATCCAAGTGGTGTCCGGGATCTCTATTTGCAAATCCAATTCCCACTTGGCCTTCAAAGTAGTCAGTGGTTGCTGTGTCTCTCTCAGAATTCTCGAGTACAAGCACGTAACCGCCTTATAGGTGCCCGCCACCATCATGGTGTACTGACAGGCCTGGGCCGTCGGCGGCTCCGCTAATCCCATTCCCCAGTGGCTCTGTATGGCTCGCACTACTGCCGCATGCAACAAGTAGTCGCATCGTGGAAGGTTGAAGCGTTCTTGCAGCGTTTGATATGGGACCAATGCTCCATCCTCGTACAAGTCCCCCACCACCTGCAGCCCTGCCTCTTCCCAGTCCCGCAGGCGTGACCAGTCGCCCCTGTGCGGAAGCGCCGTTACCATACCGAGAGGGATCTCGGGTGCATATGGACATCTAATCCTCGCGCGCTTCGCTGAGCGGTTCCAGCAGAGACGGGGAGTTCTTTCCTCTAAGGACAGGTCTCTCAGTGGTAATCTCTGTCGCAGGGCAATGAAGGCCAGCACATGCCGGGGGACGCCGCTGTGTCTGTCATGTTCCGGCCCGCGGTAGACTCTTGCAATTTCTTGCGTAAAGGTCTGGAGCTTAGCAGCTAAATAATAAAGCTCAAAGTCAGGGACAGCTAGGCCTCCCTCGTCCTTCGGGCGGATTAGGGTGGACAGTGCCACTCTTCGCCTGCCTGCGCCCCATAAATAAGAGATGATCAGTGATCGCAGCAGTCGGAAAGTCGCGGCTTTGACCCAAACAGGCAAGGTCCGGAAATAATATAGCAAGCGGGGCAATGCTATCATTTTTAGCAGCGATATGCGGCCCGTTACCGATAACGGGAGGGTGGCCCAGAAGGACCTATTGCCTTTTAGGGCCCGGATACAGCGTCCAACATTCCCGTCCAGCATGTCCGCTTCTCCATGATACATATATACCCCCAGGTATTCTAGACAGCTGGGCTCCCATCTGAGTAGAGGTCGGAGAGGGGGCTGAATCTCATGTTTACGTAGGGGAAACAGGCAGGTCTTTGCCCAGTTAACCCTCAGGCCAGATATCTCTCCAAAGCGCCCCAGGAGTCTTTCGGCTCCTGACAGTGCCTCATCGGGATCTTCCAAGAAGAGCAGGAGATCATCCGCGTACAGCGATATAAAATGGTGTGTTCCATTATGAGCCAGACCTCCGTAGTAGGCGCCCCTCCTGGCCATTGCCGCCAGGGGCTCCACCGCTAGGGCAAACAGCAGCGGAGAAAGTGCGCAGCCCTGCCTGGTGCCGCGAAGCACGTCAAATTGGTCCGATACCAAGGTACCCACCCTCACTCTTGCCTTCGCCTCAGCGTATAATACTTTCGTCCATTGTATGTAGCCTTCACCGAGCCCGAAGCATCGCAGTACTCTATAGAGGTAATCCCATTCCAGGCTATCAAAAGCCTTCTCTATATCCACCGCCAGTACCAGGGGGGCCCTTGCCTCCGGCGGTGGGCTAGACAACAGGCGGGTCAATCTCCTAATGTTATGGCTGGTACTGCGCTTTGGGATAAACCCGGATTGGTCTCTATGGACTAGTGTCTGCATATGCTGTAGTAACCTGTTTGCTAGTATCGTACTCAGGATTTTGTAATCGGTGGTCAGCATTGATAGCGGCCGGTAGGATGCCGTGTCAGTATTCTCTCTCCGCAGTTTCAGTAGGGGGATCATCAAAGCTTCGCGCATCGAACTTGGTAGCCGTCCCTTAAGCTTGGCCTCAGCGTAGATAATTTGTAGTCGTGGGCCTAGTTGATCTAGGTAACGCCCATAAAACTCAATTGGTAATCCGTCTAGGCCTGGGGTCTTATTCCGGGCCATCTTCTTTATCGCTCCCTTGATTTCCATTAAGTCTATCGGGCCTCCCAAGGCTTTCGCCTGGTCCTGGTCCAATTGTGGTAGCTGCAGGTCCTCTAGGAAGGCCGCTATATCTCGATCTTTATCACCGAGTGCGCTTCTATATAATTGTTCGTAGTAGGTCCTGAAACTGCTCAGGATCGCCAATTGCGTGGCATGCACGCCGCCTTCCTTGTCTGATATGGCCAGAATCAGGTGGCTACGTCTGGCGGGGTTGGCAAGCCAAGCCAGCAGGGTCCCTGCCTTGTCCCCTTCAGCATGCGTCCTCACCAGATATGTCCTGTAATCATAGCTGCGAAGGCGTTCTAGTTCTATCGCCATCGCCTCTCTCGCCGCACAGAGGTCTCCTTGGAGGTCCGGTCGTTCTGGGCGCGATCGCTCAATCTCGCGCAGATTGCGTTCCGCCCTGTCCAAGTCGTCCAGCAACGTCTTGCGGGCGCCCGCAAATTTCCCGATACAATGCCCGCGGATTACGACCTTAAGGGCGTCCCACTCTATGGCTCTAGAGTTGGTAGATCCTTCGTTCTCCGCAAAATATAGCTCAATCCTCTCCCCTTATGCCTCACGGAACGGCAGGTCATCTAAAGTGTCTGGACGGAGCTGCCACGTCGGGACCTTGGAGATTTCAGTCATCCAGTCGAGCGATAGCAACAGGGGATTGTGGTCCGAGATCGTGCGCGCTAAGTTTTCAGTGCGGGCGATTGCAGGGAGCACAAGCGGAGAGCACAAGAAGGCGTCGATACGAACGTGGAGGTCATGGAGGCTAGAGTGGAATGAATAGTCCCGTTCGATAGGGTGTTGCGTGCGCCAAGCATCTGTTAATCCCCACTGTCCCTGCCAATCTAGCCTGCATTTCGCCAGTCTGCGTACTGGGGATGAGTGTAAAGGTGGGTGCGATCTGTCTAGGTCAACGTCTAGCACTGAGTTAAGGTCACCCCCCAGTAGAATAGGGCCTGCGAGGTAACTAGCTAGTTCCCCGGAGAGCCGCGCATAATATGCAGCCTGGTCCACATTAGGTGCGTACGCGCTGCAAAGCACTATGTGGCGCCCTCTAAGGGTTCCCTCCACCGCCCCGAACATCCCCTCTGGATCCACCACTTGACGTGTAGCTTGGAATGGGGTACCCGCTCTTATCCAAATCAAGGCTCCCCTAGCGAAGGCTGAGTATGTTGTATGAAACAAGTGACCCCTCCATCTATGCTGCAGCGCTATTCCCTCCTGTTTCGTTAAGTGTGTCTCTTGCAGCAGCGCTATGTGAACCCCCCTGCGAACCAGGTAGGCGTGTCGTCTGGACATAGTGTGCAGCCCCCTCACATTCCAGGTTACACACTTTAACAGTCCCGTATTAGCCATTGTCCCATGCAGTATGGTATAGTTCACAACGTCCGTACACCTGATCACTCATGATGACACAATCCCTCCTCCCCATAAGCTGAGGACCATTACATATTTTTCCTCAACAAACTTTCATCCAGGGTCACAGACAGAAAACAGTGCACATCTTCTGAGCTAAGCTTTGAGCCCCGGCACTTATTGTTTTACAAAGTAAGCACTGTATCCCGCAGTATTTGGCAATAGTTGAAATTGCCAAATGAAGATGAACGCTGCAGGCTACAGCAAAAAGATTCCATTCCACAACTTTTTGTGTATATGTAATCTTGTGTAGGCTCTCAACATTTACCCACCCAATGAACAGTGCTCCAGTTAAGAATCTTTAGGAAAATCTTATGATGGCACCACCGTTGGGAGTCTTGTGCTTTTGTAAACCTGAAGTGTACTTGCCTGTGTAACCAATTCATGTCATGGAGGGTGTATCCAAATTGAAAATCTGCCTTAAGACCCTTAACGTGGCACTGTAAGTGTGGAAATGCATCATCCTTTCAGATTTTTATTAAGCAAAAGTTTGGAGTGATATTTGGTGCTGCACACATGCACGGTCTGGTTTCTAGCGCACATAGCCATGGCTGCAGCGCACAGAGACCCTACACAGCCGCACACAGAGGAAAAAAATTAGAGGGAAAATTACTCAGCACCACCACAGCGTCACTCAGCACCACCACAGCGTCACTCAGAACCACCACAGCATCGCTCAGCACCACCACAGAGTCGCTCAGTACCACCACAGCGTCGCTCATTACCACCACAGCGTCGCTCAGCACCACCACAGCATCGCTCAGCACCACCACAGAGTCGCTCAGTACCACCACAGCGTCGCTCATTACCACCACAGCGTCGCTCAGCACCACCACAGCATCGCTCAGCACCACCACATCGTCGCTCAGCACCACCACAGCGTCACTCAGCACCACCACAGCATCGCTCAGCACCACCACAGAGTCGCTCAGTACCACCACAGCGTCGCTCATTACCACCACAGCGTCGCTCAGCACCACCACAGCATCGCTCAGCACCACCACAGCGTCGCTCAGCACCACCACAGCGTCGCTCAGCACCACCACAGCGTCGCTCAGCACCACCACAGCGTCGCTCAGCACCACCACAGCGTCGCTCAGCACCACCACAGCTTCGCTCAGCACCACCACAGCATCGCTCAGCACCACCACAGCTTCGCTCAGCACCACCACAGCATCGCTCAGCACCACCACAGCATTGCTCAGCACCACCACAGCATCGCTCAGCACCACCACAGCATCGCTCAGCACCATCACTCAGCACCACCCCAGCATCGCTCAGCACCACCACAGCATCGCTCAGCACCACCACAGCATTGCTCAGCACCACCACAGCATCACTCAGCATCACCACCACTCGGCACCATCACTCGGCACCACCACAGCATCGCTCGGCACCACCACAGCATCGCTCAGCACCACCACAGCATCGCTCAGCACCACCACAGCATCGCTCAGCAGTACCACCACTCGGCACATCACTCGGCACCACCACAGCACCACCACAGCATCACTCAGCACCACCACAGCACCACAACAGCATCACTCGGCACCACCACACCAACACTCTGCACCACCACAGCACCACCACAGCCCCACCACAACACCACCACAGCACCACCACAGCACCACCACTCGGCACCACCACAGCACCACCACAGCATCACCACAGCATCAATCTGTGCAGCCATTTAACAACTGGTTCAAATATGTTCTCTCAATGTTTCAAGCTTTATTACAAATGTCACAAAAAGATGTTATTATTTCACTTCTGTTCTTGGATTTTCATCACAATAAAATACACTGAACATAATCTTCACCAAAGTTATTTACAAAAGTTTAAGCTATTGCCATTTTATAAATTACAATCCCTTTTATTTAAGTATTAATTATTTTCAAAAATTAAAAGCCATTGTTATTTGTAATTTCAATACATCTAAGTCACGTAAATACAAAACATGTTGCATTACAAATGCTATAGGTGTCACATTTGCGAAAGTTATAACTATTAGCATTGTAAGTGACAAAGCTATTAATTTAGCCATTTTCAAAATCAACACACAAATAAAAAAATTGTAATTTACAAGACCAATAGCTCAAAATTTTCATAATGCGAGACCTATTGCATTGCAAATGCTTGTTTAATATAGGTTTCTCCCCTGCTGCTCAAACCAACCAAATAAGTAGAAGCTATTCTGTTTCAAGGAAAGCAAGCAAGATCATTTCTGTCTTTCACTCTGCTCCACTCCTGGCTTAAATGCAATGGCTTGGTCACAGCAGGTCAGCATCCAATCTAGCTGCCTGTCCTGTATGATGTGATCAGACATAAGCACGTTTGTATCCCACATAAGTCAACCGCCAGAGGCAAGACAATAATGTAAAGTGCATATGTTCTATGACTTGCTTCTTTTCACTGCCCCTTAGGGCGAAACAAATTGATGAGCAACACTCTAGTTATATTACAGCACTAAAACTTCAACATTGAATCAAACTCTATAGTCCAACGTGCTTCTTGTTTGCCAATGCGAAATTGTCAGGGGGTGTGAGGCGCTACTGCAATTTAGTACTGTACAATGCATTGTTCTGGCCTTCCCTGGCCGGATTTGTTGTCCCTGATTTATTACATTTTTCTTGTTTTTTTGTGCAGAGAACCAGGAGGACATCCTAATACTTTTCGTTGTGATAATGCCTCTTGGCTGATATTTGATAGTTTCAATTTAGAACTAAACTAAACTACTGCTGAAACGCTGTATTGTGTATTTTTTTTTTAATACATTTTTAGGTTTCATTTGAAGGCTACTTTAGCTATCTCACGTGCTTCATGTTTTATTAAATAAAAAAAAAGATATAAAACATATATACACCTACGTTTACCTCATTTGGATAAGTGACCTTAATCATTTGGTTCATTAAACTATTATGAATCATGGCATACAACATAGAGCAATCTGCCAACCAATTTCATCCCAGAAGTCATTGCACACTTGCTATGCTCTACTGGCTTTGCCAGTGTTTTGTTTAATTAAATGTATGTGATTTTTTTATTTTTTTATTTTAGTTCCGGCAATGTCCATATTAGTCTTTCGTTTAAATATCTGAATTGGTTTCTACAGTTGCATCCCAAAGTACTCGGTGGGTCTTTAGTGTCAAATAACTGGCGTATTAATTGTATTACGGTTACACATTTCTACATTCCGACTTCTAGTCTTATTTCACCTCTGTGTTTTGTCCCACTGGCTTTTACTTTGAATAGACAATGTCTTTCTTTTTTTTGATCAAGAGTGTGAAACTGGTTTGCTTGACATTACATTGATTTTGAGTTTTGCGTTTGTTTCTATAGAATGACTCAATTGTTCATTGTGTTTCTGACAAGCCAGTCTTGTGACTTGTTGCTAGAAGCAGCCAACTACTAAGTGTGAAGCTAACCTATAATTTGCCTGGCAGGATTGGGAAATTTGTTTATGGGTTTTTCAATCCAACCTCGTTTCCTTCAATTCTTGTGCATTGCATTTTAACACTAACACCGCAAGTGCTGAGGATCCACCCCCGCCAGTGCAGATGGACCTTTCATATTTGATGGACGTTTCTGCTTAAACCTTCCTACATTTTATTTCATGAGGATATAAAGCCTAATTTGTTCATTTTCAAATTTGTGTCATTCCCTCCTCACTCCCTGTTTCCAATGTAGGGGTTTCTAAAGGTTACCTGGGGTTTACAGATTTCCATTGAGGAGAATTCAAGACCTAGTCCAAATGTAGCAATTTATTTTTTCTTTTTCTAAATTGGGGAGAAAGCTGTGAAAATATTTTTTTCCCCTTTAAAACAACGCCAACAAAAAGTTTGCAGTGCTAAGATCACCCTATTTTTAGCTTTATGTAACAGAGCTGTGGGAAACATAAAAAAGCTTTTGAGTTTTATGAGTGAATATTTCCTATTTTTGCAATTTCTATGTGAAAGAAGAGAAACAATTGGCTTTACCAATGAAGTTGTACATTCTTGAAAAGCAGACAAAAGGCTGAATTAAACAAAGTGGGCCAATGTTGTAGATTGAGCATGGATTTTCAAAATAAAAGTAATCGTTGAAATCAAAAATGGATATGTAAGGAAGAATATAAATAGATAATGTGCAGCTTTTGGGGATCAGGACTCCATCCAGCAGCAGGGCACAAGTAGGTCCAGTTGAATTGGCCAGTTGGGCTGTTGCAGGGCCGGTCTCTGAAGCATATGTCATGCCCCTGTAGCTCTGAAAAGGGGGCTAGTCCGCTAGCCCTTGGAGTCACTTTGGTGGTTCTTGGTTCAAAGAGAAAGTCCAGTCATCCTTCCTCAGGCAGTGGCAGTCCTTCTTGCAGCAGAGCAGTCCTCCTTCGGAGTCTTCCACAGGTCCAGATGTGAACTGAAGAGTGGACTTGAGGGGTCCCATGTTCATACCTGGTTCTAGCTTTGAAATGGGAGAAGCATCTGGAGTTTTCCCCTCACAGGGGTGTTTAGAAATTCTGCCACGCTGCCTTGACCTTTGGACATACTGTATCATGCAGGGGTCTGCCTGGTGCAGGGTTCCATCTCTCAGTCTCTGACAGAGCAGGGAGCACCTTCAGGTCATAAGTGGCCTCAACTGGGTCAGTTTTGGGGGTGCTTTGTATTTATAGAGCTGGCAACCCCTGATCCTCTGGCCCCCACCCCCACTAAGGACTGTCTCTACCATCTGCCCCGCCATCTGGGCCTTCATACTCTCCTGTTGGTAGTAGTACCCCCAGAAACCAGAGCTTTCAAAGCACCCAGCTGACATGACAGTAATTAATTTACAAGATTGCAGTAAATGGGCATCTGATGGCTAACTATGACCCTCCTCTGGGCCATTCCCCAACCCATTCCAGGGACAACAGGGCAGAATAAGTTCTGCCCATGGCATGAGTTACACTACATACCTGCCTGGTGCTCTGCTGAAACAAATCGTTCCACCACCACCATGGTCTGGCACGGGTATCCCTTAGGACAGGTACTGATATCCCAATAATGGTTTCCTGATGGAATTGACAACTCCACTCTGCAATCACATGTTTACCCCTGAAATTGACCTCCCATTTAAGGGACATCAGAAAATACACTACCCTCTGCTCCTGGGAACTACCTACCCCCAGGCCTCACTGGCCACTCCTGTAGAGGTTCCCACCAGTGAGTGGTTGATTGGAACAGACAGTCACCCTACTTGTGAACACACTGGGAACACTCACAGCAACGGCGTTGGAAATGGAGCACCTGTTAGAACTGGGGGTCTCTAGTTGGCAGAGGTAGGTACCACTGTCCAAATAGGGACCCTTGCTTCTAATCAGGGTAAGGAGGAACCACTCTTTAGGTGACCTCTGCTCACCCCCTTGGTAGCTTGGCTTGGCACAAGCAGTCGGGCTGATCCAAAAGCAATGTGTAAAGTATTCGTACAAACACTCACAGTAACAAAGGCACGATGCGATGATCTGTAGGGGCTGCGACTATCTCCTGGGCGACGATGAGTGATCCACCAGCGGTCTTTCCCTCGCAGCTCCTCGAAGCGATGGCTCTGCGACGATGTTCGCAGCGACGTGAGGTGATCCGCAAGCAGGCGGGGCGGCGATCTCACCCAGCGATGACAGGCTCTGCGACGATGCTCGCAGCGATGGTGATCTTCCGGCAAACTAAGGATGCAATGTCTCCAGCAGCGGCAACAGGCGCTGCAACGATCTCGGCCTTCGTAGCAACAGGGATTTCCTTGCGCTTTCGGGGATACGCTCCGCAAGCGAGCGATGCAGTAACTTTTCGGTAGCAAAGTCTTTCAAATCTTGGTTTCCAGCTTCCCAGCACAGGTAGAACTTCCAGAGGCACCACAACTGGCCCAAGCACTCTAGGAAGGACAGAGCTCTCTCAGCAGAGCTCAGGGAAGCTGGGGGTGAAGTCCTTTTGTTCCTGGGACTTCAAAACAGGGAGCCAGCTCACAACAGGCCCTTGGAGATTCCTTCAAGTAAGGGGACAACGCAACAACAAAGTCCTTCCCCTCTCCTAGGCAGCAAAGCAACTGCAGGTCAGTCCAGCATCACACAGCAGGGCATTCCTTCTTCAGTCGTCCAGCTTTCTCCTTGGAAGAGGTTCCTTCTTGTTTCCAGGATGATCTAATTTTCTGTAGTCAAGGGTCCTGTACTTATACCCCTAAAAGTCTTTGATTCCTTTGTGCAGCAGGGCTCTGAGCCCAGTCTGAACCAGTTCTGGGTGTTCCTTGAGCATTTTGTTTTCCGGCCTCCTTTCCTTTCAGGGAGAGGGGCGGGGTCGTCAGCCGCCCAGCAGGAGGTGGAGCCAAAATTGTGGAAGGCCGGTTCATCCCTATTCAGGCCCAGGTGCTATCCCCTCCCACCACTCGAGATGCAGTCATTCAGCCTAGGGCTGACCCAGCCAGCCTCCTGGGGGCTCCCAGCCCCTGTCACTCTCAAACCAGGCAGCCAATTCACAAATAGGCCAAGGCACACAGAAGGGTCAGACAAGAGAACAGCAACTTTCTAAAAGTGCTGTTCTCAAACACAGGATTTAAAAACAACCTTTCCTAAAAGATGTGTTATTAAATCCTGAGTTCAGGGATACCAGACTTTTATGTCCTATCTTGCTCCTATAGGAAGATATGCTGGTAGCCACTGTAGCCAGCATCCCCCATGATAGCCTATAGGGCAAGATAGCCTTACAATAGTGAAAAACGAAATGGCTGTAATTCACTACCAGAGCATGTCACCTGCACATGTACATGCTCTACCTTTCACATACGCTGCACCCTGCCCAAGGGGGTACCTTGGGCCTTCCATAGGGGTGACCAATGTGTACAGAAAGGAAGGGTTAGGCCTGGCCTGTGGGGACACTGACCAGGAGGACATGGCAGTTCAGATTTCACACAGGCACTGTGGTGGCAGGCCTTAGACTCCATTTTAGGGCTACTCATGTGGGTGGCACAATCAGTGCTGCAGGCCCACTAGTAATTGTTACCACCAGCCCTGGCACACTCAGTGCACTTTACTAGGGACTTCTTGGTGACACAGATATGCCAATCATGGATAACCAATCCCAATATCAATTTACACAGTGAGCACTTGCACTTTGACACTGAACAGCAGTGGCAAAGTGCCCAAAGCATCTAAACCAGCAAAAACGAAATCCAGCACAGCATCAAAAATACAGGAGGTGGAGGCAAAAAAATAGGTGGAAACCACGCCAAAGATGCCAGGTCTAACAGCACCCTATACCACTGCCCACAAGAACTTCCTCCCGTTTATTTTGGAAGAGGCATGGAACCACCATTCTCACGTCTACCCCAGAACCTTACTCTGGCACTTGTCTGTCCCTCCCTGGACCTCCCCATCACTCTGCTGTGGGAAATCCTGAACCACCCTCCTTTGGGTCCCTTCCAGGTACCTTCTTAGACACTGGTACCAATCCAGAAGTCGGCTTCCCTCGCAAACTGACTGGGTCAGTGAGCTTAATATCAACCAGGTGTTGGCAAAGGTCTGTAAAATTGTTACTGGGCATGTGTTTGCTTAGAATCCTATTGTAGATCTCAATATAATGATTATTCCCTCCCCACCATGGGGATGTTTCCAGAGTCTTCCCTCAATCATCTTCTCGAACCGCATGAGTCCTTGGTGGTATCTCATAAGTCAAAAATAATTTGCTTGCGTTATGTTATCCCCCACCACTTAGCAAGGCTCCAGATCTTTTGGAATGTGGACTGTATTGTCCCCAATGGACACTGCTTTCACTGCCACAAATGTTTCTGGACCCTGTGCTTTGAGGTCTAGCTCCCTAAGACTCACTTCATGAGTCAACAAGATTGCTTTTTGTCAAAACAACCCCCCCCCCACCTTAATCTCCTCAACGCCCTGCGCTGTAGCCTGTTGACTGTTACACAGACCGAGATCAGTGGATTACTGCTTTGGTATCGGTCTTAAAGATGGGGAATCAGCGGTAGAAGTATACATCAGAAGAGCAAGTGAGCCTGTTGAACGCTGGGTTGCTCTCCCCTCTTCCACCTCCCCATTCTGTTGCATCTACTCTTCCTTTAAAAAATTCAGAATAAGAGATCTACACACTGGCACAATTATGTTTTGGACTCTTTCTGTTCAGCGTATGTGCCCTCTGGAGAAAACTGCCTAATGCTTGCCTGGGTGGCACGTATATGCTGCCCCAGCCGTCTCTTTCGGAGTGGAGTCAACACAGTACCTCATGACGTGATCTACTGGCCCACCGGGGCTTACCTGGACATTCTTCAGAATGCAGTCTGGCACTTGGAGATATTCTAAAGTTGAGGAATCTGCAGTTAGACTAACTAGAAAGAGCATTACTGAAGTTACAGTAGGTAACTTGTTCTTCAAGTTAATATGCATTTCACTTTGTGATTTACAGAACACAACTTCCTTTCGTTTGAGGTACCAATAAAAACATTTCGCACACAAGTGCAATCCGAACCAAAGGGGTATTTATTGGAAATGTTGACAGTATATGAAGGCTTTTCTCAGAGTTATGTAGCGGCTCGTAGGGCAAGCTGTATTTTTCTGCTGAACAGTACTGAAGTTCTACAGCTATATTGGTGAACGGGAGCACAGTTTAACTTCTCAACTGTAGAAAAACAAGCCTCAATGCCTTATTTCTAAGCATGTAACATGTTTAAGGATGGAATGAGACTTAAAGCCACCTTAAACGTGTTCCGCTTTTCAAGTAAGCTGCAGGTGTTCATGCTGTTATGGTCTGTTTTCCTTCTTTCCGATACTCCAGACTTGTGGTCAAAGGGCTGTTTTTTAATTTTGATGAACTCTTTGATGAGAAAGGTTGTTTACCTGTAAAATACTTTTTCTACCATGAGTACCTTCTTTAGGTTTATAAACAACCCACCCTGTACCATGACAGAATTATTGGGACTGAGTACTGTCTGCTTATTTCAGTTGCTTATCTAAATAAGATTGTGGAGACCGCAGTCATTCTTGGGTGCTTTCCATTTTCCTATTCCTATTGAATAGAAGAAAGTAACATTTGCAGAATCCTTTTTAATTTTTTTTATTTAACTTAACTGGTTACGTGTGTGAAGCAACAAATGTTGCTTCACATAGTCATGGTTTATGGCTAGCCTGGTTTGTTTCTTTCTCTTGAGATAACTTACCCGATCAAAGCAATTCTTACAATAATTTAATAAAGATACACATTTTGAACATACTGTGTGTCTGATGCAAGCCTCTGCCTTTCAGCTTTGCTTGGTAGAGTAGAATTGTGAATACTGGAAGATTAGTAATCCCTTCTCCTCTGAACCCAGCCTCTGAGACTAGACCTGGACTAAAAAAATCCCCAACGATACAATTCTCAAGACGGGCAGAGTGTACAGAAGTGGCACCGCAAGACTAAGGATAGCATTTGGTGAAGGAGGTGGTAAGTGAGAACATCACACAATGAACCGGCCAAGGCAATTGCGAGACTCTCAAAATGGTGGCAGTTCAGTAAACCCCAGACACAGAACTGTTATCACAGAACATCGCTTATACGAGGTGAGAAAAACAAACTCTGCGCTTATGACCAGCAATATTATTCTTGGGGACAAATCGCCACAAAGGAAAGCCAGTTCAGCCTCTACCACAGTATTTTAACTTTTTTAGCACACACTCTAAAATAGCCATTTAAGGCTACCAAAGGGAATTCTGATTGGGCGGAGGACCGTAAAAACCTTTACCCTGATTCGCTGAGACAGTCTGATACATAAGTCGATAATAGGTCTAAAGATTATAGGACCTATCTCTACTGCATCTCCCACAAATCCCTACCATGGAGGAATAACCGTTGTTCTCTGTGCTACATGACTACACCCAGTCTGGGAGGTCCATCACAGCACCTCTCGCATACACAGATCCTTGGTTGCAGAATTCCACATAGGCAGATCAAAGTGCCAAATTAAGTGCTAAAAGACACTATTTAAACTAAAACCATACTTAAAGCAGTGATAGAGCTGGGAAATTTTTTCACTTCCGTTTTTTTTTGTTCTATAGTTTTGATTTCCTGGCCGCAGGCTCTGTAGTTCAAGGAATGGATCACAGACCACCAGCTTCTTGTTAGACCTACCATTTTGGGATTTATGTCACAAATTAGGTTTGCCTTCTAAAAATCCTTCTTTCTGCTTATTGAGAAGTCAACCTAGTTAGTATTCTAATACGATTTGTCACTTCCATTTGTAGAGTTAAAGATGAAGAATATGTGTGCGTTTGTTTGAGCAAAGCTGGCTAAATGTTTAATCCATAATTGATTTACATGGGCCAAGATTTACAGGTTAGATATGGGGAAAATCTGCACAAGTATTACTCAAAATTGACTACTTTACATAGTGGTTATTGTAAAAACGGTTTTCTAGTTGTGACTCAATTTGGTTTTGGCAGCGGTGAGATTGTGGGTGGAAGAATGAAATTACAAAAATGAATACTCGCAAATCCTAGCTTTCAAGTCCACCAGGCTGAAATGTGCAACTGTATGTTAATTGACAGGAATGTGCTATTGTAATATATATTGTAATTTGAAATGGGTTTAGCTATGTAATGTTTAGATCTTACTGGGTATCCATTTCAAAATAGTGGTCCAAAGTCTTCTGCCTGTTATTTCCACATTGAGCCACTGTTAAAGGAAGGTTTATGCTAGTTGAATCCTGCTTTGTTAAAGAGTGGATGCTGGCATCACATGAGATGTATCACCCACGTTTTTTTTAACGTCCCTAGCTTTTGACTAGGTTTGCTCTATGCAAATACTACCTACATTAATAACATTATGCTGAAACAGGGACAGTAGCAGCTAGAGCGATTGGCCTGTCATTACAGGGAGCGCAGGGTATAAGTAGGGCACTCAGGAAGTGGAAGAACTCGATAAGGGAATGTTAAGTTAGTTGAGTAACTGGTTCAATATATTGTCTTTTCTAACAGTTGAAAAGTTTTGAACAAAATAACCAGGGGGCATATTACCAAGCAATAGCGATAATTATCGCTATATTGCTTGGTTAGAGACAAAAATTTAGCGCTGCGCTGCGGCGATTTTTACCGCAAATAAACCTTGGTATTACCAAGGTTTATCGCAAATGCGATAAAAATCGCCGCAATGCATGAATATCGCTGAAAAGTCAGCGATATTCATGCATTACCGAGCTAATGCTCTTAGCCATGTTATCCACCTCCCATTGGATAACATGGCTAAGAACTGCTCAGGGCAGGTGTTAGCTTTTGGAGATATTCGCGCTTAGGTCGAATATCTCCAAAAGTTGGTAATAGGAGATAGCGATGTTAGCGACTGTTTTCAGTCTCTAACATCTTGGCATGCCCACTTTGCATATCATTAGTGATAAATATCACTGACATGCAAAGTGGGGCCCAAGATGGTCGCTATCTCCTACTAGCTGTCGCTAACTGGTGTTAGAGACAGCTATGTATAAGCATTTATATAGCGCACTACTTACCCAGAGGGTCCCAAGGCGCTTCGACCGCTGCGAAACCCTTCCTGGCTTCCCTGAGAGATGGTCCCTTAATGGGTATCTCCAGGGTGAGACCAGGCATCCCCGGCGGTCTGGTGGGGCCGTTAGTGAAGATGAGGCAAGCTAATGCCCAGAGTTGCCGAGTGTGATCGCTGATCAGAGTGGGCACCGAGGCGAGAGAATTATCGAGTCCGCAGACCCTGGTCCAGAAACCTGCCGCGCCGGGAATCGAACCCTGGTCCCGGGCCGTCCTCTGCTCTCGGGTATGCCGCCTCTAACCAGTGAGCCACACTACTTCACCCTAGGTAGCTAGGTAATAGGGAGATAATTTTATCTCCGCTTTCTTGGCTTTTAAAGCCAAAAAAGCGGAGATAATCCCCTTCGATAATATGCCCCCAGGACATTTAAATTCTAGAATGGTTTTTGACCATGGAGCGTTCTTCCTTCACACGTATGCTTTATAGTCGAAGATCATGGCTTTGTGAAGCTATTCATCCTATTCTACGGTAGTACTAACACGAGTAGAGAATGATTTGAATATAATATCCTTTTTAGGTCAAGTATACAACTTTTTCTTGCTAACGTGTATAATCGTTTTCCTTTGCAGATCCTTGAACAACCACATAACTTTTACCGGCATTTCTGAAGATGGCCCCAGCAGTCGGGGCCCCAGTTGGATATACCCCACCAGAAGGTGGTTGGGGTTGGGCCGTGGTAGTTGGTGCTTTCATCTCAATTGGCTTCTCCTATGCCTTTGCAAAGTCAATCACGGTCTTCTATAAAGATATAGAGGTTATCTTTGGAGCAACGAGTAGTGAAGTATCATGGATTTCATCTATTATGTTGGCTGTAATGTACGGAGGCGGTAAGCTGTTCAAACTTGTTTTTTTACTGAGCACAGTGAAATGAAAACCCAGTTAAACTAATGGAAATGTAGACATGGTAGAATATATTACACTGCACTGCAACTGTTTCTAACATGTTAATAAATATAGGTGGTCTATACCATCTTCCCATGTACAGTACTTTACATAATACTGCTTCTCATAGGGTTATTCTCTTCTGCATTTCCCAGCTTTGTCAGTGAATTGTCTTAGCAGTTTGAGAAGTTAATGATGCGGGAATTGTATGCAGGTGTTTTTCAAATCTATATTTAAAATCGTATATTCCAAGATTGGTCCATCACAGTTGGAAGAAGTAGGTTTGCAGAACCTGATTTCTCCAATTTTGAATATATTTACCATCACCCTTTACCTTCATACTAGGATACCAAAGGGCATGCTAGTTTGAAGTGTTTAGTTGTATATCACGTTCACATAGGATCTCGGTGCACTTTAATCATAGACCTGTGGGGCAAAATAATGCTTTGGATTCTTTTAATTCAGAATAAAAGTCCTTCAAGAATGGTTATGGAAATAATGAATGATTTTGAACAAAATACATGTACTAGTCACTCCTTAGTCTTCTTCATATTCCCATTTGCCTTTCCTGACTGTTGCAGTCATTACGTTTGGCAAACTGTGGCTTTGAAACATTGGTCTTGTGAACTGACCTACTTATTGAGAGGATATGCCTTTATGCACACACATCGTTTCAATGCTGTGCTGTCTGTCTCTGGGCATGGCATCAGGATGTGCTTTGTACGTTTTGAGTGCTATTGTATTAGCCCACGGTCGCTGGTAAATGTGCTCGAGATTTGCATCCTGACTGCAAATTGTTTAACAATTTGAGCTGTTAAAAATTATTTATATAAAATCATATATGCAATTACGTGCCAGACCCTATTCCAGTGGGGTAGCAAAATAGGAGAATTGTTTGAGCATCAGTAGTAGAACTAGGTAAGCTAAAAATGACATTTTAAAGTGGTAAGGGGACATTTTGGAAACCTGATCGATAAGGGGTGATAATTTAAGTTGGTTGATCTGAAATATACCGTTTATATTTAGGACTACAACAAAGATTTATTCTTGAATTATTTTGCGAACAAGCTTTAGGTAATAAGTATTTGTTGAAAATGTAGGATTTCTTGCTTTCTGATACATATGCTCTACAAGTAAGCTTGTGTTCCTCTTTGTCCTCTAGGGCCCATAAGCAGTATTCTGGTGAACAAATATGGAAGTCGGCCAATCATGATTGCTGGCGGGTGTCTTTCCGGTTGTGGGCTAATTGCATCATCTTTCTGTAACACTGTGACAGAACTCTATTTCTGCATAGGAGTGATTGGAGGTAAATTTGTCATAAATCCTTAATATGGAAATGTAATTCAGCAACTCCTTGTGTACTTCTGAATTTAATGTTTAACGATGGATTTAATTTTGCAATACATATAAATGGGGAAGCCGGTGATTGGGTACCATGGATTTTCTAAAATGTCTGCTTTCAATCGTAATTAAATCTTCAAAACCAGCCATCTAGATTCTGCCTAGAGTAAGGTACAAAGCTACATTTGTCCAAAGATGGTGAAATCATTAAATGCACCATCTTTGGACAATACTAATGTTTGTGTTCGTAAGCCCCAACCTCAGTTTTACCAAACATTTACCCTTAATGTGCAATGGCGATTCCTACTAACAAGGTTTAGACTGGAGATTTTTGCTTGCCTTCCCTAAACAAGGGGGTTGGTGTGAGAGGCTGCCCCCTTTTCCATGTAATAACAGGGATAGCCAAAGCACTATACATGTGGTCCTTTTTTGCTCCTTATATCAAGAGCCAAGACTCCGGTTTATTAAACCAATCTTGAAGGGGAGGCAACCTTGCACCTATAAGGAAGGGTATGATTATCTGTCAGCACTATCCTCTGTAGAAACCTGCTGTGCCATGCTAAATTTTATCAAAGTTTCGTTAAAGATCAGGAAGGCCTATGGTCAGCATCACATTGTACAGAATATCCTCTGGTGAAAATGATGTATTATATATTTTTATAACAGTCATTATTCTGTCTTTTATAAATTTCGGAAAACTGTGTATTTAAAAAAACTTTTCTTGTTTTATGAGGTACGATGAATTGTATGTTCAGTACTTTTATGATTTATTTTATGAATCGAATAAAGTTTTTGAAATGAAATGGGTAAGCTGGTGATTGGGTACCATGGATTTTCTAAAATGTCTGCTTTCAATCGTAATTAAATCTTCAAAACCAGCCATCTAGATTCTGCCTAGAGTAAGGTACAAAGCTACACTGGCCGAAATTATTAGTAATTTTATGCCAAAATACCAACTGCTAGTGAACTGGCCCTTGATGAAAAAGTTAATATGCTACTGTGTTCACACAAAAGATAGTTTTCCTTTTCAGAGTTTTTATATTGTGTTGAGCAATTTGTCTATAAATGCTCTGCATGTCGTGGCTATAAATTTGGTTTAATATTTGAACTGGTTTACTATGTAACTTCAGATGGTTGGTTGGAATACAGTGGCCACCTAATAAAGTGCATGGAAGGTAGCCAAAAACAACTGCCATGTTTAAACAGTGTCTTTTCTCCCCTTAGGTCTTGGACTGGCATTTAACTTGAATCCTGCCCTGACCATGATTGGCAAGTATTTCTACAAGCGACGCCCTATTGCCAACGGACTTGCTATGGCTGGGAGTCCTGTATTCTTGTCAACTTTGGCACCATTGGATCAGTACCTGTACACTATATTTGGATGGAGAGGCAGTTTCCTAATTCTTGGAGCTCTTCTGCTGAACTGCTGTGTTGCTGGATCTTTAATGAGGCCAATAGGTCCTAAACCTGAAAAGATGAAAAAGATGACCAAAGAGGTCCTACAGGAAGCTGGGAAGTCCTCAAAAAAAGATGATGGCAGTGGTGATGCAAACACAGATCTCACTGCGGGAACACCAAAGACCAAGCCCACAGCCTTACAGACCATCAACAGGTTCTTGGATTTGTCCTTATTTACTCATCGAGGTTTTCTGATCTACCTCTCTGGCAATGTATTCATGTTTTTTGGATTGTTTACTCCTTTAGTCTTCCTCAGCAATTATGCTAAGAGTAAAAACATTTCAAATGAGCACGCTGCTTTCCTACTTTCCATCTTGGCTTTTGTTGATATGGTCGCCAGACCTTCCATGGGACTTGTAGCCAATACCAAGTGGATAAGGCCCAGGATTCAGTACTTCTTTGCAATTTCCATTATTTGCAATGGTGTGTGCCATCTTATGGCACCCTTATCCACCACATATGCTGGCTTTTGTATCTACGCTGTATTTTTTGGACTTGCTTATGGATGGTTAAGCTCAGTGTTATTTGAAACATTAATGGACCTTGTTGGATCACAGAGGTTCTCAAGTGCTGTCGGACTGGTGACCATTGTAGAATGCTGCCCTGTACTTCTTGGACCACCCCTTTTAGGTACAGTATGTTTGTTTGTTCAGTAATTCACTATAATGTTGCATTGTCTTTACTCTTTTATGAAAATACTTGCCACGATATAAGGGTGAACAATTTCAGTATGCTATTAGAAGACTTAAATCACTCACCGCTGTGTATGAATGAATGTTATGTAGGGAATGGTGCACAGAGACATTTTATGCATGGTATTCTGGACGCAGCTTGGTGAATTTGATCGAAAACGGTGATAATTAGACAAAAACCTGTCTAAAGCCCTCTATACCATTCTCAAAAGACAGCTTTTCTTTTTAAAACGTCCAAGTATAGGGTCAGGTATTCCTCACTTGCACATATTTTACTCTAAACACCATAGCACATCATGGTCTCAGTGGATGTACCCTACTAACCCAGAAGGGTATTTTACTACATTTATTTCTTTATTAATCGACAGTGTGCCGCTTATTAGCTCGGTGTCTGTTATCTTCCGCTAAAGAGTATTGTACTGTTTTTTGCCCCAATCATTGATTTTCTTCCTCCAGGTCTTTTTAATTGAACCCTCTCAGATGTTGTCATACATCCTCAGGGTCTTATAACTAACTGCATCACATTAACAGTCCGAAAAGAGCAAACTGTCTACCTTCCAAAATACAGGGAACTTCTCGGGTGATCCATCCACGCTACAGGATTTATCCCCTCCACCTGAAAGGATCCCACTGGTACATGGAGGAGAGCTTTCTGAGGTTCTGCAAAGGTCCTAGTATTCATTGGCATTTAAAACCTCACAGACCCGATAGTAACCCTTGTACCTGAAGGCTTTAGACTTAATAACATCCCACCCTTGCCATGTGAATTTACTACAATACGCTGCAAGTTCTAGATTTAAAATGCTACATAAAATATTTCCTCATATGTCCAGGAGTATTAGTTTACTATATGCGGATAAAACACTTCTTTGATATTGAAACATTTGTTTTCTAGAGCTTGATGCCTTAAAGCATGAGTTATTTACAAGCAATCCGCTCGGAGTGGGTGCTATGAATGTTAAATCTGCAGTGTACGTATTGCAGTTACTTTGAATTCTACTTTTATACAGCTTAGCCATCTCTGTAAGAGCCTGGATGACTTCCAACTGATTAGGCAAGCATTAAGAGCTCTGGTGGTTCAATTAAAATTTACTTCAAAAGCTACTTTAACACAACATCTGCAAAGCTGAAAATGCTAGTGTCCACACACAGAATTGAATTGTTATGTCTTGTCTACAAGACGGAGCACATGCTCTGTATCTTGTGAGTTATACTGTTAGCTTGCAGGTGGCTTAGGGCATGCCCATTGCTTAACACTATTGGCGTGCATATGCTTTCCTTCCTCTGTTTTTGTTCATCCGTGGAGTATGGTGCATGTGTCCTTAATTGCATCCTTTTCAGGTGCTACGTTTACCTTTTTGCTTAAGCAATGCAGAAGGGTGGATATGTGGTCCAGCTGTCTCCCTAGTGTACTTCTCTTATCCCATACTGCTCTCACCCATGTGGTTCTTTCCTGCCCCCATTGGTGATCGGCTAGTTCTCATGTGCTTCCCTGCCCTCATTGCTTACTCGCCTGTGTGCTTCTCCCCCTCCCAGCTCTGTTTCTTGTTCACTCTAGTAAGTTTGATTTTCTCCTCTGTATTCCACATTACTCTCCCTCATGCCAGTTTGCTCCCCTAGTATCCTCTGTTGCTTCCCTTCAATCTTGTGCATGCATAAAAGGACCCTGGTAGGCTCGATCACTCTCTCTACCCTAAGGTCACAACCAATACAGCGTGTTGTTTGAGCTTGTCTAGAAGCAGATGCTAGGTGGTTAGGGTGGTATGTTGTTCTTAACCTAAGTGATGGCTTAAAGGCAAATGGCTGAAAAACTTAGCGTCTCAAATTCTTGAGTGTCTCGAGTACCTAACTAACAGATCCATAAAATTAAATGTGAATGTCCCACTGCTTAGGGTGGTGTGATTGGCCTTGCAGTCTTCATTGACCTTTATCTAGCACATGTCCTGGCAGGCAATGGGTCCTGCAGATTTTATGCAAAACAAAAACTGCAGAAGGCAGAATGAGAACTTCTTCTCTCCAGCGACCCTTTGGTATATGACACTGAAGAAATGTATTCACTTTCATTGAAGTTATGCTTGAACTAAGTATCTTGCAAAGAAAGAGAACTGGATGATTGGCCGTTGAAATGGACCTTTGAACAGTAGCATTAGCCCACCCACCTTCCCCAGCCTCCCTCCCAGGTCTACTCCTAATTTGCAGCTGTGATGAATGCCAAATGCCGGGTCCTCTCCCAACTTGTAGTGGCAGCTAGGATGCTTGTGGGGTAGCAATTCTCCATGGTGTGTTCTTGTCTAAGAGCTTGATTTTCCTAATGACACCTTAGTGCTAGCACATGGAAGACTATTCTTTAACACAGTCCTGCTGAGGATGTCTGCATGGAATGCAATCACTTCCTGAGTGCAACTTTGCTGCAGGGGTTGCAGCCAAGTATTTCTACAACCTTCCTCCTGTGCACCAAATTGTGTTGCTCCCAATTTGCTATAAATCGGAGCCATGAATACTCTTGAGATTGATCAAGTAAACCTCAGAATTTACAGGTGCCTGATAGCATTGACCTAGTGTGTACTCCCTCCCACCCATACAGCTCTTAATACAGCAAACCTAATCAGATCCTCTTATTACCTACGCTTTCTAAAATCATTAGTCTGGTTTTCCTCCATCAGAGATAGTTTAGCAGCAATTTTATATTTCAGAAGGCAACCCAAATAGATTGTAGAGTGGTCAGGTAATTGATGTGGGATATATTTGTAATCTTTCCACCAATCTACTCCTGCCTCCATATGGAAGCTCATCATTGTCCTGAAAAGGTTTATGGCTTCTCAGTTGGAGCCCACACACAATGGCAACTTGAAAGGTCTATTAGTATTTCTAAAAGTAATTACCAGAAGAAGACCGGTCTACTAATACCGACTTTTTGACTAAAGAGCTGCCCCTAAAGTTCCATATAGACCGTGTGCTAAAGACCAATGCATATTTTATGACCAAAGTGTCCATGATGTTTTTAATATTTTCCATTTGAATATCCAAATATGGTTACCCCACATCCTGTTCAACACTGGAAACTCCACCCCAAACTCCTTTGCACACCAAGCGTGGACTCCTTTTTACATAACTGGACCAAGGCCTCCAGCAAGTTAGACCTCTTATAGTATTTGCTATGCCGGTCTATGAAGACCCTCGTCCAGTAAGATCCCCCTCTACCAGACGGTTTTGAAAGCAGTGACTTTCTGTTGCACTTTATTAGGGCACTTGTGTGGACTACCCTCCTGTCCATCTAGAACATTCATATGGTGAGCCTTATTGGTGTCTTGTTTTTTGTCATTGAAGTATGTGACTCCAAAAAGATTAAATGCTGGATACGTTTACAGTTGTCTCCTATCAGTGCTGTGATAGTGTGGAGTGCAGTAGAGTTAAAAGCTTTCTGCCTTCTTTGGCTGTAAAAAAAGTAATGCGCTGTTACTTACCTCGTTGCAGCGATAAATGGACTGTGGTGGTCCTTCGTAGAGGACGCATTGTAGTGGTGTAAAACTGTGTTTGATCCCATCATATTTGGCTGGGAGCTCTTTTGGCTGTGGGTCCCCTTGAATTTCCATTGATAAAAATATGAAATCTGAATACAGGACTTAGGTCACGCATTCTCTGTAGACTAAATCAATTGCCTTTATTTTATACTGTCTTCTAGATGTTAAGGACATAATTGGTTCTGGTTTTTAAAAATTAGATATTTCCATTAGACTATGACCTTGCTTATTCTGACTACAGCGCAGGATTGTGATCATGCACCTATAATTCGTATTTGTAAAGTGCAAACATATCACCCCTGAAGGGTTTCAGCTCTGGGGGCTGGCGGGGAGATTAAGTGAGCTATTGCCCAGAGTCGCATGATACTGAGCTTCTGCCGGGGATCGAATCTGGAGCCCAGTCCTCCAGAATATGCTGCTCTGGCTGCTGCACCGCACCTCTCCCTGTGCAGGGATCTTCAAGCTGTCGTCATTTACACTAAGTAATATGAAGGCCAGAGAAAACCACTCCATTTTTCATTAAAGGTGCTAGCGTTGCCTTTTGCGTAAAATTGGAAATGCCGGTGGCAAATGCTCACAATTATGGTAAAGAAACTTGGGTGAATTAATTTACCCTATAAGTACACTGTGTTTAAGAGACGAATGTTAGACTGAGGGCCCTTTCCTTAGTCCTCTAGTGGCAATCAGGACGCTGACAGCAACTGAAATATATATATTTTTTGCAGTTACATTTTTATCAAATTAAATGAATGTTTGAAGTACATTGTTGGGGTAATTTGCCAGATTCTTACTACGAAACTGATGTAAGAATGATGTGTCCAGGGGCGGAGCTCGCTGAGCTCAAACAGCCAAACTCTAAGTGTGCTACGTCGGCCACTCAACCATCCTACACAATCCTTTTGCCTGAAGAATGTAAATATCCCTAATTTACAACAGTAATCTCCTTAATTTATTGCCTTCTTGCTGTTGTGTGCCGGAGCCTTTACACCGGCCGAGAATTGCTTTGTTACCTGTACTGGGCTAGGCCTGTGTCAATAAGCGAGTGGAGGCGTCGTTGGTGCTTTTGCGGCTGGCAGCGAAGCCGATTGCTGACTAATGAGAATCCCCTCACAAAACTTCGGAGACTGCCCACTTGTGTATGCGACGGAGGGGTTAAGGCCTGTCGTGATGGCACTACCGGTAAGTGAGCATACTCAGGGGCGGCTCTAGGCTCATGGTGGCCCTGGGCAGGGAGTGTAGGTAGGGGGCCCCGGAAGAGGGGGTCTGGGCGGGGCGGAGCCTCCCGGAGCTCAGGAGGGGGGGGGTCAGAGTGTTAGGAAGTGGAACAGAGCCGGAGGCCGCCAAATCCCTGCCAGGGGCCGCCACGCAAATATGTAACCATCCTCAGAGGATTATTATATTAAGAATATATATTGATGTGGAGGCCCCTGGGGTTTGGTGGCCCGGTGCAGGTGCACAGCTTGCACATGCCTAAGGCCGCCCCTGGCATACTGATTCATGTGACTCCATGTGCAGTTCGCGGACCCGATTATGGGGCCTTCACGGGTGCCAGCGCTCCCTCTGCCTGGACCGATGTTCCTCCAGTTTACGGGGGGAGTGGTTCATCTTGCCCCTTATCTCACAAACTCCAACCTCCCCTGAGGCGCTATTCTGCTGCAAAATTCTGGCTCGGGATGTGCTTGTGATTAGGAGGTTGGAGCATCCTCAGTGAGTGGACCCCTGTCTCTGAGACGGCTGTAAGGGAGCCTACGCAACCGTTGCCCTGTGGGCTTCACAAGGCCTAAACCTACCCTGCGTCTGGCTAAATTTGGAGTACTTGAGGGACCTGATGCACCACTAGGGATATACTTATTTCAGCTCCAGTGTCCTTGTTATTTGACTCTGGCCAATCTACAGGCATTACGTTTGTGACCATCTCCTTGCAACCGTGTGCCCCCCTACTGTAGTGCACACTAATTCCCTGAAACTCTCACATCGCCCTACGTACTCTCGCTGTGACACAGACTTGCGACTTCTGCTGAGCACTGCACTCTGATTGCTTCTCACTAAGCCTTGCATTGGGCACTATTATTTGAACTTTGGCAAAGGTGTGCTGCCTTTGGCCCTGTTCTATATCTGTAGATGACCACATAGTGTGCGCTGCTAACAGACACCTGGGATTGAAACTCCTTGTTTGCTCCGGCACCCATTGCTGGAAACTATTCCAGAGGAAGTACTACCCCACCTCAAAATATACCTCTTCTCTTTTTTTTTAGACTAGAAGGACCAAACAAATGAATCTGAATTATAATTTGCCCTTCGCTGGATCACCTACCCCCCCACCCCTCTCCCCCCCTCTTCCCCCCCTCCTGACCTTGGATGTGGGCACAAGTGGATTGGGACCGGCAGTGGAAGAAGTAGAACCCAAGGGCAACAGATATGATACATACACATTCCGACTGCCTTGCAACACAGCCTCACAAAGTATCGAACGACTAAAATGGAGGATGAAAAGGCTACGGTCTCCGCTGCACATAAGATGAATAAACTACTTCTCACAAACCAAGCAAAGACCCAAGATTTGGGGCCCTGATCACGCAGGAACAGTCTACGTATTATGGGGATAGTCTAATCCAAGAACAATGACCATATGGAGCGCTACATAGAACACCTTCTCCTGGACTTTCTCAGGCAAGATACCTTTTCACTGATATTTGTAGTGGGGTGTTCCCACTGCTCGTTAGTCCCACATCTAGTTCCGGTGGCCAGTCCTTTCACTGTAATAGCAAGACTTATAAATTTCAGAGACTGAGCCGCGACTTTGCAAAATGCTCACAATCTGAAGGCCTTGCAATGTCTTTCTACCCTGATTTCAAACAGGTACAGGAGACTTTGTGACTCTTTATCCCAGCCAAGAGCAAGCTCTGCCAACTTCAGCTGGAATACAGCATGCTCTACCCTGCTTGGTTGCGGGTAATGGTGGACAGCCAGGCATTTTTCTTCACCGATCCTAAACTACTAGGACAATTCCTCAAGCATAGAGATACTGCTGGGGGTAGGCGAGGCTCACCTGGTGCAACACCTGACCCTGCTTGCAGGCAGGCCACTCCACACGCTGCTGCACGGCCCTGTCTGCCTTTGCCGGTCTCACTGCCTGGACCCGCATTAGTTCATTACTCTGGTATTCCTGTGCCATTGTTTTTCTTTGTGCCTTAACTGGTACCTTTTAGTTCGGTTGTGCTTTTCTCTCTGTGCCCAAACTGTCTCCTAACCTACCATATTGCTGCTCCTCCCCTCCATTGCTCCTGTGCCTAATTTGTTTTCACTTCCTCTGTGCTCAAACTGTTAACTCATTCTATGCCTCATTTGCCACTCCTCGCCCGTTTTCCCGCCTCTGCGACCCCGCCCCGCACTCCCATTCGCCTCCCCGCTCCCAGCTGCCCCTCCCTCCCACACCCCTTCATATGGAGGCCGCGCCGCTGGCAAGCCCGTCTGGACCGCGCCCAGCGCCAGGACCACTGGCCCCCGCAAACACCACAACACCCGCCTCCGCTACGACTCCAGCACCCTCCACGGACTCAACACCGGACGATCACGCACCTGCTGCCGGGCCACCCTGAAGCGCACCTAAGGACCCTTCTCCTGTCGCAACTGCAGCTTCACCAGCATCCGACCCGCCAACCCACCCACCAAAGAACCCAACATCCTCAGATGCATCCTGCTCAACACCCGCTCCGCCTGGAAACACACCGTCGAACTGTGGGACCTACTCAACACCAACTCCCCAGATGGAGCCCTGGCTGAACCCCTCCTCTGCACCTGACTTTGCCATAGCCATCCCGGAAGGCTACAAGATCACCCACAAGGACGGCACCAACGGAGTATGAGGAGGAATTGCCATTGTCTACAGAAACACTCTCAAAATCTCGACAGACACTGACTACACCCTCAGCACCGCCGAACACCTGCACTTCCAGATCCACACCGACCCCAACACCACCCTCAGAGGTACCCTCATCTACAGACCCCCCGGACCTCGACCGCAGTTCAGCAACTCCATCATCGACCTCATCAGCACACACACCCTCGCCTCCATGGACTACATCCTCCTCGGGGACCTGAACTTCCACCTCGAGAACGACGACTCCAACTCTTCCACCCTGATCGACAACCGCGGACTCTGACACCTCGTCACAACACCCACCCACTCCGCCAGCCACACGCTTGATCCCATCTTCTCAGCAAGCTTCCACGTCGTCTACAACCGCACCACCGCACTCCACTGGACTGAAACCGCTGCATCCACTTCACCTTCCGGAAACCCACCACACACAAATGCACCCAGCAGATGCCTCTCTGCCGCTGGAGCACGTTCACCGAGGACCAGCTAACCACCGCACTCACCCAAAGCCCACCCACTCCACAGTCTCATACAATGGATCGATGACTGCGCCAACACTCTCGCCCTGCTCAACACCCACACCAGCAAGAGAGCCAGCTGGGTCACCAAAGACCACCAAGTGAACCTGCCGAAAACAAAAACAAAAACTGGATCAGTTAATGAACACCAGTAAGCTACACAGCCCACAAGAACGCCACCCGCAGACACCACCACCTCATCAGATCAGCCAAAAGGACCTCCTTCAAAGACCGCCAAGACAACAACGCACACAACAGCAAAGTGCTCTTCAGCATCGTGAAGGAACTCTCCAACTCCAGCTCCAACACCGACATCCCACCGTCACAAGACCTGTATGACTCGCTGGCCATCTTCTTCCATCGCAAGATCGCCGACATCCACGACAGCTTCGACGCGTCACCGCCCCGGCAACCGTTGAGACCCCCGCTCCCACGACCACCAACTGCCTGCTCGAATGGACCAACATAAACGACGACGACACCATCAAGATCATGAACATCATCCACTCCGGATCCCCATAAGACCTCTGCCCACACCACATCTTCAACAAAGCCAGCAGCACCATTGCACCCCATCTCCAGAAAACTGGAGAGAGAGCGACCTTCCTGGAGAGCTGGAAGTACGCAGAGATCCACACCTTACTCAAGAAACCCATGGCGGACCTCAAGAACTTCCGACCCATCTCCCTGCTCCTGTTCCGGCAAAGGCCATCAAAAAGGCCGTCAACAAACCACTGACAAGCTTCCTCGAGGAGAACAGCATCCTGGACCCGTCCCAGTCCGGGGTCCGCAACAACCACAGCACCGAAACTGCTCTCATCGCCGCCACCGACGACATCAGGACCCTGCATGACAATGGAGAAACCGCGGCCCTCATCCTCCTGGACTTGTCAGCTGCCTTCGACACGGTCTGCCACCTCCACGACGCCGGAATCCAAGAGAAGGCCGTGGACTGGACCACCTCCTTCCTCTCTGGCAGAACTCAAAGAGCCCGCTCCCCCCTGGCTCTTTGAACAGTACTCAATGGTATGTAGTGCGCTTTATAAATGCTATGATTGATTGATACATCATGCTCAACATTGCTCGGTTGCGGGTTATGGTGGACAGCCAGGCATTTTTCTTCACCGATCCTAAACTACAACAATTCCTCAAGCGTAGAGATACAGCTCGAGGTGGGGGTAGGCGAGGCTCACCTGGTGCAACATCAGAAGAAAGAGAGTGACTTTTGAGATTGAGCCTGCCTCGCTGCTCTCAAACTTTCAAAGTGAACTGTCGCTGGAGCTGCAAACTTGGTGCTATGATACTCTTATGTCTGACACTACTTGAATTCCAAATGAATCTGCGACCAAGACCGTCTCTTGTCCCGGAACACCATCCGTATTGGTAATAGTGTTCCAGTAAAGCCACTATGGCTTCTTCAAGGAATGTACTGTTACTTCCCACGTTTCTTTCATTGTACTGTAATCCTTTGTTTTTATTTTATAGATTATTTCGGTCATTACTAAATGTGATCTGTTGCCATATTTTTCTCCTTTTCTTTAGGCATGTGCAATGGCTAAGTGGCCCCTTGCGTCTGTGTGCAGCAATGGTAGATGGGCTGACAACATCTCTCCCAATGTGTATAACACCTGTACTCCCTTTTTATCTTTTTGTTGAGGGGTATGGGTGCGATAGGGTGGGTCACTGCAGTTCTGTGTAAGTTGGGGGTGATCATGGCGGGGGAGGGGAGAGGTTTGTACTCACAGCAATAGTTTTTTTGCTTGTTGCTTCTCCAAGAGTCTCTTATATGTTGTATGGCTGGGTGTGCCAGAATGTATGGAGCTGGCGCTAGTTAATGGCTGACAGTTGGCGGCTGATCCACCAGGCCATCAACTACTGAGAACGTACGGTCTAAATGATTGCAGGAAGATACGTAGCTGGTGGCATATCTCAAGAGGCACAGAATAGACCTGGCGATATTACAAGAAAGGCACTTGGCACTGGGAGCAGCGTGTTGACGCAGTGTAGAATGCAGTGCCACCGCTATGCAGCGGACTTCACCTTGCATGTTTGTGGTGTACTAATATGGGTTAGCAGGGGATCAGGGGCTTATCTCTGGGAGACACGAAGCGACCCAGAGGGTAGGTATGTTATAGCTTGATGGTATAAGTAAGACTTGGCAGTGCTGCATGTCTGGTGTACAGACTCAATGATGATGACCCACCGTTTTAACATAGTCTCGCATGGGCCTGCTGCAATGGGTTGGTCTACCACAAATCTGGTGCAGGGATTTTAATAGTCTTTTAAATCCTGAATGCAACTGCTACAACGGCCCTCCCCGTCATCCCTCGACGGCCGTGCGGGCTCTCGTAGACCTTGCTGACAGAGCGGGCCTACTCAATATCTGGCATCGTAGGTCCCTCCTGGGGCGGGATACACTTGCTATTCCACAGTACACAAAATCTACACAGATACTAATTTTTGGCTTATACCAAGGGGATTAGTGTCTGGAGTCCAGCGATGTGAACCATTTTCACGGACCTACTCTGATTACTCGCCTGTGATGTTGGAACTTGAGCAAATCAAATCAAATCAGAAATTATTATAGCGCGCTACTCACCCAGAGGGTCTCAAGGCGCTTAAGGGGGAGGGGTTCGCTATAGATCGAACAGCCAGGTTTTGAGTTGTTTTCTAAAGGAGAGGTGGTCCTGGGTAAGACGGAGGTGGATAGGGAGGTAGTTCCAGGTCTTCGCCGCCAGGTAGGAGAAGGATCTTCCTCCCATGGTGGCTCTTTGGATGCGTGGAATCGTGACGAGGGCTTGATTGGATGATCGCAGTTGACGGTTGGGAGTGTAAAAGGTTAGTCGATTGTTGAGGTATTTGGGTCCAAGGTTGTGGAGGGCCTTGTGTGTGCGGGTAAGGAGACTGAACGTGATTCTCTTGCTGACGGGGAGCCAGTGAAGGTTTCTTAGGTGTTCGGATAAGTGGCTTTGTCGAGGTATGTCCAGGATGAGTCGAGCGGAGGCGTTCTGAATGCGTTGAAGTCTTTTCTGCAGTTTGGCTGTGGTTCCGGTGTAGAGGGTGTTACCCTAGTCCAGTCGGCTGGTGACAAGTGCTTGGGTGATTGTCTTCCTTGTTTCGATGGGGATCCATCTGAAGATTTTTCGGAGCATGCGTAGGATGTTGAAACATGATGATGAGACGGCGTTGACTTGTCTAGTCATCGAGAGGGAGGAGTCTAGCATGAAGCCCAGGTTGTGAGCATGGTCCATTGGTTTGGGTGCGCTGCCAAGGACTGGGGGCCACCAGGAGTCGTCCTAGGCAGAGGGGGATGATCCTAGGATGAGGACTTCTGTCTTGTCTGAGTTCAGTTTGAGGCAGCTGTTCTTCATCCACTCGGCTACTTCTTTCATCCCTTCGTGTAGGTTGGTTCTGGCGGTGGTTGGGTCTTTGGTGAGGGAGAGGATTAGCTGGGTGTCGTCCGCGTAGGAGATGATGTTTAGGTTGTGTTGGTGTGCGATGGATGCAGTGGCCTAAAGGGCCACTGCATTTACTTTGCGCTCCCACTCTCTAGTAGACTCCGTGGTCAGAGCTAAATTGAACCAATTCATTGAGGAATTCTTCCACATTAACATTGGTGCTGTTAATAAGTTTGCTACAGTCTGGAATGCCTTCAAGGTCTAAACCATAGGTGTTGCTTTATCCAAACAAGCAAGGGTACTTGGGTTGCTTCCAGTTCGTTTGCACCTTGTTATGTTATGTTAAGGTAAGCTTATAGAGCGCTCTGTCACCGTGGGTTTCCTGGCGCTGATCTGGTGCTGGGGGCGGGCAGGGAGGGGTTAGCCAGATTGTGGGAAAAGCCATGTTTTCAAGGATCGGCGGAATTGGAGGAGTGAGTTGGAGAATTTAAGTGAAGGTGGGAGAGAGTTCCAGAATTTAGGGGTCAAATGTGTGAAACTCCGACCTCCGATTCGACAAAGTATGATAGAGGGAACAACCAGGAGGCGAAGGTGAGAGGATCTGAGGTTACGTGAGGGGCAATAGGGGCTGATAAGGGATTTCAGGAAGGCAGGGCAGGGACCAGTTAGAGATTTAAAAGCAAGGCAGCCGCTCTTAAAGGCTACCCTCGAAATGACAGCAAGCCAATGCAAGTTGGTAAGAAGAGGTTTAGCAGATTACCATTTCGGGGTCCCGAAGGCCAATCTCACCGCTTGGTTCTGGACGATCTGTAATCTAGAGAGAAGGACCTTAGGCAGACCGTGATAGAGGGAATTCGAGAAATCCAAGCGGGAGAGGACAAGAGCCATAATGACTTGAATCAGAACTTCGGGAGTCAATAGATAGGCCACCTTGTGCGCAGCTGGTACATGCAGCAGGAGACCACCGCCCCTATCTGGGGCTTAAGGGATAGCTCGGAGTCAATAATGACCCCGAGACTCTTCACCGAAGCCACAGTGGTGGGAGGAGGGCCTAGCTCTGCTGGCCAAAAATGCGGGCCCCAGTGGATAGAGCTCTTACCAGGGAGAAGGAGCTCCGTCTTCCCGGGATTCAGTTTGAGTTGATTCTGGCTCATCCACTGAAGAATGTGGGACATGACCGCCTGAAAGTTAGTGATAGCAGAAGAAGAATTGAGAGGAAAGATGAGTTGCAGGTCGTCAGCGTAGTTGAAGACGGTGACGTCCCACTGCCTCAGAGAAAAGAGAAGGGGACGAAGATACAGATTAAAGAGGAGGGGGGATAAAGAGGAACCCTGGGGAACCCCGCAATGTGAACATTCCTTAGGTGCTCTGAAGGTACCCAGGCTAACTGTCTGGGACCTCCCGGTCAAAAAGGATTTGACCCATGCCAACGCCAGGCCCTGGATGCCGGCCTGCTCGACACAATGGAGAAGGATGTCATGGTCCACCGTGTCGAAAGCGGCCGACAGATCTAAAAGAACCAGGGCCTGGGGGGTACCCCTGTCAGCGCCGCCTCTCAGAGCATCCAACACGGCCAAGATCACTACCTCCGTGGAGTGGCCGGGTCTGAAGCCAGCCTGGTTGGCTTCAAGAAAGTTGGAGCTCTCGATGAACTGTGAGAGGCAGGCGGTGACGTGGGCTTCCAGAATTTTAGAGAAGTAAGGCAGAAGAGAAATAGGCCGGTAGTTTGCCAAAACTGCGGGATCAGCTCCTGGCTTCTTCAATAGAGGCACCAGAACGGCCTCCTTGAAGCAGCTGGGCACCGCACCAGAGGAGAGAGAAGAGTTCAACAGAGGGAGAATGCAGTCAGGTAAAGTAAGGCAGATGTCCCGTAAGATAGATGGTGGGCAACAATCGTCAGGTGAGCCAGACTTGACACGAACGGCCAGTCTGGCCAAAGATTCTGAATCAAGAGAAGGGAAGAGTGTAAAGGAGAATGCGTTGTGAGGGGGACAGACAGTATCAGTGCCAGGAGAGGTGACCGGGATAGTGTCCTTAATCATAACAATTTTCTGTAAAAAGAATGTACTGAGAGCATTGCATGATTCCTGAGTTGGAGCCTGGCTCGGGAGCGTCCTAGAATCAGAAGTAAATTCATTGAGGACTCTAAAAATCTCCTTCGACTTACAGGGGGCTGACAAGATTCTCTTGGAAACATATGCTGTTTTGGCCGCAATGATGGCTTTTTTATATTTATTACGAGCGGCTACGTAAGTATCTCTGTTCGTGGTACAGTAATCTCTCCTCCACTTACGCTCCAGTTGGCGTAGCTCCAGATGTTGAGTTTTTAGTTGGGAATCAAACCACTTGTGGGAGTTGCTGTGCAGAGAGCGAGGAAACTTGGTAAGAGGGGCAAAGATATCGCTAGCTGACGTGAGCCAGTGAGAGATGTTACCGTCTAGCTCGTTGATGCAGATATCATTGGGCAGGGGAGGACGAGTCTCTGACAGATGAGAGAGCAAGCCCAGAGAGTCAGCAGCTCTCCACTTGCGGGCGACACCGCCTTCTAGTGGTGGGGCCCTGGTATGACCGTCGACAGAGATTACAACCTCAATCAGAGAATGGTCAGACCACACACAAGGAGTGATCAACGGGCAAGAGGACTTGACCCCGTGAGTCCAGATGTGGTCGAGAATATGGCCTCCACTGTGGGTGGGGGACTTGACAAGTTGTATAAGATTTAAACAAGAAAGGGCTTCAAATAGCTCAGTGGCGTGAGGCCCGGCATCCTTGTGTTGGAACCAATAATTAAAATCGCCAAAAATAGCGACAAGAGAGGAGGATGTAATGAGATTGGCAAGCTGCTCAGTAAAGGAAGAAGGGAATAGAGGCATAGGGTAGGGGGGGCGGTAGAGTATTATAAAAGTGACTGCACCCACCTCAGTTCCCAGGCTGAGAACCAAGTTGTCAACTTCAGGAAGAGTCATGGAGGTGGTGGCTATAATTTTTATGTCCTTGCGTATTACCGCTGCCACCCCGCCGCCAGGACGTCCCCCGGGGCGATTGGCATTCAGCAGATAGTAGTCTGGGGGTAATGCCGCCAGAATATCGGGGAGGGAGTCGTCAGTGAGCCATGTTTCTGATAGTAAGAGAATATCCGGGCTCTCGGCCATAAGTAAAAGAAAGATGTCGGTTTGGTGTCTAATAAGAGAGCGGGTATTTAAATATAATATTCGGATGTGTGACTCAGTAGGAGTTGGTAAAATATATGACGCATCCGACCCTGAGTAAAGGGGGATATTCCTCGCAATTCCAAGTGCAGAAATGCGAGCCCTGGTGGCAGGGGATAGGGAGCATGAGAAGGGTTGTAGTCTCTTAAGAGCAGAGGGAGTATAAGAGATAACAGAAACAGCATCCCTGGCCCCTGGGCCCGTCCGGCCGCGGACGGGCGCAGACGGGCTGGACTTAGGCGCGACTTCAGCGCGAAGACGGCGCGCCCGCTGCGCTCCCTGAAAGGGGGAACCATTTTGTAGGGCCGAGGGCGGGAGGGGCCGAGCGCTAGTCCGCTCGCCTGCTCCCTCACCCAATATGGAGGCACACTAGGTCCCGACCCAGGCAGAACCTATCTTGTCTGCAATGGGCGGGCCAGGGGGTGGGTCAGAGAAGTCCCGCACTGGAGTGCAGCGCGACCAGGAAGGGTCCCAGCGTGCACTCAGAGCGAGGTGGGGGCAAGCAGAGTAATTGAATAAAATGACAACAAATGTCAGCAGCTCCGGGACCTGCACAACAAAAAGGGTTAAAAACCAACACAGAATGCAATTACAGGCAGGTAATCGTGACAATGCTGCCGACTGTGTAGATACGAGGCAAGTTTTAAAAATAGCGTGCCCCAGTTCAGCTAGCGCCTGAGACCACCCACTAGCACCTAATCACCCGCGAAATGACCGGCTCGGGTTTTTGTAGGGCCGAGGGCGGGAGGGGCCGAGCGCTAGTCCGCTCGCCTGCTCCCTCACCCAAGATGGAGGCACACTAGGTCACGACCCAGGCAGAACCTATCTCGTCTGCAATGGGCGGGCCAGGGGGTGGGGCACAGAAGTCCCGCACTGGAGTGCAGTGCGACCAGGAAGGGTCCCAGCGGGCACTCAGAGCGAGGTGGGGGCAAGCAGAGTAAATGAATAAAATGACAACAAATGTCAGCCTCTCCGGGACCTGCACAACAAAAAGGGTTAAAAACCAACACAGAATGCAATTACAGGCAGGTAAGCGTGACAATGCTGCCGACTGTGTAGATACGAAGCAAGTTTTAAAAATAGCGTGCCCCAGTTCAGCTAGCGCCTGACACCACCCACTAGCACCTAATCACCCGCGAAATGACCGGCTCGGTTTTTTGTAGGGCCGAGGGCAGGAGGGGCCGAGCGCTAGTCCGCTCGCCTGCTCCCTCACCCAAGATGGAGGCACACTAGGTCACGACCCAGGCAGAACCTATCTCGTCTGCAATGGGCGGGCCAGGGGGTGGGGCAGAGAAGTCCCGCACTGGAGTGCAGCGCGACCAGGAAGGGTCCCAGCGCGCACTCAGAGCGAGGTGGGGGCAAGCAGAGTAAAGGAATAAAATGACAACAAATGTCAGCAGCTGACGTAAGACAGTAAGACATAAAATTAGTACAATACTTTTTGTATATTCGGACTCTATTGGTCACATCTAAGCTATGTGCACTTGTAATATGGTATATCAGCAAAAGATGTGGAGATCCTAAATTATACTGAGTGAAGCGTCGACGCGTTTCGGTGGTTTTCCCAAGTTTTGTCCACCTTTATCAAGAGACCTTAAATTTTCTGTCGAGGTATTGGGATCAGTATAATTACCCTAGGGAAATGAACATACAATTAGGTTTAATGAATTCATGCATACACAACACAGCATATTGCTTAGCCAATGGCAACTGATACGTGACTCTTCATACGTACACCTACTTTTGTACTAATCGGTTGGTTTATTCAAATGACCTCGCAATTGAGTTTAATGCATCCATGCAATTGATACGTGGCTCTTCATACGTATAACTACTTTTGTATTGGTAAGTTGGTTTGTCCAAGTGTTTTGTTTTATCCGCAATTGTGCACACCATTATTAGTCGTTCGCTGTACATTCATTATAAATCTTCTAGATCAACAATTCTAGTACAATCCATTATAAGTCTTTTAAATCAACAATTCTAATAAATGTATATCGAAACATTTGTTATTAATGATACCTCCACATTATATGGTCATATACTTGCACAACAAAAAGGGTTAAAAACCAACACAGAATACAATTACAGGCAGGTAAGCGTGACAATGCGGCCGACTGTGTAGATACGAAGCAAGTTTTAAAAATAGCGTGCCCCAGTTCAGCTAGCGCCTGAGACCACCCACTAGCACCTAATCCTTGAGGGGGAGATACCGGAGTTGGAATGGAAACAGTGTTCAGCTGACTGCCGCCTCCTAGGCGATATTAAAGCAAAGGTGGATGACTTATGAGACGGCTCAAAGCAAAGTTAACTTGCACACAACAATGCTGCTACCGCTGATTAATTTAGCATGTACAGGTGTGACCTGGTTTAACACTGAGCATAGGGAACATTGGCTGACACCGTTGCTAACGGTGTAGATTCGTGCGGCACTTGAGGGTGTACAATCGGGGAACTTGCCAGGTACAAGTGGGCTAACTGTAGCCTTTTACAAGGCTTACCAGGTTCTACTGGTTCCCCACTTGGTTACTCTGTATCAGGTGGATGGCAGAGATGGGCATCATGCCTACATCCATATGCAAGGCTTTGATGGTGACACTAGAAACCTAGCAAACCTTCGACTTTATGTTCATGTTACAGACCACTGTCACTGCTAAACCTAAACACCAAAGTTTACGACAAGGTATTGGCCAATAGATTGGATCAGCTTCAACCCAGAGTGATGCGATTGGAACAAGCCGGATTAGTCCCGGGCCGTAGTCTCACCTTCAATCTTAGAAAGCTGGTCAGCGCTATCCAGCATATTGATCCAGAGGTAAGGGCAGCTGCTGTGTTCTTGGATGCGGAAAAAGGATTCAATTATGTTGAATGGGTATTCATGCTGGCTGTTTTGCACATTGGGGTTGGTGAGGTATTTTCTGTTCCTGGTGAAAATGCTCTACACTTTGCAGACCTCCCGGATACACGTGAATGGTGTTATATCTGCTCCCATCGCGATCGGCATGAGGCAGGAGTCCGGGTTGCCCTCTGTCTCTATTGCTGTATGTATTGGTGGCAGAACCATTGGCGTGTGCTCTTCGTGAGTCTTATTGGCACAGGAGCCTGAGCTTCCCAGGTTGCAACCTAATAATCTTTGCATATGTGGATGATAAGTTGTTGTACATATGCTAACCGGAGAGAGATCTCACCCCTGTACTGGGCAAGGTAGTGCGATATGGATTTTTCTCACGTCTCTGCGTGAATTGGGATAAATCAATAATTTTTCAACTCACCCCGTCCTTAACGCCAATAACCTTGGAATACCCCTTACAGTGGTCGAGTGAATCTGTGCACGGTGACACGGACCAGGCAGTGGTCCTCCTCGATAATTATGGTAGGGCGGTCCAAAATCTGTTGGAGGCAGTTCACTGCTTCATTAAATTCTTACTAATTGGGTGCACAGCTATCATGAAGATGGTGGTGTTACCGAGACTTTTATTCTTATTTCACAATATTCCAATACTGTAGTCTCGAGCGATGTTTGACAATTTACAGTCCCTCATGATAAAATTGGACTGTGAGGGAACACAACCGAGAGCACGCTGGGATATACTTACCCTGCCGTATGATGTGGGTGGCTGGAATCTCTGTGAAAGAAGTAGCCGAGTGGATGAAGCACAGCCGTCTGAAACTAAACTCAGACAAAACAGAAGTCCTTATCTTAGGTACCTCCCCCTCCACCTGGGATGACTCTTGGTGGCCAGAGGCCCTTGGAAAAGCACCCATCCCGATGGACCACACACGGAACCTGGGCATCATCCTGGACTCCTCACTCTCCATGAACAGACAAGTCAACGCCGTTTCATCATCCTGCTTCAACATTCTTCGCATGCTCAAAAAAATATTTCGCTGGATCCCCACCGAAACCAGAAAAACGGTCACCCATGCACTGGTTACTAGCCGCCTGGACTACGGAAACACCCTATACGCCGGTATCACCGCAAAACTCCAGAAAAAACTCCAACGCATCCAGAACGCATCAGCCAGACTCATACTAGACATCCAGCGTAAAGACCACATCTCTAGTCACCTGAAAAACCTCCACTGGCTCCCCGTCAACAAGAGGATTACTTTCCGACTCCTAACCCACGCACACAAAGCACTGTACGAACTTGGACCCGAATGGCTCAACACACGACTTTCCTTCTACACCCCCTCTCGCCAGCTACGATCCTCCAACCAAGCCCTTGCTACCGTACCCCGCATTAACAAAACCACCATGGGAGGTAGATCCTTCTCCTACCTCGCAGCTAAAACCTGGAACTCACTCCCCACTCACCTTCGTCTCACTCAGAACCACCTAGCATTCAGAAAGCAACTCAAAACTTTGGATCTTCGACAAGTAATTCCCCACCCTTCTACAAGCGCCTTGAGACCCTCCGGGTATGTAGCGCGCTATATAAATCCTTTGACTTGACTTGACTTTGATACACACTGCAACACGGCACAGACTATGATTGCTCGCTATTGGCTACACCGTCAGTGCGATTTGCCACACCTGTACCTTGAAAGGAACGCCGCAGGCCCCTGCACGTTATCTCAAAAGTTGTTCAGTAACCCGGCATGGCGTTTTCGATTCCTTAAATATCACAGTACAAGCCTGTCATTGTCTACTGGAGCATCAGGCTGGTTCCATATGGTATTCACTGCATGTTCCATTGACTCTGTGTTCTAGTTTGCTATGGCTCGGGAGAGAGGAGTGACATAGGCCTTGCACATGCTCTGGATTGGTGCATGGGAGATTTCTTCCAAGATGGCACAATATGCAAGTGGGAGATGGTTCAGGATCTTGATTACATTACTTGGGTATCGGCAGGGATCCACATAATAGGTGACCAGATTCTTGAAATTTATGCTGTTCAGCGTTGCCACTTTTGCTCTATCCTGAAATTTTCTGGATGGGATTAAAGAACTAAGCAAGACAAAATGGATATTATATACCTGACTTCGGTCGTTTTACCTTTTCAAAGCGTTTCATGGTAGGTGGTTAGTGTCCTGCCTTTAAACTTCCTTTTCTATGGTTGACAGACCCCTCTCCGTTAAGCAATACTGGAGGTAAACATGCTGTACCATTCAAATAAAGTGTTCTATCTCGGAGGCCTGCAGAACAGATGCTTGGAGATGGGGTCCCCGATTTACCTAGTATTTCTGTATTTACTCCGATTCCATATATACACATTATTGAGGTCAAGCTTCTCTGTACGACTTGTTTACTTGAGTGAATTCTCTGTATGTTCTCCCATTTTTCCTGGTAGTCCCTTTTGTAGCGACAGTGATGGACTTGCTTATAACACATGTTTTCCATTCTATACGTCTTTCAAGTCTTAGAACTACTGCAACTCCTCCAGATTAAATATTGCTAGCTGGAAATGCATTATGTAGATAATGGTCGTGTTAGTAAAAAAAAATGTGCCTGCCGCTCTGCTCTGTAGACTGTGACGGTGAAGTTCCTGTTTATCTTGAAGCCTTTAATGCGGAGGATGCGATGCTCACATCTTGTGCAATACCTTTTCAGTGTGGAGGACCCTTCCACTAAAGGGAGGGCATTTCTCTGGAGCAGACCACACCAAAGAGACTTCCTCTTGCTGCCCCTATCTTGAGCTTTGAGAGAAGAGCTTCCCTCTCAGCCTGTGCTGTGATGTGCAGCACACCATGTGCGCTTATGTCGCAGAATGTGAAACCAGCATCCTGAGCTTTTAAGGCATCTTTGAATCTCTCCTCTTCTCAAGCACAGATCATAACGGTACAGGTTTCATTGAAGAGGGTAGAATGTCCCCTTTCCACTCCTACTTTTCATTTAGTGGATCTCTGCTCTGATTGTCGCAGGAACGAGATCCCTGAGCTGGGATCCACATAATAGCCGATCAGATTCTCAAAACCTCTGTTATGGTCATTACTACAGTTGTTACTTGCTTTGGAGATTAGTAAGTTGTGGCTGATGTGTGCACAGACTTAATACATGTGGCTATATCATGAGCTGCATTGCGTGTGCTCATCTAGACTTTGAAGTGTGTAAGGACCACCATTGTTTGCGTATAAGAAATAGTCTGCTGCTATAGAAATGATGTTCCCTTCGTATCAAAAGGGTTTGCTCATCTTTGTGATGTGAAGGATGTGTTGGGCCTGTGGGTCTGGCTTTGAAGCAGCTATTACTGGTCTTTTTGATTCAGAGTGACCAGCGTGTAACTGATGAGCGATTTGACATTCTAGTGGTGTTTTGAAAGTTTTACATGGTAGGTTTTGCATGAATGTAGTGAAGAAGGTCTCCTTTTACTGGGAGGCCACAGTCTGGAGTAGGGACATATATGGAACTTAAAAAAGAATGCAACAATCGAGATTCCCTCCCTTTTCTAAGTTGTCAAGGCAGGAGTCTGTGTTTTTCCAGTCTTGTTCTAAGGTTGACCAGTTTGGATTGCATATGCTTCACATTGTTAATGGTTTCTGAGGACTAAAGCTCAACAGTCTCCATGTATTTCTTGATTGCTTGTAGTACATTCACTATTGTTTGGGGGCGAAATTGTAGCCATGGTCTCTGCAGAACCTGCCAGTAATGCTTCATTTGTGTCTTTTAATGTCCACCGGTTAGTACCCATCACAAGATTACTTCTAGTATTTTGTGCTGTTTGTGCAAGCATTCCTGAATTAATCAGTTTCCTTACGGATCATTCACTTTATGCAATATTACCAAGTATTTGGGGCATCGTTTAAGTTACTGAACATTTTTGCATATTTTGGCTTTCGTTTATTTTAGTAGTTGCTTCATACATTTGTCCTTTATTAGCCATTTGCTCTCTGTGTTAGCTCTCTTAAAGTGTGTGTTTAAGTTTAGAAGATTTACTAATTTATTGGGTCTTGTTACAAAAGTGGAGAAGTGTAGGCATTTGTGGCTGCCAAAAACCACCAAATGTATGTCCTCTGTAGAAATAAAGATGGTGACTCCCACAGGCTGGGATGAGGTCACATTGAGGAGGTTGCTCGGATTCAAAAGTGAGCCCATCAGTGACACTCCCATCAGATTCTGTCATTGAGCAATACTCTGCACTCTCTCGGCTCGTTGCGGCCTTGGGCACCTTCGCAGCCACTCTAGCTGTATGCCTGCAGCTGCCATCAGTAACACTGTAGGTGAGTTATCCGAGAGTTCCTTAAACGTTTCGTACAGTCTTCAAGCTTGGGAAGAGATGTGGGAGGGTGGAAGGGTGGAAGGGTGGAAGGGAGGGATTGCATTTTGTGGGCCTTCCTGTTGCAGGGGATAGGCCATTCAAGCAAGTGGGTTATTTCATTTTTTTTTATTTTTTGTTAATTGGGAGAAGTTTAGTAACATAATATATCTATTTTTTTGCTTCTAAAGGAAAGCCAGTGTCAGAGAGCACATTTTGCACAATGCCTTCTGAATCGCCTGGGTAACCACATATTCAGAGTTGCACAGGTAACCACTATTCCTAAACTCACTCATGTTCATATTGCGCAGTGCATAGCTTTCCTTCATATCCATTTTTCATTCATTAGATTTTAAATATGAATTGCTGCCTGGTTGGTACATAGTGGAAAATCATTCTAACCTGCAGCTCAGTTAATGGCCTAGGTATTGTGTTTTTGGGCAGCCAACAAACCTTATATAGCACTGTGAGCAGAAGTGTCTGACGGTTGTAGCTGTATTACTTTTGTAGTTTAGCCATCCAGGGTTGCAGGAATTACGGGTGGAAACATTCACATGTCTATTTTCTACTATTTCTATTATATTATTTTCTTTTCAGTATTCTGAGGGCAACGGAATTTCTCCTTGTCGCTAGATACATGCACATCAGTTGAGTTCACTTGTGTCATGCCCCATGGTACACTGAACATCAGAACAATATATGCTCCGCAGTTTATGGACCTGTACAGCAAGTTGGGCAAGTACTAAGTGACAATATGTTCTTCGTTATCACACAAGTGCATTAAGTGATAGGTTCCTAAAAGGTCTTGTCCTAAGTACCATAAACTTAGTTTTTGCTGCGTTCAACTCAAACCCTCTCCGGTCACAGAACTTAAGAAATTGATCAGTCCAGTTTGAAAGGCTCATTTCAGTCTCCGATGAGAAACGAGTCTTCAGCAAGAAGTAAGAGTAGTACAGTTGAACAATCTGTTGGGTGGGGGGGGGGGTCGTTCAGTCAATCTAGTTAGTATGTTACCAAATATTTATATATATATATATATATATATATATATATATATATATATATATATATATATATATATATATATATATATATATATATATATATATATATATATATGCACTGAAAAAACATAGGTTATAGACCATATATAGTTAGGAATTAGCATTTACAAAACCTTATTTTACTCACACAAAACCATTGAAATTCCATATATAGTTAGTTGCACTAACTATATATCGCGCACCCGCAATCCACTGCTGATCATGTCACATATTACATCATTCATGACATGGTCAGTGACATCACTGATGACATCACTATATGACATCTCAAATGACATCACTGATGACATCACTGATGACATCTCATTTGACATTACTGATCACATCACTGATGACATCATTCATGTGATAATACGATGAACCTCTTCAGACTCTAATATAACCTTAGATACACTCAGTGTAAACAGACACTCACAGACTGTCACTCATCCATGGAGTTACTCACACACCTAGTCAGTCATGCAAAGAATCAATCACACCTCCATTTCCTCAACTATACGGTTATACACACCTTACTTATTCAAACATATACTAACACATATTTACTCTCTTATACAATCCCTGATACAAGTTCACAATGATCCATACAGCCACTCACACATTCACTGGCTCTTATGCACAGTTATTTATATATGTCAACTCGCACATGTACTGTGTCTTACATATGTACTTACTTTGACATGTAGCACTGAGATATCCATTCACTCACCAATACACTCATGCACACAGTCAACCGCCCATACAGCTGTTTCCACATGCACTTTTGAAGCCATACATCTAGTGAATCAACTGCTCACACATCTATGCACAGAGTCATACACCTCCCAGCCACCCACACACACACTCAGTCTCCCATACAAATACTTGGGCAACCAATCAATAACCCATATAGTTACTCATATAGCTACTGATCAACACATGCAGCAGTTTACAGAACAACAGACATAATGATGCACAAATTAAGACAGTTTAGTCACTAACCCATGCACTCAGTGAGACACATTTAATCACTCACTCATACAGTTAGTCATGCACCTACTAAATCCTTCATCCAGACACTTATACATCCACTCATTCTTCAATATGTAAGACATATTTTAACTTTACAGAAACATACAGTCACTGGATGTTGTCATCAGTGATGTCATCAGTGATGTCATTTGAGATGTCATCAGTGATGTCATCAGTGATGTCACTGACCATGTCATGAATGATGTAATATGTGACATGATCAGCAGTGGATTGCGGGTGCGCGATATATAGTTAGTGCAACTAACTATATGTGCGAATTTCAATGGTTTTGTGTGAGTAAAATAAGGTTTTGTAAATGCTAATTCCTAACTATATATGGTCTATAACCTATGGTTTTTCAGTGAATTTTCAAGGTTTTGTAAATGCTAATTCCTAACTATATATGGTCTATAACCTATGGTTTTTTCAGTGAATTTCAATGGTTTTTTAATAGCAAATATCAAAAGCTGTAAATTGTATTCTTCTTTTAAAGGAAAAATATATTTTATATGTATTTAATATAATTTTTTTATGTATATAAATTTTTTGAGGGAACGAATTTATCAACTATCATCCTGAAGAAGAGTGTGGGGAAAAAAAACAAAGAGGAGGACTAAGAGGAAAGATCAATCAGTTCAAAAATACAATTGCTTTAAAGCATGAAGTCCTTTCCACACATTTACATTTAAATAACCCATATTAGAACATACAAAATATCTACAGAGGAGACGGTGTACAGTGAATTTTAGACTCTTCATTGGTACCTACATGTTGGTACTTACATCACCCACACAACACAACAGCTCTATTCAGAGCTACCCTACCTCAAAGCACCCTAAAATATTATTTTACTATTTCCCTTTGTTTTCCCCATCTTACGCTTTCCGGAACGCTAGCCGGTGCGCGGACCGGGCGCTAACCGTGCGAAAATTTGAAAAAAAAAGGTGTTTTTTTTTACATAAATGGACCTCCTCAGCCACCCTCAGAAAACCTAGGGGGTCAGGATATGTCTCCCGTGCCCCCTTATACCCATTCCCAACATTGTTTATCCTCCATCTTGTGACTAAATTCGTCCGAAACACAAGATGGCGGACTCCCGTTACGCTACCGGTGAGCTACCCGGTTCGCGTACCGGGTAGCGCTTCCACCGCGAAAAATCGAAAAAAAATTTATTTTATTTTTTTGTCCCGCGGGGCCCTTTAATAGCCCCCACATCAATCCTAGGGGGTCAGGAGGGGTCTACCTTGCCCCATTTCATTCATTTCCCCCTTCGTTTATTTCCACCTCTTGTCTCTCGATCCTACCGAGAGACAAGATTGCGGCCGCTCCGGACTGTTTAGAATGTTGACAGTCACCGGAGAGCCAATCCGCTTCTCCTCGCGAAGGTCCTCATCTCACCTTACAAGCCTCTGCGGGTCTTATGAAGCCGCCTTCGTTACTAGCCGCCCCTACGGCTTACCGCACTCGCTTGGGTCGTCCGACCAGTCCCCCTGTTTTGTACGGCACCCTGGTGTAATCATAAGACCAATGGTGTTACAGTAATCTTAAATCCTTGCCCCAGCTCACCAGGGGGTGCCAGATATTCGAAAACTTATCTTCCACTCTGTCATACTCCAGTCGTGCCATAGAGAATGCAGCTTTAAGCCAATCCTCCCTTTGCGGGGGGAGGGCGTCCTTCCACCTCTTACACACTTCCCTTCTTGCCAACAGTATCAAGTTCAATAATAGACCCCTATCTTTCTGCGAGAGGTTCTGGCTGAGGCGACCATCATCTCCAAAGAATACCAGTTGCATATTTATCTCGATGTTGGTGTTGAATATGCCCAGTAAGTTGTCACCTACCTCAGCCCAGAATCTTGTGAGTGCTGGACACTCATAGAAAATATGTAGATCATTGGCAAAGGGTACTGCACATCTGGGGCATTTAGGAACAGGATAGGGAGCAAACTTTGCAATTTTTTCCCAATGGTTTGGGTGTACACGCCTCAATTTGCTGTCATTCCATCCTCCTACAGCAAATGATGGTGCGCTTTCCACGGCAAGGCCGCCATGCATAAATGATTCACCAAAATGCCAAAGCATGCGAAAGGCACACAACAGTCCTCTGCCCTCCGGGCTTCCCAATTTTTGGCACATCTTCCCGTGTACATACATATATAAATATATATATATAATATGAGAAAAGTGTGGATGCTAGAACACACCCCTGGTGAATGCCTCTTCATTGGGATAAGATCTGTCCGTTTTCCTTTGTCAACCCAGCTCACTTCCGCATAATTATGTTCATGTGAGCGTGCAATAAGGTTAACCAATTCATGAGGGACATGACCCAGGATACTGGTTTCCGGTTCAGGGAAGACCTGGCTTGGCAGTTCGGGCTGGTGGACACGACCATTCCACCAAGTGTGTCCCGTGGGACAGGAGCAAATGCTGTGCGTAAGTCTACGAACAACATGTAGAGGTTTTGCTAATTAAGCAGGACATATTTCCAGTACAGGATGGCAAATTGGAATACATGATCAACAGTGCTGGTCTTAGTGTGAAAACCAGCTTGTAGTGGGGTCAGTGTATGATGTGCACTCATCCAGTCCAGCAATTTATCAATTACTGGTCTGGTAAAAATCTTCTTTAGTTGTTGATAAGGCGATCATTAGAAGGGTCACCACCGTCACTTTTATCGATTGGAATCCCCTCCAAGTTTCAGGGATTTTACTGCCAGCCCCAGTGGCATTGGATAAAAAGTTAATCTAGCTATTCCAGACATAGGGGTCGTATTTAGTTAGATCCCCAGGGATCTTGTCAGGACCGGAAGACGTTGCCAACTTAAGATGGTTAATGGCTCCTACGCAATCCAATAGACAGAAGGATACGAGACAGCTAGCAGCTGCATTATAAACACCAGTTGTGGTGAACCTGTGGGACATGCGCCTGAGAGCGAATTAATGCCCGGTTACTCACCGGTAATATCCATTACTCCGAGTCCTGGTCTCCCCGTCCCATTCCTGAGCCCTTCCCTCCCTCCCTCCCTGTCTTGGGTTTCGTTGGGTGATTGTCTGTTTTCGTTCTGGGTTTTCTTTGGTATTCTCAGGATGTTCCGATGATGCACTTCCCCCTTTATGGTTGCCTGGATGTGACGCCGTATTGTGGGAGGTGCGAAACAGCTCAGCTAAGGTTGTGGGTTTCTGTGGAGCACACTGATAATGAATGGGACGGGGAGACAGGACGAGGAGGTAATGGTGTTAGCGTGCAAAGAAGTAAAATGAAACCCCCATTTATCAGGTTGATAATAATGGGAAACAAAGTTGGTCTTCTTAAGGACTCTATGGGACACGAAGGGCCAAAATACTTTTAGTCCTGGCAATACGGACTATATCTTGACAATTTTTGTCTTCCCATGCTGTCCTCATGGTCTCAAGTGTCCATTTACACTGGCATCTGCCATTTTTTATTTAAAAACGGTCGTGCGGTAGAATGGCCAGTTGCAATACTCTTTTAGATTGCATACATTGGTTAAACTACGGTTTTGTTTTAACAAAGGAGTGCTATGTGTAACTTTTTTTTATTTTTTTCATTTAAATAATTTCTTCTTCTAAAACTGCTCCTGCAATTTAGAGAAAAGCTTGGCATGAAGCTCTTTTGATGGGGATATTCTGTTCAGTGCACAATACAAAATTAGCTGAGTATTCAACAAACCGCAGACATCAGATTCGGATTGGACCAGACTTTGTGCTGGGAAACCAATCTGTGATCACAAGTTAGCATGGGAAGGGGCTCCTCTGTATAATAGATTCGAGAAGTTGTAAGTGTGATCTCCACATAAGATTGGTTTAGTTTGCCAGGATTAATATCCGTTTCTTTCAGCTCGTAATATGAGGGACAGAGACAATTCTGTTTGCAGCAAGGTTTCTTTATTTTTATTCAAACGACAAGGACAGCCGACACGTGTTTCGCCCCCTCTTGGCGATTTGCGCCGGGGCTTTCTCAAGGCTGTTGAAGAGGGATAAGAGAAAGTTTTAAAATGATGTGGTCTAAAGGCAGTTGACCCCAAGAGAAACCCGAAAAGCACCAAGTGTGTGAGAATGATTAGATTAATTCTTTAATACCAAGACGCCTGAAGAAACGATATCTGTGCTTAGAGAATATTGGTGCCTGAGTACAATGCAGTGATCAGGAAAATCCCAAAGGACCGTGAAACAAGATTGAAGAGAAAAAAGCGTGGATGAGTTGATAGTACTAATTTACAGATAGACAGCAAGATTTGGGTGAACGTGAACGGCAGTGTGAAGAGGGAATATCACTCTGTTCAATTGGTCAAGCAAAAGAGCCCCCAAAGTGTTAAAGCACAGAAAAATAAAGGAGAAGTGATAAGCAGTGTAAACAATAAGATGCAGTCATAATACCTAAATGGGTTAAGTCACATCCAAAGTTCCTGTTTCATGATTTGTACATTGTCCATATAAAAATATAGTTCTTCAATAAAAAAAAACATTTCCTGTCAATTTAAACAGAACAATTCACAAGTGCAATAATATTGACATCCAGTCATGTATGTAACATATTGAATAAGACATTATGTCAGGCGGATTCGTGCTATGTGAAGTCAAAAGAAGTTAAAAAGAAACAAATTTCAGACCGAGATGCCCGGGTTAATGCTAGCAATACATAAAATTAGTCTAGCCCATACATGACTGGATGTCAAAAAGTGGGTGCCCTCTCCGGATCAGAACAAGTCCGTCCATGGAATGCTCTTCGACCCCTGCCCAAAACAATTGAATCTAGCTGAAGAGCAGTATTTGAAAAGTACCTTAATGGTTTACCAGTTAGTGGGCATGTCAACTGCTCATTATCCTACTCAATCAGGGTGTTAATACATGTAGAGGGCTCAAAGGTGACATTAATATTGCCATTGGTAATGACCTTGGCGTGCTTTTGTTGAAATTCTATGAGTTTATCCTAGAGCTCTAAAACTGAGCCCATATTGACTGGTGCCGATCTTTATGTAAACATAGATTACTACACTCAAACCTGGAAAAAAAACGAAACCCCCATTGAATCATGTGAATTAATATTGAGCATCGAAGGAGTACAGGGGGCAGAATTCTTAATCCAAAACAATAACCCACCGGCACAACCAGATTTCTGAGGTGATGTGGCCTCTTACCATAAGAAGTAAAACCATTAGGATGCACCTTATCAACAGGCTGTTTTATTTGAATGCACAGACATCGAATTCCCCTGTATAAGAACCCCATTCAGTATCCTAAAGGTTAGAATTCATACCAGCTAGATTCCATGAGATGACAGTAAAATCTGTTTTTATGGTACTATTACTGTCCGATACATCCCTAATCCTACATTTTGCCTGAGTGAGTTCTTTTGTTCACCCCTTCGTATCGCCTGAGAAGCTCAGGAGCCAAACCTCCTACCACTATTCTATAGGCAGGGGCGGCTCATCCGCAATTGCCCAGGAGTATCGCCCCACTAGCTCAGGCCCCGCAGGTGAAAATTTAAACTATATGCTATCATAGTTTTATTTTTTCACCTGCTGGTTGAGCCAGTGTGCGTAGCAAGGGGTGTGGTCAGGGCCATGGTCAGGGAGAGAAGGACTGGTTCTTGCACTTCTAAGTGTCAATGTGCATTTGGCCAGCCGTCCTAGGTCGGCCAAACACACATGCACACTTAGGTTTCCCCAACTGATTCTATTGAACAGCTGGGTTGGAGAAACAGCACAAACTCCCTGTCCTGAGCGGAGCGTTAAACCTGCCTGCTCAGGCCAATCCCTGTGCTGCTCTCATTGCATGAGAGTAGCACAGTCGGTAATGATGTCCCAGTGTCTGCTGGGACCAGGAAGAACACGGAGGCGTGACACAGGAGGCGGACGGCACATCCTGGTAAGTATTTTTTTTTAAAAAGCGTAACCCCGTGCCCCCTCCCCTGGGTATGGGCAGCACTTGGTTGGGTTACTTGAAGACCCACTCTACCATTTATGCCTGGTTCTTTATTGGTTGACAAGCTACCTGTCTGGTAACTCTGTCATTTGCGTTAGTACTTGGCCCCACCGCTCCAGCTTCCTTTAAAATGCCTGGGAGATTACACTGAGGCCCTAGATGGTTGAATATTTCAGGGCTGGAAGGTGTGTGCAGCCTAAGGTTAATGGCGAAAGGAAGGGGCCTGACCATTTTACCAGTGCTTAGCTAATAGGCTGTTGAGCCCGTCAACCAATGCCTTATCCTTTAACGTCACTGATATATAATGAAACTGTGTAGCACCCATAACCGGCATTTTACGTGTACGATATCATACCTTATTACTGATAGGCATTTGTTTTGTTCTAACCCACAGTATGACCTTATTGGCTAGAAATTCTGTACCTTCATATGCACCAGGAGCAACGACTTTCTATGTTGGACCATCCTTCCCAGTCTAGTTGTTGGGTATTTGGACATTTAGCAGGGTTTCTCTTCCAAGCTGGCCACACTGCAGGCCTATTGCTAATCATGTTTAAAGTATTATTCTCATGATGGTGATGGGTGTGTGAAACCTTCTTGGGTTACAACTGGTCTGAGTTTACGCCAGCGATAGGCTCAGGATCTGAGCCAAGCGGAATCGTAGTTCTGGGCACAATATATGTTCCTTCAATAAAGGAGCTGCCGATGTTGAAGGATTAATGTTCGACAGGTAGGCTAAGATTCCCACTTGGAGCATTTCCACCCCTACAGCTACATTTGCGGTGAACCTTTGACTGGGATTTCACAAAATCATCAATTCTAGCGTCCGCGTCGCAACTGAAGATTTCAGGTCTTGCAATTAATTCACAGAGTAAGTAGTTTAACCACCAACCTCTGGAGAAATTATAACACTAGTATCAATAGATTGCATGATGGGCCGAGTGGCAACCTGCTCAGCGCCTGCAAAGATTAATTGGGGGCGTGGGCTAGGTTCCTCTAAAAATGCGTACTTATTTTGACAAGGAACCTTGAGGAATATGGTAACTTTGGGGTAAAGTGGTACTGATCGCGATGGTACATCAAGTTCTATGTTTCCAACAGAAGTGTTGTGTCCAGGAATAATTCCTCCCTCCATAGAATTATTGTCACCTTTCCTTGTCCTTTTGTAGTGCTGCACTATAAATAGCAAGTGTATGCGTTATGCCAGCTCACTGGTTTACGTTTCCTCGTCTGTTTTGAGGAAATGCAGCACCGCTGTCTCCGAGGGCAGCCTCGGTCATTTTATTTATCTCTGCTGCTCCAGTCTCTGGAAGACATAGGCTTTCCTCGAGACACAACTCAGTCTCTTCCCGGACTCCCTTCCTCGTTTACCCTTCCCATTGAATCTACCAAGTCTGATTGGGTCTCTCCTTACTTACTCTGAAGCCGTAGGGTGTCTTTTCGACTTTGCTGAGGTTGTTATCCACTCCTTCGGCTGTGCTACATTTCTATTACAATTACAAGTTTTCTTTTATATATACAATTTCTCGGAGTCTTAGTAAGGAGCTCTGCTCCCATACCTCTCGTTGTTCTCCTACCTCTGTTCCCACAGCACTCAACTGGAGTCAGTCTTTGTCCCAAACATTCTTTCCCTCACAGTCTCTAACTCTCTCTTCCAGGCTGGCTGTCAGCGCCTTACATCTATCCCTTCCCTTCATTTTTTTCTGCCAGTCTCCGTCTAAAGGAGGCTTCAAGGTGTAGCTCTTGAGCTACTGGTCGCTCTCAGGCTACCTGTCAGTAGCTCTCGTGTTCATCTCCGCTTTCTCGATTTGAACTTTTTGCTTGGTTAAATTAACATATGTATGACATAAATGTGTATTCTAAGACGAATATGCATGTGTTCTCTGAACTCATTAGCTGATGTTTGTAGAAAATTGGCAGAGTTTTCAAAATATGTTTTAAGGTGATTTTTCAGCGATAAATCATGTGGAGATCACTTTTTACTAATATGATTACTTTTATGCCAGGGGCACTGCAGCCGTAGCTGGCACATATTACCTATGTGTACGCATTTCAAATTGAAGCGTTTTGTACATTACTGCTGGCAACCATGCCTTAATGAACTGTGATGATCACTGCTGGTAATCTTGTGTTCGGTGGTCATGAATGTAATCTTATCTGATAAGGTCACTATTACAGCACTAATATTGTCAGCTTGCAGTGATTTTCAATTAGCATAAGTAGCTCTTATTACACAAAAGGTTGGAGATCCTGGATAGTGTTAGTGCTTTTTGACTGTATGGCAGTACACGATCTCTTACGGACACTCGCTGAATGGAACAGTCACCCGTTTTTCCTGTTTTTAGGTCGAGTGTGGGTAGCGTATGCACTGCCCTGAGAGGCATGCTGTATTCAGGTAGGGACTTGAAGCTCCGCCCACTCTGCCCATAATTTTCATTGGCTTGTGTCATTGCCCACTGTAAACTGTGGGTTTTCATTGGTCAATAGGCTTAGTTGTCCTGCCTTGGTACCGCATTGTCTCATTTTGTAACATCCCATGACGGCAACCCCTGTTACTCAGTAGGCTTTAATTACAGCTTCCAAGCACTAATTTTTTCAAATCGCAGTAGGTCTCGCATTTGGGAAAGTTTAAGCTATTGGCATTGTAAATGACAGTGCCTTTTGTTTATCCATTTTAAAATCTCATAAATAAAAGGCATTGTCATTTAAAATGCCAATAGCTCAAACTCTCGTAAATGCTAGACCTAATGCATTGCAAAGGCTTGATGTCCCATGTCACACTTTTTTTTTTTTTCTTTTACACTGTTTCTTAGTGGGCCTCTGCGTTCCTGTCCCAGTTTGAGTAAATTCCCACTGCTATTAGCAAAAGCAGAATCATTTTTTTTTTCTTCAGTTTCCTGCTCTACCTTCTCTGCTTTACTCTGTCCCAAATGTAAATAGTGTCCCCGTCTCAGGACTCCTACCTCTAAGTATTTAGGTTTGGGAAAATGAATCACTGGTGAGTTGTGTGTGTGAAATGCGGATGACGGGTACGACAGCAACAAGGCTGACTCGGGGTTTCTTTCATCTTTCTGATCTTGATTAACTCTCCTGCATAGCACTACGAAACCGTGAAGACAGGCTGCAGGAGGCACTTTAAACACCACAGCGGCCGTTTCACATCATACATTCCATTGCATAGTATGGAGTAGTATTCAACAGAGCAAACCCAAGGAGATGATGGACAGAGCGCTGAAACTTTTCAGACACTCTCCCCCAGTCACAGATCTGGGTTCATCCATCATCGTTCTTTAGCACACTTCGCCACCTCAGTTCAGACCCAGAAATATGCACATCAGTCTTGACCCTGTGCCTCATGGGAACAGTCCAGCTGAACTGCCACGCCAGGTCTTCCCTGAACCAGAAACCAGCATCCTGGTAACACCCTTCATCAGCCAGGCTAGCTTGAATCCAGTGGCAAAGTGAGCAAGGGAGTGAACTGAGGTGGCGAAGTGAGCTAAACAACGATGGATTCAACCCAGATCTGTGAATTAATATGGCCCGATTCCAGTCCTCTTTTTAATGAGCGCCTACGGGTGTAGAACAACTATATTCAGTGCCAGGTCCAGTCCACCTAAACTGCTAAAACCATATCCCTGACTCAGAGCACTTGCAACATTAACTGGGCTTCAGCTTGTTTGGGCCTCATCATGGAGTGCAGCTCGATTTTAGTGGTACTGCTGGCAGGTATGGGGCCAACGGCAAGTTATACTGATAACCCCGCAAAACAAAAAAAACTATCGTTCGCTAAGCTGGTAAGTCTGGGTTTATTTTGAGAATATATGGAGAGGCATGAAGAAATACAAAGATTGTGCATCCTTATCCCAATAACACTTTTCTGTCCTTTTTTCTTTCTTCTCCTTAGCCTAGCTTATGGTGCCATGCAGGAGGTTACACGATGGGATGGCATAAGTTTGTGTGCCTGCATAGGTTTGTGTGTTGGCACAATAAAGCCAGACCTGATGCCCGATGCTGGGTGTGTTTTGGAATACTTCTGAACCTTTCATACTTGGTTTCACCTCCCTTCCCCCAAAAAACACCTGCTGCAGAGTAAACCAAACATCTCGCCATACTAAAATCCAAACCCTTGGCCTCTGCCATCTCTCATTTTGGTTCAGGGTTTCCTTTCACTGCTGCAGATGTAAAGATTGATTGTGCTACTTTATCATGTTAAAGGAGCACAACGTATGGTTATTACCAGTCCGGACTCGAACATGATGACTATAGGTTTTTGCCTCACGGAAAAGATTGCTTTTTGGATGCCTGTACACTATAAAACCGGGTCACGTTCTACTTCATTACGCTGATTTTATCTAATACCCTAGGACTCGCAAGATGTCAAAAAGCCTCTTTGTGCATCGCCTTAAAGGCCTCAGTTGTAAGTGTTTGTTTTCAGAGTTCACTCCGAGTTCTTAGGACAGTTTCACGAGAACAGAGACCCCATTTTTTACAAGTATTTATGGGCAATACGTTTACATGCTCCCATGTATTGTATCATAATGTGGCAACCATAAATTCTTCACACTAGTAATTGAAGTTTAATAACGGACTAACTGAATAGCGTTTCTTGATCTTTTGGCTTTTTATAGTAAGTTATTCCCCCAGCTACCTGTGCGACTGATATGTTTTTTTATCTACTTAGGCAAACTCAACGACATGTATGGAGACTACAGATACACGTACTATGCTTGTGGAGTCATCCTAGTTATTGCCGGTATATATCTATTCATTGGCATGGGCATCAACTACAGGCTTGTGGCCAAAGAACAAAAGGAAGAGGAGAGAAGGAAAAATGAAACCAAGGACGACACTCATTCAATCGACAATGATAAACAAAAAGCAAATGATGTAGCAGTTGTGCCCGAAAAGACTGAAGAAGATGGAATAAAAGAGCAAGAAAGTACAATCTAAGACTCGAGTTTTTTTTTAGTAGTTGTGCATTTAGAAGTGCTTGAGTACCATGAAGTGTGCCTGTGTGCGTGAAGAAATACTGCACTTAAGTCCAGTGTTTCAACGAGGGTCCTGAACAATTCCGTCTTGTACAATATTGTCACATCAAAGCTATATTTCAAAATGTAACTTTATTTTTGTGAAGTGCCACTTCTGTTAAAGGAATCATTGTTTTTTGTAGTTTTGGCTGATAGAAATATGAAAGTGCTAATCTGTGCCTTAAACTTCCATGTCTGGCGTTAGTAGTTTCTAAACCAATTCAACATGTGTTGTACACATACACATAAAACTCTAAAAGAAAGAACAACTATCATAAAATGGTGATGTATTAACAGTACATTTATAGGACAATTAGTGAATTTTTTAAAAAATAACCTTTTTATGTGGATTCTTGATTTGTCATTTTTAAAATGTAATTTTTTTTATTGAACAACTTGCTTTTATCATACAGAATACTGGGCATTTACATACTCATTGCCATTTTAATAATGCTAGTTATTGACTAGCATGGTAAAAGTATGGTCATAATTTTTTCTCGTTCCTGAATTTTCAGTGTAGCAATTCACTTCTGTCAAATAAATTAAGCTAATTGAGCCACTGTATAATCACCATTGTATGTTCAGTCTTTCTACTACAACCCCGGTTTCTCAAAGTTGATTTTCCTTTTTTTATTTAAATTTTTTGTTGAGTAAAAACATTTTTACCCTGGGACTTTGGTTGTGTTTACAAAACAACATATGAATACTGTCGGTCTAGAAGCGGCATGACTGCTCTAGTCTTTTATTAGACCAGCACTTAAGGATCCCTTGGATTAACTACATTATTGAATGTTCTCAAAAGATTTTCAGGACCAATGTGATTAATGATCCGTACAGTGTCTCGGATATCTCCAAATCAAATATGAAAACAATTTTTCTGAATTACTGTAATGAAAGGCATTTCTTGGAGGATTCTAAGTTATCCACATGTGTACTGTACAATAGCATGAATGAATTTATTGGATTTAGTCCGTATTTGTCACAAGTTACTAGAGTTTCGCATCAGTTTGTACTAACCAGAATGAGGATGGGTATAGTACATTATCTTGTTGCGTGCCCTAACATTAAAACGCGCCCTATTGGCCCATGTGAATGTGATAACAAAACGGAACAGAGCACTAAACACTTTTTATTAACATGCGAATTGTATAGGGAATTACGGAAATTCTACCTGAAGCCTATGTTAAACAGATTTGGAGTGAGAACTACTACGGATGCTATGAGACTGCTTTTTAATTTGAATCATCCGGACATTTGCTTTTTTACTGCTACATTCTTGCTTAAAGCTATTAGCGCCAGGAAAAGTATGTGTTTTTAAAATATTTAAATATTTTTAAATATTTATTCCATCCTCCTCTGGATATTTTGTATTATATGTTTTCTTTAATGAAATATGTAATTTTTAATGAATTGTTTGTATTTGTAACTGTATGTGCTTTTATGGACATGTTTTTTTAAATGTTCCGAATAAAGCTTTATGAAATGAAATGACTGCTCTAGTTTTTAAGTGGGAGGTTAAAAACAACAATGGAATGTCCCGTCCATCCCCCAATCCATACTGGAGGTATTAAGGGAAAATGTGTAGAATGAATCTATTTAAAAAAAAAAAATTTAATGGTTTATATAGGTTATAGACGTTAAGTATTTGGCACTACAGCGTGGAACCTTTTTTGTTTCGGTTTTTTCTTTTGTTTTGCATTTTACCTTGTAGTTTATCCTGCACTGAAGGGTATTACTCACATTTGCCTAAAACAAAAAAGTGACTATAGGTTTGCAGCAGCCCCTTGGACCGATTACATTAATATAACATGGGCCTAGCAGTTAGTGTGCCCGGCCTTCATCGCTCTAGCGTTTTGCACAAGCTTCATGCTGTATTGAGTGATTTGGGGTAAAGGATTGTGTTCAAGCAGAATTCATTGTCTGTTTTAGAAAATGAGAAAAGAGTAAGTTTAAACTAAACTAGCAATGGGTCTGGCCATATTGGTTTCTAAAATAGCATGGAAATCAATACTCCTCTTTTTTTTTTTTTTTAAGCCTTCTTATAGGGTCTGGATAAATACAGGAGGTTGTTTTGTCTGTGGCTTGACGTATTCATCAATCATTTATTGAGATTTGTTGAAGGCCAAATACTAGTTTGAAGATAGGGTGATTGTTTTTAGTTATTAGTAGTTTTAAACTTTGATTGCATTTTGAACTAATTTTTCTTGCAGTCATTTGTCTTTGTGTGCAATTTAGTGTAGCTCGTTTACCGCCACAATTTCTGAAAATCTATCACTGTCTTTTAGCACCATTCCAAATTGTGGCACTTTGGAAACTGGTGAAGGGAAGCACATCTTGGCCTTTGTGCAGGTTTGCTGCTGTTCTGTTGAGTTTCCTGCACTGGCTCTTATATGATCTCACCCCACCCCCCACCAACAGTTTTGTAGCTCATGACTGATCAGTCCTACACTAAAGAATAGCCAAAATTCCTTCTTCAAATACAGAATATCCTATTGAAGTATTGTCCTCCAAGCTCCAGTCAAAGCGTTCAGAGACCATATATTGTGTCACTAGTAAAATTCACCAAGTGACTGGTGAATTGAGAATCATTGCAGACATTTAAAGGATCAGGTGTAGTTGGGAATGTCTTTGTTGAATGTAGCCTATTTTGTTTCGTAAAGACCCTCGGAGGATCCTATATTTTGCCTTGTTTTCTCTTACTAATGCAGGTTTACTTTTTGGTCCTGCAGCTTCCCCGAATGTCAAGTCTGGGCTGATGTCGCAGCCCACTTGCTTGTCCATAAAATATATAACTGTTTTCATCACAATCAACTGGGTGTTGTTCACATTTTAGACACAGGACGTGGTGTACACCCTATACACTTATTTTTAGTTAATTTTGTTGTAACCCATGGACTGACCTTTCCATTTTCAACAGCATTATCGTAGAGGCCAAATTGGCTATGTTTTCCTAATGCTCTCCTCAGAGTACAAGCAGTCAAGACCTTTTAGTTTCCAAGCTTGCAAGACGAATGATGGCTGTCACTCATGTGAACCACTTTATATTCATGCAGTTGAAAACCCAGGCACGCATGTAGTATGGAAACAATATGAAATCCAAATGGTAAGGATAGTATTCATATGAAAAAAGTTTATTAACAAAATTAAATTCTAATTATCATCTATACATTCCACTTTGGTAGATTCTTGCTCCACAGCCAGCACGTGTTTCGTCACTACGTGACTTTTTTAAGGCTGTAAGAGTTCAACATGAGGAAGTAAAGTTAATATAGAGTTAAATGGATCTGAAGGATATAACTTGTATCTTAAATTATAGAAAGCAAGTGAAGTTTGTGGTAAGCTTATGAAAGTTAAAAAGGTGTTATTGATATAGGGACAAGCACAAATTGTGTAAAGACTTTCAAGAGATCAGATTAAAGTTTTCCAGATTCGATCAAATTAAACAGTGCAGATCCAGATGGTGAGACTAGAACATCACCCGTGATTAAATATGGGACGTGGAAAGAATCTGAACGAAAAAATTGTGATCTCCTTTAGCAATACAGTATCAGCCCAGAGTTGGGAAAAGTCACTGTTGCTAGTACTGTAATGTTTACCCATAGCTTTACCCGATACAGATCTCAACTAGCAAGTTACAGTCTTCTTTTTCCTGTAGCAGTTACTGGAGGTGACTGTATTTGTTACAGACTGATTACTTTTTTCGGATCAGGTTACACTTCTCATTGGACTACTTCCTTAATCCTATGAAGGTTAGTTTGATAAAGATTACAGTAAAATCAACAGTGATTATTAAAAAAAATGGCGACATCTGCAGGGTCCTTTAACTACATATTTCTTTTTCTGTTTCAAGCATTACACTAAAAATCTTTGGATTTTGCTAGATATTTCTCTGACTACCACACCCCATATTTGTTAATCACTTGCTTTCAACATCTACTTCGAGACTATCATTAAAGGGCATCTATGTGAAAAAACCGAACCTGACAGCAGCTGCATTATATGAAGATATGCTTTTAGCTCATTGTATTAACAGGTGAGGCACATATTATGCAGTAGTGTGAAAGGACTTGTGTTTTACCCTTTGCTGGTAAGCCACCTGCGCTGAAGGCTGCACTGAATATGGAGTTTATTTTCTTTAACATGCCGGCATGATTCTGTAAGCAACTAGCAATGTAAACCTCTTTGACTGTGCCATGTGTGTTCAACATTGCTGTGTTTTGCAGCTAGCCCTTGACAGATTAAGTATAGATACTTACAAAATAATTTTGCTTTAGAAGATAATTTTAAATGGGAGTAATTTAGTTAGTCTGTTTGGTATCTTGAGAATGGCCCCATTCTTCTATGCTCTGTCCGGATAATGTGACCACGTCACAGAATGTAGTAGGAAAGTAATTTTATTTTGTAAAGTTGCTTCTTGCTATGTTAGGAGTTTTTGTTTTAAGGATGGTTTTGAAAAGTTGCAACTCTTATTCTTGTGACAGATTTGGCAATCTGGGCATGTGCTATGACATACTTGAGACAAGCAAGCATCTTAATTCAGTGAGAACGTTTTTAATCATACTCCAGATGGGGATGATGGCCGCTTCACTCGACTGCAAAACCTATCTTGTTGTACCACATTTCACTATCCATTATAAAATTGTGCTAATACTAAACCTGCTTCGATCAATTAGGCTTCACTCATGTTGCTCCATAGGATATTGCACTTCTGATAAAGACTCATGGAACTAGAAGAACTTAGTCTCCGGTTCCTTGATTGTCTTGCATCCTTTTAAAAGCTCCTTTGCACCCATTTAAGAAGTGGTGTAGAATTGGGGTTCAGAAAAACATTAGTTTGTCACCTAACCAAACTATTGGAGCCCAGCAAAGAAGGTAATTGGCTGTGTTTAGGGTGGGTCGGTTTGCTTACATTAAAATCAACATTTCTAGGACCACTGCAGTATTTTTGGGATTATTATGAATACATTTTGGGTGTGAGGTGAACCATATCTTATTCTGTCTTATTGAAAGTGGTATCTGACGTGTGCTACAATTAGATGCATGAAACAAACAAAAGGTAATGCGAGGAATGCTTGCAATTTGTCTAACAGACAATCGCTCAGGGTAGCATCCTAACACATTGTGCTTTTGCTCACCATGCCACCTCAGTTTGGACCTAGCCATATAAAAATCAGTCTTGACCTTGCTCCTTGTGCGTTTTATTGCCACAAGTCATATGCCTTGGTTTCCGTGATAGATCCTAGTGCAAATTACCTTTGCATATGTGTGCTTGGAGATAACCACGAAAACACAAAGTCAAATTATATTAGAAACTGGGGGAAATGCTTCTTACAAAGTCCTAGTAGTGTGACCTAGTGATAAATGTTACTGTAGCAGTGATTGCACAGACAAGAGATCTTTTTACTACACCGATTGGTTGCAAAAATCAAATGGTTCACTTAGCAATGGGACTGCTACTCTGTGCGTTTGATTTGCATGGCTATGTTCACTTCTGTAAAGAAGACATGCTTCTAAAAGATAACGGTCACAACTCGCAGTAGTTCCAAGAGGTACTCATTGGATTTCAACTGCTGTTGGGACATATTATCATTGGTGTGTTCCTTTTGTCTTTGCTCCTAACCTAATATAATCCATGCCTATGCTTGCGGAGCTCATCCATGATTTTTCATGTTTCCTTTTCTGAAAAGAAGTCCGGCTAACCTTGTTTTTTGGAAATGTCTCTAGAAACCTGTTCCAATGGTAAACTCAATTCACTCCGGATACCATTGTGAAAAGGGGGAGTCAATATTTTGAGACCCTGGAATTCACAGCAGATTGCAAATTATTCTGAATCCTTGCCTTGAAAAAGTGGTGTTCACTCGAAAAACTTGTTGGTTGTGTTCTATTAATCAATCAATCACAGAATTTGTATAGCGCACTACCCACCCGGTAGGGTCTCAAGGCACTGGGGGAGGAGGGGTTCGTTACTGCTCGAAAAGCCAGGTCTTGAGTTGCTTCCTGAAGGAGAGATGGTCCTGGGTCAGCCGAAGGTGGATGGGGAGGGAGTTCCATGTCTTAGCCGCCTGGTAGGGGAAGGATCTTTCTCCGGTGGTGGCTCTACGAATGCGTGGTACGGTGGCGAGGGCGAGGCTGGTCGATCGTAGCTGGCGGGTGGGCGTGTAGAAGGTCAGGCGGATGTTGAGGTATTTGGGGCCCAGGTCGTGGAGAGCCTTGTGTGCGTGGGTGAGGAGTCTTAACGTGATCCTCTTGCTGTCGGGGAGCCAGTGCAGGTCTCTCAGGTGGCTGGAGTTGTGGCTGTGTCGGAGGACCATTGTTTTGTCCTAATTAAAATATTGAATAAAGGAAGCAAGATTATGAAAAAAATATTAATTCATTTGCATCAATTCTATTGAATAACTAATGATTATCTTCATTTTGAAGACATATTAAATCCATACTACTCCAGTGGGGTTTTGGTGCTGGAGAAGGGAGGTGCCGCAAATATTCTTTTTTTCAACCCTTTCTTTGGAACTTGTTGATATAGAGAAGCAAAGCAGCCACTGCATTTAAGAATACATTTTTTTTATTATAAATGAACATGGCTAAACAGAAGTAAACATGAGCTGGCAAATTATCTTTGTACCAAAAGTAGGCAGAATAAGATTAACAAATATAGCACAAACCAAGAGGACTCCAAGACGTATTCGTAAAACATGAAAGTTTACCTAATCTAGAATACTCTAAACAGCGGGATCCTATCCCTTAAGAAGTGCTTATAGTATGATAAGAAGCCTGAAACACTGAGCTATGTACTGCAATTACGCTACGTACCCTCCCAAAGCTCCTGTGAGTGGTTTCCACTAAGTTTTAAAGCGGAAGCAAGTGCAGTCATAGCACGAGCCATTGGATTTCTGCAACCAGTCAATATGATAGAAAGTCTCAGCCCCACTCGGAAGCCACTGCAAGAGGGTAAACTGTCTCGAATTCTCCTCTCTAGGGGTTAGAAACAAGTGTGCCCAAAGAGTTACTCATCAACGTACACATTTTGTCAAACCTTCACGTGTCTGTTTGTTTGCAGTCTCCAAACTCTTCCATCTTTTGCTACTCACTTTGAAGCAATTTTGGGAAAATTTTGGGAAAATATATATATATATATATATATATATATATATATATATATATATATATATATATATATATATATATATATATATATATTCAGGGGAGGGGAATTCATATCGCCCGACGCCCGAGACATCTAGTTTTCATGCAAGGGCAAGATGTTTTATTGTCTGTTTTGTCCCAAGGACAAGTGGACCAAGCACTATAGTAAAATGAGACACCTGAAGGAAACAAAGTTTTTTTTAGATGAGCGAGTCACATTACACTAGGACGCATTCATATTTTATTGCTGTAGGCAAGGGGAGATTAAAAGATTTGTCCGGACTCACAGGCTGTTGAACAGACACCGAGATTCTTACAGAAATCGCACAGCGCTATCAGCTAAGAGCTTGTTGTCTTTCCCCACAAAGATTTATTGTGGCTTCGAGGCCCTTTCATTCCTCGGAGCAAGAGGGAAACATGACGCTGCTTCTGCATTCCGAGAACGGCCACATCCTCTGTGGGTAAAAGCCTGGCAGACCCTGCTCTCTCCTGGGCTCTTTGTTCACCCTTCGGATGTGCTGCCCCTGGGCCTCTGAGATACAGCCCCCAGGTCGCTCCCCACTCACTCGCAATTGAGGCCTGCAGTGAAGTAATTGACGGGCCATTCCCTTCGCACATTGTTTTCCCTCTACACGCATCTAGTGCTTTTGCTCTCCACTGGCCTCACCTACAGCCCCTGCTCCCCACCCTAGGCATCTCATGTTTCAGATAGGGTCTACATTAAAGCTGCTTACTTTCCCTACGGCTCTCATCGTTAATTTCCTTTCCATGAGCCTCTCACGTCTTACCCGGTGCCTGCACTATGCTTTTTTTTCTCCTTGTGGCTTATCTGCTCCAGCCTTTTGCCAGTGCTTTCTCCCTAGAAAACTAGGTGTTTTTAACTTGTCCCTTCAACATCCAGGAATGTGAGGCCCAAAGAAGAAATTAGAAGGAGCAAAACATAGTTTGCCTTTGCAGGCAGGTTTGCAAGTAAAATATTTACCACAAACTAAAAGCCCTGAGCCTTAATTTCAATTAAATAATGTTACCAAAATCTTGCACTTAAAATGGTATGGGACTTTACATGCTTTTTTGTGCAGCAGTAAGCATGACTTTAGGGAAGCACTGGGGCGCTAGACTAAGGGTGATCTCTGCTATAGCCAGGACGAAAGGCATCCAATTACAATGTCTGCTGCGGTATAGGAAACCTCAGGCCCTCACAGGGACTAAAGCTCTAGTCTCACTTAAGACAGGCATGTCCACAGGCATCACAATAACACATATGTTATCTAATTTATTGCAAGCAAGTCTCTGAAAGCTCTTCTTGACCTCGCTGCCCCTGCAAAAGCCATTAAAGTTTTGGTCAAACCCCTTGCTCATATGCCGTTTAGAAAAATATAGTTGTTTTAGGGAGCGCTTAGTACAAGGGGTTAACCTTTATCTAAGCACAACCAATCCTGGAAGATTAGGACATGAGGACCATGAAAACGCAACATTTGCCCAGGATCACACAATGTGGTTAAGTGGTTGGGATTAAAGGTTAGAGGCTCCGCACCCTCGTATGGCAGCCGATAATTAAGCCACATTTCAATAAGAGCTGGTGCATTGTGTGCCTACATTAGCCAGAAATGTACTTCAAATGTACTGGGATGGGTAAATAGTTAAAGCAGCATGTATGGCAGGACAATGTGTTTATGCAGTGCACAGAAAAGCGCTTCTTAAAAATTGATTGAAAGTAAACTCTGTTGAGAAGGTAATGTAACTGTGTCCAAAGAAATCTGCCTCTAGCGCCCCAGATTCTCTTCCTCAGCTACATCTTGCAATGAAGCTGGACACGAAATGCCACCACAAATCCAAGGCTCTGCCCCTGTTCCAGTTTCCCATTGAAACCCAGAGTTGCCCCATGCTGTATTTCTTACCCCATCAATGTCCCCTTTCTTTTCTTGTTTTTTTATCTAAATCCTTATACATCTCTAGCTAACTTTTGCTCCCTTCCTTTGCTCTCAAACTACCAATGTAAAACCACTATCCCCCCATTTCCCTGCTCTACTGCTCTCCTATCTCTTTCTGCTCTCTACCATCCATATAGTTAGCTGTGTTTCTCATCTCCCTTTTCTGTCAAACCCCAAACCATCTCTTCTTTAAAAATCAGCATAACCCTAGCTTTGTGGTATTCCATCCCCTGACGCCATAAGTGGTTCCTTCTTTAATACCTCTCCCATGTTTAGCTGTGAACTAATGGGCCATCAGTGGTTCCACTGTAACCCCCGACTAAGGGGGTCGTTGCCTTCCTATGCAACACCTCCTGCTCATCCAGTTACATCACTGCCTCCTGCTCATCCTGTTACATCACTCCTACCTCAGGACATCACAGCTTCCCTCTGTAGCTCACCCTGCACACCCCGATACATCACTGGCTCTCCATGTAAACTCTTGGTCATCACTGACTCCCATTGTAACACCTTTTCCATCTCAAGAGCCCAAGTAATGTTGATGTGAATGTTTAGGTGTTGTCACCCCTGTCATACATGTGATGGCAGGGGTTTCCCATGTTCTGGTGTCAGGGCATGCCTAGAACTTGTTACACCTGGAGGATACTGATAGGTGCTTCCTTTTACGCTCTTTGTGGACAGTGCACAGGTGCAACACTTGCCTCTGTAGTCTCTATTGACTTGTTCTCTGGCTGCCGTCCTGAGGGAGACACCTACAGATTTGTGAAGTAATAATCAAATTCTGGGGACATTATCAATTTTCGAGGCTGAATATTGGTGCAGCCACCTCCACATTAACCTCTTGACCAAGGTGACTGTCACGTCTACTGTGTGTTCATTATTTTCATCATTTTTTCATTCCTCTTTCTTCTTTTGCAAATGTCCTCAAATCTCCACTTTTCCCAGCTGTCGCTGACTTTGCATCCTGTGTTTTTAACACCCACCTATGTCACTCTTTCTTTAAGTTGCCATTGATTTTTTTTATCCTATTCCAAAACCTCTCCTTCCTTTCGGTCTATCTGCAGACTTGTGAGATGGCTTTCTGGGACAAAATGATGGTTGAGCACATCTGGATAGCACAAAGTAAAAACTATTCATAAGTTTGTTTCTGGTCAAAATCCTCTGTTTATGCACCCAAGACCCTTTCAAAATGCTCCCACAATTTTGATAGAGTGCTCTCAAGCCTTCATTTGAAAATATGGGGCAAATAAGTTAACTCTTCTAGCTTTTGTCATCTGGCCCCCGAGTTCTTTTTTGCAAGATTTGTTCTGCCATTATCAGGAGTAAATTTCCAACATTTCTCAGAATTAGAAAAGATTAGAGAAGAGTTGTTGAAAACCCTTAAAACATGCAAGGTAGTAGGTTTGCACAGACTCAAAAGGGCATTCCAACCCTGGAACTATTGCTTACCACTACCTTCAGTCCCAGTATGTAGATCTGCAGAAACGTGGCAACGTAAAGGGATTGCTAGTATTCAAACACTACTATGGTATGAGCCCCGGCATAGTCAGAGAGACTATATAGGAGCTCTTATATAATGAGATTGCTGCCATAATGTGTTGCAGCACTACATGGCCCCAAAGGGACAAGTAGATTTTGTTACAGGACAAGTAGATTTATGATGCAACCTGCCCCATGGACAAGTAGATATTTTCATAAATTCCACACCCCTGTATATATATATATATGTATGTATATATATATATATATATATATATATATATATATATGTATATATATATATATATATATATATATATCCATTCCGTCTGGCCCAATTTCGGAGGCTCTCGGGCGCTCTGGGGCGGTGCACGCGAGGCGCAGCAGGACCCGCTGCGGTAATAATTATTCAGCTTTTCCCAAAGGAAGGTTTTTCCTCGTGCACTCCCGTGTGTCAGGATCAAAAAAACCACACCGGGTTTTAAGTTGATTTTCAATTTTTTTCTTTATTTGCAGCATCCAGCAAAACCTAACGAGTTTCGGTCTCTACGGAGACCTTGCTCACAGGTTGTGAGCAAGGTCTCCGTAGAGACCGATACGCGTTAGGTTTTGCTGGATGCTGCAAATAAAGAAAAAAATTGAAAATCAACTTAAAACCCGGTGTGGTTTTTTTGATCCTGACACACGGGAGTGCACGAGGAAAAACCTTCCTTTGGGAAAAGCTGAATAAATATATATATATATATATATATATATATATATATATATATTACCTACTGGCGGTCGCCAGTAGGTATATATAGTTAGGGTTTTTTTCCTATGGGATTTCTGAAAATTCTATGTCGAATAACTTTAGCGTTTGTGGACGGAATTGGCTGAAATTTTCAGGAAAATGGCGCATTTTGTTTCTGAGCAGCCCCTGAAAATTTGGGGGGATTTCGTCAAGGGGGGGCCGAGAAAAAAGGGGGGTCCCAAAATGCGTTTTTCCCATTCATTTTTCCATAGGGCGATTGGAATCACTTTTAGCTCGAACGGCTGAATGGATTTACAGGAAACTTGGCAAAATTGTAGATATGGTTTGCCCAATGTGCCTTTGCTATGTCTTAAAATATGTGCTCCAGAGGATTTTGAGAAATTAACGTTTTAAAAAACAGATATATCTGTGACAGCGACCCGGTTAGCGTCCCGGTTCGCGTACCTGACACGTAACGGAACTTCGTGAGGAGAAGCGGATTGACTCCCCGGTGACTGTGAACATTCTAAACAGTCCGGAGCGGCCGCCATCTTGTGTCTCGGTAGGATCGAGACACAAGATGTGGCAAAAACAAAGGGGGAAATGAGCATAAGGGGGCAGAGTACATCCTCCCTGACCTCCTAGGTTTGATGAGAGGGCTTTAAAAGGGCCCCGCACGGCAAAAAAAAAATAATTTATTATCGTTTTTTTTGCGGGGGGAGCGCTCGGTACGCGCACCGGGAAGCGGTCCGGGGAGTGTAATATAGGGAAAATAGAATGAAAGAATGTTCAAATAATGTATGTATATTGATTGTTCTTTGTGTTGTATTTTTAAAAAAAATTTTTTATTTAACTACCAACATGTAGGTACCAATGCAGAGTCTAAAAATAAAAATACACTGTTTCCTTTGTAGATATCTTGCATGTTGTTTCAGAAGTTATTGTGGTATATGGAATTCATAGCATAGTATGTGAGGAAAGCAGAAAGAATATGGAGGCAGGAGTTGAAAAAGAGATGTTAAATACACATTGGAGATAAAATAGTGGGAGAAAGGAAGTAACTAGGAGCAAACTTACTATGTTACACAAAAAAAGTTGCACAGTATATTTAAAGTCTGACTTTACATTATAATCAATTTGGTACTAGTTTAAAAAATACATATAAAAATGAATAATGTCTCAAACAATTTTTGAATTATTTAAAATACATTTATTTCTCAGAATCGTTTTCAAAATTTAAAAGAACTTCTAATATTTTATTGTCAGAAATGTCCTCATTTTCAATCAGGAAATCTACTGATTCTCCACATTGAAGAAGTTGATAGTCCCGTGATTCATCAAAGAATTCAGAGTCATTGGGTTCAATATCTGTATCTTTGTTGCTTTCCAGAACAATTTCGATGGTATTTTTTTGCTCTCCTTCCATTTTTGTGCTGTAATTTGAATTTTAAAAAAATATATCAGTAGAGATAGGGCACTGTTGGGTTTAAGTTCAGACAGGTAGTTTGGTTTTTTTAACAGTGATTTTATCTTTGGGCAGTGTATGGTATCAGACTGGAAGTAGAAATATAAAAAAGTGTATGTGATGAAGCCTAAGTAAAATCATAATTATACAAGACAAGCCTAACTCCATCCATAACTATAACAGAGAAGTCTATCTTATTCTATAACTATTACAGAGGGATAGTATATAACTATCAGAAAATGTTTTCCTAATTAACTTAAAGTGCACAACATACTTCAGTTTTTAAAATAACATCTTACCTTTCAAAAAGAAGTTTAAGTTCTCAGTTGAAATGCACTTGAAATGTACTTCAGGAAGTAGTAGTCAAAATGGCTGTGTTTCTCTCTCTTTCTTTATATATATTCAGGTACATAACCAATCAAATGTCATGAAATAATAGAAGATAATGAAAGTAGCATTTTAATTGGTTGTCAATTCTAACACCTCATAAGTGTTTTTGTTAGGTAATTTACCTCAGGATATTTAGTCAGGCCTACAGCATAATTTTCTCAATGGAATTCCATCAAATTTGGGTAAATGGTAGGGACTGCTATGTAGTAGGGCCTATTCTATATTTGATGAAAGTGTCTCTAGTGGTTTTTCTGTAAATTACTTTCCCACCTTTTTTTAGCGAGCGCTCACCGGTACGCGCCCCGGTACGCGAACCGGCAGCGTAACGGGAGTCCTCCATTTTGTGTATCGGTAGAATGGAGACACAAGATGGAGGACAAACAATGTTCGGAATGGGTAGGGGGCACGGTAGACACTTTGTGACCCTCTAGGTTTTCTGAGGGGGGCTTAGGACGCTGATATATGCAAAAATAAAAAAAATTGAAAAATTTCGCGGGGGGGGGGGCGCCCGGTACGCGCATTGTAGAAAAAGGCAGGGCTATGACCTTTTTCAAGATTTGCCCGGCGCTAACCGCCCTTGTACCATTCAAATTACCAAGCAATGAGGCAGGCGCCGGAGACCAGAAGGCAGGAAACAGAAGTTTTATTCCGACGGAGCAGAACACATCAGATCGGACAACAAGGTATCGTCTCGAGGTGCTCTATCTGCCTCTCGGAGGCCTGGCCTCTTATACACTGGTTGATGGAATGTGACCTTTCTTTATTACAATCAGAACATTGTGAAGTAAGGAAAAAAGATATCCCCGTAATCCTCGTGTCAATCCCACCCCCATATACTTCCACAATAGAGGTCCTCAACCTGCTGATAAGAGGAGGGGGTCATCACGCAGCTGAGTATTCCGTCGAGTCTTAGGATGTGTGCGCCTGATCATATCCCAGGGGGGTGGGGAGGCCTTGGTCAATAGAGGGTCCTTTGAAGAAGAGCGACTTCATACACTAAGGGGCAGTAAATGGTATCTCCCGGCTTAGGCGATGGCCTCGGACCTGTGTGGACAGCTGGACACGGGGGAAGGGGTCATCAAAGGAGTGGTATTCATGCCGCGTGGACAATCGAGCGCGGAGGGAAGGTTTATCAACAGAGGGGCTTTCATGGGAGGAGAGGAGATGTTGGTCAGGCGCAGGCGTGACTCCCAAGGAAAGGGTCATGCAGAAGGGTTATGCTCATGAGAGGGAGGGAGGGGGAGCCAGGGTGCGCGGAGGATGCTTGCTGGGTCAGAGGGGCGCGCTGGCGATTGATGTTGGACAGGGAGACCATGATACCTAAAATGGCTGTCGTGCACGTCGTACGTGGGTGACAAGCTGGCGCAGATGATGTTTAGCTTGCAAACAAAAATTCCACAGTCCTCCCTTTTAACATGTCTCGCCAACTTATCAGTTTGGATTTATCCCCATAAGGCCACGTATTTCTACTTCGTAGAGGGGACTCATGTGCTCAGTTCGGAAGTCCAGAGTCTTTGGGCACATACAGTTAGAAACAAAGCTGCACAAGGAGGGTAGACATTGAATACCCAAGCAACACCCACATAATATCACAACAGGTATCAGCACGAAGGAGAACAACCTCCAACCCCAGTCCTTCAAAGTGTCCCAAAACCAGCTCCCAAGCGACCATCCTTCTTGTTCTTGGTGAACCTCCGAGGAAAGTCTGTGGAGGTGTTCAATGGCTTTGTAGACTGATGGCGAGTTATCTGGCACGTAGGTGCAGCAGCTAGATCCGATGATGCGGCATGCTCCTCCTCGGTCGGCTAGGACCACATCTAGGACAAGGCGGTTTTGGAGGGTCACAAGGCGGACCGCCTGAAGCTCCGCCGTGTTGTTAGCGAGGATGCCAGCCGTGATGTTGATCGTTGTTTCCACTGCCTGGGTCAGGTGTCGGATAGCGCGGCTGTTTGCCATTGGGCCCCACAGAGGAACAAGTCCCTTTGCTGCATCTAGGAACTGTGCTCCAGTGGAATCGGCTTGTCCAATGTCATCTGCACGCCTCTGCCGGTGATGGTTGGCAGGGGCTACATATGTGGGTGGAAGAACGAAGGCAATGTAACAGATACCCTTCCAACCTTTCGGGAGCCAGGTGTAAGCTTTGGTGCCACACACAAAGTACATATTTGGAGAAGCAACAAAGGAAGGGGAATCAACTGAGTTCAATGTTCTGGTGATTCGGCAGGAACTGTGACCCACCAGCTGTGTTCCCTGGCCTTCGAGACACACAAGACCTGTGACATTGATGACTGAAAGAGCCACAGTCAGGGTGGCGGTAGTTTGTTTCTGCAGATGAGAGAACGTGGATCTAGCCGGATTGTGGAGTACCTGTACTTCGACTCGTTCTTTGGCTGGAATGTCTTTAAGAAAGGTGGCGCCTGTGAGCGCAGGACACAGGGGAGCAGAGGTCTTTCCGGTTTTGTTCAGCCAGAACCCAGAGTAGAAGTGCGACACTGTCTGGCTGGAAGTGGCGTTGTCCTTGTGGCTCTCTTGCATGAGGATCAACCAGGCGAGGCAGGAGCCGTGAACTGAGAAAGGAGAAGGGATGAAGGGGATGGAGTGTCCAGTGGCATGCGGGAGCAACCCGCAGATCCAGCAGTTCGTAGCATTTGCAGCAAGGTTGTGTTGGTGCAACAGTTGCACAAAGGAATTGTTCCAGAATTCCCTACGCCTTTCTCGCAGCTGAGGCGACAGAGAGATTAGGTGATGCTCTTTCAGGGGTGTTGGTTGTGCAGTAGGTAGCAATGCCTCATGAGCCGGTGTGCTTTCCTCCAGAATCCAGAAGGAGGTCATGAGGAGGAGGCAGAAGAGGAAGACAATAAAGAGGGCGATTGTCTTTGATTTGTGCAAATTGTCAGTCTTTGGGTTTCTATAGTGGGTATTTCCTGTTGCTTCCATCATCTTCTTATCTGGCGCTTCCATCATCTTCTTATCTGGCGCTTCCATCACCTTCAAGGGGCTCGGTAGCGGGCAGAACCACAGACCTCGTTTTAACTTCTCTCCCGGCAACCCTTGGTTGTGCTTAGGTCACCGTTCTGAGATTCAACTTAGTCCGTGGCCTACTTAGCCGAAGCTCCCTCCTTTCGACGCAGGAAATACCCTTCTCTGGATGGCACAGTGGGATCAGAGAATTTTGCAAGTTCGAGTGCCTCAGTATCGGGATAACAGTTCAATGTCGGTCGGTCTTTGTTCAGGAGCTCTTCTTGGGTGTTGACGTTTTCTGTCGTGGCCAGGTGTGCAGAGACCTTCCGGCAGTGATGCGCGTGCAGCCAGTGCCTCTTCCCCTCCACTCGAAGCGCCGTCCGTGTGGTAATCAGCACTTGCCAGGGGCCCGTCCACCGGGGTTCCAGACTCTTGGTCCGTTGGAAATTTCGTATTAGGACGAAATCTCCCGGTTGGATGTCGTGGCCGGGGCCCCTGGAAGCATCGGGGATGGCCTGCTGCACCTGTTGATGAATGACAGACAACGTTTTAGTTAACTTGCACAAATAATCAGATAGTAGGACGTCCGGGACGTCATGAATGGAGGTTGGCTTGGGAGCGGTCCAGAGGTTCATCGGTCGCCCGAATACAACCTCGTAGGGGGTCAAATGGTGTTTGGTGGGAGTAGAGCGCATCAATAGCAGGGCCAAAGGGAGAGCGTCTGGCCATTTAAGTCCGGTGGTTGCCACTATTTTTGACAATTTCAACTTCAGTGTGGCATTATGGCGTTCCACCAGGCCGGCGGATTGGGGGTGGAAGACTGCGTGGAATCTCTGTTTCACCCCCAATCCCTTTAGGATTAGTTGGATAACCTCAGCTATGAAGTGGGGGCCATTGTCGCTCCACAAAATTCGACAAAGGCCATAGCGAGGGAAGAATTCTTTCAGTAGTACTTTGGCAGTTGTCATGGCAGTGTTGTCACGGGTTGGATAGGCCTCTACCCATTTGCTGAAGGCACATACGATGACTAGTACATACTTCAAGCTTTGGCATCTCTCTAGTTGGATGTAGTCCATCTGAAGGACCTCAAAGGGGTGATTGGGGGTCCCAAACCCTCCCCGGGGTACCACAGTTCCTTTCCCGGGGTTGTGTTGCAGACAGATAAGGCACTGCTGGACTAGGCGTCTGGCTGAGTCGGGGATTTTGTCGTTGTGCCAGACTTTGGAAATGAGTTCGATCATGGGTGCAGATCCTATGTGTGCGGGGGAATGAGCCATTGTCAGTATGGGGATCAGGTATGAGTCAGGTAGCAACCATTTGTCTGCATCTTTTGTTTGCCAGCAGCCCTCATCATCCTTCAAACCCACCCCTGCCCACTTAGTCAGTTCGTGAGGGGTGCTGGCCGACTGGATGTCTCTGATCATTTCCCTTGTGTCAGTCCATTTCTCTGCTTGTGACCTGGTCACATACATGCGTGTCACCGTCCTATTCTCAGCTGTGGTTCGCGCAGTGATGTCGGCCAGTGCATTCCCTTGTCCGACTAAGTCTGTCACCCTTTTGTGTGCCTGACATTTGATCACCGCTAATCGTTTGGGGAGGAGAACTGCATCAATCAGGGCGGAGACTAGATCTCCGTGGAGGATAGGGGTGCCGTGGGACGTCAGGAATCCCCTCTCCCTCCACAGGAGTCCAAAATGGTGGACCACCCCGAAGGCATACTGGCTGTCTGTATATACGTTTGCGGTGGTCCCTGTGGCTATGATGCATGCTCGTGTGAGGGCTATCAGCTCTGCTGCCTGGGCAGATCGTTGTGTGATGCAGGCTGTCTCAACTACTGTTCGGGCTGTCGTTACTGCATAGGCAGCTGAAGTGGTGCCATCTGGGAGTTTGATGCATGAGCCGTCTACCCATAGTTCTCCATCGGGGTCAGTGAAAGCAGTGTCTCGGAGGTCAACTCTACTCCTAGTTTGTTCGTCCGTGAGGGTCACACAGTCGTGTATGGGAGGAACGTCTGGGTCATTTTCAGGCAGGGGCAACAATGTGGCGGGATTCAAAGTTGTGCATCTCTTTAGTGTGATGTGGGGTGCAAGTAGCGTCAGTTCGTACCCTGTAAGTCGTGCGCTAGTCAAGTGTTGAGTCTTGGTTTGGTTCAGAAGGGTGTCGACAGCATGGGGTACTAACACGGTGAGGGAGTTTGAAAGTACTATTCCTTCGCTCTGGTGGATAGAGACAGCAGCGGCGGCTACTGCTCGAAGGCAGGCAGGCAAAGCTCTGGCTACAGGATCAAGAGTGGCGGAGAAGTAGGCACAAGGGCGCTGCTTAGGACCAATTGATTGAGTTAGGACAGACAATGCACACCCCTCCCTTTCGTGGGTGAAGAGGGAGAAGGGTTTGGTTCCTAGGACGGGTGCTGAACAGAGTGCATTTCGTAATTCACAAAAGGATGCTTGACACTCAGGGGTCCAAGGGAGTGGGGAGGGGACATCTTTGGCCAACAGGGCAAGTAGGGGCTTTACAATGAGGCTGAAATTAGGTAACCACTGTCTGCAAAAAGAGGTTAGGCCAACCAAAGAGCGGACTTGCTTTTGTGTTTTTGGGACGGGGTGTCTAGGATGGTTTGGATTCGGTCGGGTGTGAGTTTCCTCCCTTCTTTGGACAGGAGATGGCCTAGGTATGTCACTTGTGGCTGGCAGAACTGTAATTTCTTTTTGGAAACTTTATGGCCATTCTCTGCAAGAAAGTGTAGGAGTTGGACAGTGGCTGTGATTGCAAGGGGGGTGGTGTCGGCCGCCAAAAGGATATCATCGACATATTGGATCAACACCACTCCATCTGGTAGCTGGAAGGCATCCAGCTGTCTTTTGAGGGCCTGGCTGTAAATGCTGGGGCTTTCGGTGTACCCCTGGGGAGCTCTACAAAATCGGTACGAGCGGGATTTTAAAGTGAAGCCGAAGAGATAACGGCTGTCTGGATGGATGGGGATAGAGAAAAACGCATTCTTAAGGTCGATAACAGTGAAGGTGGTGGCAGTGGACGGGATAAGGGTCAGAATGGTGGTGATATCGGAGACTACAGGGTATTGGGGTACAACCACTTTGTTAATTTCTCGCAGGTCGATGATGAAGCGGTATGCTTTCTCATCTCCTTCGCCTTGCTTCTTAACAATAGGTAGGATTGGGCTGTTGCAGACGTTGCTAACCACCTCTTCAACCACTCCTGCATCTACCAGAGACTGAATGATCGCTACCAGTGCCTTCTCGCCTTCGGTAGATATCCGATATTGTGGGAGTTTCGGGAGCATAGCGTCCTGTCTTACAGTTATATGAATGGGGTCAATCATCATTCGTCCCACATCAGAGTCATTTTTGGCCCATAGGTACGGAGGCAGAGTATCAAGCAAGGACAGGTCAGCGTCAGTTATGGGGCACATGTGTCGTGAAGGGCAGGGTTTGGGCATGCCTGGGTTGTCGTACAGGATGACTCGGATTCCATCTGGGGAACACCTAATGGTAGCTCGAAAATGTTTCAGTAAGTCAATGCCCATAATGGCGTCAGGGGAGTTGGAGGAGAGCAGAAATGTCGCGTCAGTGGTGTTGTTTCCTAGGTCAAAGGTGATAGGTACGGACAGGGGGTTAGTGGAGGGTGTCCCATCGAAACCTATCGATGTAATGTGTGAGCCAGACAAGGGTGCCCTTGGAATCAGTCGTTTCGATAACACACTACGTGTCGCCCCAGTGTCTACCAAAAATGGAGACTCTGTACCCAGGACCTTAGCAGTGACGTAAGGACCTTGCTGGTCAACACAGAGCTCGACTGGATCCCTCCCTTGCCCCTGGCAGTCCTATGCAAAATCGGGGGCATTCTCACCATCGGATAGTTGATATTGGTTCTGTCGGGGGCGGTCAAATGTGTTCAATCTCCCTGATCTGTCATTGTTGGTGTCGTTTGTGTGCCCTCGTCCTTGTACTCTATTTCTCGGGCTACCTGCCACATCCCTGGGGTCCCTATTTCTATTCATCTCTAGCAGAACCGGACACTGGGATTTCCAATGGCCAAATCCTTTGCAGAAGGCGCATTGGTCATTGCTAATGTCTCTACGTCCAATGTGGGGTGTTGGGGTGTGATCTTTAGGAGGTAGATTTCTGGGGGTGGTCGATTGGTAGTTCCCTCTTTGGGGTTCCCGTCCTGCCGCTATACCTTGTATCTGGGCTATCATTACCCTTTCTTTTAAATCTTTCTTCTTTTTCTCGGACGCCCTATCATTCTCATTCTTTTGGTGCTCGTAATACTGAGCCATCTGAAGGATAGCTGCGGGTTTGGAGGCCCCCCAACTACTCTCACTCGTCTGCAGTTTTTGGGAGACTTCTTGTGATAGGCCCTTTACGTAATTTTGTACGAACAGGTGCTGTCCGGTTGCGGTGGTCATGTCTTGGCCACTGTAGTCGGAGAACACTGTCTCGAATCGGGAGAAGTATTCTGACACATCTTCCTGGGGTTTCTGTCGACAGGCCGTGACTATCGACCAGTCTACCTTTCTTTCTGGGATCAGTGTCTTTAACTTCTGAACTAGTTTGTCTGGGAGTTCCAGTATGTCCTTTACTGGTTTCCTTCCTGGCTCTCGCTGTCTATCTAGTTTACCGAGTTGGTCCCAGGTATGTCCAAACAGATCCGTGTGGTCAGCCTTCCGGATTTGCTTCCACACGTCAGCTGGCAGGCATAACCCGAAGAACAAGTCAATGTCCGCTAAAGTCATTATCGTCGAACCCAAGTCTGTGCCTAATTCGGTATAGAATGCTGTCGGGTTCTTTCTCAAATCGGGCAGAGTTTGTTTAAAGGTTAGGATATCTTGTCGGTCCCATGGTTGGTAAACCCAATTGTACACAACTCTCCCTTTTGCATCTGCATGATTAATATCATCGCTTGTTCCCTGGCCACGTGGCGGGATCCAGTAAGGGGCCGCCTCTCTGATGGGCATCATAGTATTGGCTACTTCTACTGAGGTCGTTTCAGGGACTGTAACCTTGGCTTCTGGTTTTTGTTCCGTGAGGTGGCGGAGGACCTCAAGCATCTGCATGAAGAGCTCCGTCGCCTCACATTCAGTCCCATCTCCAACATCAATCTTCCTATACAGCGTTGTTAGTTTAGCGGGACCCTTACTTTGATACCTATCTTCATATGCGTTCAGGGTGTGGTAGCTGAATCGCAAGATGAAATGCCATCTGTGGCTGTCGGCATGTGAATTATATATGCTCATTGTGCATTCTTCGCTCTCCCTTCGTTCTACTAATGTCTTTGCTATTTTGTCGATCCCATCCCGCTCATCTTTGCTCAACCTATTTGGTCTGGCTGGTGGTTGTTTGCTAGCCTCGGGGTCGTCTGACGATGTTGTTAATGTGGCTGGTGCGGAGGCCGTGAGGGCTGGTGCACTAGCACTAAGGTCACTTTCGCTCGCACTCGGGGCTTGCAAGCTTTGTTGGCAGGGGGCATAAGGAGGGGGCATGTAGATGATTGGGGGGCCTAGCAGTAACTCATCGTTCGCCCGTTGTTTGGAGGGCAATTCAGGGTAGAGTGCAGAGGGGGTCCTAATAGGGCATTGACCTGTCGACCCTGATTCTTGGTTTTGTGCTGCTTCTTTTCTTTCTTGTATTTCTTCTTCTAGTTGTTTAGCGGCTAGGTGGGCTGCCTTTCGTAATTCTTTCCCTATTTTTGCTTCTTCTCTTTTCTTTCGTTGTTCCGTTTCTTTGCGCCACATGCCTATACTATCGAGCATAGTGGGCGTGGTCTTATTTTTCTGGAGCGCTATTTCCAATGTTTTTATTTTGTTTTCATCAAAGGAACCTATCAGTGGCCACTGACTTTCAGGGTTCTTCTTTGTATATTTATGCCATAGCTTAGTATAAGCTATAGCGACTAGTCCATGCTTAGTGAACATGTCCTTATTAGGGGTGCCCTCCAGTGGAGCTGGATGGTTCATCTCTAATAAGCGGTCCGGGCTGTACAGGCTACCAATCAGTGGGGAGAAGATAGGCATGACGGGTTACAACGGGGACAAAGGTCTGCACTACCTATCTTATCACGGCGGGCAAAGACTAGACAGAATATTTCTATTCTCCGTTGTTTGCCGGCGGTGAATACCTCAAAAGAACCAATACCGAACAATCAATGTTCGGTCAATCAAACAATCAGTGGGGAGAATAAGTGGGTGCGAAAAGGTTTGCGTTACCCACTCTTTCTCTACCTGCAAAGAGAGACCTTGTTCTTCCCTGTTTGCAGACAAAGAATCTCCAGACAATAATCCACGAACGACAGTTCGGGAAAACAGTGGGGGAGGAAGATAGGCACGACGGATTACAATGGGGACAAAAGTCTGCGTTACCTATCCTTCACTGCTTGCAAAGAGAGAGCCTGTTGTTTTCTCCGTTTGCAGACGGTGAATCTCCAGAGGTATCAACAAAGCGTAATACTAGTATTATCCAAACCAAACAATCATTTCTCAGTTTGTCGTGTTCACACGACCTTACCCGGACCGCATGGACGGTTTCCTGTCTTCCGAATCCAGCGCCCGATCGTCCTCTCTTCTTCGTGATGTTCGTGGCACTCCTGACGGTTCCCAGTCAGGACCGTAGATCACTCGAGAGAGGTCTGTTCGGAACTAGTGAAGGTCGGATGATCGGCTGTCAGACGAGGGTCTATCTGACACGAGCTCTCCCGATCGTTGCAGTCGTTCACTCTGTCGTCGGGACCTCTCCCACTGGATCCACGTGTCGCTGATGGGCCCCACGCTTTGGGACGCCAATTGTAGAAAAAGGCAGGGCTATGACCTTTTTCAAGATTTGCCCGGCGCTAACCGCCCTTGTACCATTCAAATTACCAAGCAATGAGGCAGGCGCCGGAGACCAGAAGGCAGGAAACAGAAGTTTTATTCCGACGGAGCAGAACACATCAGATCGGACAACAAGGTATCGTCTTGAGGTGCTCTATCTGCCTCTCGGAGGCCTGGCCTCTTATACACTGGTTTATGGCATGTGACCTTTCTTTATTACAATCAGAACATTGTGAAGTAAGGAAAAAAGATATCCCCGTAATCCTCGTGTCAATCCCACCCCCATATACTTCCACAATAGAGGTCCTCAACCTGCTGATAAGAGGAGGGGGTCATCACGCAGCTGAGTATTCCGTCGAGTCTTAGGATGTGTGCGCCTGATCATATCCCAGGGGGGTGGGGAGGCCTTGGTCAATAGAGGGTCCTTTGAAGAAGAGCGACTTCATACACTAAGGGGCAGTAAATGGTATCTTCCGGCTTAGGCGATGGCCTCGGACCTGTGTGGACAGCTGGACACGGGGGAAGGGGTCATCAAAGGAGTGGTATTCATGCCGCGTGGACAATCGAGCGCGGAGGGAAGGTTTATCAACAGAGGGGCATTCATGGGAGGAGAGGAGATGCTGGTCAGGCGCAGGCGTGACTCCCAAGGACAGGGTCATGCAGAAGGGTTATGCTCATGAGAGGGAGGGAGGGGGAGCCAGGGTGCGCGGAGGATGCTTGCTGGGTCAGAGGGGCGCGCTGGCGATTGATCGTGGACAGGGAGACCATGATACCTAAAATGGCTGTCGTGCACGTCGTACGTGGGTGACAAGCTGGCGCAGATGATGTTTAGCTCGCAAACTAAAATTCCACAGCACCGGTAAGCGAACGGGGGAGCGTACTTTGGTGAACACAAAAAAAAATTAGAAAAAGATAAACGTTTTGAATAATCAGAGGTAGGGAAGCAATGAAAAGAGCTATTGGGTTCTGTGGCTAATTAAGGTACTTACAAGTAGGTTCCAATGCACAGTTTTAAATTCAGGAGGAATATTCTATTCCCCTCATCGGAGAAGTGCACACCATCTCCTCTGTAGATGTCTTGCATGTTGTAACGCAAGTTATTGTTGTATATTAAACCCATTGTAAATTCTCTCATGTAAGCAGAAACAGATTTATTCACATGTTTCCGTGCTTTCTCAAATTGTGAAAAAATTGGTTGGACCACTTCCATTTCTGTCATTGGCATATATTGGAATATACCAAGGCAGTTTGGGGAAAAAGTGTCATCAATTGATGAAAGGTGTCCTTTAAAAGCATTTCCAGACCAACCCCAGTCATAGTCCCAAAATCAATTCCAGCACAGTGCACTATTAAGAGATAAGGGTTTGGCAGATGCATAAAAAAATTATATTACAAACATATAAAATATATTTTTCATTTAAAAGAATAATACATTTAACAGTTTTTGATATTTGCAATAAAAAAAATTGAAATTCACTGAAATAACCATAGGTTATAGACCATATATAATTAGGAATTAGCATTTACAAAACCTTGAAAATTCACTGAAAAAACCATAGGTTATAGACCATATATAGTTAGGGATTAGCATTTTCAAAACCTTATTTTACTCACACAAAACCATTGAAATTCGCATATATAATTAGTTGCACTAACTATATATCGCGCACCCGCAATCCACTGCTGATGATGTCACATATTACATCATTCATGACATGGTCAGTGACATCACTGATGACATCACTGATGACAACTCAAATTACATCACTGATGACAACATCCAGTGACTGTATGTTTCTGTAAAGTTAAAATATGTTTTACATATTGAATAATGAGTGGATGTATAAGTGTCTGGATGAAGGATTTAGTAGGTGCATGACAAACTGTATGAGAGAGTGATTAAATGTGTCTCACTGAGTGCATGGGTTAGTGACTAAACTGTCTTAATTTGTGCATCATTATATCTGTTGTTCTGTAAACTGCTGCATGTGTGGATCAGTAGCTATATGAGTAACTATATGGGTTATTGATTGGTTGCCTAAGTATGTGTATGGGAGAGTGAGTGTGTGTGTGTGGGTGGCTGGGAGGTGTGTGACTCTGTGCATAGATGTGTGAACAGTTGATTCACTAGATGTATGGGTTCAAAAGTGCATGTGGAATCAGCTGTATGGGCGGTTGACTGTGTGCATGAGTGTATTGGTGAGTGAATGGATATCTCAGTGCTACATGTCAAAGTAAGAACATATGTAAAACACAGTACATGTGAGAGTTGACATATATAAATAACTGTGCATAAGAGCCAGTGAATGTGTGAGTGGCTGTATGGATCATTGTAAACTTGTATCAGGGATTGTATAAGAGAGTAAATATGTGTTAGTATATGTTTCAATAAGTAAGGTGTGTATAACTGTATAGTTGAGGAAATGGAGGTGTGATTGATTTTTTGCATGACTGACTAGGTGTGTGAGTAACTCCATGGATGAGTGACAGTCTGTGAGTGTCTGTTTACACTGATTGTATCTAACGTTATATTAGAATCTGAAGAGGTTCATCGTACTATCACAGGAATGATATCATCAGTGATGTGATGAGTAATGTCAAATGAGATGTCATCAGTGATGTCATTTGAGATGTCATCAGTGATGTCATCAGTGATGTCATTTGAGTTGTCATCAGTGATGTCATCAGTGATGTCACTGACCATGTAATGAATGATGTAATATGTGACATCATCAGCAGTGGATTGCGGGTGCGCGATATATAGTTAGTGCAACTAACTATATATGCGAATTTTAATGGTTTTGTGTGAGTAAAATAAGGTTTCGTAAATGCTAATCCCTAACTATATATGGTCCATAACCTATGTTTTTTTCAGTGAATATATATATATATACTGATTAAGAAATAAATCGTTTGAATTGAGATGCACGGAGTCAGCGCCTTCTTTGATTGAAAGCTTGGTATGGTGAAAATATATATATATTCTATCCCTAGAGGACAAGATTGCTTTCTTATTCTACAAGGGCTGAAAGCTATTTACTCCAACACTATTGTTCCAAACCTGGGTGTGCCACTAATGATGACGCCTTCTTCCCTGATCATGAAGTAAGGCTTCACTTTCATTCGAAGATATACACCCAATTTTAAAAGGTGTGAACATTATCCATACCTCCCTTCAGTTATTTTTAAGTGTAGAATGTTATGGAGAAGGGAAAGTTGAAAGTATAAAACTTTATAACGTCTTTGTGGTCTTTCAAAAAGTACTTTGCCAGATGACTGGTGTAAATGTCTAACTTTAGGTCCAGCCTACAGTTGCAGAATGCCTAATGTGTGCTTACCTAGAATTTACAGCTCTCCCTTTGGTTGGCTTTATTGTCAATCATTTGATTGCTTTTATACGTTTAAACAAGCGTTGGTAAAGCCAGTAGCTCTTATGGGGATGGGGAGGTGGGTATGACAGCTAGTATACGTGCATGCACTATGAAACTATGGTAGCTCAACTTAATGATCTATCCATTGGCATACATTATCCCATATGTGTAGACATTATAATGTGCAGCAACCACTTTGCCTATTTTTTTCTTTCTTTTACCATTCTAAGATGGGGGACACGAGTCTTGAAGAGGTAAATAAAAATATTTAGGCTTGTGCAAAGTGCATCAAATAGAAGCAGCTCAGCAGCAGATGGCAGCTGAAAGCAGGTAGTGGGGAGCAACATGAGGTGCTTCAAGCATGGAGGTGACCTCACTCCACATTATTACAGACACACTGTCCAAACCTGAACTTTTGACCTACAACTAATGTTTTTTAGGTATTATTCAAAATAAATAAATAGAATTTCAGCAAACTAATACCCAGAATGCAGCCGGTGATCCACTGTGCAGTACTGGAGACTTTGTCCTTAATGACCTAAAAGGAGGTAGTAACGCTCCAGGAAGGAAATATATTCAAAATGAATTACACGCACCACTATAGTGCTGCGCAGGCCCACCAGCCATGCTTCAATGATAAGTGTTTTATTCCAGGCAAGGTTCAAAGTGTAAAAGCATGATGCGTTTCGGTTCCAGCGAGCCTTAATCATATGCAAACTTGGTGGCAGTTAAGTTCGAGCTTTTCAAATTTGAACACCGAACAGCGAAAAAGGACCAGGTTTCCTGCTTAGTGCGATGTTTAAAGTGGCAGTGATTTAATAGTGCCTACATTTCTTTAAAAAATAACGCATTGAGACAGTGATTATTTCCACTGATATCTGCATAGGATAATCCTTCAAAGATATAACACGGTCAATCATATGCATGTTATTTCCATTCATCAGGACCACAATGTCCATAATTCTTTTTTCCTGCTTGTTTGTTTCAATACCTGACTTCTTTCTTTTTTTGTTTTTGGCTTCACCGACTGTTTCAAATTACTTTACTTACACCTTCAGAGGAAAATTTCATCAAGGGTGGCCCTGCCATCCATACTCTGTTTTTCATCTGAATTTCTTCTCGGCGGGCATCCTTTTCTCAATGTACTTCAAAAGTCACGGACGTTTGGAATATATATATGGCGGAGGTGCGGGAGTTTCTGGAATAAACTGACTTGCACTGAATTTTGGGTCTGCATTTTTCGACTGTTGGTGTGGCGAAAACTGTTTGTATATATATATATATATATATATATATATATATATATATATATATATATATATATATATACATATACACACACACACACACGGACGCATGGGTGAGAAATGGAATGGGCTAGCTAGGGGGAGAAGGGAACAACTAGTGTGTTTGGTGCTGGGTGGATTTCAAGTGGTAGCAGCACACCAGGGAGAGTAGGAGAACTCATGCAACCTTATGCTTAAAGAAAGGAAAAAGTAATTTCCTCAATGTAAGTAATGGAAGGAGAAAAGTCCAAGAAAGGGTGGTAAGGAGGATATGTTTCAGGGGAGGGACACACCCAATAGGGGGAAGGAAAGCAGCTGAATAAGGAGAAAGCTAAGGAGTGACGAGAGTCAGCCAATGGGTCCATGCCCACTGTTAGTTTTTGGTATCATTCACAAGACTTTTTTAACCACCACTAAAATCTGTCTGTAGTAGAATCTTAAGTCACTTCTTGCATTTTAACATGAGTATTTTAGGTCAAGCCTACCAGACAGCACAAATTGTCTGATTGTGAAAGAACCATTGTGGGCTTATCAAGAACATAGCGGGGCTTGCAGTCTTGGCATTGCTTACCATTGGTTGGCTTTACTGTCATTCTCTTTTGCCTGTTTTTTATTCAGTCATTTGCCTTGTGAATCTTGTGTCTGTTTCTCCCCTGAAGCAACCAATTTACTTGTGGCCTTCCACTGGTCACTTTAAGGAAACCACTTTTTTTCTTTTATCGTAAGCACTGCTCAAGCATGCATGTGTTTTCCAGCTGTCTTCCTAGTGTGCTTCTCTTCCCTCTGCTGTCACCCATCTGTTTTTACCCCACCTCCTCAGTGATGCGTTTGCTCTTGTGAGCTACTCCATGCCAGCTCTACGTAGCGCTTTCTCGCCAGTTTGTATTTCTCCCCCACGCTTCATGTTGCTATCTTGCCTGTTTGCTTTTCTCCACCCGCTCCCACCCGTGCCCTCCCTGTTGCTTCCTTCTCCCATGTTCTGTAAGCCCCTCATACAGCCTGTGTTTTTTCCATTCACTTAAACAAAATGTAATCGCAAATTCTTTTGGTGTCCTTTTATATATGCTCTAAAAGTGAGAGAATCAGTTGTGCATGGTGCACAAGCAAAATGAGGGCGGCTGTGTCATGTATTTTTTTTTCTCTTTCTAATTCTTCTTTTCATTAGCCATGTTACACCTCATTGGGAATGCTGTACTACATTGCTAAAAATATTAATCAAGCCTGTAGGTCCAAAAGGCAAGACTGGTTTGCTTTGCCAATGCTTGTTTTTAATGTGTTTTAAAAACAATGTAACTAGATACTGTTGCTCCTTGGTTGGCTTCACACACATACCTAAGAATTACCACTTGTATACTACACCCTAACAAAATACTTTCAAAACCTAGTAAAATTGTTTTTAAAAAAAACCCTTATGGGCTTTAAAGTTTAAAGCATAACCCTTTGTGGCGGCATTTAGACTCCACTGAGATTAATTGAATGCTTAAAACTACCCCTTCCTTTAGAAGTAGGTAATCAGTTTATTCTATATATGTATAAGAGACTGAGTGGCTAAAACTGTGCTGTTGTATATTGGGTTATGTGAAATGTACACAGTACTTCGTGGTATGTCGTGGCAGTTAGATTCCTAGATACCATGAGAAAATCACTTGCTTCAAGTCAAATTTGGCACTCTTAAAAATATCATTGCATTACATCTTAGTGAACGTATTGACGATCATTGTGCAGTATTAATTACTCCATGTCTTTGTAACATTTTAGTTTCATTTGCTCTTACGGATTTATTCAAAGTATAATTGACCTAGTCCTGTGATATCATGGACTGGGGAACTTTATTTTTCCTAAACCATGAGTATTTTGTATGAAAACAGTTTTCTTCAATTCGATTTAACATAGTAAATTTGTATTTTTTCAACCGCCTTCTGTCAGCATGTTTTCATACTGCAGGTACACACTACAATAAACTAACCATAAATATTCAAGGCGTGGTGAATAATTTCTAGGTTTCCAAGACACTGAAAGAATGCATCCTTGAAATTAAAAATATCTTCTGAATCTGGGTTTGTTTAAATGAAGATTTGTTTTTTCAATATTTGAATGCAATTGGTTTTGATGATTTTGGTTAACCCACACGAGACTAGACCCTACAGCTGTAAGCCAGAGTAAACTTCTGAAACACTGTAAACCTCCCTCCCCGCGCCTCACCTTGTCATAGATATTTAAAATAATCCCTACCCTTTCTCATGCCTCTTTTCACTAAGACAAGTCTATTATCCTTTCTTGGTCTTTCCTTGGCGTCTAGCATTTCTCTCATTTTACTCACCTCATTGACTATAGCTATAACTTCAACTTCACAAGCTCCTGTTCCCTCCAATATTCTTTACTTTTTATTAATTGAAAACCCTCCGTACTACATTATTTCCCAGTTGCTTGAGGTCTCGGGCTACCCAAACACTCGTGGAGGGGATATGTTTGTAAACCTGCATTTAGAGCAAATGAATTGCAATGCCTTCGTTCCAGCAGTTCTTTCCTCGTAGTTATAGGCCGTGGTGTATGGTAAAAAGGAATCTTCTGAGAAACAAACAATGCTGTAGGGAAAGCTGCTGCATGGCCTAAATTGAAACTTGATCCCAATACATTGTTTTTCTTCTTTACTATGAATTGGCTGCCAATCTCAACCTTAATTGGGAGCCTTGGTAGTGTATTAAGAGATTGTGGGTTTCATGTTCCTAAATGACATTCCATTTTACCAACATCATCCAGTATACATACAACACCGGTCTTCTGTCAGAATTACTACTCTTAGTAAATACTTTAGAAGCTGACTTTAAGCCAATATGGGCAGTTTGAACTAGGCACATTTTCAAATTACCACTAATCTAACATAGTGGCAATAAGACAGGAGTGTGCCTCTTGGAATTCTAAATTTGTCATGCATTCGTCTTATGGAATGTTCATTTGTAAAGCGCTTGGTTACACCTAGTCGGTGTGTCCCTGCGCTGGACGAAAGATCACTGAAAGGAGGAATCTGGGCAAAAGATATCGGGAGGTGATTAGAATTAAATATGGTTACTGAACATCCAGGTTTTCAATTTCTTTGTAAAGTCCGTTTCAGAGGGGGAGTCTCGGAGGGTACGTGGAAGAGAGTTCCATAATTTAGCAGCTACATAAGCAAGAGATCTTGCTCCCATTCTTGCTTTAATGTTCTTGGGAATAGTTGCCAGTTTTGCATCTGAGGTCCCGGTTAGGTGTGTAAAATTGGACCAGAGAGTGAAGATGGCTGAAGCCCTGTTTCTGTAGTAGGGATCTCTGTGTATAGTCATAATCTAGTGAATAGTCCCGCCCATGTGCGTGGACCCCGGCAATCAAAAATAATCTCTTAAATTGTCAAATCATGCAGAAACTGCAAAGACACTTTAGAGAGAATTTAAAGACAAATAATGCAGCCTATATCCACAGGCTACACTGTCCCGTATTTCAACTAGAAATTCCACCAAACAACACCGCACACAACACAGCCTGCCCAGTTTCTACCATAGAGAAACTTGCCTCCACCAGTAAAAGACTCTAGAATGATAGAGAGGAAGGCATGGACAGACAAGCCCCATAGGCTGCCATTATGTGGCTTAAATAGGATACTGTGCCTTTAAGAGAACTTTCCAGAACTTTCTCCCAGTATCCCAGAATGCATAGCAGGTCCCTCTTACTTTCAGTTCTTTTTTCCGGCTCCTGCTAACAGGACCCTGGCATTGAGCTCTCCCTTTTTCAAGGGTTTATTGGTTTTTTGTCACTTTTTTGGATAAAAGTGTTTGAGTATATATTTCTTGGTGCTTCTCTTCTCTCCTGTGTGTTTGTTCAGGCTTTTTAGGGCTGTAAAATGCCTGGTCTTTTCGACAAATGCCCAGCATGTGGAAGGAAGAAGGCCAAGAGTGATCCACACGATGTCTGCATCGTCTGTCTCCCTGACACACATGTCCCTGAAGACTGTGACTTCTGCCAGCAACTTTCAGCAAGGACCCTGAGGGACAGGCTGAAGATTAGGCTTCAAGGCCTCGAAGAGAGATGACTGCAGGCTGCAGGTGGGTCTGGGCAGGCTGGGAAGGTTCCCTCTGCCTCTGCTGAGGGCTCTGGGGGGGGCTCCCCAGAGGCAGGAAGACCAGCTCCCGGTCTCTGTCGGCGTTGATTGCATCGGCGTCGAGAGAGATGACGACGGTGTGTTCCCCATCTCCCCGGGGCTCCGGGTCGAGACAGCGTGAAGATTCAACGTCGAAGGGCCTGGATAGGCCGCCGTCGAGACCACCGTCGACTGCATCTTCATTGTCGACGTCAGCGTCGACCTATCGACATCGAAGAAGTAGCGACAGGCATCGGCGCTCGCCATCGAGGCGACACCGCCGGTCGCCGTCGAGAAGACGGTCGGCGTCGAGGGGATCCTCTACGTCGAGGACCTCGAGAAGGAGGAGTTGATGCTCAGCGTCGAATGGAACGGTCGACGTCGCGGAGGAGATCGCCTGCTGAAGGGGCTGGGTCACAGTCCCATTCACCGAAGGAGTCACCGGGCTCGGTGTACTCGGTGGTGTATACACCAACTCGACCTAAGTCGCCCCCTCCTCCCGTACCTAAGGAGGACCCTCCCACCAACCCTCCACTTCCGCCAGGACGACCACTACCACCGCTTCCACCGCATGGGCCTGCCCCTCGGTCGGTGATACCCCGGTCCCTCCCCCGAGGTCGACGTCACTGCCTCCTCTGCCGACACCTCCTAAGGGGACCCCTAGACCTAGGCCCCAGGAGGAACCGAGAAAGACGCCCCCACGGAAACCCACGGGCCGGGAGATCACGCTCTCCCTCTAGGAGGAAGGAGCGATCGTGCCAAAGGTCGTCCACGCGGTCGAGACACCACCATAGGAGGCACAGATCTCGCGCTCGCACGAGGTCCTCAGGGACCAGGCACTTCTCTCCGACCTTGTCAGGATCACCGGACACGAGGGTGTTGCCGATTGATGACCTGGTGGCGTTCCACGATGTCCTTTTGAGAGGCGCTGCCAAATTGGGCATATCTTTGACGGTGCCCACGCCTAAGACATCAGTCCTTTTCGAGACACTGCACCAGAAACACCTGTCTGTCCACTGCTACCTCTCGTGCCGGGCCTGGAGGAACAGGCCATGGACCTTTTCCTCACCCCTGCGGTGACTAAGGCGGCCCCATCGAGATTGCTGAAAAAGTACTGGGCTCCCGATTCTGACCCGACCTTTCTAAGGGCGGAACCTCCTCCGGATTCTGTGATTGTGACGGCGGCCCGCAAACAACATGCCACCACCCCGTCATCCACGGTTCCCCAGGATAAATAGTCTAGATGGATGGATGGATTCAGCTGGAAGGAAAGTATGTGGAACATCGATGACCTCTATGAAGGCTGCGAGTGCCACAGCTTTGTTGGGACGCTACGACCGCGCCCTCTGGGACTCCCTCCAGCAGTTTGCGGAACACTTGCCTCGCGATAAGCGGGAAGACTTCCAGGAAGTGCTAAACGAAGGGATGCTGGTAGCGAATCAGATTATCAACGCTGCAGCAGACTCATCCCTATTAGCTCACTCTGCCACCCCAGTTCAGACATGGCACCTGCCTCACAGTAGGTGTAAGACTGACGCAGGCCCTTTTAGTTAGGGACTGCCCCATGTGAAAGGATGCATTGCTGGAAATTATTTTTTTAAATGGCATAAATTGAGATAAAGTATACAAAAAAAGAGAGACATATTTACAAGCTGCGTGCTCAATCTTTGATATAGTTGTGTGTTTATAAGGTAGACTTCTTTATAAATTGTTTTTCATGCTTGGATTCAATGCTGGTTTAGAAATTGTGTAATGGTTTCATTGGAGTTGTAAATATGCTCATTTTTTTGAAGCACATTGTGCAACTTGTAGCATGGGTAGAAGGAGTGAATGTCTGGAGAGGGATAGGAATAGCAGATAGAAAACCATATGAAATGGTGGAGAGATGCATAAACACACAGCTATGTCAAAGATTGTGCACGCAGCTTGTAAATATGCAGGCAGACAAAGCAATCTTTGACATAGCTGTGTGTTTATAAGGTAGACTCTCACAGTGATAAGATCTCTCACAGCATTTCATATTCTTGTCTGAGTGCATATTTACAAGCTGTGTGCACAATCTTTGACACAGCTGTGTATTTATAAGGTAGACTCTCACAATGTTAACATCTCTCACATTACATAAGGTAAGGTCATGAGCTTGCCCCATGTGAAAGGATGCATTGCTGGAAATTATTTTTTTACTACATTTTTTTACACTGTTTGTCCCTGTGGTGCGCTTGAGGGCCTCATTTATGAGGCCATGTGTCACTTTTTGTGACACAGCAGTGGTGTAAAAATTGCACCTTGTTGAGTTATGTTTACAAAGTGACGCATCTAGGTAGATGCGTCACTTTGTAAAGCCCTGTGCCACATTATATGTGCGTCAGGTGTAATGTATGCAAAGGGGGCGTATTGACGCAAAGAAGGGTTGTACAAATGATGCAGTGAAATCTATGAGATTTCACTGCGTCACTTTTAGGACGCTGTTGTGTCAAAATTTTGCACCTGCCTCACAGCAGGTGTAAGACTGACGCAGGCCCTTTCACTTAGGGCTTGCCCCATGTGAAAGGATGCATTGCTGGAAATTATTTTTTAAATGGCATAAATTGAGATAGAATATACAAAAGAAGAGAAACATATTTACAATATGCGTGCGCAATCTTTCACATAGTTGTGTGTTTATGCATCTCCCCACCAATGCTGTGAGAGATGTTAACATTGTGAGAGTCTAGACGCATATTGTGTTTTTGTATGGTGTATATTGGAAATGAATTTTGGAAATGAGTTAGGTTTCTGCTTTGCTTTGGAGTGGTCATTTAAATGGGTTGTGCTTTGTGTTAAAAACGATTTAGTATGGAAAATGTTTTCTGGTAAAAAGTCTGGTATATATATATGCTTATAGATAGGTGGCCTGTTTTTGGCCAGTAGAGACAGACACGGTACATTATATCTAACATTCTGATCATGTGCCTAAGATCACCCTGTGACTGAAGCTTGATTCACCCATCACTGTGATCTTAAGCAGAGTCACACATACTGTTGGCAGAGACAGACATGGTACATTATATCTAACATTCTGATTATGTGCCTAAGATCACACTGTGACTGAAGCTTGATTCATCCATTATTGTGATGTTAGGCAGAGTCACATATACTGTCGGCAGGGATAGACATGGTACATTATAACTAAAATCCTATTAATCTGTCTAAAATCACACTGTGAGTGAAGCTTGATATAATGAGCAACTAGAGTGCTAACATTCAGAATATATGGCAAATGTGTGACACATCTGAATGCCTTCTTGATGGAACTAAAGTAAACAAGCATCGAAAATACAATAGATTTGGTGTGATCTTAGGCACATGTGCACCATATTACATTTAATCTACCATTTCTTTGTCTGCAAGCAGTATATATGTCTCTGCTGATATTATTTCAAATTATTTTCAGGCGAAAAACAGACAACCTATCTATAAACAAGACATAACATTAATTAGTAAATTATATTTAACATTGTGGAAGCGGTTTGTAAATATGCCAATGAAACCTTTACACTATTTCTGGACCAGCATTAATGTAAAATATTCAGAATTGTTTGCAAATGTGTGACACATCTGAATGCCTTCTTGATGGAACCTAAGTGAACAAGCACTGAAAATGCAATAGATTTGGTGTGATTTTAGGCACATGTCCATGATATTACATGTAATCTACCATCTCTGTCTGTGGAAGCAGTATGTGTGTCTCTGCACAAATTATTTCTCTGTATCTACAGGTCAAAAACAGGCCACCTATATATAAAGAAGATATAACATTAATTAGTAAATTATATCTAACATTGTGCAAGCGGTTTGTATATATGCCAATGAAACCTTTACACTATCTCTGGACCAGCATTAATGTCAAACATTCAGAATTTATGGCAAATGTGTGACACATCTGAATGCTTTCTTGATGGAATCAAAGTAAACAAGCATTGAAAATGCAATAGATGTCGCCCTCGGTGTCACACATACTGTTGGCAGTGACAGACATGGTACATTATATTTAAAATCCAATTAATCTGTCTAAGATTACACTGTAAGTGAAGCTTGAAATAATGAGCAACTAGAGTGCTAACATTCTAAATTTATGGCAAATGTGTGACACATCTGACTGCTTTCTTGATGGAAGCAAGGTAAACTAGCATTGAAAATGCAATAGATTTGGTGTGATCTGAGGCACATGTGCCCGATATTACATGTAATCTACCATCTCTGCCTATGCAAGCACTATGTGTGTCTCTGCACTAATTATTTCTCTGTATCTACAGGCCAAAAACAGGCCACCTATTTATAAACAAGATGTAACATTAATTAGTAAATCGTTTTTGACACAAAGCAAAGCACATGTAATGTAAATGAGCCTTTTGTTGTATACTAGTGTTTATATTGTTTACTTATTGTAATTGCTATGTAATATGTTTGTAGTGGTGTATAATATGTTATTTTTTGTTTTCCACAGATTATAATCATCTATACAAACAAACAAAAAGATGCCTTCTAAAACCAGAGCAGAGAAAAATTATAAACGAAAAGTAAGGTCTAAGGAAAAAGAAAATCAAGAACCAACCAAAATAAAATCTTCAGAGAAAAAGAAAAATGCTCCTGGTAAGCAAAGTAAAACTTTTCTGAGGAACTTATTAAAATGTCAAGCAAAAAAAAGTTGTTTACCTAAGAAAAATGAAACACCTGTAATTTCAAAGAAGACTGGATATCCTTCTAAAAATGTTAGACGTGTACAAGGAGACAATATCTTGCAAAGAAATACAAGAAGTAAACAATTTTCTGACATTCGTAGACGAATGTTTTACAGAATTGTTTTAAATGTATTAAAAAATATCAAAAGGTATAAAAAAAGACCGCTTTTTACAAGAAAAAAAAACATAGTTAAGATTGTGGATGAAGCATTTAAAGTGAAAAATAAATTGTTTAGTTTAGTAATGAATAGAATTCGTACACTTGATAAGATAATCAATGTGTTCAAATCAAAATGTAAGTGGAGGAGAGTAATTAATCGGACTAATTTCTGTGATGTTTTTTCTGGAGAATGGAAGCATAGTTCAAGTTCTGAGCCATATTTTAATGAAGAAAGTTACTTTCAAGATAATGATTTGGTGCATGCAGTTGACACCAGTGGTCGAGCATATGAGGTGAAGGATGGTTGTCCGGTTGAAAAAGAAGAGATTGTGTCTCGAAATACAGAAGAACAGAAGAGGTGTTAGTAAATGAAGTTTTAGGGAGATGTCCTAAGGCTCCAGTGTATACATGGAATTGTAGTAGTATTTGTAGTGTTCGACAGGAATCAGTTGATTTGTTTTGCAATTTCTTACGGACATATACTAAGAAAAGTGTGAAACAAAAAATGAAAATTTTACAAGACTTAGATCCTTGTAGACGGAGAGAAAAAACGGGTTTGCAAGGGCATTCATTGGCTTGTCTTTCAAGAAAAGTATGTCAGAGTGTTTTTCATCATTTTAGGATGTTAGCAGTGCATCATAATAAAGTGAGGAAATTAGTGAGAAGGTTGTACTATGCAAAAAGTCCAGCACTTAAGCTAAAACTGTTAAACAGTGCTCTTTTGCATGGAACTGAATTAGATGTCAAAAACATTTGTGATGAAATTGAGTCTTGTTACTCTGGTGAAAAAGAGGTCAGTACAGAAATTGATACACTAATAGAAGGTAATGTAGAAGAGAATGAAGAGATTTTAAGTACAGAAAATTTTGAAAATTAAATTATAAAGTTTAAAGTCATTTCAAGTGAAAGGCCTAATTTTTCTTGTGTTTGTTGTCGACAAACTCATTATAAGCATCAGACTAGATTAGTTGATTTATATGTAAAAAGCGAAAAGATAAATAATAATGAGTGGAAGGATTTTGCTACTTATTTGTTTGATTTGGCCTCTGGTCAACATATTTGTACATATTGCTATAATAAATTAAATGAAAATAAAATTCCTGCTAGAGCTGTTCATAATAATATGGAGTTGGTAGACATTCCTTCTGAATTGATGGATTTAAATACCTATGAGTCTATTCTGATTCAATGTGTGCATCCTTTTCAGGCTATTGTTCGCTTGGAGCCTAAGACTGGGAAATTGCCTCCTTCAGATTTACAGAGAGGATTAAAGGGAAGAGTTGTTTATTTGCCTCTAGATTTTAAGAAAAATATTGATACGATTGGTGTTGAAAAAGTAGAAGAGGAACCTCTGGTTATTCTAGTTAATGGTGTTCCGACAAAAAGTAAGAAAATCTGGCAAGAATTAGTGGATGTTAGGAAAGTCAAGAAGGCAACGTTGTATTTGGTAAAAAATAATCAGTACTATAGAAATGTGTATCTGGGAGAAGAAGAAACAACTGTAGAAGAGGACACTGATGTCTCTGCTGGGCAAATAGAAAAAGTTGATGTCTCTAGAAGTGAAGAAATTTATGAACATTATAGTGTTCATCCATTGCATTCCAGAGAAGTAATGGGGAATGCTATTGACTTGTTTCAGATGAAAAAAGCCGAAGGAAGTCCCATTAGTGTATGGGAAGAAAGTTTGGAAGCTCGTTGTTTTCCACAGTTATTTCCAACAGGTGAAGGTGGACGATATGACGACCGACCTGTTCAAATTCCTGCATCTGAATACCGGACTACAAGATTATATGCAGAAGATCCAAGGTTTCATCAATGCATTCCATATTTGTTCCATCTACTGTTTGAGAGTGACTTGTCTGGACTTTCCTATGCAGTAAACCATATACTGAAAAGTGGAGCACATCTACATAATGTTTCGGCAAGGGATTTTATGGATAAAGTCAAACTGCAAGACAGGAATCTCAGCTAATTAATCTCATGGCATGTCCGCGTGGTACTAACGAGTATTGGTACCATTGTCATGGGGAATTGAAATGTATGCTAAGAAACTTAGGAACTCCTACATCGTTCCTCACTCTTAGCTGTGCTGAGTATGCTTGGGAAGACTTACTTGAATTTCTACGAGAGGCAAATAAAAACATTGAAAATATTGAATACAAGACACCTGGAGAACTGTGCTCTTTGGATCCAGTTAATGTATGCAGGTATTTCAATCATAGGTTTGAAGCTATGATGTCTTTTATTACAAACAAAAAAAATCCTCCGCTTGGAGAGGTGTTGGATTTCTTTTGGAGAAAGGAGTATCAAGCAAGAGGTGCTCCTCATATACATATGCTGCTATGGATTAAAGATGCACCAACATTTGGAACAGATTCAGATGAGAAAGTGATGAGTTTCATTGAGCAGTATTCTACATGTAATGTTCCGAAAAGTACAGACGAAAACTATTTAAGACAGCAAGTTTTACGCTTTCAAACCCATCGTTGTGGGAAATACTGTCGTAGAAAATACAAATCCAAGGACAAGTTCTACACGAAATGTCGTTTTGCATTTCCACGTCCAGTAACATCGAAAGGAAGAGTCAACAATTTTATGTCTTCTCTGCGACATACTGTGACAAGGAAATCACCCAAAAATACATACAACCTAAGAAGAAATGAGGAATCCAAATACATAAATGACTACAACCCAGTCATTTTGTCCATGTGGAATGCTAACATGGATATTCAATATGTGGCTGACAACTCTATTGCTGTGGCTCGATATGTGACGTCTTACATCACAAAATCAGAAAAAACGGAACTGAAGGAAATGTGGGAGGAAATTTCACATGAAAAGAGTCTAAGCAAGAAATTATACAGTTACAGTTTAAAGATGTTGTCGCATCGAGAAATTGGAGCGTATGAATGTTCTGATCGGTTGTCATCAGCAAGTATATATGCCAAATCTAGAACCATCATTTGGGTGAGTCTAGGTCTTGCTGCAACACGAAACCGAGTTTTGAAATCTGTACAAGAAATTGAGTATTTGGCGGAGAAAGAACCAGACAGTTTTGGAAAAGGTGATGGACAGAGTTTCTGAATGATGCAGAATACTCCTACCCAGTCAAGAGATCAGGGCTTGATCCATCACCGTTTTTTAGCTCACTGCAACATCCCAGCTTCAGAACCTGGCTATATGCAAATTAGTCTGTTCCTGTCCCAGTGCATGATGGGAACAGGGCAAACCAAACTACACAAGCCAATTCTTATACTGGGAAGGAGACAAGCTACCGGGGACCGGTTTCTGGCATTTCAGCCGTCGTCGGCCCGGCTTGCTTGAATCCTGATGGTGCAATGAGCTAGGGACTCACGTCTGAGTATACCCTCCCACACTTAGTGTGGATAAAATCAATTTTGGAAAAGGTGATGGACAGAGTTTCTGAATGATGCAGAATACTCCTACCCAGTCAAGAGATCAGGGCTTGATCCATCACCGTTTTTTAGCTCACTGAACCATCCCAGCTTCAGAACCTGGCTATATGCAAATTAGTCTGTTCCTGTCCCAGTGCATGATGGGAACAGGGCAAACCAAACTACACAAGCCAATTCTTATACTGGGAAGGAGACAAGCTACCGGGGACCGGTTTCTGGCATTTCAGCCGTCGTCGGCCCGGCTTGCTTGAATCCTGATGGTGCAATGAGCTAGGGACTCACGTCTGAGTATACCCTCCCACACTTAGTGTGGATAAAATCAATTTTGGAAAAGGTGATGGACAGAGTTTCTGAATGATGCAGAATACTCCTACCCAGTCAAGAGATCAGGGCTTGATCCATCACCGTTTTTTAGCTCACTGCACCATCCCAGCTTCAGAACCTGGCTATATGCAAATTAGTCTGTTCCTGTCCCAGTGCATGATGGGAACAGGGCAAACCAAACTACACAAGCCAATTCTTATACTGGGAAGGAGACAAGCTACCGGGGACCGGTTTCTGGCATTTCAGCCGTCGTCGGCCCGGCTTGCTTGAATCCTGATGGTGCAATGAGCTAGGGACTCACGTCTGAGTATACCCTCCCACACTTAGTGTGGATAAAATCAATTTTGGAAAAGGTGATGGACAGAGTTTCTGAATGATGCAGAATACTCCTACCCAGTCAAGAGATCAGGGCTTGATCCATCACCGTTTTTTAGCTCACTGCACCATCCCAGCTTCAGAACCTGGCTATATGCAAATTAGTCTGTTCCTGTCCCAGTGCATGATGGGAACAGGGCAAACCAAACTACACAAGCCAATTCTTATACTGGGAAGGAGACAAGCTACCGGGGACCGGTTTCTGGCATTTCAGCCGTCGTCGGCCCGGCTTGCTTGAATCCTGATGGTGCAATGAGCTAGGGACTCACGTCTGAGTATACCCTCCCACACTTAGTGTGGATAAAATCAATTTTGGAAAAGGTGATGGACAGAGTTTCTGAATGATGCAGAATACTCCTACCCAGTCAAGAGATCAGGGCTTGATCCATCACCGTTTTTTAGCTCACTGCACCATCCCAGCTTCAGAACCTGGCTATATGCAAATTAGTCTGTTCCTGTCCCAGTGCATGATGGGAACAGGGCAAACCAAACTACACAAGCCAATTCTTATACTGGGAAGGAGACAAGCTACCGGGGACCGGTTTCTGGCATTTCAGCCGTCGTCGGCCCGGCTTGCTTGAATCCTGATGGTGCAATGAGCTAGGGACTCACGTCTGAGTATACCCTCCCACACTTAGTGTGGATAAAATCAATTTTGGAAAAGGTGATGGACAGAGTTTCTGAATGATGCAGAATACTCCTACCCAGTCAAGAGATCAGGGCTTGATCCATCACCGTTTTTTAGCTCACTGCACCATCCCAGCTTCAGAACCTGGCTATATGCAAATTAGTCTGTTCCTGTCCCAGTGCATGATGGGAACAGGGCAAACCAAACTACACAAGCCAATTCTTATACTGGGAAGGAGACAAGCTACCGGGGACCGGTTTCTGGCATTTCAGCCGTCGTCGGCCCGGCTTGCTTGAATCCTGATGGTGCAATGAGCTAGGGACTCACGTCTGAGTATACCCTCCCACACTTAGTGTGGATAAAATTAATTTTGGAAAAGGTGATGGACAGAGTTTCTGAATGATGCAGAATACTCCTACCCAGTCAAGAGATCAGGGCTTGATCCATCACCGTTTTTTAGCTCACTGCACCATCCCAGCTTCAGAACCTGGCTATATGCAAATTAGTCTGTTCCTGTCCCAGTGCATGATGGGAACAGGGCAAACCAAACTACACAAGCCAATTCTTATACTGGGAAGGAGACAAGCTACCGGGGACCGGTTTCTGGCATTTCAGCCGTCGTCGGCCCGGCTTGCTTGAATCCTGATGGTGCAATGAGCTAGGGACTCACGTCTGAGTATACCCTCCCACACTTAGTGTGGATAAAATCAATTTTGGAAAAGGTGATGGACAGAGTTTCTGAATGATGCAGAAAACTCCTACCCAGTCAAGAGATCAGGGCTTGATCCATCACCGTTTTTTAGCTCACTGCACCATCCCAGCTTCAGAACCTGGCTATATGCAAATTAGTCTGTTCCTGTCCCAGTGCATGATGGGAACAGGGCAAACCAAACTACACAAGCCAATTCTTATACTGGGAAGGAGACAAGCTACCGGGGACCGGTTTCTGGCATTTCAGCCGTCGTCGGCCCGGCTTGCTTGAATCCTGATGGTGCAATGAGCTAGGGACTCACGTCTGAGTATACCCTCCCACACTTAGTGTGGATAAAATCAATTTTGGAAAAGGTGATGGACAGAGTTTCTGAATGATGCAGAATACTCCTACCCAGTCAAGAGATCAGGGCTTGATCCATCACCGTTTTTTAGCTCACTGCACCATCCCAGCTTCAGAACCTGGCTATATGCAAATTAGTCTGTTCCTGTCCCAGTGCATGATGGGAACAGGGCAAACCAAACTACACAAGCCAATTCTTATACTGGGAAGGAGACAAGCTACCGGGGACCGGTTTCTGGCATTTCAGCCGTCGTCGGCCCGGCTTTCTTGAATCCTGATGGTGCAATGAGCTAGGGACTCACGTCTGAGTATACCCTCCCACACTTAGTGTGGATAAAATCAATTTTGGAAAAGGTGATGGACAGAGTTTCTGAATGATGCAGAATACTCCTACCCAGTCAAGAGATCAGGGCTTGATCCATCACCGTTTTTTAGCTCACTGCACCATCCCAGCTTCAGAACCTGGCTATATGCAAATTAGTCTGTTCCTGTCCCAGTGCATGATGGGAACAGGGCAAACCAAACTACACAAGCCAATTCTTATACTGGGAAGGAGACAAGCTACCGGGGACCGGTTTCTGGCATTTCAGCCGTCGTCGGCCCGGCTTGCTTGAATCCTGATGGTGCAATGAGCTAGGGACTCACGTCTGAGTATACCCTCCCACACTTAGTGTGGATAAAATCAATTTTGGAAAAGGTGATGGACAGAGTTTCTGAATGATGCAGAATACTCCTACCCAGTCAAGAGATCAGGGCTTGATCCATCACCGTTTTTTAGCTCACTGCACCATCCCAGCTTCAGAACCTGGCTATATGCAAATTAGTCTGTTCCTGTCCCAGTGCATGATGGGAACAGGGCAAACCAAACTACACAAGCCAATTCTTATACTGGGAAGGAGACAAGCTACCGGGGAGCGGTTTCTGGCATTTCAGCCGTCGTCGGCCCGGCTTGCTTGAATCCTGATGGTGCAATGAGCTAGGGACTCACGTCTGAGTATACCCTCCCACACTTAGTGTGGATAAAATCAATTTTGGAAAAGGTGATGGACAGAGTTTCTGAATGATGCAGAATACTCCTACCCAGTCAAGAGATCAGGGCTTGATCCATCACCGTTTTTTAGCTCACTGCACCATCCCAGCTTCAGAACCTGGCTATATGCAAATTAGTCTGTTCCTGTCCCAGGTTTCCAAAACTGAAAGAACCAGACAGTACAGATATTTTGAAGACAAACATGTTGGATACATACTATCCAAATGGAAAGGGGCGACCACTCAGTCCCCCCGAACGTATGGTGGAGTACCCCGATCCCCCCGGGAGGCCATCTTGGGCGGGGGGCGAGTCCCGGCTGGTATGCCCGAAGCGGCGTAGCCGGGGCGCGCCTTTTCCCGCCCTGTAGGGGGTTGTCCTAGACGCTGACGCTGCCGGCCAAGCCCCCGGGGGGCAGGCGGAGGCGGGTTTACGCCCGCCCGAAGACGGATAAAAGGAGCAACAAGCCAAGAAAGCATCCTCTTGTTCCTGTGCTCTGAAGCTGCACCTCCCCGCTGCACGTGAGCTCGAGACGGAACGAAGAGCCAATTTTGACCCACTCACCAGCCCCTGAGGACAGCCAGTTGTTTTGAAATAAAGTTTTGATGTGGTAACTCTATTTCTTGCAGGTTGTGATGATTGTCGTGTTATTTTGAGTATGCAATAAAGAATGGTCATCTACAGTATGTTTTTTCAAATAAAGTAATTCTGCACTAGTGATCAGTAATCATACGTGAAATAGTTATGGTTGTTTTGTAATTGAATGATTTTAGTTAAATTGTCGTATTTATTTTTGGTCGGGCGGTAAGGTCATGATCGGTGAGCAGTAATTGGAAGATCCCTATGGGGGGGCGTCACCCACTACGGATGGGAGCGCTCGGGGGAGGTGGCCATTGGCCCCTCAACGGGGAGGCGGTCCCTTCTAAGGATGGGCCGCCGGAAGGAAAGGAAAGGCGGTCAAGGCCCCTTCCTGGATAGGAGGGGCTCCGGGCCCTCCTGGGGAATTTCCCGGGGCCAGGACATCTGCGACGGCAGATGGGTAAGTTGAGTGGGGTTCGGGAGGGGGTTTACGCTACCTTTTAGACACCTCACACGAGTCCTCGGACGACCGTTAAATGGCGTCGAGTCTATTGGGGCCCCCGTCAAGTCAAAGGGAAATTGGTAGATGCACTTGAGGTACGCCTCGGTGCGGTTGCCCCCCCTCACAAGTGAGGGGGGTATTTTCTGGTTTAGGGATCTGACACCGGTTACGACCTTGCCGTTGGCCCTTAACGTTAGGATGTACAATTTCAAGTCAAATGTTTTGTAGGATGTTAGTTCGGCTAGGAGAACCTTTGTATTAGAGATCTGTTAAGGTTAGCCAAACATCGTAATGTGGAAATGAAATTGTACATAATATGAAACTGTTATTTTAATGTTTTAATTTTTGTTTCATATTTTAATAAATACGGCCGGGAGGGTCACTCCCTCCCGCCTTCCAAAAGTTCAAAACAGTTTCCAGTTTCCCATCCTTGGGGATTGCGTCGAGAGGGGGTGGCGGGTATCTCTGCCATATAGAAGTACTAACCTTGAGAACGCTTGTCTCTATGAAGTTCTGCAAACCTACACTTTTAAAAGGAACGTCACAGAAGACATCAATAAAGGTGTATATGCTGTAATTGGATGTGAAGGCTGTTTAGTAAAACAAAGAAAAGGTCATTTGATTAATCATCGAAAATTGAGTTTTGATTCTCCAGACAAAAGAGAATGTTATTACTTATCACTTTTACAACTCTTTAAACCTTGGCGTAGAGAAGAGGAACTACTTGGAGATTTTCTTACTTATGAAGATTTGTTCAATGCAACCAAAGATACCATAGAATGTCCTGTTTTTTCAAGTTATCTGCAAATGTTGAACGTGTAAATACAGCAAGAAGCTACAATTGCAGCAGAGATTGCTAGAGACAGTTCGCAAGACAGTCAGAGTTCTGCTTCATTGAGTCAGTATCCACTAGGAAGACCAATTATACAAAATGAAGCTGCCACTGCCATGGATGAAGTTGAAAGAGCCAGGGAACAAGCTCAGGAGGATGGAGTTGACTTAGAAGATTTGGAAAAAGAACTAAACATTGAACAGGGACAAATATATGACCAAGTCACACAACAAATTGAGCATGGTTTCTTACATGAGAAAAAAGAGTGCTCATGTACATCATTTGTGCATATCCGACTATATGTCAGTGGAGAAGCAGGAACTGGGAAAAGTTTCCTGATTAAAGTGATTGCAACATATTTGCAGAAAAAAACGGAGTCATCACTCTCTTGTGTTGTTACTGCTCCAACTGGGTTGGCAGCACACAACATTAAAGGAATTACTTTACACCGCTTATTGATGCTGGCATTGGAGCATGATAACAAATTACAATACCACAAGCTATCTGGAGAAGCTTGTTGTGAAATTTCAAGAGTACTAAAGAAAATGAAACTTCTTATCATTGATGAAGTATGCATGGTATCAAATGTAATGCTTGCTTTTGTGCATTTAAGAATGCAAGAAACTCTTAAAACAGACTATGATGTGTTATTTTGAGGCAAACACATCATTGTTTTTGGAGATTTACTGCAACTAACTCCAGTGAAAGGACAGCCAGTGTTTAAAATGCTTACACATGAAGATACCAGGAAGTGCTTAGGAAGCATTGGAAATGTTAACATATGGCTAAATTTCAAACATGCAGAACTACTTCAAAATATGCGACAGGCAACGGATGAAAATTATAAAAATATTCTACAAGATGTAAGAATTGGAAAAGTAACTGACCATGGCAAAGAAGCTTTACATGGACGATTAATTTCAAATTTGTTTCCAAAGGAAAATATCTTCCCAGAGAATATTTTTAAGAAAATTCTTGAAAACAAATCTGTCATATGCTTGATGCCAACTCTGCAAGAATGTTCAATCTTCAACACCAAAATGTTAAAGTTGGAAAATCAAGAGATTGTGAAACTGGAAGCTTTTGATAAAATAGAACATGAAGGAGCCACTATTATTTTGTCAGAAAAGTTGAAAACAAAATTAAATTCTTTAGAGAAGACAATATCTAAAACTGCTGGTATGGAAAAGACTCTGTATGCATCTTTAAATTGTCGTATAATTTTACGACGTAATTTACATGTGGAAAGAGGTTTAGTAAATGGAGCAATGGGTCATGTTGTGGATTTTGTGAATTATCGAAATAGAGATGGAATTAAAATTATAAAAATTAAATTTAAAGATATTGAAGAAGTACAACAAATCAGTCGTTGTTCTGCTCGCTTTTTGCTAGTGAAAGATTTATATGTCCGCAGAAAACAGTTTCCTGTTTCTTTAGCATATGCAGTAACTATTCATAAATCTCAGGGTTTAAGTGTTGATACTGCTTTGGTGAATATTGGAAATTATGTGTTCAAGGAGGGCATGGCATATGTTGCTTTATCTCGAGTCAGAACTTTATCTGGATTGTACTTGATTGATTTTGATGAGACAAAGATTAATGCAGATCTAAATTGTATAAAAGAATATAATAGGTTAAGAAGAGAGTATGCTCCAAATTTACCTCAATATCCTCTGTTTGAAAAGCGTGTGGTAGGCCGAAAAAGAAGAAATGAGAAAAATTGTAGTGAAGTTGTAGCAAAAAGAAAAAAAGTAGATGAAACAGTAATTGTAAGCAGAAAGGAAATGGATTCAGTTAAAGATGTTGTTGGATTTCAGTTTGAAAATAGTTCTGGTGTCAACTGCTATGCTAATGTAGTGGTTAATGTTGTTTTCTTTCTCCAAACTGTAAAAGAACAGATTGCTGAAAATCGTGATCAAACACTTTGTTGTTTATTAAATTCTGTGTTTGAGAAATGTAGCAGTGATAGAACAAAAATGCAAAGTGTTTCTGAAATTCGAAAGGTTTTAGACATATGTTCTGGTCTAAATCAATTTTCACAGAATATTCAGCAAGATTGTGAGGAATTTCTAATGTATATGCTTGTTGTTTTACAAGATGAAGGAGTAGATGTAGGAAATCTTTTTGGCCTTTCTTATAAATGGCAACATGACTGTGACAATTGCTCCTTTTCAAGTAGTACTACAGTACACACTGAACGATTTATATATTTGACTTTACCAGACTGCAAATCAGTGTATTTTAATAATCTAGTTAGAGCAGCAAATCGAAACATGGTTTGTAGTCAATGTAAATCTGAAATGCTATCAACTTTATTTTTAATATGATATGAACAGTATGTTATTTTAATGTTCCAACGATGTAGACCTGATGGGACTAAATTGACAACATTAATTAAAAAATTTTTGTGGCTTCTCAATTATCAATTTCAGGAAGAACCTTTACAACTGCAGGAATTATTTACCATGATGGTCCTTTAACAACATCAGGACATTACACAGCTTATTTAAAATGTGAAAAAGGTTGGAAGCTCTGTAATGATACTCAATTGACTTTCAAACAACGTTTGCCTTCTGACTTACTAAATTCTTTCCTAGTGTTCTTACAACCGAAATTTTAGGGAAGGTAATTGGGCTATGAAGATTGCAGCAGTTAATATAACTTGGTTTGCTCTTCAAAATTACTTTCTGAATGAGAGTGATGAAGGTAATAAAAAACATGTAGTTCTCATAGAGATAGTATATGTTTATTATATAAAGTGTGCTGTGGGTATTATAGGAATTATTTATTAAATGTAAGCTAGAGATGGAAGTAAAACTCTTGTTTCATAACGTGAAAGATGTTGGAGCTTTTCTTTCAGAAAGTTGGGTAAATGAGACATTACGAAAACAGTGGACTAATTTACATAGAAAAGGACTTTCCATATACTATTTGGCCTCGTGGAAAAGTGGATGGATCAAAAGTGAGTTTAGATATGGTTTTTAAAAATGTACATTATCTAAGTAATTATTCAATGTTTTTTTAAACACAATCATTTTGATTGTGTTTTTTTTGCCCGCTGTTATATGATGAGTACTTTTGAAGTCACAGTTTTAAGTGAAATTCAATATATTCTGAGAACAGCAAAAATAAACCATTTAACATGTTGTTGAAATTATTTTGTATTTTCTATTATTAAATATATATTATTTTTCCATTCTCTTATGCTCACTTACCTATTTCCACCCTCTATCACTCTTTTTACCTCAACCTCACTGGCCTTTTTTGACTCTCCCTCACCTCCCTTCCCTTATCCATTTTCCACACTTATTCTCATTAACCACTCCTTCACTGCTCATTACCTCTCTCCCAGCCACTAATTTCCAGCTGTCAGTCACTCTACTTCACTCCCCTTCCCTTTGTTTCCTTTCTTTGTTCCCTCAATAATTCTCCTTCTCTCATTCACCTTATTACACTTTACTCACTTCTTTTCTCACTTCCTCTATCCTCTCACATCCTCACTCCCTTTCCCTCACAGCCTATCTCTTAGCTTCAGTCTCTGGATCCTCTCACTCTCTCACTCCTCTTCCGTCATGCTTACTCCCTAAAAATAACCCACACTCCCTTCCTTACCTTTCTTTGCTCTCTTACTCAGTTCCTTTGTGGCACTCTTTCCTTCACTAGCTCTATATTCTCACTCCTTCACTTCATTTGTCTCAAGCTTACTTGCTTTTATCCTCTCTTTATTTTCCCTTTTTCATCAACCTCCCTGCCCTTCACTCACCCTCACTTACCCTTGTTAATCTCCTACTTTGTCTCTTGTATTGTAAAATATATATTATAAATATTGTAACTTATTTAGTTTTGTCTTTCACAGATATAAATTTAAATGAAAATATAAATCTAAGTTGATATTACTTATAAGGTAAGTTTGATGTAGAATATTTATTTTCTCTATACTATTTTCCATAACCTCACTACTCTTCTTTGATATTCCCACACCACTGTTTCCTTATAGCGCTTGCCTCACTTATTCTAAATCCCCACATTTACTCTCTTTTTTTCACACTCTTCTCTTACTCTCACCTTCTTTGAGGCTTACTCTTGTACTTTCTTTCCTCTGTCTTCTCTTGCTTCTTTGTTTTATTTTTTTCCCTTCCTTTACTCTCCTTACTCCACTTGACTAATTCCTTCTCTTACTCCCTCTGTCCTCTTACTTCTACACTCCCCTTACCTCATTCTCTCTCTTTTAGCCTCATTCTCTCCGTCTCTTTAGTCTCTCACTCGTCTTCTGTCGAGGTCAATCCCTATAACTTAGTTATAGTCACACACTCACCTTTTTTGATACCTTCTCCTTTACTTACCTTCCTCTCTCTTCCCATCCTTTGCTCTTTCATTCTTTTCCTTTCTCTTACTCTTCTTACTCCACTTCAATAACTCCTTTTCTCAAATCCTCTATCTTCTAATGTATTCACTCCACTTTTCTCAGTCTTTTTCTATTAGCCTCAAATAATTTCCAGCAATGCATCCTTTCACATGGGGTAAGTCCCATGTGAAAGTACCTGCATCAGTCTTACGCCTGCTGTGAGGCAGATGCAAGATTTTCACGCAATGGTGTCCTAAAAGTGACGCTGTGAAATAATATAGATTTCACTGTGTTACTTCTACGACTTTTCCTTGCGTCAATACGCCCCCTTTGCATACATTACATCTGACGCAGGTATAATGTGGTGCAGAGGTTTACAAAGTGACGTATCTACCTAGATGTGTCACTTTGTAAATATGACTCAACAAGGTACAACTTTTACAAGTCCAATGAAACCATTACACAATTTCTAAACCAGCATTGAATCCAAGCATAAAAAACAATTTATAAAGAAGTCTACCTTATAAACACACAACTATATCAAAGATTGCGCACGCAGTTTGTAAATATCTCAATTTATGCCATTTAAAAAAATAATTTCCAGCAATGCATCCTTTCACATGGGGCAAGCCCTAACTGAAAGGGCCTGCGTTAGTCTTACACCTACTGTGAGGCAGGTGCAAAATTTTGACACAACAGCGTCCTAAAAGTGACGCAGTGAAATCTCATACATTTCACTGCGTCATTTGTACAACCCTTCTTTGCGTCAAAATTCCCCCTTTGCATACATTACACCTGACGCACATATAATGTGGCACAGGGCTTTACAAAGTGACGCATCTACCTAGATGCGTCACTTTGTAAATATAACTCAACAAGGTGCAATTTTTACACCACTGCTGTGTCACAAAAAGTGACGCACCGGCGGCGTAATAGTGACGCATGGCCTCATAAATGAGGCCCTCAAGCACACCACAGGGAAAAACAGTGTAAAAAATTGTAGTAAAAAAAATAATTTCCAGCAATGCATCCTTTCACATCGGGCAAGCTCATGACCTTACCTTATGTAATGTGAGAGATGTTAACATTGGGAGAGTCTAGCTTATAAATACACAGCTGTGTCAAAGATTGTACACACAGCTTGTAAATATGCACTCAGACAAGAATATGAAATGCTGTGAGAGATCTTATCACTGTGAGAGTCTACCTTATAAACACACAGCTATGTCAAAGATTGCTTTGTCTGCCTGCATATTTACAAGCTGCGTGCACAATCTTTGACATAGCTGTGTGTTTATGCATATCCCCACCATTTCATATGGTTTTCTATCTGCTATTCCTATCGCTCTCCAGACATTCACTCCTTCTACCCATGCTACAGGTTGCACAATGTGCTTAAAAAAAATGAGCATATTTACAACTCCAATTAAACCATTACACAATTTCTAAACCAGCATTGAATCCAAGCATAAAAAACAATTTATAAAGAAGTCTACCTTATAAACACACAACTATATCAAAGATTGCGCATGCAGCTTGTAAATATGTCTCTCTTTTTTTGTATATTCTATCTCAATTTATGCCATTTAATAAAATAATTTCCAGCAATGCATCCTTTCACATGGGGCACGCCCTAACTGAAAGGGCCTGCGTCAATCTTACACCTACTGTGAGGCAGGTGCAAAATTTTGACACAACAGCGGCCTAAAAGTGACGCAGTGAAATCTATGAGATTTCACAGCGTCATTTGTACAACCCTTCTTTGCGTCAATACGCCCCCTTTGCATACATTACACCTGACGCACATATAATGTGGCACAGGGCTTTACAAAGTGACGCATCTACCTAGATTTTTTGTATTTGATGGAAGCCTCATTAAAAACAGGCATAGTTCTGGGGGTGCCTCCTCTCGACGTGGAGCATTACATTTCACTGTCTTCTGAAAATACAAAAAATGGCAGTGATAGTGTACTTTAGAGAGAAATAGTGAGAGAAAGAAGGCATTAGATGAAAAAGAGATGTGACATGCACATTGGAGAACATATAGTGGGAGAAGGGAAGTATCTGTGAGTAAACTTACTATGTAATACAGAAATGTTGCACTCTATACTATAAGTCTCACTTTATACCACAATCATTTCACTACTATCTCTTAAATTTCAAGTAGAATAACAGAAAAATGTCTCAAACAATTTATAATCTATAAATATACATTTATCCTTCAGAATTTTCATAATTTAGAAGTACTTCTAGCATTAATTGATCAGGAATCTCCTCATCAGAACTCTTCATAAATGACTCCTGGAACTCAACATAGTCCAAACATTCCATTAATTCAACATCCAAAGTCTCGTCATTAAAATCCTCCATTCCATCTTCTCTCAAAAGATGGTCTTCTTCTTGGATAGTGTTATGAATAGGATCATTTGAGACCTCAATCAAACTTTTCTCAACAAAGGTTGCAGAAATTTCAAAATTAATATTAACGGTGTCCTCATTTAGATCCATATTCTTTTTAAATTTCTTGCTGTAAATAGTAGAAAAAACCCACTTTAATTTATCGTTTTTAGTAATAGATAATATTAAACTAGGTTTATCAAGTATTAAATTCCCCTTACAAATTAACAACTCACCTTTTAGAAAGCAGTAGAAGAGATAATACTGTGTAAATTTTACACAAGAAATAGAACACCAGGAATTCCTCACAAATGTACCTCAAAGAGTACTATCACAAAATGGCTGTGTTTCCCTGTCATTAGAGAACCATTTCATTAGTAGAAAACCAATGAAACTTCATCACACACAAATTCAAAACCAAAGAAACATTTTAATTGGTTGTAAATTTCAAAAGCTAATTGGCTCTGAGTGTCTGTAAACATTCTAAATGGTCTGCATAGTCCGCCATCTTGTGACTCTGAAGAACAGAGACACAAGAGGTGAAAAATAAATGAGGAAATAATTAAAAAGGGGCAGAATAGACACCCTCTGACCCCCTAGGTTTTCTGAGGGGGGCCTAGAAGGACCCTAACAGGCAAAAAATATATATATATATATTTTTAAATTTCGCGGGGTAAGCGCTGGGTGCGCTCCCGGGTGCGCTTGCCGGTACGCACACCCTATACGGCCGGGAGGGTCACTCCCTCCCGTCTTCCAAAAACTTCAGAACTGTTTCCGGTTTCCCATCCTTGGGGATTGTGTTGAGAGGGGGTGGCGGGTATCTCAGCCATATGGAAAGGGGCGACCAATCGGTCCCCCCGAACGTATGGCAGAGTACCACGATCCCCCCGGGAAGCCATCTTGGGCGGGAGGCGAGTCTCGGCTGGTATGCCCGAAGCGGCGTAGCCGGGGCGCGCCTTTTCCCGCCCTAGAGTGGGTTGGCCTAGACACTGACGCGGCTGGCCACGCCCTTGGGGCAGGCAGGGGCGGGTTTACGCCCGCCCTGAAGACGGATAAAAGGAAGAACAAGACCGGAAAGCATCCTCTTGTTCCTGTGCTCTGAAGCTGCATCTCCTCGCTGCACGTGAGCTCGAGATGAACGAAGAGCCAATTTTGACCCACCCACCAGCCCCTGAAGACAGCGAGTGGTTTTAAATAAAGTTTGATGGATAATTCAGATTTTCGTTTACAGGTTGTGGTATTATCGTGAAGATTTTGAGTATACAATAAAGAATGATCGATTTGTGTGATGTTTTGCAAATAAAGTAATTCTGCTTTAGTGTTCATCAGTAAGCATGCTTTGAATAAAGTTGTTGTTGCTACTGTCTGTTATATTTAGTCTTTAGTTATTTAGTTATCATTGTCGTATTTATTTTGGTCGGGCGGTAAGGTCATGATCGGTGAGCACTAATTGGAAGATCCCTATGAGTGGGCGTCACCCATTACGGATGGGGGCGCTCGGGGGAGGTGGCCATTGGCCCCTCAACGGGGAGGCGGTCCCTTCTAAGGATGGGTCGCCGAAAGGAAAGGGAAGGCGGTCAAGGCCCCTTCATGGGTAGGAGGGGTTACAGCCCCCTCCTGGGGAATTTCCCGGGGCCAGGACGTCTGCGACGGCAGATGTGGTAAGTTGTGTGGGGTTTGGGGGGGGTCTACGCTACCTTCTAGATACCTCACACGAGTCCTCGTACGACCTTTAAGTGGCGTCGAGTTTTATTGGGGCCCCCGTCAAGTCAAGGGAAATTGGTAGTTGCACTTGAGGTATGCCTCCGTGCCGCCCCTCACAAGTGAGGGGGTATATGTCTGGGTTAGGGATCTTGACACCGGTTACGACCTTGCCGTTGGCCCTTAAACGTTAGGATGTACAATTTCAAAAGTTAAGTAAATGTTTGGTAGGATGTTAGTTCGGCTAGGAGAACCTTTGTATTAGAGGATATGTTAAGGTTAGCCAAACATCGCAATGTGGTAATGAAATTGTACATAATATGAAACTGTTGATTTAATGTTTTAATTTTGTTTCATATTTTAATAAATACGGCCGGGAGGGTCACTCCCTCCCGTCTTCCAAAAACTTCAGAACTGTTTCCGGTTTCCCATCCTTGGGGATTGTGTTGAGAGGGGGTGGCGGGTATCTCAGCCATACACCCTGAGCGCACCGGGAAAAATTGTAAAAAAAATATATATACATTTACCAAATGTTTTTAAAAAAATATATATATATTTAATTGTTGTAAAAAACAGCTAACAAAAAAAATAATCTTAGGTTACAAAGTCGATATACAAATGAATTAGCTTTTAAAAAAACTATGAAATTCACTGAAAAAACCATAGGTTTCACAAACGTTATAGTTAGGAATTAGCTTTTAAAAAACCTTTGAAATTCACTAAAAAAACCACAGGTTTCACAATCGTTATAGATAGGAATTAGCTTTTAAAAAACCTTTGAAATTCACTGAAAAAAACATAGGTTTCACACTCGTTATAGCTAGGAATTAGCATTTAAAAAACCTTTGAAATTCACTGAAAAAACCATAGGTTTCACACCAGTTATAGTTAGCTGAACAGTTTACTCATACAAAACCATTGAAATTCCCACGTTATAGTTAGTTGGACTCACTATAACTCACGCGCCCGCAATTCACTGCTGATGATGTCACATATTACATCATTCATGACATGGGCAGTGACATCACTGATGACATCTCTGATGACATCTCAAATGACATCACTGATGACATCACTGATGACATCATTCATGTGATAATACGATGCATCTCCTCACACTCTAATCTAACCTTTGATACACCCAGTGTTAAATATAAACTACTATTCCTGAAATTAATGACACACCAATACCAGTAACTACATACGCACTCACTGATTCCTAGGTCTACACACACATCCACTCATTCACCCATACAATCACTCATACATACAGACACTCATCAATACAACACTATCATATCCACTCATACACCTATACAGACACTTACATGCTGACACTCATCTACAAAGTTACTCAAACACCTAGTTATTTATGCAAAGAATCAATCACACTCCCATTTCATCAACTACAAACTTATACACACTAAACCTTACTTATTCAAACATATACTAACACATACTTACTCTCTTTTACAATCACTAATACAAGTACACATTGATCCATACAGTCACTTACGCAATCACAGGCTCTGATGTTTAGTCATTTATATATGCCAACTCTCACATGCACTGTGTTTTATATATGTACTTACATGGACATGTAGCACTGATATATCCATTCACTCAGCAACACACCCATGCACACAGTCAACCGCCCATACAGCTGTTTCTACATTCACTCTTGAACCCATATACCTAGTGAATTAACTGGTCACACATCTATGCACAGAGTCACACACCTCACAGCCACCCACACACATACTCACCCTCACATTCAAATACTTAGACAACCAATCAATAACCCATATAGCCACTCATATAGCTACTGATCAACACATGCAGCAGCTTACACAACAACAGACATACTGATACACACATTCAGACAGTTTAGTCACTAACCAATTCATTCAGTAAGACACATTTAATCACTCACTCATACAGTCAGTCACGCACCTACTAAATCCATCATCCAGACACTCATGCATACACTCATTCTTCAATATGTTAGACACATTTTAACTTTACACGAACACACATTCACTGGATGATGTCATCAGTGATGTCATCAGTGATGTCATTTGAGATGTCATCAGTGATGTCACTGACCATGTCATGAATGATGTAATATGTGACATCATCAGCAGTGGATTGCGGCGCGCGAGTTATAGTGAGTCCAACTAACTATAACGTGGGAATTTCAAAGGTTTTGTATGAGTAAACTGTTCAGCTAACTATAACTGGTGTGAAACATATATATATATATATATATTACCTACTGGCGATAGCCGGTAGGTATATATAGTTAGGATTTTTTTCCTATGGGATTTCTGAAAATTCTATGTCGAATAACTTTGGCGTTTGTGGACGGAATTGGCTGAAAATTTCAGGAAAATGGCACATTTTGATTCTGAGCAGCCCCTGAAAGTTTGGGAGGTTTTCGTCAAAGGGGGGCCGTGAAAATAGGTGGGTCCCAAAACGCGTTTTTCCCATTCATTTTTCCATAGGGCGGTTGGACTCACTTTTAGCTCGAACGGCTGAATGGATTTACATGAAACTTGGCAAAATTGTAGATATGGTTTGCCCGACGTGCCTTTGCTATGTCTCAATATATGTGCTCCAGTGGATTTTGAGAAATTAACATTTTAAAAAACAGATATATCTGTGACAGCGTCCCGGTTAGCACCCCGGTTCGCGTACCTGACGCGTAACGGAACTTCGCGAAGTGAAGCTGATTAGCTCCCCGGTGACTGTGAACATTCTAAACAGTCCGGAACGGCCGCCATCTTGTCTCTCGGTAGGATCGAGAGACAAGAGGTGGTAAAAACAAAGGGCGAAATGAGCATAATGGGGGCAGAGTACATCCTCCCTGACCCCCTAGGTTTGATGAGGGGGCTTTAAAAGGGACCCGCAGGGCAAAAAAAAATAATTTTTATTATCGTTTTTTTTCGGGGGGAGCGCCCGGTACGCGCACCGGGAAGCGGTCCGGGAAGCGTAATATAGGGGAAAAAAATGAAAGAATTTTCAAATATTGTATGTTTATTGATTGTTCTTTTTTTTTTTTTTTTCTTTTTTTTAAGTACCAAGATGTAGGTACCAATGCAGAGTCTAAAAATAAATAAACACCGTCTCCTTTGTAGATATCTTGCATGTTGTTTCAGAAGTTATTGTGGTATATGGAATTTATAGCATAGTCTGTCAGGAAAGCAGAAACACCATGGAGGCATGAGATGATAAAGAGATGTTAAATACACATTGGAGATAATATAGTGGGAGAAAGGAAGTAACTATGAGCAAACTTATTATGTAACACAAAAAAGTTGCACAGTATATTTAAAGTCTGATTTTACATTATAATCAATTTGCTACTAGTTTTCAAAATACATATAAAAATGAATAATTGTCTCAAACAATTTTTGAAATATTAAATAAAAAAAAAAATTCTGATTTGTTTTCAAAATTAAAAAGAACTTCTAATAATTCATTGTCAGATTTTTTTTCATTTTCAATTAGGAAATCAACTGATTCCACACATTGCAGAAGTTCAAAGTCCCGTGATTCATCATAGAATTCAGAGTCAATTTCTGTATCTGTGTTGCTTCTTGCAACAATTTCCAAGGTAGTTTTGTTCTCTCCTTCCATTTTTGTGCTGTAAAACGAATTTAAAAAAAATATATCAGTACAGATAGGGCACTGTTGGGTTTAAGTACAGACAGGTAGTTTGTTTTTTTAAACTGTGATTTTATCTTTGGACAGTGTATGGTATCAGACTGGAAGTAGAAATATAAAAAAATGTAGGTGCTAAAGCCTAAGTTAATTCTTAATTATACAAGACAAGCCTAACTCCATCCATAACTAAAACAGAGATGTCTATATTATTGTATAACTATTACAGAGGGATAGTATATAACTCAGAAAATGTTTTCCTAAATAACTTAAAGTGCAGAACATACTTCAGTTTTTAAAATATCATCTTACCAATCAAAAAGAAGATTAAGTTCTCTGTTGTAATGCTCTTGATATGTACTTCAGGAAGTAGTAGTCAAAATGGCTGTGTTTCTCTCTCTTTCTTTATATATATTCAGGTACATACCCAATCAAATGTCATAAAATAATAGAAGATATTGAAAGTAGCATTTTGATTGGTTGTCAATTCTAACACTTCATAAGTGTTTTTGTCAGGTAATTTACCTCAGGATATTTAGTCAGGCTTACAACATAATTTTCTCAATGGAATTCCATCAAATTTGGGTAAATGGTAGGGACTGCTATGTAGTAGGGCCTATTCTATATTTGATGCAAGTGTCTCTAGTGGTTTTTCTGTAAATTACTTTCCCACCTTTTTTTATGGAGCGCTTACCGGTGCGCTCCCCGGTACGCGAACCGGCAGCGTTACGGGAGTCCTCCATTTTGTGTATCGGTCGAATTGACACATTAAATGGAGGACAAACAATGTACGGAATGGGTAGAAGGGGGCACGGTAGACACTTTGTGACCCTCTAGGTTTTCTGAGGAGGGATTAGGACGCTGATATATGCAAAAAAATAAATAAAAATTGAAAATTTCGCGGGGGAGCGCCCGGTACGCGCACCAGTAAGCTAACCGGGGAGCGTACTTTGGTGAAGAAGAAAAAAAAAACGCTTTGAATGATCAGAGGTAGGGTAGCTCTGAAAAGAGCTATTGTGTTCTGTGGCTAATTTAGGTACCTACAAGTAGGTTCGAATGCACACTTTTAAATAAAGGTCGAATATTCTATTCACTTCATCGGAGAAATGTACACCATCTCTTCTGTAGATGTGTTGAATGTTGGAACGCAAGTTATTGTTGTATATTAAACCCATTCCATAGTCTCTCATGTAAGCAGAAACAGATTTATTCACATGTTTCTGTGCTTTCTCAAATTGTGAAAAAAAAAGAAATTGACCACTTACATTTTTGTCTTTGATATATATTGGAATATACCAAGGTAGTTTGGGGAAAAAGTGTCATTTAAAAGAAGAATACATTTTACAGCTTTTGATATTTGCTATTAAAAAACCATTGAAATTCACTGAAAAAAACATAGGTTATAGACCATATATAGTTAGGAATTAGCATTTACAAAACCTTGAAAATTCACTGAAAAAACCATAGGTTATAGACCATATATAGTTAGGGATTAGCATTTACAAAACCGTATTTTACTCACACAAAACCATTGAAATTCGCATATATAGTTAGTTGCACTAACTATATATCGGGCACCCACAATCCACTGCTGATCATGTCACATATTACATAATTCATGACATCGTCAGTGACATCACTGATTACATCACTGATGACATCTCAAATGACTTCACTGATGACATCACTGATGACATCTCATTTGACATTACTGATCACATCACTGATGACATCATTCATGTGATAATACGATGAACCTCTTCAGACTCTAATATAACCTTAGATACACTCAGTGTAAACAGACACTCACAGACTGTCACTCATCCATGGAGTTACTCACACACCTAGTCAGTCATGCAAAGAATCAATCACACCTCCATTTCCTCAACTATACAGTTATACACACCTTACTTATTGAAACATATACTAACACATATTTACTCTCTTATACAATCCCTGATACAAGTTCACAATGATCCATACAGCCACTCACACATTCACTGGCTCTTATGCACAGTTATTTATATATGTCAACTCTCACATGTACTGTGTTTTACATATGTACTTACTTTGACATGTAGCACTGAGATATCCATTCACTCACCAATACACTCATGCACACAGTCAACCGCCCATACAACTGTTTCCACATGCACTTTTGAACCCATACATCTAGTGAATCAACTGCTCACACATCTATGCACTGAGTCATACACCTCCCAGCCACCCACACACACACTCAGTCTACCATACAAATACTTGGGCAACCAATCAATAACCATATAGTTACTCATATAGCTACTGATCAACACATGCAGCAGTTTAGAGAACAACAGACATAATGATGCACAAATTAAGACAGTTTAGTCACCAACCCATGCACTCAGTGAGACACATTTAATCACTCACTCATACAGTCAGTTATGCACCTACTAAATGGTTCATCCAGACACTTATACATCCACTCATTCTTCAATATGTAAGACATATTTTAACTTTACAGAAACATACAGTCACTGGATGTTGTCATCAGTGATGTCATCAGTGATGTCATTTGAGATGTCATCAGTGATGTCACTGACCATGTCATGAATGATGTAATATGTGACATGATCAGCAGTGGATTGCGGGTGCGCGATATATAGTTAGTGCAACTAACTATGTATGCGAATTTCAATGGTTTTGTGTGAGTAAAATAAGGTTTTGTAAATGCTAATCCCTAACTATATATGGTCTATATATATATATATATATATATATATATATATATATATATATATATATATATATATATATATACACACATATATATATATATATCAAGAGGGACGCATTTTTACGTTCGCCAAGAAGCATGATGCCATTAAAGCAGCCTCCTCTAAGACCGCTGGGGTTGCTCTCTTTGCTGGTCATCCGGTTTCTATTCCTGCGACTACACTGCCTGAGGATTCCTCTAGGTCTGATCTAAGCTCGATGGTCGATAGTGGTTCAGACAACGATTCATCAAGAGGTAACACTCAGTTGGGGTTTACCTGGTTTTCCTTGGCGCAGGAAGTGGATTGCCTGCGCCAAGATCGACGCAATATTTTGCGCTTTGTGTCCCAGGAGACCCATGCAACAAGGCCGAAAGCCAACAACATCAAGCGACGCAGGCGCAGGCAAGCCCGCAGCAGGCGCTGTTCCAAAAAAGAAAAAAACGTTCCAAAGGAGATGGAACAACAAGCGTCAGTAGTACCCGACATTTCCCAGAATGAATTGTCAGTAATCAATCTGACCGATGTAGTTCTGAGCAAGTCTGACTTGGAAATTCTGGAATTAGGACTGTCATTTAGCCCTGTTTGCAACTTTAACTATCCCAAAAGAAGGATTGATTTGTTTAAATTTATTCGCAAATTAAAGTTGCAGAAACATTTTACACATAACAAAGCCCCTCTTTCCGCTGTACCAACAGTGGCCACCAGCAGTACAGTGGTCCTCAGTACTCATGTTCTACAAGCAGTGCAGAATTTGGAGGTGCTAAGAGCAGAACAATCGGGCTCGCAACGCACAGAGGAACCAATTGGATGCAACACTGCAGGAATTACAAAATTCACACCGGTGATGTTTCATGATAATATAGATATATTTCATGAATTGGCTATCAAGGAAATCAAAAATTTGCATGTTAAAACCTTGAAAACTAACCGACAACAGGCCATGCGCAATAATCAGTATACCAATCTGGTTAAAATGATCCAAGGAGACAACAACATAATTGTCCGCCAGGCTGATAAAGGCGGTAACGTCGTACTTTGGCCTCGCTTGCTGTATCTACAGGAAGCCCACTCTCAACTAAATGATCCATTGTGTTATCGGCGGTGTGATGTGATATCAATTATTAAGTCACAGACTGAGTTTTACTCCTTGCTAATGGGCTGGCGCAGCATGGGGTTACTCAGTATGGATGAATTGAAATTTTTAAAAAACGAGCATCAAATCATGCCAGTTTTTTATCTCATACCAAAGATACATAAAAATGCGATCACACCTCCAGGCCCATCATTTCTGCTTGTGGAGGGTTATTGGAAAACACTACCATCTATATTGATTCATTTTTACAAGACTTTGTGAGTGAATTACCCTCCTTCATCCAAGACTCGGGAGACTTCCTAAGGAAAATCAGCAACATTAGTTGGGACCCTGATTGCTGGCTAATAACGTTGGACGTTCCTTCACTCTACACCAGCATCCACCATCAGGACGGTGTTAGGGCTATTCAGTATTTTCTTGATTTCAGACCGGCTGTTATGTCCAATCACAACAAGATGCTACTTGCTATGATTAATCACTGTTTGAACAACAAATGTTTTTTTATGTTCAATAAGCAATACTACCAACAGGTCAGGGGGGTTGCCATGGGGGCCTGCTTTTCTCCCAGTTATGCCTGTCTTCATATGGGCTACTGGGAGAGGCAGGTCCTCCATGGTGATTACCATGACATTTGCTGTAATAACATTTTACAGTGGTTCCGATATATCGATGATATATTTTTAATCTGGCGTGGTTCTCTGGAGGAGGCTGAGGCATTTGTAGAAAACATCAATATTAATGCTTTTAATCTAGAATTCCTTGCAAATATCAGCCGTACCACAGCTTACTTCCTCGACGTAGAAATCATGATTGTAGATGGCCACATTCAAACCAAGCTGTATAGGAATCCTACGTCCGGCAACACTTTGTTGCATGCCACAATCCACCACCCACCCCATCTTATATGCAGCATCCCCTATGGGGAAATGTTGCGAATAAGGTGTATCTGTAGCACAGAACAGGAGTGCGTGGCTGCCCAGCGATCAAGTCAAATCAGATTCCTGGCTAGAGGCTACAAAGAGAATGACATCAATAATGCAATTCGCAAAGCCATTGAATTAACTAGACAGGAGGTACTGAATTGCAAGAAAGATAGGAGCAAGATCCAAGGTGAACCTCAGCAGCAAACCAAACTAATCTGGTCCTTTAACAAACAACATGGGGCACTGAGGAAAATTGTTAACAAACATTGGAGCCTCATCCGAAATGATCCAACTATCGGAGAGAGCATGCCAATGAAATCACAGATCCCCTTTAGAAAAGCTTGCTCATTGGGTGATGCTCTGGTTAAATCTAGCCCTGAGACTAGTACCCCTGTCATCTGGCTAAATGCCAGTAGAGGTTTCCGCAAATGTGCGAGTTGCAAAGCCTGTAGGCATGGAGTCAATAAGACTGAGGTAATCACCCCTTCTCTGAGATCCCTTTGAAAATTACTAAGCAACTCACTTGTAAGACAGAGTTTGCGATTTATGTGCTGGAGTGTCCCTGTGGCCTGCATTATGTTGTTAGGACCAAATTGCAGGTCCACAAGCGGATACTCCAGCCCATCAGGGCCATCAATACCAGCGATGCATCATATCCTGTCGCACGGCATTTTAAAGAGCATCACAATAACAAGAGTGAACTCTTACAGTATTATGTTATTGATGCGATTGGCCCATTAAGGAGAGGGGGTGACAGAGAGGCACTCCTGCATTCGACAGAAGCAAAATATATCCTTAAATTGGACAGTAAGACCCCTGTCGGCCTGAATGCCTCAGAAGATTTCTATACTTTCCTTTAAATTGTTAATTTGGGCGTGGTATCTGTTTCGACTTTATGTAAGTAACACGTCTTAGCCGGTTGTTAGGCAGTCAAGATAGATGGTAGTACTATCTAGTAGTTGGGTTAATATGGCTTAATGTCCGTTTGGGGTATACTTCACTGTTAGTTTTACTGCCGCAGTCACATGTTTAACTGTTCTTAAAAAACAAGAAGTGGGAAGGGGAGATAAAAGAGGGGAAAAAGTCATTTATTAATCTTATTAATCTAACTTCACGTTCACTTTACACAATTGCTGCACTTTCAGCGATTGCATAAAGGTCTATAACACGAAAGCCCACTAGGGCAACATTTTGAAAGGATAAGTCAAGCCACTCTTACATTAGTATTGTATTATTAAACTAGTAATACTTGCTAATAGGTATTTAACAGCATGGTATCTGATAGTAGACATATAGATTTGCACTAGCACTTTGGGTATTGGCGTATTTGCACAATATTGAAGTCGTATTTAGACGCGACAAATTACGGAATTTTAATATTTGGTTACATTGTGTATCATTTGTACAACAATTTTATCCTGAGGAATTTAACTAGATTTTAGAGAATCAGACTTCTTATTTATGAGATGATTCCTGTGCCTGTATGATTTTTATGCCAACCAGCCTGTCTATTGCAACAAGAGGGATTTTTTACAGTCCTCTTTTTGTGGCTTGCGTGACCTGACCTTGTTTGACCAATTGCATCCCTCTAATTATTTGCACTTGCACTTTAAATAGTCCTCCCTCCCATGCTGGCGTCATGTGACCAAGGCCTCTGGACAGGCCGAAATGTTATGCGGGCAGGGCGAGCTTCACGATTAAAAATCTAATTTCTCACTGCAACTTTGGGTCGGCTCCTCTTTCCTTACCTTGTTGAGCTCCGGTTGATGGGGAGTTTGTGGTGCTGGATTGGGTGTACATGCATATATATATATATATATATAACACAAGCAGTCAACATGAGTAAAGAGGTTCAACTGCAAACGCTACTTTTAAAGTTGGAAAAGCTTTACAAAAAGGAACTCGGAAAGTGGTGGGAGGCTGAATCCTTGGAGCGGTACATAAATGCAGGAAGAGTGCCGCGAGGTCTGAGAATTTTTACAGTTCCCACCTTCGAGGATCCAGACCCAGAAATGCTAGACGAATGGTCCAATAATTCAGCAGCTTGCTCTATGACAATGATGCGCATCTTGGTCAAATATGCTCTGAAAGATCGAAAAAAAACTACTGGATTGAAACGATGAGTGCGGAAATAGTTCTCATAATGGGCAAGGAAGCCTTTGATGTACATGTAAAGAATCTTGAAACAAAAATGCAAAAATTGGAGGAAGAAATTACGGCCAAGAAACAACGAAAATTCCTAAGGGATTATAAAGACTACCAGGCTGGCCGCACCCTCACTTTTCATCGAAGGTATGACCATCTTTATGATAAATCTCAAATGGGCAAAAATGCCCCTACACCGGAACAAACAGAAACAGTGGAAAGTGATGTTTCCGATGGAAGTCTACAAGACCTGAGCACCACTGGTCTTAATCCTAGTACGGTGGATGATCAAGATGAAATAAGGAAGCGTTTTTTATTACAGTTTCAAGTAATAAACCAGGGACGGACAGACCAACAGCAGGACCAAGGGAACCAAAAAGGAAGAGGCAAAGGGATTCGAGGAAGGCCGAAAGGAACAAAAAAGCAAAAATCAGGCAACAACGCCGCAAAACAGCCCGTGGGAATGGAAACAAGGGGCAGCAAGAATCAACTATGACGGTAATTAATTTATCTAATAGACCATTAACTGTATATGAACATGAGGTGCTCTCAATAGGATTATCGTTTTGCCCTAACAATAACTTAAACTATGCCCAAACAAGAATAGACTTGTTTTATTTCTCACGGAAATTGGAACTAAAAAAGTGGTTTGAAACCCATCCACCCAAACCTCCTGAGAGGATAGAAACCAACTTTGAAAGTAACTTGAATTTGAATGACATTGAACTGATGGAAATTATCTCCTCTGGCACTGTTAGTAGTGATGATTTTCTGAATAGTAATGATGTTAATACCTATGAGAACCCGGGGAGTAATTTGAAAGCTAAATCTAAGTTTATTCCCCAAATTGCATGCGAGGCAGTGGAGGTATTTGAAAAAGGTGTTCTACAAGACCTGAAAAAGTTAAGACATGTTCGCATGCCCAATAACAAAAAGAACTTATCTTTTGAACAACACAATGCTATAGCTTGCCTCAAGGAAGACACTAACATTGTTATCCGCCATGCGGACAAGGGAGGCAATGTGGTTGTTCTTGATAAAGGTAACTATCTGGCGGAAGGGCATAGACAATTAGCAGACAAGAATTGTTATGAGGCGAGGTCATTTGTTGAATTTAGGGAAACCAAGATTGCATTTGAAAACATGTTGTATGACTATAAAGAAAAAGGTTTAATATCCTGGGAAGAATATGTGTTTCTCAAATGTGATCATCCCAGAATGCCTATTCTATACCTGCTGCCCAAGGTACATAAAAATGCCACTAATCCACCAGGGAGACCGATTGTCTCGTCATTGGGTTCACTACTGGAAAAAACATCTGAGTACATCGACTACTATTTAAGACCCTTTGTAGTAGCCTCACCCACATACTTAAAGGACACGACGCATTTCCTTAAAAGCATTGAGGGTATTATCTGGGAGCCTACGTACCTCTTAGTCACTCTTGATGTTAACAGCCTATATACATGCATAAAACACACCACAGGCATAAAGGCTGTAGAGCACTTCTTAAAATCAAGATCCATTGCATACTTGGAACACTCAAAAATGCTGGTGACATTTATCAACTTTTGTCTGCACCATAATTTTTTCATTTTTGATGAGCTGGTGTACCGACAGTCACAGGGCACGGCGATGGGCACCTGCTTCGCCCCTAGTTATGCCAACCTCTTCATGGGGTGGTGGGAGGAGCAGGTGTCCAACGAAATCGCCAACTTTAACATCAACGTTGTCCTGTGGCTTCGGTACATCGATGACATCTTTGTGATCTGGGATGGCACCGAAGAAGCAGTAAAAAGCTTTGTATGTGAGTTGAATAACAACAGCATCAACCTCAGATTCACTGAACACATACACAAATCCAGAATAGAGTTTCTGGACATCAATGTTGAGATCCAGGGGACTGCTATAACAACCAGTCTCTACAGAAAAACCACAGCAGGCAATAATCTATTAAATGCACAGAGTGCGCATCCTAGAAACCTCATAGACAGTATCCCCTATGGGGAACTACTGCGTGCCAAACGCAACTGCAGCACAAAAGTAGCGTTTGAGAAGGAAAGAGAAATCATGATCCAACGCTTTAGAGATCGTGGTTACAATGAGAAAACTATACAGGGTGCTATTAAAAGGGTTGAAACGAAAGAGAGAAAAGATCTCCTAGATACCAATAAGAGCAAGGACACTGATTCTAACATCAGATTCATCACTACTTTTTCAGGCCAAGCCAGGGATGTAAAAAAGATCCTCATGAAACACTGGCATGTACTTTTAACTGATCATCATTTGACATCACATCTGGATGCTAACCCTCAAGTTACATTCAGGCAAAGCAAATCTTTGCGGGACGAGCTGAGCCCGAATTCTGTAACTAGTAAGATCAAACCAACTGAGATACCATGCTTTAAATGCTGCAGATCATGCAAAGCTTGTCGAAACAGCACCAATTGCAGAGAGATAACTGTACCGAGCACAGGGAGGGTGTTTTCAATACGCAAGAATTTAAATTGTAACACCACATATTGCGTATATCTACTTATCTGCCCATGTGATAAGTGGTATATAGGAAGCACTACACTCAGGGCGAAAGAAAGAGTGTTGCAACACCTTAGGGCAATTCGTAACAATAATGTCCAATATCCTGTGGCCAGGCATTTCTTTGAATACCATTTTCAAAATGCAAATTTACTCAAGATAGTGGTGCTGGATAAAATTGATCTAGGAATACGGGGTGGTGACAGAACAACATGCCTCAGAAAGTTGGAATCAAAGTATATTATTGATTTCGAAACCACATTCCCGCAGGGTCTTAACAACCATGAAGAATTATCTGTACACCTTGAACTATAAATGAAATGTATACATGAACGAAGTCTGTAATATACTTAGCTGCTTACTGTAAGTCGTCTCTTGTTTTTAAAAACAGTTTTTTCCATGTTTTAATTCGCAGAATTTTTTATACATTTGTTGGACTTTGGAACCGGAACACATAGAACTATTGATCACAATCAATAACCAGTAAAAGACGTTGGAAATTATCTTTTGTGGACCAACATTATGGAATAGATATGAAAAACAGGATGACAACAAGTTGTGGGACTTGCTGCAAGTGCAGTTTGAGATAAGATACGACTCAGACCTTTGCCCACTTGGGCTGGACGTTTATTCAGTTTGCATATTGTGAATACTTGAAAAAACTTTATTGAATGTACAACCACTACAATTTTTTTAGCTGGTTTTTGAGGAGTAATTTGGTTAACATTGACATCAAGACCATTATATACAGTATATGCCCACTGGGGCTTTACTGTAATTACTCCCGCTATTCTCTATTCTCTTTTCATATTCTGAATGAATGGTATAAACTGCTTTTTATTAGGCATGTTGATAAATGTATGGGTCACTAGCAAAAGGATAGATTATTCTGATCAAACGAATAATCTTCTGTAATCTGTACATTGTCCCGCCGCTAAGAATGTTATGATTAAGTCAAACAGTGGAATCAGACCTAAAAGACAACATAATCATCACACCATGCCCACTTGGGCGTTATTCCAGTCATCCATAAACAGTTAAGCACATAATTCCAACACTGTCGCATTGCGAATAGAGTGAAATTAATTACCTTTTTCTCTACAATCTATGTTATGCTAAAAGACGTATTTTGGTTAACATTGTGAAGTATATGGGATCTAAATGTTAATTCCCATTCCAAAATGTCCCCCACACTGCACAATGTAAAAGGACTTTGTTTTTGAAACCTCGGCAAACGTGAACAAGCCGTGAGGTGAAACGCGTTGTTTGCTTTCCTTTGCTGTCAATAAACTTCCACTTTACAGCAAACTCCTGGAGTGTCGTCTACGTACTTTTGTAAGAGGAGAACGTGGTGAGAAATATATATATATATATATATATATATATATATATATATATATATATATATATATATATATATATATATATATATATATATATATATATATATATATATATATATATATATATATATATATATATATATTTATATACATATATATTACCTACTGGCGATAGCCAGTAGGTATATATAGTTAGGATTTTTTCTCTATGGAACTTTTGAAAATTCTATGCCTAATAACTTTGGCGTTTGTGGACGGAATTGGCTGAAATTTTCAGGAAAATGGCACATTTTGTTTCTATCCCAAAACGCGTTTTTCCCATGTTAATTTCCATAGGGCGGTTGGACTCACTTTTAGCGCGAACGGCTGAATGGATTTCCACGAAACTTGGCAAAATTGTAGGGACTGTTAGCCCGATGTGCCTTTGCTAGGTCTCAATATATGTGCTTCAGTGAATTTTGAGAAATTAACGTTTAAAACAAGATATATATCTGTAACAGCGCTCCGGGCAGCGCTCCGGTTCGCGTACTTTTCGCTTATCGGAACTTTGCGAAGCGAAGCTGATTGGCTCTCCGGTGTCTGTCAACATTCTAAACAGTCCGGTGCGGCCGCCATCTTGTCTCTCGGTAGGATCGAGAGACAAGAGGAGGCCAAAACAAAGGGGGAAATGAAGGAAAGGGGGCAAGGTAGACCCCTTCTGACCCCCTAGGATTGATGAGGGGATATTATAGAGCCACGCTGGACCCAAAAAAAAAAAAAAAAAATCCGATTTTTTCGCCGTAGAGACGCGTCTTGGTACGCGAACCGGGCAGCTAACCGGGCAGCTAACCGGGAAGCTAACCGGCAGTGTAACGGGAGTCTGACGAGTAGCTGATTGGCTGTCAACATTGTAAACAGTCCGGAGCGGCCGCCATCTTGTCTCTCGGTAGGATCGAGAGACAAGAGGAGGCCAAAACAAAGGGGGGAAATGAAGGAAAGGGGCAAGGTAGACCCCTTCTGACCCCCTAGGATTGATGAGGGGATATTATAGAGCCACGCTGGGCCCAAAAAAAAAAAAAAAATCTGATTTTTTCGCCGTAGAGACGCGTCTTGGTACGCGAACCGGGCAGCTAACCGGACAGCTAACCGGCAGTGTAACGGGAGTCTGAGGAGAAGCTGATTGGCTGTTATCATTGTAAACAGTCTGGAGCGGCCGCCATCTTGTCTCTCTGTGGGATCGAGAGACAAGAGGTGGAAAAAAAAAAGGTGTAAATGAATGAAAGGGGTAAGGCAAACCCCTCCTGAACCCCTAGGATTGATGAGGGGGCTATTAAAGTTCCCTGGGGGGTGAAAAAAAAATTGCGATTTTTCGCGGTAAAGGTGCTTCCTGGTACGTTAACCGGGCAGCTAACCGGCAGCGTAACAGGAGTCCGACATATTGTGTTTTTTAAACGTTTGTAATATGTGCACGTGTGGATTTTGTCTAATTAAGGTTAAAACAATATATATATATCTTTAAGCGTGTTCTGGCGCGCTTACGTTTTGGGTTTGGTTTGCGCTGCAGTGACGATACGTCACGGTTATGCGATGTATCATGAGGCGTCTCACGGGCTACGTGATACGTAACTTAATAAAGAATATATTTTACAGCTATAGATATTAGCTTTTAAAAAACCAATGAAATTCACAGAAAAAACCATAGGTTATAGACCATATATAGTTAGGAATTTTCATTTACAAAACCTTGAAAATTCACTGAAAAAACCATAGGTTATAGACCATATATAGTTAGGGATTAGCATTTAAAAAACCTTATTTTACTCGCACAAAACCATTGAAATTCCATATATAGTTAGATGCACTAACTATATATCGCGGACCCGCAATCCACTGCTAATGATGTCACATATTACATCATTCATGACATGGTCAGTGACATCACTGATGACATCACTGATGACATCTCAAATGACATCACTGATGACATCTCAAATGACATCACTGATGACATCACTGATGACAACACCCAGTGACTGTATGTTTCTGTAAAGTTAAAATATGTCTTACATATTGAAGAATGAGTGGATGTATAAGTGTCTGGATGAAGGATTTAGTAGGTGCATGACTGACTGTATGAGAGAATGATTAAATGTGTCTCACTGAGTGCATGGGTTAGTGATTAAAGTGTCTTAATTTGGCAATCATTATTTCTGTTCTTCTGTAAACTGCTGCATGTTTAAATCAGTAGCTATATCAGTAACTATATGGGTTATTGAATGGTTGCCCAAGTATTTGTATGGGAGACTGAGTATGTGTGTGGGTGGCTGGGAGGTGTATAACTCTGTGCATAGATGTGTGAGCAGTTGATTCCCTAGGTGTATGGGTTCAAAAGTGCATGTAGAAACAGCTGTATGGACAGTTGACTGTGTGCATGAGTATATTGGTGAGTGAATGGATATCTCAGTTCTACATGTCAAAGTAAGTACATATGTAAAACACACTCCATGTGAGAGTTGACATATATAAATAACTGAACATAAGAGCCAGTGAATGTGAGAGTGGCTGTATGAATCATTGTGAACTTGTATCAAGGATTGTATAAGAGAGTAAATATGTGTTAGTATATGTTTGAATAAGTAAGGTGTGTATAACTGTATAGTTGAGGAAATGGAGGTGTGATTGATTCTTTGCATGACTGACTAGGTGTGTGGGTAACTCCATGGATGTGTGACAGTCTGTGAGTGCCTGTTTACACTGAGTGTATCTAAGGTTATATTAGAGTCTGAAGATGTATTATCACATAAATGATATCATCAGTGATGTAATCAGTAATGTCAAATGAGATGTCAGTGATGTCATCAGTGATGTCATTTGAGATGTCATCAGTGATGTCATTTGAGATGTCATCAGTGATGTCATCAGTGATGTCACTGACCATGTCATGAATGATGTAATATGTGACATCATTAGCAGTGGATTGCGGGTCCGCGATATATAGTTAGTGCATCTAACTATATATGGAATTTCAATGGTTTTGTGCGAGTAAAATAAGGTTTTTTAAATGCTAATCCCTAACTATATATGGTCTATAACCTATGGTTTTTTCAGTGAATTTTCAAGGTTTTGTAAATGCAAATTCCTAACTATATATGGTCTATAACCTATGATTTTTTCTGTGAATATATATATGTATATAATATATAATATATATATATATATATATAATATATATATATATATATATATATATATATATATATATATATATATATATATATATATATATATATATATATATATATATATATATATATATATATATATATATATATATATATATATATATATATATATATATATATATCCACAGGTATGGCTCAAAACAACTTGTAGTCCAATGGCGCTCATCCACCGGTGCCGACTTCAAAGCAGAGCCCCGCTTTCATAAATCCTCCAAAAGCTATCAGATGATAGCACAAGTCAGCACTCAACACAGGAATTCTTTCCCAAATCGTCACGGTTTATTGTCAGAAAGCAGCATACATCGCACAACACCAACGCGTTTCGCAACTCACTGTTGCTTGATCAAGCAACAGTGAGTTGCGAAACGCGTTGGTGTTGTGCGATGTATGCTGCTTTCTGACAATAAACCGTGACGATTTGGGAAAGAATTCCTGTGTTGAGTGCTGACTTGTGCTATCATCTGATAGCTTTTGGAGGATATATATATATATATATATATATATATATATATATATATATATATATATATATATATATATATATATATATTCAAAAACAATCCACTCCAATTCGGCTAGACAGATGACCAGCACACGATACCATAGGTTGTGAATTTTTTTATTCAGGCCCCTACCTCCACAACAGACGCGTTTCGCCAGAAGGCTTTGTCAGTGTTCACCTGTGCAATACTACACGACGCCATTTAAAGCCACTTTCCTTATTCACATCATCAACATAAATGACGGTTTTCATTGTAATAGGAAAATATAACAGCGGCCATCTTTTAGTGAGCAAATACGCAGATACATTCATTTTGTCAACAAGGCGTTGTGTATAATAAAGTGCTCTAGTGCATATTAAAACCATTTAAGCAACAAGTTACTCTTTCTTAACAAGTGCGTGCATACTGAGAGATTTTTCAAGCATTATTCTTATTCATAGGCTACGGTATTCACAACAAAATATTGTATAAGCATATGTCCATTTCTGCATCGTAACCTAGACCTTATGATGAGAACTTCCGCCCTGGATGGGCAAAGTAAAGCTATTAATTTAAAGCACTTGATTAAGCCCTGAATGGGCAATCAAAGTCTTATAGAAAAGTCGGGCATGGCTCAAAGAATTCATCATAAGCAAGTGCCTGCATGTGGGATGGGGTGCTACCAGATGTTATTTAGTACCTAATTACATCTACAAATGTACCCACATTCCTTCATTATTATTGAGTCCCAAGGGGACCGTTGTCTTTAGCCCGATAATATATTTTGACTCAAGAGTACGAAGTTGTCTTTCTCTATCACCACCCCTTTCAGTACGTTCCACTTGATCGATACAATAAAAGCTAAGCAGGTCCCATTTTGCTTTTGTGGAATTCTGCGAAGTGTCGTGCCACAGGGTACGACTTATCTTTGTTCGCATTTTGCCCGCATGTGTTCGAGGATTCGCATCTTAGTAGGCTTGATTGTACTGCCTATATAGCGTTTCCCACACGGACAGAGGAGGCAGTAGATAGTGTACTCAGAATTGCAGTTGAGTAATTTTTTGATGTTTTTTTCAGGTTCATTTTCATCGGTTCTTCCTGGGTACGTTTTTGTTATTTTACTGTTTTTGCAGGCCTTGCAGGCTCGACAAGGAAAAAATCCTTTAGATTTAGAGATTTGTACAGATTTTTTCTTTTTGGACACAAAGTGACTATGGACAAGATGGTCCGCCAGAGATTGACTGCGCTTGTATGTAATTACAGGTCTCTCTGGAAGGGCTTTTCTGATTATGTGGTCAGTGTTAAGGATATGCCAGTTTTTTGGAAATATGTGCATAATCCTTCCTGACTTCACATTAAAAGTAGTGATCATTGTGGGAATTTCCTCTTGCTTTGACACCTGTTTCGCTACCAGAAGTTGTTCTCTCTGGATTTTATTGGATTTTTCTTCAGCAATGTTCAGTACATTGTGAGAATACCCTCTGACCTGGAATCTTCTTTTGGCTTCTTCCTTTGCCCGAACGTACTCCTCCTCGTCCGAGCAGTTTCTTTTCAAGCGAAGGAATTCGCCATATGGGATGCTCCCGATTAGGCATTTGGGGTGCTGACTCGCTGCATGTAAAACACCATTCCCCGCCGTAGGTTTTCTATATAGTCGGGTTTGTATTCTCCCCTTATTGACATAAACCTCCAGATCTAGGTAGTAGACCCTGGTGTCACTGATTTTGCTCGTGAAATTGAGGTTCCAGATGTTGTTGTTGAGCGTGGCAATATATTCCTCAGCCGAGGTTCTACTACCGCGCCAAACCACAAACAGATCATCTATGTATCTTGTCCATAGAAGAATATTGTCTGTCCACTGGTCGTTTGCCTCCCCCCACGCCTCGTGCTTCTCCCACCAGCCGACGAATAAATTCGCGTAGCTGGGAGAGAAGCTCGAGCCCATAGATGTTCCTCTAACCTGCCTATAAAGCTGTCCTGCAAACATTGTTATATATATATATATATTGTTATACAAACAGAATCTCATCATTTGTATCAACATTTCGTTGTGGTCCCGAAATTGGTCATGTTTTTTATCCAGGAACCACTTCGCTGCAGCAAGACCATTCTCGTGGGCAATGCAGGTATAGAGGTTTACCACGCCAAGAGTTATTAGTAGGAAACCCGGTTCCCAAGCAATACTGTTAATCAATCGCAGAAAGTCCTGTGTATCCCTCACATAAGAGGGAAGCTCTTTTACAATTGGTGCAATGTATCCATCAATAAATCTGGATGCATTTTCCAATAAGCTCCCAATTGCTGAGACGATTGGCCGTCCTGGATGTCTCTTCGGGTTTTTATGGACCTTTGGCAGGGGATAGAACGTGGGGAGAATGGGTGATTCACATTGCAGATATCGTAGTTCATCCATGTTAAGCATTCCTTGATCTTTCCAAACTGCCAATAATTTGTGGAAGTCCGTAATGCTTTCGTTGTATTCCGCCCTATTGATTATACTATAACAATCAGTGTCTCTTAATTGCCTCAGGGCCTCCTGCTGATAATTTTCCTTGGTAAAAATCACAATGTTTCCACCCTTATCAGAGGGTTTAATCTCAATGGATTCATTGTTGCGCAAGGATTTTATCGCTTCCCATTCTTTACGGGTTATATTTGAGTTTTTAACGTTCAATTTTTCCTTTGCCAGTTTTTCAAGGTCCATAAGGACTGCATCACTGAAGACGTCAATCGCATCATATTGCGTTTTGGGGAGTTTCTTTGATTTATTTTTCATGTTGCTTGGGTCTCTGATCTGTTTGCTCGCACTGGGTGGAGTTTGTGCATTATCACTTTGGGTACTTGATGTTGTCAATGCTGTATTGTTTATTGTCTCCAAAAATTGAGTGAGGGTTTCACTGTCCACATCTTCATTTGCAGTTCGATTGTCCACAATTATGGGGGCGTTAGGATGCATAGAAAAAATCTTCTGGAATTTCAGCTTCCTAATGTATCTAAAAAAGTCGATTTTGGTGTCGACCAGATTAAAATCATTGGAAGGACAGAAGCTTAAGCCTTTTTTGAGTACATTTTCCTCTTCTTTGGTTAGTGTTCTTGAGGTGAGGTTGATGATGGCATGATCTTTTACCATTTCGTGCGTCTGGAGACACTCCTCGTTACTCTTGGCGAGGCGGTAGCAGCGTTTCCCCCTCTTGCCCCTCCTTGATTTCCTCTTTGATTTTGCGCTGGGGGGTGATTGCGTTGTTGCGGCCTCTGTCTTGTTTCTTTTATTACTTGAAACTCGTCGAAAAAAGCATTTTCATTCTGTGCATCCTTGGTTTTGTCTTTGTTCCCCTGTGCTCCCATTCGCTCTTCATCAGAAATTTCACCTTCGGATTCCGACGTTTCTGCGTTGCTTGGTCCGGAAAGCCCCTGTGCCAGGCGTTTTCTAGTGGCATCAAATTTGCAAGCAAACGTCAGGATCCTTCCTGACATATAATCTTGTTCGTCTCTTTGGAATTTATTTTGTTTCCTTTTTCTGATTCCTAGTTTGTATTCTTTTACTCTTTTTAACATTGTAGATCTTAAGTCATCGCTGGTTTTCGTGTCTTTTTCATTTGCGATCGTTTTTTCCAGGTCCGCTATTTCCTTCAGACAATCATCTCTGTCTATGCAGGCATACTTGATCAGCATCTTTACCATTCCTTTTGCGCTTTCCGCCGTGTATTCTGCCCATTCCTTCAATAAAGCTGGGTTTGATCTTTCGTATGAGAGTACTGTAAAGATGCGCAGGCCTCTAGGAATTCGGTCGCAATCAACGTAACGTTGTAGGGAGGTGGCTTCCCACCATTTTCTGACTTCTCTCTCCATCAACTTTTCGAGTCTTTGGTACAATATTTTTAGATTGCTAGGAGGGACAGTTGTTGTGGCTTCACTAGCCGTTTTTGCCGATTTATCTTTAGTCGATTTAAACATTATTTCGGGCGCTGACTGTCTCTCCTGTAGGAGCTCTCCTGTGTCCGACATGATGCTCGTTTTTTTATAAAAGTCTCAGCATGCAACGCCTAATTTTCAAATGGCGGGCGGTGTTTATGAATGTACACTCTTTCACGGGGCTAATGGTGTTTGCAGTGGTATCTTGAACGGGACAGGAGCGCATGCAGGAAATGTTTGTACAACGTTGCTGCTTCACTCACCAGTTCGAAGCGGGTGTCTCGGATCATCTGCCAAAGCCTCAGCAGACACGTCCCAGCTCCTCGCCTTTCACCGGGGTTCCACGGTGTTTGTTGAATTTCCGTATTTTTCCAGGATTGAGCACTCCATTCTGCTCAGCCCTTCCGTTGGATACTTCTCGCTTCCGGGCAAACGGCCATAGTATTTTGCAAGACAGAGTCCTCACCGCTGTCGCTCCTCTCAGTCCCGGGTGCTTGGTCAGCGGTGGTGAGCCGCTAACGTATTCAAAAACAATCCACTCCAATTCGGCTAGTTCACATCATCAACATAAATGACGGTTTTCATTGTACTAGGAAAATATAACAGCGGCCATCTTTTAGTGTGCAAATACGCAGATACATTCATTTTGTCAACAAGGCGTTGTGTATAATAAAGTGCTCTAGTGCATATTAAAACCATTTAAGCAACAAGTTACTCTTTCTTAACAAGTGCGTGCATACTGAGAAAATCAACCTTTAGATATACATATATAAAAGTGACTTTTTCAAGCATTATTCTTATTCATAGGCTACGGTATTCACAGCAAGTCAAGTGCTTTAAATTAATAGCTTTACTTTGCCCATCCAGGGCGGAAGTTCTCATCATAAGGTCTAGGTTACGATGCAGAAATGGACATATGCTTATACAATATTTTGTTGTGAATACCGTAGCCTATGAATAAGAATAATGCTTGAAAAAGTCAGTTTTATATATGTATATCTAAGGGTTGATGGAAGAATAAATGGGTAAATAAATGTCTAAATGTTTTTTTTTGTGTAAAATTGATTGGTTTTTCAGTGAGCAAAATATATATATATATATATATATATATAAAATTTCTATGGCAAAATGAACCCCCTCATTTTGTTCCTTTGCAAATTAAATGTTTTAAGTGTTACCACTTTATTCCAATCAAGATGACTTCAGGTGTGCCATACTTTTGTCATAAGTAAGACTGTTAGCGCTCTAGTTGTTCTTTAGAACACTCTGGGACATTCTGTCATTGGGCTATAGTTGGGCTACATCTGGCTGATATTTGGGCTACATTTTTTTTTGTCTCTGGTGGCCATCTTTGGGCTACATCGGTCTACATTGGGCTACATTGGGCTACATTCGGGCTCTAACATATATATAGCCCAATGTAGCCCAATATATATTTTTTCAAAGTTAATTTTCATAAAAACCACTGGAGCATATATCTTGAGACATAGCAAAGGCACATCGGGGTACCAGTCCCTACATTTTTGCCAAGTTTGGTGGAAATCCATTCAGCCGTTCGGGCTAAAAGTGAGGTCGACCGCCCTATGGAAATTAACATGGGGAAAACACATTTTGGGACCCCCCTTTTATCTCGGCCCCCACTTGATAAATCCCCCCCAAACTTTCAGGGAAGGACCGGGGCGCCGCGAGGCAAATTAGAGTACATCACTATGCTGGACCCATAAGGGCTGTGCTTTGTGCTATAGTATCAGAGCTTACTCCAGGCATCAGCCTATACATTGTTATACTGAGCCGTCCGGCGCTATGCTATGTGCTGCACTACCAGAGCCCCATAACTATGATGAGACTATACATCGCTATACTGAACCCACAGGGGCTGAGTTCTGCGCTACAGTATCAAAGCTCCACCCCGGAACCAATCTATACCTTACTATAGTGGGTCATCCGGTATCAAGCTATATATACAATGCTATACTGCATCCTCGGCAGCTGAGCTGTGTGCTCCACTTTCAAGACCCTCAACCAGGCTATATGTCACTATACTGGGCGCATAAGGGTTGTGCTTCAGTATCAAAGTGCTACATCTTGGTTTAGCTACATCTTGGCGCTATACTGGACTGTCTGTGCAGTATTATGTGCTGCACTGCAGGACCCCCCATCCTGGGACTAGGCTATACAAGGCTATCCTGTGCCCCCTGGGCTGTGCCATGTGCTACAGTATCTGAGCGCTAGCTGTGGGACCAGGCTATATATCACAGCACTATACTGGGCTCACAGGGTGCTATGCTGCATGCTTTGGACAGCATGACCGTTCTTTACACTGGCACCAGACTACAGATTGCTAGTCTGGACCCTCGGGGCTGTGCTACACCCTTCAGGGTACACCCTAGCCCTCGGATCCTATACTGGGCCCTGCTGAATAGGGTTATATTTTTGGTATTTTTGGTATGACTACCCTGCTCTGGGATCAGCCATACACCCCACACCGCAGCCCCAGACAGGCGGTGTAATTCTGTACCTCATCTGGAGCTCTGACGCGAGGCTGTGTGTGGCGGTACTGGGCCTGGACCACTGCTGTGTGTGGTAGAATCACAGCCCGTAGGCCCGTATGTCGCATTGTAACCCTCCCCCTTTCCCCCGGCCGTGCTTAGTGCTGCAGTTCCAAGCTGTACGAATCTATACCAACAAGTCTGTACTATATACTGTTTGATCTTGCCCCATAGCTCGATCAAATGTTACTAAGGAATGTGACTAGTGTTTCTGCGAAGTGGAAGGCCCTTTGCAAAAGTTGACTGATCACCTTTGTCACTGCTGGATTTGTATGTTACACTGGTACTAATAAGGCAAAATTTTTCCAGAGACTTACCATCTGTAAAAATAATAAAGTATCAGAAAATATACTGCATTACGCTGCAGCCTTTTTTTGCTGCATATTTTAGACAACACTGCAGCATCATTTTGTCCTTCATTGCTGCATAATTCCAGTGGCCCCAAAGCAGGCAGCACATGTTAAAAGTGCTTGTGCATGAAGCAGAGAGACTGAAGTTTGTGAACTTAGTTTGGTAAGTGTGCAAATCCTGCACTGCCGATCCTTGGTGAGTTGCAGCTACTACTGCTGAAATAAGGCCAATGGAGGGACCAATAGGTGAGGTGGCCTGGCCTCAAGGGCAGAAAATTGCAAAAAACACAGTTGATGGACAGAATGCAGAACAATGTCTTACATTCACCCCAGTACAAAGATCTGGGCCTAAATCCATTGTTTTTTTGCACTCCGCACCACCCTAGGTCAGACAATGGCTATATGCAAATCAGCCTTGACCCTGTGCCTCATGGGAACAGTCCAGCCCGAACTACCAAGCCATGTCTTTCCTAGACCGGAATCAAGCATCCAAGGACCGGTTTCTGGCTATCAGCCTTCTTCAGCCTGGATAGCTTGACTCCAGTGATGTGGAGAGCCTGGGACTCACGTCTGAGCATACCCAGCCCACTCGGGGTGAAAATTGCAAAAAACACAGTTGATGGACAGAATGCAGAACAATGTCTTACATTCACCCCAGTACAAAGATCTGGGCCTAAATCCATCGTTTTTTTGCACTCCACACCGCCTCAAGGCCAGGGCGGGCTTTAGCGCTGGTGGAGCCCTGTGGGACAATTTTTGATGTCTGATTCCCTCACTACCACCCTTTAACAGTGCCCCTCAAGTCTCCATACCCACACTCTCTCAGATTAATTTAACTTGATTTACAACACCACTGATACCAGTGTAGGGTGTCAAAGCACTTTATATCACATTCATTAAACAGAGATAATCAATCATATGTGTGTAAATCTCTGTATAGGTAATGTTCCATAAGACAAAGGACTATAAGGTGAAGGAGTCATATGACACCCATACTAGTAGGCAGTGTAGTTTAATAGTGATTGGTCTCTGATAAACCCATTGAATTTAGAATGTAACACCATGATTGGGGGTTCTCTTTAATAACCAGAACTGATTTCTATTCAAATGAACCCTTATTGCAACATTAGGATAAATAGACATGCAGCTCTTAGTTGACAGTTAATAGCTCACTGTTTTATGTTAGGATTTTGACGTATAAACTACAACTACCAAAAGAATCTCATTGACAAAAGCAGTACCCACTGACCCATTTACATTATGTGCACTTTGTGATCTGAATGGTACATGTTCTTTGCAGCAGGCAAATTAGCCCTCTGCGCTACCTTTCCATGAGTCTAAAACTTCCACTTGACAAAACTCCATCTCTCTCTAGGACATTAATCATTGGAGTTATCATGATATTTTTATTGTTGCCTAAAAATGCTGGAGGCCAGTAGGGAGGCAGCAAGTGCTTTTAGAAATATAATATACTTGCAAGCATCTCACCCCACCCGAAGTCAGCGCCCGTTGCAGTTGCACCGCCCTAGAGCCACCTTGCTCAAGGGTCCTGTGACCTTGGTGACTGTCGTGCTAGGGAGTGCTGCTCCAAAGTACGCAAAAAGTATTGAGCACTTTAAAATGGCTACAAGTATATTGTGTAGCCGCGCTCCTTTCTTTAGAAGCTGCCCCATTATTCAGGTTACAGCAAGCTATGTCTAAAGAAAGGGGCATGGCCAACATTAAAGTGAAAGCATGGCATGGGGCGCTTTAACCAAAAAAACATTTGTATGTGAACAAATGTTTTTGGGGGGGATAAAACCTCCTCATGCCGTGCTTTCACTTTAATGGTGGCCATGCCCATTCATAATACACAGCTTTCTGTAACCTGAATACAGCGTCTAATGAAAGAGTCACTATAATAGTGGTCTCCCATTTGCAAGAGTTTGAGCTTTTCTCATTAGAAATGACAATGCCTTTAATATATGTGTTGGTTTTAAAACCATAAATAAAAGGCATTGTCATTTACAATGCCAATAGCTGAAACTCTCGCAAATGCGAGACCTATTGCATTGCAAATGCTTGTTACTCTAGGGATCTGAATCATGTACACTTGGAATTACCAATCCCATTCCCTTTCCCTGAAAACCTAATTCTTGACCCCTACAATGATCTGCCCTCAGCAGCAGCTACCATGTGACAAAGCAGTAAGACTGCGGCGCCCCATCCTTGTGGAGACGGTGGTAGGTGAGGTAAGGGTTGGGTAACGACCTGAATCTCCCAATGTCCATTTTCCAATAATTTCTTTGTCTTTTTGAGAGGTAAAGCAAGGTTAATTGAAGTGAGACTAGTTAAACGAAGATTATTCGAAAAGTGTGGCAAAGCAGATTATTTCCAAAACAAAGTGTTTTGAAGTATATAAGCAATTATTGCTTTAAACCCAGATCATACAAACAGAATGTCTGAAAATATGGATTATAAGCTTGTTTTTAGAAACGCCTCCTACCTCTGCTGGTTGCACTTAAACACTTGTGTGCCGCTCTGACGACAATCAAGTCACGGGATCAAGTGACAAGACCAATACTGTGCCTCCTGTTCCCCAAAGTACACATGTTCAGAGGGCACAACAGGGGCTGAGAAGTTGACTGTTTTGTCCACAATCTTTGTCCAGGCTGATGCGGGGGCTTAGGAGGGAATGGGCCCAGCAGGCTGTAAAACTATAACATCCTGAGTAAGAGGCTCAGGTAATGTGACTTCTCTGCTGGGAGGTGCGGAAGGAAAAACAAAGCTACCACCCGCCGGTGTGTCCAATCTTCGAAGCTTGTGTGTGCTTCTGGTCACCAAAAGGGTGGTGTGATTGTGGGAAAACAGCAGGCAAGACCCGCCCATTGATCACCCAGGTGATGGCTGGTACCCCCAGAGTAGATTCACAGGAAGGCTGGTTGGGGCACGGCTAATTGATATGTTGCATTCTGGCACGCCTGCTCAGCGCTGTTCATGAATATTCTATCTCTGATGCATAGCATTTTAAATTTGAAGGCCCAGTTGCAGGCTCATATATGTTAGACAATGTTAGCGTGCTAGTGCTGCTTCATTGGCAGTGTACCTCAATTGTAGTATTGTTAGAGAGACGCTAGAATACGTGACTAATGTATTTTAATGCGGTCATGCGGACAGTAGCATTAAAATGCGTTAGTCGAAAGCCTGATGCGGCCTTACCTAACCCAGCCCTGAAACTGCGAAAAGTTAAATTATAATAACAACTTTATTATAATTTTATTTTTCCTGCATTTGTTTAAGTTTTTATGTTAATCGCAGCGCCCATCATGAGCTGAAATTAACATGAAAACTTGCACAAATGCACACAATCACCCCGCAGCCCAGCTATATTAGGAAAAGAAATGCAGCAACATAGCTGCCAAGGTTTCAAATTGCTATGTGGGACGCTTTCAAACCTGCCTTAACACCATTCACGTAGATCTGTATGGGAGGAAATGGACCGTCTTTTCACTTTTTAAAGCAAAAGTTTGGAGTGATATTTGGCTCTGCACCCACACGTGCGGTCTGGTTACTGCAGCACATAGCCTAGGTTGCAGCACACATAGTCCTTACACTGCCGCACACAGAGGAAAAAAATTAGAGGGAACATTGATGTGGAGTGTATTTATGTTGCATTGAGAAGAGTGTAATCATGTGGCGTGTAATTATGTGTCACTGAGTGGTATTATGTGGAGTGCATTTATGTTGCAGTGAGTAGAATGTAATTATGTGACATGTAACTATATTGCACTGAGTGGTATCTTGTGGAGTGTATTTAGGTTGCATTGAGTAGAGTGTAATGTGGCACAGTGGTATTATGGGCATAGTGGTATTTATGTTGCATTGAATAAAGTGTGATTGTGTGACGTGTAATTATGTGGTACTTGGTGATGTTATGTTAAGAGTATTTATGTTGCATTGAGTATATTGTAATTATGTGCCATATAACTATGTCGCACTGAGTGGTATTTTGAGGAATGTATATATGGTACATTGAGTAGAGTGTAATTATGTGGCGTGTAATTATGTGGCATTGGGTGGTATTATGTGGTGTGTATTTATGTTGCATTGAGTAGAGTACGATTATATGGTAAGTAATTATGTAATACTTAGTCGTATGTGGGGTGTCTATGTTGCATTGACTAGAGTGTAATTATGTGGCGTGTAACTATGTCACACTGAGGGGTAACATGTGGAGTGTATTTATGTTGCATTGAGTATAGTGTAATTATGTGGCATGTAACTATATTGCACTGAGTGGTATTTTGTGGAGTGTATTTAGGTTGCATTGAGTAGAGTGTAATGTGGCACAGTGGTATTTTGTGGAGTGTATTTATGTTGCATGGAATAGAGTGTAATTGTGTGACGTGTAATTATGTGGTAATTGGTGATATTATGTTAAGAGTATTTATATTGCATTGAGTATAGTGTAATTATGTGGCATGTAACTATGTCGCACTGTGTGGTATTTTGAGGAGTGTATATATGTTGCATTGAGTAGAGTGTAATTATGTGGCGTGTAATTATGTGGCACTGAGTGACATTCTGTGGTGTGTATTTATGTTGCATTGAGTAGAGTATGATTATGTGGCAAGTAATTATGTGGTACTGAGTTGTATGTGGGGTGTCTAGAGTGTAATTATGTGGCGTGTAACTATGTCACACTGAGTGGTAATATGTGGAGTGTATTTATGTTGCATTGAGTAGAGTGTAATTATGTGGCACTGAATGGTATTATGTGGAGTGTATTTATGTTGCATTGAGTAGAGTGTAATTGTGGCGTGTGTTTATGTGGTGCTGAGTGGTATTATGTGGAGTGCATTTATGGTGCATTGAGTAGAGTGTAATTACATGTTGTGTTATTATGTGGCACTGAATGGTATTATGTGGAGTTTATTTATGGTGCATTGATTAGAGTGTAATTGTGTTGTGTGATTATCTGGTGCTGAGTGGCATTATGTGGAGTGAATTTATGTTGCATTGAGTAGAGTGTAATTACGTGGTGTGTAATTATGTGGTACTGAGTGGTATTATGTGCTTATGACCCTATGATTTAAGGCACCCCTTACAGCAAACAGAGACATTTTGGTCAGCAAGAGAAGGCTATAGACTAGAGAACCATACCAGCTATACATGCTCATGAAAAGCGCTGGTGTAACATTCAAACCTATACACACAGGTACATCGGGGTATGAAACTAATTTGATAAAAATGCCCAGCCATCGGCTCCAAAATCTGATGCAGCAAGTACTCCTTTGTTATTGAACATGCGAAATTAAAGAATTTCGAAACTGTCCTATCTCAAAAACCAATACGGACTCCTCTCGCACAAACTGAAAGTCCCTTCCAAACTAATGAAGAATGGCGACTGGCATTCTCTCATTCCGGAAAAAAACAGAAGCCTTCTATTCTCTATGGTCCTAAAACAAGACTTCTGCAGTTATGTTACAATCAACAGCTTTATTTAGATTGGACCTCGTCTTTCTTAACCTTGTTGTTAGCTGCAAAAAAAGATGATGGAACATCGAGAAAGTTAGGTAGCTGTCTTGCCTTTGGAGCCATCGGGCACACAGTGTATGGCTCACTACAGTGGGTACTAGTGACGGGGCAGGCTAGGGTGGGGACCCTCTCTACTAGGCTTACATAACGTCTACTGGTAAAGCACACTTTCACTCAAAGGTCATCATTTTAATCAGCTCAGAAGGATGAAAGGCCAACAGAACCCACCAAGATTTGAGCATGGGACCATGAGGTCATCACAGAGTCATGGTTCACAAGTCTAAACACCAGACCCGGCTTCCAGCACACTCCTTTTACCCAGCACAATCCTTTTACCAAGCAGACTCCTTTTACCCAGCACACTCCTTCTTACTTCATTCCATCTAGACTTCTTGCTGGCTTTGACAATGGGGTAATAAGGGACCGCCACACAAGTAAATTAAAGGGAATGCCTGGTACTGGAGAGGAAGAAGCAGAGGTAGGAGCGGAGCTGAAGTGATGGTCAAACGTTTTTAGCCCAAAAGATCAAGAGCGGGACAAAGAGAAGCAGGCGCAAAGAAATGGGGCACCAGGGGTTTATTTAGTGATGAACTCAATAACAGGGCTACATCAGTCTTAGGAAATATTACAATAGACAAGGCATAAAAAGGTGCTTTTTTGTTTAGAGTGTGCAAAAAACACTTTTTACTAGCTTTCTACACCGAAACTACGAATACTGCATAACATGGTCTCATCCGCCACCAGCGTGTGTGGGCTGAAGGGTGAAAAAAAGAAGAAAAAAACCCCATACTATAATAACTTTTTTCCCTTCAAATAGCAAATTTCATAAAAATATTAACAGGGCACTGGTGACCATAACCCTCGCATGTGCCTACTCAGTGGGTCACCAATACATACTTACTTGCCGGTCGGCATTCTGCATACATTCTCAATCATTACTAGGAAATAATGTCAGCCAACAATCTCAGCTCTTAGTGGTGGTCATTGTTGGCCGCAGATTTATTAATATCAATAATGATTATTAATAACAATATTAATAACATACTGGTTGTACAATCTTCATTTGCGAACTCTAGCCATCAATCATGCACATCACATTACAGTTTATGACACCTTCCTCTGGTACAGGTGTCTGTCTCTAGTGCACCCATCAGTTCGTAAATGGCACTTGTGTACAACCAGTTCTTAGTCAGTTTATTGGTGTTCCAGTAGTTGGTTGGCCACACCCCCTTTTGGGTGTCATGGAGGGGAGCTTCTCTGCCTGGAGTTAGGTCCCCAGCTCGCTACCATTTGCGCCCTGCCGTCCGGCCGGGTCTGGGCCGCGAGTGCCGTCTCCATCTGTTCCTCCCCTCCTTTGTGCGGCCACGTCACCCTGCTGTGCGGCATTGAAAAGTGAGTGGCCCTCCTCCTACACACCGCCCACCGGTGTGTTTGGTTAGCCAACGATTGTAGGATTTCCGCCAAACGCCTTCCCCACTGTCCAGCACTGCGACTCTGCTGTTCCTCAGGTGTGGGTGGGTGGGCTTCAAACGATGTCGTTGTCGCGCCGCTCTCCCAGCTCCTTCGAAGACGTTGTGCTTCTGCTGGGGAGCGGCGGTGCTTAAATCCTCTTGAGCCCCCTAAGGGTCTCAGGTGAACCCCCTTTGATTGGGGGGTTCAAAGGTAGCAAGGTTGACCATTGGTCGCCCCCCGTGGGCGCCCAGGTCACAAGGTCACTTCCTGTCGGGGTGGCTGATGCGCACCCCGTTTCCGCTGATCCTGGCCGCTTCGGGGCACCCAGAACCAGTTCCCATCCCCCTGTTGGCACCGCGTGGGTTATGGCGCCGGCCCTTGAGCCTCCTCCACCCTGCGGGCGGGTGCGGCGGCCTCTGCAAAAAGCAGGCAAAGTGCGAGTACTCTTGGATTGAAAGGATCCATCCCTGTAGCAAGACAAGAGTAGACTGATCTTATAAACAAAACCTATGACTCAAATATAATGTTAAATAAAGCATTAGCAGGGCATATGGTTTGCTTTGTGGGCTGCGTGAGTGTCACTGCTCCTGGGTATGCAGCTGTGTTTTTTACTATTTTCATGCTGGGGCGTAAATGTTTCTCGTGGCTCGATGGAAAGCGTGGCTTTAAGGAATTAAATGGTACAGCGCCACAATGCATCCATTGGCCCCTGAGAGCATGCTGCACGTGGTAAGTGGTTGTGCAGCTGAGTTTGTATTTACAATCCACCCTTGCACGACTAACATGTTCAGTAGTGCCTCCTTGTGCAGCCTCGCAGCCCCATTCCCTCCCAGATCTGACGGAAGCGCCCAGGGAAGAGGCTTTGAGGATAAGGTTTGGTGTTTGATGTAACAAATTGCCGTTGTCGTCACAGCACCTTTCCCGCTAATTTTTCTTTAATCCCAGTCGGGGCGGCCTAGAGAAAGCTCTACAAAAAGAGCCTCCTGCTGACACAACGACGATGTGTGAAGGAGGTACAAGCTGAGAAAAACAAGGAGGCGGGCTCCTTCACACCTCCACAGAAGGCTCTGCCTTTAAGAATGCAGATGCTGCCGGGAAGAGGTGGCTCCCCTGGAAATGAGGTGAGGCCGGAGCAGACAACACGAGCGCGAGGGAACAATGACGCTGCAGACAAGCTTCATTGATGTCGCAGGGGGAGGCACGCCTCCCCCCTTCCTAGTCGCACAACTGCGACTAGGAAAGAATATGGACTAAACCCTTTTGCCTCTTCGTAATATTCTGAATAGGTATTTCAACTGACAAGACGCCATCAATTTCCAATCGGGTGAGGTCCTGCTGCCCCCCGCTCTTCTCTTTTCCCTTATAACTAATAAGTACAGGGATGTGTTTTAAAGATGCCAATGGTAGCACTTGAATGATTTGATCCGCGCGTCCCCTGCCCGTGTATTTTTCCAAGGACAGTGTTTTAACTACAAGGTTGGACGATAACACTTCCCATATTAAGTTCGATTTTCAAGGAGGTTGCCCACCCCTTTCCCCTTCTCCCCACCCTGTTGTCCTGACGAAGACCCGCGTCGCAAGGGTAACCATCCCTGCATCATTCAGGGTCGAAACGTAGACTTCTACTACACCACACCAGCTTCTACCCCATGCTGAATTCATACAGCTGTCTAAGAAGCATGGTCTATAATTGATTGTATTGATTAATACTTCCTTGACCCTTGATAAGGGGATCATTCAAAAAGTTTTTTTGTGTGGACATAAAGAAGTGCATTTGTTGGTGTGATATTGGAGACTGTCTTTCTATTTATACCTCCACTACATCCCTTCACAGCACACCCCTCCTTCCTTCTTCTCTGGGCACATTTAAATCTTGTAAAATTTGCAAAAGCCTTTTTACAATGTATAACCAGTGATCAGGTTTCCAGTACAGTGTGAATTGAAACATTGTATTCTAGATTTGTCTATGTCTTTTTTCATTTGTAACAAAGTAATGTTTTTTATCATTTTGTTCATAATTCTTTCCCTTTCCTCAGTCTGGGACCCCTCTATCTATAACGTTTAATCACCCAGGCCCCTGGACTACTAATGGGTTAGCCCTGTTTATTATAACTCACACTAGTTAGGTCTCGCTGAGCCAGCGCATGCGCTGCTAGCGAGACATTTAGGGCCCCATTAGGATGGCGGGCGGACTTAGTCCGCCCGCCACCCTAACGAAGATCGGGACCACCCGCCGAAAGTGCGGGTGTCCTGACATTGGCATTAGGATGCGCCCGCCACAGTGGCGGGCGCATTCTTCAAGTTTACATTGTGGCGGGTGGTGCTCACTGCACCGCCCGCCACAATGTGAAATACAAATGCATGCATTTGCATAATCGAAGCGGCAGGCACCGCGCGGTGCCTGCCGCTGCGATTATGCAAATGCAGGGGGGTAGCACAGGTACCCCCGTGTGCCTCCCCCTATGGCCGTCACTCTGGGGGCCCACAGGGGGCCCCCGCAGCAATCACCGCCTGCCTTTCCGTGGCGGCATTGCCGCCGCGGAAAGGGCCCTAAAGTAAGCCATCGTAATATGGCTGGCGGTGTCCATTGGACACCGCCACCATATTAATCTATTACGGCCGCGGTCGCAAAGCGACCGCGGCAGTAAAGCGGCGGACGGTCTTTCCGTCCGCCATTGTCCCCTCCGCCATCCTAATCAGGCGGAGGGGAAAACGAGAGTGGTTGTCGGGCGGATTGCCTCCGCCTGGGTGGCGGTGGCCACCGCCACCCTGGCGGAGGCAATCCGCCCGATATCCTAATGGAGCCCAAAGTGTCTGGGCTTTTAAAAGTCCTACCACACGCTTTTGGCTGGCGCAGAGCGTGCGGTTACGCTCACAATGACGAACAGAGGCGCCATATGGCTTTCCTCTCTCGTCATGGTGTGCGCACATCGCACACTACTCGCCAGCCTACTTTCCCTTTCCCCATCGCGGGCGCACCACTCGCGTCCAGTTTTTGCTTGTTCTTCTTGTTTTTTTTAGCATAGCCGCGCGCACACAACTCCTGCTTCTCCCCCTCCCCCACCACATATTGCATCTCGCGGCTGTTTCTCTTTTATCTACGCATTCTCCCTTTTTTCCACTTTTTAATTTAAACATTGCCCCATTTGCTGCCAGTGGCCTTAACGTCTTAAATTAGAATGCAATGTAGTGTGCATGCCTTGACAGCCCTGGCATTCAAAGCCCTGCCAAGCTTGACAAAAAAAAGTACAATTACCAGCTCCCTCATCCCCTTAATCTCCCTCCTCTGCCTTTTTTGTAACATTTATGTTTTTAATAACATTGGAATGGTTTTGACCTTGTGGATTAATATCAGATTCAGGACGAGAGGCACTGACGTGCGCAGCGGCACAGTAATATTCCTAAATCCACCTCAAGTGCCACTTTACGCTGTCTCTCCTCCAGGTGGATGCAGCTCCTGTCTGTCTCTTTCCATACATGGCATTTTTGATTGTTTGTGACAGTTCTGGTGACAGCTTCCAGGTGTAAAGCGCACAGAAATCAAGGGTCTCTTTCTGCAGCCTTTCCTATTCCAAGCAGGCCTCTAGAGGTGCGGTGCTGTTGATAGCAGCCTCAGCCAAGCCCCTCGAAGGGACAGTGGACGAGTGCGCAGGCACCACAGGTTCAGGACGAGCAGCAGCCTGCAAGCTTCCTGCACAGCGTTGTGCAACCTTCACTTGTGCACAAAACAGCTACAGGACGGCCAACATGCAGAGCAGCCTTCCCTTACACACAGAATCGGTACACCGTAGGCGGACAGCAGTGCGGCCTCCATCGAGAGAGACCCCCCACCCCCCTACGTTTTTTCATCCCACTTAAAGCCCTGCAAACAGCAGTGCAGCGTCTGTCATGGACTAAGTCGGTACAGTAACACCAGCAGCGGTGTAATCGCCCATCGTGCCAGACTAGAGAAAGCGAGAGCAATGTAGTGGTGAGGCTGCCCCAGATATGACAGGACACAGATGTGTTATGGCACCGCTATTTATTATATAAATTATTCACTTGCACAGAGAGCGCCGAGCTGGCTGCCTTCCTCTGCAGCTCCGGCACCCGATCTTGCGCTCCTCGCGCGTGACCCAAAATGGCCACCGTTCCCACTACGTGATGACGTAGCGTGAACACTAGAATGTAAACCCTACATATCTCCCCCCTTTTGTATCACACGAATAAAGGCAGTCTTGGGGATGTTACTGTCCATCACTCATCTCATAGTCCCGGAACCTGGAGGGTCTCACAATCAATCGCCACCCCTTGTGCATCTTACCGGGGTGGACGTCACTTCTCTTCCACTGGCCATCATGGACCCCCTCTCTCTACCTTCTTGGGTACACGGACTCTCTCTGCAAGACAGCTCTCCCCTCTCTCGACTCTGGGTCTCTGCTCTGGGAGTTTCACTGCCTGCTTGCTCCAACCCTGGGTCCGCACTTTCCATGGCTCCTTCCTGGGTGGTGTGCTCCTACTCTGATGTACTCTGATCTGTCGCTTCCTGTTCCCGATCTTCGGGAGCCCATTGTATGATCTTGTTGCATCGAGCCATGCGATCCTGGGACCACACGTTTCCATCACTAAGTAACACTGCTCTATCATAAACCTCTTTGACCTGGAGGGGCCGGCTGTATTTACTGTCAACCTTCTTCTGTAACACTGCCAGCTTGACCCTCACCCATTCTCCTTCTTCCAATGACGTGTCCTTTACATTTTTCCTCTTGTTATAGTGTTCAGTATATATGGTTTGAGCTTTTTCCAAATTTTTCTGTACAACCGCAGGTGACCATTTCCTGGTGACCATCTTCTCCTTCCATGCCAAATAGTCTTTAGTGAAAGGATCTCTGCTTCTGAGAATCTGGAAGGGGCTGTACCCCGTACTTGTGGGCGTGATGTGGTAGGCCCAAATCATGTGTAGGATCTCTTTTTCCCAGTCCTTCCCTATCATGGTGGCTGCCTGGATAGATCCCATTATTACTCTATTAAATCGTTCCACTTGTCCATTTCCCGCGGGGTGATATATGGACGTGTGTTTTGTGATTATCCCGTTCCTCTCCATGTATATAAGACATTTTTCTGATGTGAATTGAGGACCATTATCACTCAATATGGACTTGGGAATGCCTTCCCTGAGAAAGGTCGCCGTGAGGAACCTGAGTATGGTTTCCGTGTCCATCTCCTCTTGGACGTGAACTTCTGGCCATTTAGAGTACCTGTCTACTAGGACGCACAGATATTTTGGAGTTCCATGTTCGTCCAGTATTGGTCCCAGTATGTCAATGGACAGTTCCTCCCATGGATTCTTCGGGCCGCAAATTGTCCTAAGGCTGGCCTCAATGGTGTCTTCGTTTTGTCTGCGCGCTGGCATTGGTCACACTCTCTTACGTGTCGTTCCGATTGTATGTCCATGCCAGGCCACCAGTACCCTTGTTTGGCCCTCAGTTTGGTTTTTCCAATACCCAGATGACCCTCATGCAGTATTGCTAGTAGCCTCGGGATTAGCCCCTCCGGGGGTACCACCTTATCCCCTCTGTATACAAACACCCCCTTGTCGTCCAGGGACAGATAATCTCTTACTTCGTAGTACTTTCGTAGATTTCCTCTCACATGTTTTTACTCAGGCCATCCTCCGACTATTTGTTCTATCACCTCTTGGATATTCCTGTCCGCCTTGTAGGCATCTTTCCATTCTTGATTGCTTATCACTTTCTCCGGGTCTTCCATCAGTGCTACCATCTCTTCACTCACTTCCTTCTCTTCATCGGCTGATCCCATTGCTGCAGCCCTGCTCAGGTAGTCTGCCACCTTGTTTCTGCTTCCCGGGATGTATTCCACATCGTACCGATACCGCAATAGTTTCAGGGTCATTTTCGCAATTCTGGGAGTGGCGCTCGCATGCCCACTAGACGTGAGGACTTTCACCAATGATTTGTGGTCCGTTTGAAGTTGGAACCTCGTGCCCCATAAGAACTGGCGGAACCTGCCCATGGCCCACACTACCGCGAGCATTTCCTTATCGATGACACTGAACTTCTTTTCTGTGTCTGTCAGGGTTCTGGATGCGAATCTTAAAGTCTCCATTGTTCCTCCGCCTCTGTCTTGCATTAGGACTGCTCCCAGCCCTTTGTCGCTGGCATCCGTTGTCAACACAGTTTGACCTTGCGGATCGTACCCCTGGAGGGGTATGGCCTGAACAATATCACTTTTGATGGATTCAAACTCCTTCTGCGTCTCTTCCGTCCATGTAAACAATGTATTCTCTCTCGTGAGTTATCTCATGTGGTGCGTCTTGGTGGCAAAGTGTTGCAAAAACTAGCTGTAATATTCAGCCATCCCTAGGAAGGACCTGACCTTTTCCTTGCTGGAGAGGGGTGGAGCATCACATATTGCTCTCACGTTCTCTTTCTTTGGTGTGATACCCTGTTCACCAATTTCGGGTCCCAGATAGGTGATGGAGGCCATTACTAGACGACACTTCTCCCACTCTGCGGTCAGTCCTTTATTCTCCAGCACATTCAGTACCCTGGACAATTTAGTGTTGTGGTCTCGTTGGTCCCTACCCATCACCAGGATATCATCTTGGAAGTATTGGATCCCTTCCATGTCCTTGAAGAGGCGGTGTATGAGTTTCTGGAAGAAGGCCGCGGCTGAGGCCAGGCCAAAAGGCATTCTGCAGAATTGGTAACACCCGAAGGGAGTTATGAATGACGTCAGCTTCCTACTCTCCGGGTGTAATGCTATCTGGTGGTATGCCGACGTCAGATCAATTGTGGAGTACCATTTTTTTCCCTTGGTTTTCGCCAGCATTTCCTCGATGCGGGGTAACAGGAACTTTTCCTCCACGATGCTTTTGTTTAGTTCACGCAGGTCTACGCACAACCGGACCTTGCAGTTGGGCTTCATTACCACCATCAGGGGTGCAAGCCACTCCGCACACGTGATGGGTTCTATTATCCCATTCCTTTCCAGCTCTCTCAGTTCCCGTTGCACTGCTTCCCTCATTGCGATCGGCACATTCCTCACTTTGTGTGATACCGGTGTGGCATCCATCTTGAGGACGATCTTGTGAGAGAATTTTTCCAATTTCCCAACCTTTCCGCCGAACACCTTTGGGAAGTCTCTTCTCCATTTTTCTAGGTCTGGCCAATGTTCCGGGCCGTCATCAGCACCTGTACCGCTCCGCCGGGGTCCAGCTTGATGCCCAGGTCTCCTTGATCCATCCAGCCTAGGACCGACGGGCCCTTTTCTGCTACATATAATTTACAAGCGGCTCTGCGTCCCCTGAACTCGAATTTCAACGGCCTAAACCCCACCATTCGGTTGCGGTCTCCAAGGTACGTGACAGGTCTGATGTCTGGTGGTTCTAACTGCGGACCCAAATGGGGCGTGAATTTCTCAGTCCATACTGCTCTCTGGACTATCGTGTATGGCGATCCTGAGTCTGCCACAATGCTTATCATCACACCGCCTATTAGCATGTCAAGTAACGGTTTGCTCGACCTCCTGGCGTTCACACTTAGAACTTAATCCTCTATACATAGCACCTCATCCTCTTCCTCTTGACATCTTCCTTCTATGCCTTCTTGGTCTTGGTCCACATACTTCACCGTGTTGCGGCTTGCTTTCCTCCGGCATACCTTTTCGTAATGCCCCATTATGCCGCAAAACATGCACTTGGCGCGGAACGATGGGCATCTCTTGTTGTGTGCCTCATGAGCCGAACTTCCACAACGGTAGCAGGGATTCTTAACTCCCTTCGTCTGCTTCCCTTGTTGTCCCGGCTTCGCCGGCTACCTTTTGGGTCCTCTGTAAGACGCACCCATGTTCTTATTCCCTCCTTTGGGTTCTTCTTCCTCTATCTTGTTTACCATTGGCCTTGCTGCTGGTTCTCTTTTAGCTGCGTCTGCACATCTCCACGCCAATTCCGCCTTCTTCACTATCGCTTCTTTCAATGAGGCATCTCCGCTCGCCCATAGTTTGTCTTGCACCGTTTTACTTGTTGTGTGCATCACAATTTGGTCCTTGATGAACTCATCATGGAGTGCGCTGTATTTGCATGTCGTCGCTAACTTTTTTAACGCCGCCACATACTCGTCGATTGATTCTCCATTTTCTTGTTGAAAGTTGTAGCGGTCTATCGACACGCACACTGCCGGCCGGTAGGGCTTGTTGAGTTCTTCAATCGCGTGAGCGAGGACGTCCTCGTCTGTATCTTGCCGGGCTTGGGTACTAACAGGCACATGCATCAATATTGCTTTTTGTGATTCCTTAATTGCGAAAAATAAGGAATCGCAATTAAGGAATTGCAAAATGCAATGCATCTAGAAAGTCCTAAATAAATTGCGATTCCAATTAAGGAATCGCAATTAAGGAATACCTCCCCATTCATTCCTATGGGCCTAGAGGCCCATAGGAATGAATGGGAAGACATTCTCAATTTGCGATTAGCAATTAGCGAATCGCAAATTGAGAATGCGAATTCAAGGGTGCATGGGTGTCCAAAGGACACCCTGTTGCACCCCTGAAATCAATCTGTGCACATATGTTGTGCACACACATGCCCTAAGGGCATGTGTGTGCATAGCATGAAACTTTGAAAAATGCACAAAAGTGCATTTTTCAAAGTTTTCGCTAGTTACCATGAGGTTCAACCTCATGGTAATTTGCTACCCCTAATTGCGAAATTGCAATTTTTTTAAGTTTCATGCATTGCATTTAAGGAATCGCAAAATGCGATTCCTTAAATGCAATCGCAATTTGAGAATTCGCAAATATTTACGAATTCTCAAATTGCGAGGGCCTTCACCCTTCATGCATTCCAAAAGCAGATTTTGTGATCGCAAACAGACGATTTTTGCGATTCGCACCGTTTGCGATCGCAAAATCCTTTGATGCATGTGCCTGTAAGTTCTTAAACACCCTGATCCCTTCCGGGCCTAAGTTGTGCAGTAAAATCCTCCTTTTTCTCTTACTTGTGAACGCCTCCTCATTTTCATCTTCCAGGACCTCAATGTAATTCAGGATGTAGTCTCTCCAATCATCCCACTTCATCAGGGGTTCACCCGGTTTGGGCAGGAATGGTATCGGAGCTGTTGCTGAAGATGTATGCGTGCACATGGCCTCGTGCTTTTCCGGCGCTGTATTCAGGCTCTTGGGGTTACCGGGTGCACTGCTCTCCTCTCCCTGTCCTGGGTAGAGTTGGGGACTCCCTGCGTCTCCTCTATCACTGCCCCTTGACTCCGCCAGTGCTCCTGCTCTGTAGGGCTCTTTCTCGCAGTGTCACACCCTGTGCACTTCCTGGCACCTGTTGGGACCTGGGTATGGCTGTCTTCCTACTGCCTCGCCCTCGCTGGATGTGCTATTTCCTCCCCCTTAGTCTTGGTGCACGGTGCCCTTGTACCTGGACCTTTTGATCCTTGTCGTTGAAGGTGGCGTCCCGCCGCTTCTGTCGCGATCTCTGTGGTCGCCTAGCCTCCTTCTGTGGGCCAGCCTTATAGCGCTGTCTGGGTGTAACCTCCTGTTGCTGCTGTGGGTACCTTCTCCCCAATGTATTCAATTTTTTCTTTTTTTTGTTAGGTCCCAGCCTCGTCGCCACTATAGAGGTGTGGCTGCCCCAGATATGACAGGACACAGATGTGTTATGGCACCGCTATTTATTATATAAATTATGCACTTGCACAGAGAGTGCTGAGCTGGCTGCCTTCCTCTGCAGCTCCGGCTCCCGATGTCGCGCTCCTCGCGCGCGAACCAAAATGGCCGCAGTTCACGCTACGTGATGACGTAGTGTGAACACTAGAATGTAAACCCTACAAGCAACGGCAGTGCTTGCACCCAAGAACACAGTCAAGATAGATGCAGTCATCAGTGTTTAAAGGGATTACTTTCTAATTTAAATATATATACTCGGGCCTCGGCGCCGGCGGATGTTCCTGATATGCACCTGATATGTGCGGATCTGAGCCTGCGAGCAGTGCACGACCTAGCACCACCTACAGGCACAGACTAGTGCTGGTGCCGCGATGCAATTCACAAAATCGTCCCGGTCCACACGTGCCCACAAAACTGGTCCAGCACTTAAGCTAAAGTGCCCCTGTGGCTGGCCGTCAGTAGGTCAGTCCGATCATGTACAAAGCCTCATGCTGGTGAAGTCATGTTGATTCTTGGAGCTCTGCATATTTCTTGATCTACAACAGATTGTTTTCTTTCCTTCTGCTCGCGTGGTCCAGATCCTAAAACTTCCATCGGTCTGTTTCCATTTGCTGCATTACACTGTGCAGTAGAGTTCAGAACTGTGGCCCTTTTTAATTACACTCATTCATCTCTGGGGTCTACTTCTTCCCGAACATACCACTGCCAGACTGAGCATTCGCCCTCTCTGCCTTTTCCTGCCCCTTCTCCTGCCCCCACCTTGACTTCAGTGTTTTCCCACCCTGGTTGGGGTTGCCTCCGCTCCCCTTCTTGGCCTCTGAAATCTGCTCACTTGTTTTAACCATCCAGTGCCCCCAGAGCACTCCAACCCTCTTGATTAATTTGCACTGGTTCCCATTTCGTTATTATTTTCAATGCCGTTTCATGGTTATTTTTCACAAATGTACCGGTGGCCTTTCGACCCCTTCACTTTTTCTGTCCATGGTCCTTCTCCTTCTCACTCCTTCCTCAGTTCCTCATGGCAGTGCCTCTTACTCGGTGACCACTCTGGTGTCCCGCCTACATCCTGGAGCTCTTTTTTCTGCCGCTGTTTGTGCTGTTGCTGAACTACTTACGATTCCAAATGGGGACATTTCACCTGGAGAGAAAGGCCCCATCTCGCCATCCCAAGTGCCTGAAAACTCTGACTGATGCTGCAAGGCAGGGCCTGCGAGCAGAAGCACTACTCCGCCCCCCTGCCCCCTGCAGTAGTCCGCTACTGAAATCAAAGATTTAGCAGCGGTCGGCAGCAGTGCACACCTCCATCAAACACAGGCCAGGCAAAGGGAGGGAAATATTTCTCACTCTTAGAACAATCACTGCACGTGAGTACAAGGGTATAATACCAAGAGAAGATACAGTGCAGACAGAAGCTGTGCCCGATAGACCTGGGCAGGAGGGAGAGTAGCAGCGCAAGCTTCCCATAAGTACATCACAAACTGCGGGACGCCAGTGTAAAGTTTTCTTTCATAAACACAGTGCGCCATTCACTCACGCAAATTAGAGACTCAAAGCACATAGTAGTGGCCGGCTTTGAGTATAGTGGCGGGGCGGTGGTGCGATCAAATTGGGGGTGAGGGGGGAGGGGAGAAAGAAGGAAGAATAAACAAACATTGGCATAGCCAATAGGTCTCGCCTTTGGGACCTTATAAGTATTTAGTTATGCAGGACAATATCCTTACTGCAACAACATCAACTGTTGTATGGCTAAACATTTATAAGGTCCCAAAGACCAATGCTTGTTTTTAGAAGGCTTTCTGTGGATATTTCCTTGCTACCAACCATTCAGTCATTTCCCTCTTAGCTCTTCTGTAACTTAGTTCTGAGCTGCATTTCCTTTTAGATTTCAGAAACTCGCTGTACAGAATGCTCCAGGGAAAACTGGGAGGATGGCAACTGTCTGCATGTAAAATTGAATCGCCTGCTGTGTTTTTTCTAAACAATTCAGTGTTTTAATTACCCTCAGTGATGCAAAATCTGATGTCTAAAAAAATCAATTGTTTCTCTGCTATACTGCATGGTGAATTTCAGATTCACTTTGTTCTCATTTAGTTTGCCAAAGAAGGTATTCAAATCAAATTCATTGCCTTCCCAGATGAAAGAGATATCATCTGTGTAACGCAACCAAACACTGACACAGCTGGTCCATTTACTGAGATCACTGCTCCAGATGTATATACATATATTGGTGATACAATGAAAGATGTAGTACCATCCTGTTATATATGGTAGGAGGACACAGTTCATGTGCCAACTCCTAAAAGATAACTTTTAATAAGCAGTAATGTGCGATACTGTGTAGATTGCTTAATACTTATAAGGTCCCAAAGGTGAGACTGATTGCATTGCAAATGCTTTCTGCAAATGCAAATAGATTTGGAGAGTGACTGTGCGATGACCCGACCCTTGATCTAGACAGCATTCTACAGGACACTGAGGAGCCAGATAGTTTTTAACTGCAACAGCTATCACTCTGTTTTTAGCCCCCCTTTCCCTTTGGCAACGCAGGGGCAGTATTTATAAATTACAACCCCCTGCACTTGGGCCAGGTGAGGATATAGATTCCTGAACTGCCACTCTTACAATGTTTGAGGACAGTGGGAGAGAATTTGGGACCTAATCCCGTTCTCATTCATTAAAAAAAAAAAGAAAAAAAGGGCACCTCATGTCCAAAAACATTAGGAGATATTAACAATGAAGTTTTGTGTCAATCAATCAATCAATCAATCAGGGAATTGTGAAGCATGCTACTTATCACTCTGTTTTTAGCCCCCCTTTCCCTTTGGCAACGCAGGGGCAGTATTTATAAATTACAACCCCCTGCACTTGGGCCAGGTGAGGATATAGATTCCTGAACTGCCACTCTTTAAAAAATACCTCTTACAATGTTTGAGGACAGTGGGAGAGAATTTGGGACCTAATCCCGTTCTCATTCATTAAAAAAAAAAAAAAGTCACCTCATGTCCAAAAACATTAGGAGATATTAACAATGAAGTTTTGTGTCAATCAATCAATCAATCAATCAGGGAATTGTGAAGCATGCTACTTACCCGTGTGGGTCTCAAGGTGCTAGGGGTGGTGGGGTGCAGCTCCAAGTTAGCCAAAAAGCCAGGTCTTGAGGCTCTTCCTGAAGATGTGCAGAGTAGAGGAGCATCTGATGTTGACCGGGGGCTTGTTCCCGTCTTGGCTGCGACGTAGGAGAAGGTTCTTCCATTCGCTCTGGTTCTGTGAATGCGCGGGGGTCATGGATGAGGGTGGAGTTGGGTGTCCTGGATGAGGGTGGAGTTGAGGTGCTCCTCTGTGACCTCGCTCCAGTTCCTCCGCAGTGGCCGAGGAGTGGGTTTGTGATCAGTGACAGTGTTGAAGGAGTAGTGTATGCAGTGGTGGTCTGTCCAGAGGGACTGCGAGGTGTGGCTGAAGCGGATGTTGTTCCCTCCTGCGAAGGTGGGGTCGAGGGTGTGTCCTGCCTTGTGGGTGGGGCTTGTGATAAGCTGTTTCAGTCCGATGTTGGCGAATTTGTCCAGGTTGGCGGTGAAGTTGGGTGTCATTGAGGTTGTCGAGGTGGAAATTCAGGTCTCCGATGAGTATGTAGTCCATGGAGGCCATGGCGCGGGGAGCGATGTGGTCGGCGATTGTAGTGGTGAACGAAGTGCGAGGCCCGGGGGGTCTGTAGGCGAGGGTGCCACAAAGCGTGGTTCTGGGGCTGGTCCGGATCTGGAAGTGAAGGTGTTCGGTGGTGGAAGGGGAGATGCTGGTGCTGGAGGTGGAGAGTCGGACGGAGCTCTTGTGTGCAATGGCGAGTCTTCCTCCTGGGCGGTCCTTCCTCTGGAACTTCTATCTATCAGGAATGGCGGTGGCGATGTCCGGGGCAGAGGAGGCGTTAGTCCAGGTTTTCGTGAAGAAGGCGACATCTGGCAAGAGGGTGTTGAGGAGGTCCCAGATCTCTACAGCATGTCTGTGCAGCGAGGTCACATTGAGGAGGATGCACTTCAGGGCAATGGTGGTGCTGGTGTCTGGCGTGGGTGCGGCAGTCGTGGAGGTGCTGGGGATTGTGAAGTATTGTCGGCAGTGTAGGCAGGAGAACTGGCTCTGGGTGGTATTTGGCGAAGACAGCTGGGAGTTGTTTCTTCCTGAGTTCTTCCTGGAGGTCAGCTGAGTTGTAGCAGTGGGATGTCCTTCCGGGGTTGAGTGCACGGAGGTCAGCTGAGTTGTAGCGGTGGGAGGTCAGAGAGCCAGGGTCCTGGCACTGGTCGTGGTCGGGCACAGACGGGCTTGCCTTTGGAGTGCCTTCGGAGCTCCAGTTTTGTGGCCACACAGAAGCCGTTATTAAATAGAGAAGGGGAGGGAAGCGTAGCTGGGAGGCAGGAGCGTGAACAGCAGGGGGGAGGGGCAGCTAGGGGCAGCAGTGACGGGAAGGGAACGGGCAGAGAATCACACAGCAAAAAAAATAATACAGAAAATGGGCACAATAACAGAAAAGCCACAATAACAGAAAAGACAGAAAACGGGCACAAACACAAGACAGACAACAGCGGACCAGCAGAAGAGCAAGGCTCTCCCACTGGACCCAGAGAGATGAGGCGCAGGCAGGAGCCTGTGGGTGGAGGAGGGCCTCGAAAACCTACCTGCACAGGGCACTGCACCGGGCAGCGAAGGTGACATAACAGCAGAGCTGCTGGGGGAGAGAGCAGGTCTCAGACCAGGAGGTCAGAGGACTTGCTCTGACACCCTGGCAGCAGCTGCCATTAAATAGGGAAGAGGGAGGGAAGCGCAGCTGGGAGGCGGGAGCGGGAACCGGCAGTGGGATGGGCCACGGGGTCAGAAGCAAGGAAGGGAACGGGCAGAGAATAACGCAGCAAAACAAATATGACAGAAAACGGGCACAATAACAGAAAAGACACAATAACAGAAGAGGCACAATAACAGAAAAGACGCAATAACTGAAAAGACAGAAAAGAGGCATAAACACAAGACAGACAGCAGGAGACCAGTAGAAGATCAAGGCTTTCCCACTGGACCACCAGGGATGAGGTGCGGGCAGGAGCCTGCGGGTGGAGAAGGGCCTTGAACACCTATTTGCATAGGGCACTGCACAGGGCAGCGGCACACCGACGGAGCTGCTGGGGGAGAGAGCAGGTCTATGACCAGGAGGAGTGGGAAAGAAACGTTTAATTTAAACCACTGTCCCTGAAAATGTGGGTGGTATTTAGAGGGCTGCAGCTATGACAGGGAGAGACAGGGTGTATGCAGCCAACTGGGGGCTACAGGGAGCCAGAGAAAACAGAAGAGCTGCATGGGTTTGGAGGAGACACAGCAAGGCAGGATGGGCATAGAATGGAAGCAAATATGGTTTGCATTGGGGATAGGAGAGAACAGAGAGGATGTAGGTGTCTGAAGGCACATTGAAGGGATACAGGGGACACACACAGAGGTGCCTGCATGGGATGGGGTTCACAGAGTGACTGTATATAGGTAAGCACCCAAAGGGGCTATAGGAGGAATTGGGGCACATAGGCTGTAGCAGCTGGGAAACAAAGAGGGGATCTGGAGGAAGATGAGGACACACACAGAGGCTGATGGGGTGGGGTACATAGAGCATAAGTAGGGGTCAGACAGAGGAAGGGAGTGGCCTGTGGGACAGGGAAATATGGAAAGAATATAGAATTAGTGAGAGGGAAGGCAGAGGGCCAGCAGGTGTGGAACTGGGTAACACAGAGGAGCTGCAGGAGGAATTGGGGCACATATAAAGACTACAGGGGCAATTTTGAAGCTGCCACTTTTAGAAAGTTGGTGTTTTTCTTTGCCCTAGCCATGTGGTGCCTTCAGTCTGTCTCTGAGTCACATGACTGGGTGATATTCGAACTTTGTGAATTCCTCCAACACAGCCACACATAATAGGGAGCTGAGTTGCGACTGGATGGGTATTCACAGGCAGGATGAGTAGGAGGAGTCAGGCCCAGCCCCACTCATACTTGCATAGTCTGTGTCCTGCCTCCACACAAAGTATTGCATACCCCCTCCAGTTAGTCTGGAGCCAGGAAGGCTGAGTGTAAGACTCAGCAGTTTCTGGCAGGCTGGGCCGCATCAAATCCAGGCAGATTCCACTGTCCTAGACAGGATGAGTACAGAACACATGTCCGATAGCCTGTGCTCACCCTTGGGTAGCTTGGCACAGAGCAGTCAGGCTTATCCTCAGGGTCAAAGTGGAAAGTGTGGGCACAACACCACCTTTCGCAACACACAGCGTATGTGCAAAAATACTCCATACTGTATGTCGAAATCACCGATCTATGTATCACACATTGAAATGAACACGACATACACATTGGATGTATGCTTTACAATTCTATGCAGTTGTAGAGCTCTCCCATTAGCCGAAGAATGGCAACAAACATATATTCACCATTCCAAGTTATTCATAAAATCTGACATTACCAATATAATTTCAATGGTCATAAAATCACAGGTTTCGACTGTGCCTCGTGACCCAGCCTCTCAGTTACTCAAAGGGCACCAGCCAACCTACCTTGACCCTACTGGCGACACTTTGATTAGATTATCTGGACCTCCCAAAGCAGAAGGAATCCGTTCCTGGGATTCGTCCCTCCAGATTAGGCCTTCATGCACCCAACAGCACCTTCACGGGTGTTGGATCTCTATATCCCCCACAGGCAAAAGACTGTGACAACAGAAGCTGGCACACTTCCCAGCTGGAGAAATGTTTCCCCTCTGGCAGAGGTGCAAGCTGCAGTTGCTCCAGGCAGCCAGCTGTGGGTGCCCAAAAGACACAATGAGGCCTCTTTGGACCAGTCATGATATCCTCAACAACAGGATGCCTTGTGGCAGGGTCTGAGTAGAGGGAATCAGTGACCTTTGACTGAGGCAGCAATGTCAGGCTCATCCTCCCAATCTGGAGGTTGGAGACAGCCTAGGCTGCAAGCTTGGGCCCAGCAGACTGGGCAACTTTCCTCAACACCCCTCTGACACCACACGCTATGAAGGGCAAGCTAGCACAGGTTTCCAGCTGCAAAACATGTGTCCTTTGGACTCGGCAAACTTTCCCGGACTCAAACTCCTCACGTTGCGGCTCCCCAGGTGGGCTGTTGATCGTTACAAGCACACATCTGCACAGTGTCATAACAGCATACTTTGGGACGATCCTCGTCTCAACCGACGATCACTTCCACCTGTTCCTGCCATACCCTATGTGGTCCTTAACGATCCTGTGGAAATGGGTAGAACCTTTTCTGACAATGGGATCTTGTGTGCAGGAGGTCAGCCAACGAGAATCCACCAAGTGATAATCCGCTTCCTAGAGTATGACAAGCCTCAGCCTGCCACAAGTCTGCAGATAAGCCAGTTGCCGTCCCGCCTGTCACAATAGTTCCTTTTGTTGATGTTCCAGGATTGAACCAGCATAATATGGTCCCAAACCCTCAAGCATCTCTAACTTCTGAGGACAGAGCCCCAGTAGTTATACCCACAATGGCCTTTGAAGATGATATGAGTTCAAAAGCCCACCTTTGAAATGCACCGGCCTGCTCTAAATTGTGTCCTGTCTGCCATCCTACCCTGGAAAAATTGATCAATATCTTTAGTGGGGCCAAGACCCAGAACCTTTGGAATGCAGGTACCAATTCCACCCCCTCTTATCTGTCCCAGGAAGGCTCCTGAGTAAGATGTCTTTAGTTTCCTTTGAGCCTCTAGTTTATGGCTCTGTGCCAGAAATGCACAGATGTAACTGTCTCCCCATCACCCAGATGTGAAGTGGAGACTGTAGGAGAGTAGGATCTGCTTCTTATGTTTACCCCCACTTTTTGCTGATGTCTCACTGTTTTCGACTTAGACTGGCTGGGGTCCTGCTATCCATGACCCCAGCCTAGCTGCTTTCTCCTTTCTATTGTTTGCATGTAGTTTAGGTACTTTCCAGATTGGATACTGGGGTACCATTATCAGTTCCTAGTATATGGTACACCATGTACCCCGGGCATAGGTACCCCAGAGGCCTCTCAGGGTCTGCAGCATGTATTATGCCGCCCCTGAGAGACTATTCAAACTGACACCACAGGTATGCTACTGCAGCCTGTGTAAGGTAGGTTCACTATGTCTATTCTAAATCACTGCACATATAAACCTATCAGTCAACCCTATGGCAGGCCTTATCAATCCTGAAGGCAGGGTGCTGGGTTTTATGTGAGAGGGTGCACCCTGCATAAGGAGAGCCCCTCTGCAGACTTCGGAACCTATTTTCCAGGGTTGTTTGTGATGCAGCCAACCATATATATTTAAGTGCATTATAACCTCACGGTAAATGCTAACTTTAAAACGGCTGCTTAGAAACATGTTGTGTTTGGTGTCAAACCTTCTAGAGGGACTTATGTGAAACACCGGTACATCCGGTACCAGCTTTCTCGACCTGGGCATCACAAAATAGATGCTGCCAGCCACAGACACGAGTCTTCCCTCCTGCTGCTGAGCTGAGCTTGAGCAGGGGAAGGCTTGACAATAGGTTTCCTGTCACAGGGAGGTGTGACCACCTCCCAGACATGATTTAGTGTATTGGGGCTGGGTGGGTGCACTCTAAGGGTGTTTGAAAGTCTGCACTGGGGGCACATTTGGTGTCCCTGTGCATAGTCGAACTCATACTGGTTGCAGGACCCATTTGCCCCTGCTCTGGTGCAAAAATGGACAAAGGACATGGGTGTAGCCACCCCTCTGTTCTGACCCTCCCATAGGTGGGTCACCAGAGTTTGTCCATCCCCTTCCTTGGGTATAAAGTAGTAACCCTGACTACAGGGCTTTTGATTTTACCTGGACTAAACTCTGCAAACAGAAACCAAGTACTTTGACGATCTACACTACGCTGGATGACTGAAGAATCTCCCTTGGAGTACAAGAGTTACTCCCCTGCAAGGCAGGCACCTTTAACACATCTGACCGGTTTGCATCTCCTGAGCTCCTGAGGAGTCCAAAGATTTCTGCAACACAGGAGGTGGGTTCCCGAGCGTCCCTGAGGTTGATCTGACCTCTCAGCAATTCTGAGACCAGTATCCCTCGTGGGGACTATGCAACCTGAGGCCCTGTGCAGCGTTTACTTTTGTAAAAGCATATCCTTTTTGGCGATCCTTGAGGCTGTGCTTTAGGCTACATGTAGGCCTGACCCGAGCAGTAATTGCACTGAAGATTTCCAGCCTACACTCCACAAGTGTTCCCTGGGCTGGTATTTTGTGATTCAGCTCAAGGTTCCTTTGCGATCACTGGCCTGGTGGCCTGTGGGTCACTGTGAAGGTAACTTTGATTTCTAGTGGGCATTCCTGCTTGCTCCAGACATGCCCTGACTCCCCATAGCGTGGAGAGTCTCCAGGACCTTGCTGGACCACACCGGGCCTGCTTTCTTCTGCCCTCGTGGGTTGCATTTGCTAAGGATTGTTGGTGTTCAATCTGGACACTGTCCCTTGAGCACTCGACATCCTTTGTGGGACAGCTCACCTTCGGACTTTGGTCATCATCGACGTCTCCTGGTCCCCGTGGCTGCAGAGTCTCACCTGAAGCACCCGACATCGGTGGGCATTTGTCTACCAAGCCCCTGGTCACCCTGAAGTGACCTAGACGTCGTCCCCTCTGCTTTCAGGTTCTTCTCACCTCGAATCCAGGCTTGAATTCCACCGGAGAATTTTCATCTTCCCGGCAGCGGCACTTCTTTGAGTCACGCCATTAAGAACGACGCAGGTTTCTGACACCACTTGACCCCTATGCACCGACTCCTTGGGATAGGTAACATGGATATCTCTGTACTCACATGGGTGCTGGCCTTATAACCTTCTATATTCCAAAGGGTTTGCTTGAAGTCCTCTCCAAAGTGTCCTTAAACTCTAAATTTCCAACTGTGACTTTCCCATAGAGTTGTACGGAACTCTTGTCTGTGTTCACACACTGCACCCGTCCTCCGTGGGTCCCCTTTGTCACAACTTTGGGTGGTTCCTTGCGGTCCCAGTGATTCTATGTGCTCTAGGCACTGTGTATAGTTAAGTCATTGTTGTTACACCATTTTTTTTTAGTATATGGTTCGGTCTACCCCTGGAGCCCGCTGTGTATTGTGCTATTTACTGTTGTTCTATTGATGAATAACTGTGTGCCTTGTGCTCTAATCTCTTATACAGGTTAGTAGAGAGTGTTTAGTAAAAAATATAAATATTTTATATATCTCTTGTGTGGTCCTCCTTTCATTTGGTTAATCAGCAAGTTATAGACTGGTAAAACAAGCTGCTTTACATTCCTTCAAGACTTAGCCTAAAGGCTGCTCTCCATAGCTACCACTAGGATAGCTTTAATAAAGGTTATCTTTGACCTACTCATCAATAAGGGTCGTTTGGACTGGTACTGGGTGCCCACTTTAATTAGTGACTAGCATATACCAGGCCAACTTCTCACAGAGACAGGCTGACAGGCACGCAGAGCCCCGAGCATCGATATACCTACTTTCCCAAAAGTGGTACGTCCACATTAGAAAGGTTGAAACCACTGGAGTCGACTTGCCATTACTAACTCATCAATATCAAACACTTAAATGCCACTCTTCTGTACGTAGGAAATACAGCTCAATAGCCTTTCCATAGATCCTTCATGCCAATCCAATGCAAGAAGCAGGTCCTGTCATATTGAATGCACCATCCAGTGCCATTCACTACCAGTGCATGTAGCGCACATGTACACAAGCCCTACCTCTTCCTGACGTAGCACCCTGCTTTTAGGGAATACTCTGATATAGCAAGAAACATGCATAACCTTGCAATTAAATTTTTAAATGCTAAGCCGAGTAACAGTACCCTGCATACACAGGCCCTGCAAGGCCAACCATGTGGCATTTAAGAAGACCTACTTCTGTGGGTGGCATAACCAGTGCTGAAGACCCACAGTGCAGCATTTGAGTTACATGCCCAAGGTATATGTCTCACCCCTAGACAGGGGATTCACAGCTAACTCAAATCAGCCAATAATGCATACACCAAACCCCTGTATGCATATCACAAGCACAGCGCTTTGGCACTGAATTGCTTGGGGAAGTAGAACTGGTCCTGCAACTTCATCTAGAACCAAGGACCCCACAGTGACTCAAAGGTCTAGTCTGCTGGCCTCCTGATCAGAGCCTTAGCAGTGCTTAATTTGTGCCAGTGCTTTCCGGTGCATAGCACCGGCACTTATTTATCAGGGCCGGGTCTATACCTAAGTGCCACTGCCAACTCACATTAATGACTTGACTGCTTCTCCGCAGTCGCAGTAAGTATAATCAACAGTAGTGCTGTTTAAAGTTCGCACTCTGTCTCCCAAGTCCCCGGTGATGAGTACTGCTGCTGAGCCGATCCTAAATGCACGCCAGTTTGCCATTAGTTCATTCTTTCCGGTGGGCGGGCAAGTGATTGGGCTGGATTTGTTTTTTTTGGGTAGGGGCTGCAGCAGCGTGCATAATGCTTTTCAAAATTCCATATCATACACTTACTGTACGACTCACCCCCCTACAGTTTAGCAGGACGTCCAGGGCACTATAATTTGAAGCAGGCGCATCCAGAGTGTGGTGCTGCAGTGTGCAGGAGCAAGCCTCTTCTGTAAAGGAAGTGCCTGTGCCTAAGTAGCCCAGTAAGTAACAAACCTACGCTGCTATTTCTTGAGCGTGTTCACTAACAGACTTGGTGTAAACAGAGTCCGAGGCGCCGAGCTAGCAATCATGCCTCTGGCGCTGTGCATTGTGTGCAATGCCCAGGAGGCTGGAGGGACAGGGCTTTACCCTTACCCCTTTCTGTCAATTTGTTGACTTAACTGACTTACATCTGAAGTACTTGTGTTTTTCAGTTCCCTATTCAACTGGCCCTGAGTCATCACTTTCGGATTCGGTATTTTAGTACCTGTTATCCCCAGTACGCAATATGGCGGGGTGCAGTGGTTGTGTATTTGGATGACGTGTTGAAATGCAAGTTTATTAATTTCCTACACCACACCTCGTGGCTCAGGTGTCAGTATGTCAGTTGCTGTGGGGGTATGGACAAACCAACAAAAACTGAGACGGGCCCTTCCCCGATGTCTCACATGTAAAAGTGTGATCCTTGCAACCAGCTCCTGCTTGTTAAGTGTGCCACCATAGACAGGAGGACACATCAGACCCATTCTGCGTCGCGCTTTCTTAATGAGACTTAACAAAAAACAAATATGTGTGCATGGTATGACACCATTCATCTTTGCTTCCTTTCTTTTAAAGAGGGGGCCTAGTGATGTAAAGTAGATATCCAATAGTAGGCCTAGAACCTGCAATAATGCACTATGTTATCAAGCCAGTGTATAAGATTATCACATCCTGCAAGTAAAAGTGCATCAATTTCTATGTTCAGTACTTTTAACCACAAAGCAAACACAAGCCAATACTTCAGAAGGAATTCCAGCTCTTCCACCCATGTTGGGTGTCACATCGGATAGAAAAAATATGTTGTGTCCTGTTTTGTACTTATGAAAACATTTGATGAATAAGATCTGTAAAATAAGTGCAGAATACAAATAAATCACACTATCGCTGCTGGCAAAACTACAAAACTACCAATTGTGATATTGATGATATCTTTATTACAGTGTATCACAATAATTTTTTTCATAAGTGATTGCAAAAAATATTAATTTGTTGGCTAAAGACAATATCACTGAACACAATGACATTTTTATTTTGGTTTGCTGCAAAAATAAACATAATTTGGCAGGAAAACTGAAAAACTGATATTTCACTTGCAAATTTCATTCGTTGTGCACACAATTGCCTCATCTACATATTCCACTGCTCGACATTTACTCAAAACACATTATGTAACTGCATCTGCTAGAGTTCTTATATGTCACTGCTGATACCAAACATATCCACAGATAAACAGTTTATGTCTGAGCTAGAAAAGATACCATAATTCATGTCTACTACAGTTTCTAAATTTCACACCTCTTGACAGAGGAACACTATAGTGCCTATCCATGGGCAAGTAACATTTCAAAAGAAGACAGTGCATGTAAGTTTGCATTGTAACCTTCTAATAGGACAGAATTTGCCTCCCATTGGGAAATGATTCCATATGATGGATGACACTCAATCTTAGTCTTATTAAAACGTGACATTATTAAGGCTTTTTACTTATCTTAAATAAGGATCAACCCCTGCACTTGTCTTCAGAGGATTATATTGGTTCCTGATTAATATAGCATATTCCTGTTTTGCCAACCGTTCCTCATATTTTTCCAAATATCCCTGGGAGCTGTAAGAACAGATCCTATACCAGAGCATTCATTCCGTTCACAATTAACTAAATTCTGTTGCTACTAGACATATAATGATACTAAGACAGGGGTTGTCAATTTAAAGTTGCTGTGGGTTTGCATTACAGAGAGACAGAGAGATACCCACAGCAACAACAGGGCTAGTATAGTAAAGTGTTAAAAAATCTTGAGGCCCGTCTCCACGTGCAAAGACCTTGAAGAGACTGATTGGGGAGATTCAACAACTGCCTAAGGGACTGTTGTTCCTGATAATGAAGTACCATTAAACGCATATAACAGCTACACCCCATGTCATCCCCAAATCTCCCAAACCTGTCCCTCTGCCAACACTATCTACCTCTCCAGTAACTTTTTCCAGCTCTTACTGTGACTGAACAAATCTTCGTGTCACTGACCCTAATCTCTAAATACAGTCAACCTCTCTTACACCACTATTCACATCCCCTGTGTCACTGTCCGCTTCTCCTCTCAAGTTAACTTCTCCCATCACTGCCCACCTCTCCTATCACTGCTACGTACTCCCATAACTGTTCATCTTTGATCACTCTGTATCCTCAACCTCCTTTCATAGTTTCACTTGCCATTCCCTATCACTCATTGGATATCATGCCATCATCACTGCCAACCACCTGATAACACCGAAAGCCTGGTAATAGAGGGACATAAGTTAGCATGATGTGTCACTGTGTCACTGACTCTTCCCCTATACCAATTACACAACTTGTATCCTACAAACCAATAGAGGAATCCCAATAGAGGGAAAGTCATCTCCAATACCAACATCCTTTCAGAGAACTAATGAGGAGCAATTTGTCCCCTGGAAACTCCTCACCATCAGTCATGGGATGTTTGGAAGTCTGGGTTTTGCTTCTTTTCCATGAGCAATGATTCTCAATGACAAGAAATGCCAGTCAGAGTATTGCAGTGTACCAAACCTGCAATAGTGTCCTGCACTTCCAAATGACAAGAATGGTGTTTCCCTCTACTAATCAGGGCCCTGTGCCTTACTTACCCACCACAACTTTCACTGTAACATTAGACACAACTGAACACTCAAAGAGATCAGAAGAAAACAAAGACCTATTTGTGACTGCATTCTGTGGTGTGTGATGCTCCTGATAAGATTGGACCCTTAAAGGGAATCTACTACTACAGAATTGCTGAATATTCTAAACCATAAAGAAGATACACATTGCTTAGGGCACCCTGAGAACCAGCAGTGTATGTTTGCCCTCAATTGTCCCATGCCACAAAATTAGACTCAGTTAAAAAGGACATACCCCAGTACGTGACCCTTGCAATACATTAGTCATTTTAGCTAATTTATTCTAAAATTGTGCTGTAAATGTGCTTTTCATTTATTTTTTTTCAAATTTTTCACAGGCAGGGGAACCTCCTATCGAAGCCTTAGTTGGAGGAAGGCTCCCTTGCTGATATTCAGATCAGGTATTACATCTAACTTTCAGCAGTGCCAGTTGAGGATGTGGGTGGAGCTAATAAAGTAAGTGGGTGGAGCCAGTGGAGGAAGTGGATGGAGCTGGTGACAAACATTTGAGCACTTGCACTTCATATTTTACAAATTAAGCACTGCTCAGGTCTTAGACACTTGAGGGGGTCATTAGGATCGCGGACGGACTTGAGTCCGTCCGCGACCCCTGAGTAGGAGGGAACGTCCGCATGGGCTGCGGCGTTCCCTCTGTGCAGATTAGGATGTGACCGCCAGGGTGGCGGTCACATCCTCTATTTTTAACATTGCGGCGGGTGGAGCTTCAAGCTGCACCCGCAGCAATGTTAAAAATGCACGCATTTCATTTATATGCAGAAAGTGGCAGGCACCGCGCTGTGCCTGCCGCATTCTGCATACAAATGCAGGGGGTACCCCCCCATGTGCACCCCCCACACCCCCCTTCACCTAGGGGGCCCGCAACGGGCCCCCGCAGTGAAGTTACACATGCTTTTCCACGGCGGAAAAGCCGTCGCGGAAAAGCAAGTTTCCGAGACATCCTAATCTGGCTGACGGTGTCTGAGAGACACCGTCACCATATTAGTGCTTTTCTGCCGCGGTTGTAAGCCAAACACGGTGGAAAAGCTGTGGACGGAAACCTGGACCCACCAGCCATCCTAATGTGGCGGTGGGTCTTGGTGGGTCCGCAGAGGATTTTCCGCATCCTCCGGGCCGGCGGTGGCTTCCGCCGGCCCGGAGGATGCGGAAAATCCTCTATCCTAATCAGCCCCTTGGTGTGGTTCAGTGAGCTTAAAACAAGCTTTTGGGCTCTTGACGACCGTGAACAGGCTCTTTCGCAACAAGCCTGCGCTGCTCACATTGAAATCTAGTGCAAGCCACCACCAACCAATCTCTTCACAGTACAGTATCGACAGTCTGTGGGGACTGCCAACGTGAAGCACCAGTCCATCTGTGACGCCCGGCTTGCTCTTCGCTCGACTCTGACAACTACCTACAAAACTCTCCCTGCTCCCCTCTCCAAAGCAAATGGGACTCTTGGCACAAAGCTTGAGAAGGAAAAACTTCCGCTGGACTAACCTGGAACTGTATCACTTCATCAAATCCATACATAAATTACGAAACAATCAGTCCAGCCCACTAATCAATGCTCTATGGGAATCGGTGAATAATGATGTGAATTCAAGTTACAACAAATACTTGACATCATCTTTACAACTAACCAATGCAGGTGACTTATGGGACTTGAATGCATCGCATACTACTTTCTGCCAAGCCATGAACAAAACTGCAAAAATACATTCGCTAGCTGAGGACAAAAGCATATTTTCGCAGCGATCCTAAGCCTGGATGACAATTCAAAATTACGTCACATTGCAACCAGCAACTTATCTACACCTAACATATCCGGTGTATTTTAAGAAAAAACTATTGGCCATGTGCTTAGGTGAACTGCCGTCTCTGCTAGACAAACCAGCATGGTAATATAAAGGACCAAAAATATGCAGACTATCTGATGCTCCAAATGAGGATTTTGTGCATTTGGTCACCATATGTCCCAAACTGAATAATGTACACATACACTTTTAAAATACCTATTTATTGAGAGAGGGATACGTACGTGCAGAACAGCCATCACGAGAAGTCTGGCCCCTACAGATCCTCAGCTAAACTGCAAACTTCTGAAATTTTTTACAACTTCCCGATAAAGCAGTCAAGCAGAATTGTAAGCTTCGTACTATAGCATGAGGAATTTACCTTTACAATGATTACACTTCATTTGTATGCCATTAAAACAGTAGTAAGATGTTGACATTTAGAGTTGTGGAATTTTATATTGAGGTATACGTCACTTTATAGCAACCGTGAAGAGTATCCACATTAATGACTGAGTTAATTTTACAATTATAACTTTTTTAATGAGACAACAAGATTTTCCTGAGCTGTAGCAATACTAATTAATGTTTCTAAGATAAGTGATCATTTTAAAAAGGATTTTTTATATGTACATTGTGATGGTTTTTATTAACTAATAACAATAAACTCCTATTTGGATTTGGAACTGTATCCAATCTGCACTCCATCGCAGCAGGCCTGAACTTTTGACTTGTACCCAGTCCCGATAGGCTCAGTTGGCCCTTTATTCTTTAAAATGCATAACTCTGGTTCTACTGATTGAATTTGTGTTGTTATGGTCTTGTTTTGTTTATTAAATTCATCTCTTTTTTCTAACCTGGTTTAGAATCGTTTTTAGTAGAGTTTTTACAGTTTTACTGTTTAAAGTGTTGCACAAATACTGTACACATTGCCTATAAGGTAAACCTGACTGCTCTGTGCCAAGCTACCATGTGGTTGAGTACAAGTTCATTTGGGGGTTGCTTGTGCCTTACCATGAGAAGGATTGTGGTTGCTGCTTGACCAGGGCTCACATCCCAGTCAACCAGTAACCCAATTTCCTACAAACACTCTACTGCACTCTACACCACTCCATTCTACGATACTCTACTCCATGCCACTCCATTCCACTTTAAGCCACTCTCCTTTGCGCCACCAACTTCTACCCATGCCGAACAGCAGCTAGGCTGTTGTACAACCTGGCTAAAACAAATTGGCGAAGTCAATAGCTCTTGGATAGGTGCCATCTATTGGCCTTTCCAATGCTTGTTGAACTTGTATTTTTGCCAGCTTTAACTCCCACCATCAGCATACAATCTTCGCAATGTCCCACACCTTTTCAACCATAAAGGTAAACACTACACAGTATAAAAAAGACATTAAATACACAATACAGCAGCACACTATTGTTTTATATCCACACAATTGACATTATACGTCGACAAATCCACCCTAATATGCTAACACACCCACCTTCATATGTGCATCTACGCACTATCATACACCATCATATGAAAATGCATCATCATCTAGCTAGCCACCCAACATCATGGTACACCCACGAATGTATGTCTACACAACCACCAGCATGCGCCCACTATCAATCTACCACACAGCTACATTCATACTCCCACCGTTGAACGTCCACACAACCACATTTGTGTTCCAACAGCCATCATAGAATACGTTCACAAACACCATCATAAACTCACACAGCCAGCAGTACATTCCAACAAACTCACCATTATGCACACACAACGATTCACCCAAACACACCACAATGCATGTATACTTGAGTAATGAAGGAGGTGCAGCAGCCTCCATCATATACCACACAGCCACAATGCTATACCAACATAACTGCCTCCTACAACCAACCTCACACATCTAACAACATATACATCCGCACCATCACCAATATATATCAAAACACCATCCGGCATGCACCCACATAGCCACCATTTATTTATGGTGACCAGTGTCACTTCAAAAACCTTACACGCCTTCACAGAGCCTTTCACACTCCTACTAACAGTCTCGGAAACTCATCTTACCTTTTTAGTATTTATGGCAAAGCAACTATTAGCAGTTAACCCTAACTCCGTTTCAAGTTTAGAATTTTGTGACATGTATGCCTCTTGGACCCTTGTCAAAACGACTGTACAAGAGAGAAATATTACATGTTTTACATAAATGGCCAGCTCCACCATCTGTTTTATTTCATGCAATAATGTCTATCGCACGTACTAAAAACACAATCCCACTGTTTTTGTATTGCAAAGACAGCTTGTACGTCAACGTGGAAAGTGCAATACAAGATAGCGTTTGTAGTGAAGGAAGCTGGTAAGGCGGATAAGATTAGCAGCACATGGGGCAGGGGCCTTTCTTCTAGGCAGCAGGAGCAGTGAGGGCTGACAAGTCGAGTCAGCGTCGGGTGCTTTGCTGGCATTGTGCCCTTCCTGTGCGAAAGTGCGGTTGAGCTTGGAGGCTGTTGTTTTGTCTGGACAGTAACCAATAGCGAAATGCTTAACCGAGCAAAACGATTGGGGTCTCTGTGAATCCTTTCTGTACAAAGGAGGATAAGGGAAGGAAGTGAAACTGGCAGCATCTCTTCAAAAGCAATATATAGAATTAATATGTAAATGAAAACAATGAGAGTGAATACTGTAAACAACCGATGCAACTGGATGGAGTGTGTTGATATCACCAACTGCATGATAGAGGGATCGGCCACGATTTCATGTTGCTTAAAATAACATTTCTTGTGCACTTTAGACAATTAACAAACTTTGTAAATCCAAAACATGTCATATGCTTCATAAGTTCTAGTATGTTAAGGCTAGTTGCGATTACATTTTGCACATGATGCATACATGTCGTTATGTATATGATCATATATTTTCAGTGGACTGAGTTGCACAGGTGGAGATATGGGGTTCAGTGAGGGTCGTACCGTCCCCCACTTCTTGCCAAACGACTGGCAAAGACGCAGCCAAACCGTTGCTCTCTTGCTAGTGCCAGCGTAGCAAACCTAACTTCCATTCACAGAGAGGAGAGACCCCACAAGGAGGCTCACAGTTTCAGACAGCACCACCGGGCCAGAGAAAGGGAGGCTGGTGGGATGTTACCACTCAGGCACCTGGCACACCACCCTGCTCCCCACTGTGGAGGAGGATGTGGCATAACGTCCAGAGCTGCCGGCTTTGGAAGTGGGGAGCCATCTTTGAGTCTTGGCGTCGGCTTAACATCTTATGAGTGTGGGCGCATCAATTAATCTCATTGTGTCCGATAAAAAAGAATGAATATATCCTTGTGTAATGTAACTGGTGCTCATGTAAAGCGCGCTGGCTTGATTTTTCACTATATAAAAACAATATAGAAAACAAAAGAGAAACTTTGTGGGCACGATTCACAAAGGTAAACTTAGACCAAAAGTCTATGATTAGATCTAAAATCTAAGTTTAGACCTAAATTCTAACTTTACCTTGTAGTAAAGTTATACTTTTGGTCTGAGTTTAGACCAAAAGTCTAACTTAGACCAAAAGTCTAAATTTAGACTTTTGGTCCAAGTCATACTGTTGGTCTAAACTTAGATCAAAACTCTAACTGTACTACTAGTAAAGTTAGACGTTTCTAGGTCCAGCCATGGATATACCTACAAAGGTCAGCACTTGTCAGCAAGCTTTTATCAGTTCCCTCTAACCACAATCAATAGATGATTTCTGCTGATGTGTGTACCCACGGCCCAACTTGTGGAATCATTTATGGCCCTGGGGACCCCCACCCCCCAGGGCTGGCTCCTGCTACATTCTGGGCTGCCACACTCAGGAGGTAGCTATTTGCTTTTGCTTGGTGAGAGTTGACATCTCCCACCAAGCAAAAGCAAACACATCTCTGCTTTCAGTAAGCCAGAGTTGTCAAACAGCTCCAGCTTGCAGAAAGCAGAGTTTTCATCTGTTTCCCTGCATTCAAAATGAAAGCATTCCTCAGATAGACAGGGATCTGCCTTTCAGCAGCCCCCTGTCCGTCAGAGCAATGGAGACAGGGAGCAGGCTGGGACCGCAGGGGCCTTGAGGCTCCCCGTGGTTCTATTGCACACTGGGTGCCCTAGGTGCACCCAGGTGACATGGAGGGCCCCAAGTGATGGGGTGCCCGTGGCCAAAATCGGGCCAGCGAGGGGGGCTGCGTGGGCTCCCTCCCTATAGTAAAAAAAAGAAGCACTTTTTTGTGAAAGTACAAATCATCCAAGTGTGATTTCTCTGCATTTTGACCAAGAGAAGTTATCTGTAATCCGTGATGGAGGTGTTTGAATCCTTTTTTTTCTTGAGTGCAATATTTCACACGGTTTCCGTGATGAAGGGGTTCTTTCTTGTCATCTGCTGCTGAGACCACAGATCGTGTTCTAAATCTTTATAAACTAGATGTAAAGTTGCCTAGAAACTCCACCCGTTTAGCCCCGCCCCATATACATTAGCGGTATGCAGCATCTAAAAGCTTACTAAAAGGGCCCTCCAGCACCTTGCCTCACGATTTTGGAGGCAGGTTCTTGATGCCTAGGAATATGATAGCACCTCCACCAAACAAAGAGGCACTTGGTTCTGTAAATTACAAATCACTTAAGTGTGTTTTCTTTACAGTTCCACTGTGTAAAGTTATCTGTTGAAGACACTCGAGTAACAATCACATTGGCAAAGTTGCAGACACACAAGGCCATTGGCAAATGCTACATTAGCCAAGGACCTGTGCACACATGAGATCAAAAACAGGGAACGTTCATATTAGATACAATTGGGAAGAAAAAGATCGCCACGTATTTTCTTGTGTCATTTATTTACACAAGAAAATTTGTAGCGATCTTTTTCTTCCCAATTGTACCTAATATGAACGTACCCTGTTTTTGATCTCATGTGTGCACAGGTCATTGGCTAATTTTGTATGTGGTTTGGGGTTCCAAACACTAGAAGAGGGGTCAGTAGGGTCTCCCCTTTCCTGTCAGCACAATTCTACTTAGTGATATGTCGACTTGACAGCCATCTATCCTGCTGAGCGCAACTGTTCCCTTTATACTTAAACCCTGCATGTGGCCAATGCTACGATTACTACCCTTTACAAAGGTTTCTGCGTCTGAGTTATGTGTTATAATTAGGAATCATGTGCTTTGAATTTGTTTAAATAAAAAAGATAAACATTTTCCCAGTTTTAAAGTCACAAGGAAATAATTTTTACTGTTGACTTGTGAGAAAACGTCACATTTTCAATGCGAAATAGATCTCATATGAAATGATTGCCAGTTTCTGCAGCAAAAACAATGCTAGGGTTGAGATGTAAACAAAGCATGCAGTGTTGAAAACTTATGGATGAGTCAATATTTGGGATTTATGCATGGCTTTATTCAATTAGCAAAGCCTTTGTACACCACTAATCCAGTTTACCATCCAACATGGAAGGATGGTGTTGCACAATATAGTTAGGTTCTCTTACAGCAAGCCTCTCATATGAAAATCAAGTTGGAATAGTGATGTCTGCAATACAAGCTAGAGACAACTGAGAGGTCCCCTCTACACAATAATATGTACCAAAAGACTGCAATTGACTATCACGTGTTGCTTGCTGTGAGTAATTGTCAGTCACCAGGGTTTGGTGTTGTTTGGGGCCATCTTATTAGGATATATGTGTGTGCTTTAATAACATTGTGTAGAATATAGACATAGATTTGAATCGAAATGTATACATGTATTTGATGCTGGTGTTTTTAAAACAATGTTACTATGCATTGTACTGACTTATGCTAGTTAAGCCTTAGTTAGGCTTTGAAGGATTGAATCAATATTCATGTAGTGAGATAATGCTTAGATGGTAAGGCAATATGACACTTAATATAACCATGCTCTGATTTGCCAGAGTTGTAGTTCTTTTGCTAGCACAATGATTATTTACCAATGTTTTATGAGAACATTTCCTATGTAACCACTCGAATTTGGGAGTGAGCCAGAGTCCTTTCGGATTCTACTAGGCATGCTGTCTGATTTCTTGAAGAATTTGCTGCTCAATTGGGACTTAGAATTGTTCTGATTATGCTTACTATTGTGTAATGCCTTATTACAGAGAGCCATCGTGGCAATAACGAATGCATTTGCAGTTTACAATTTGTGTATTGTAGTCTTTGAATTTTATATTGAATCTTTGTGAATTTCCTTATTCCACCCTAGAACTCACTTATTGAGACTACCCTTACTCAATACTCAATTGATTGTATTTTTGATAAGTTGTATGGTGCTTTGTCTCGCAACACATTAACTCATGAAATTGAGGTTAAACACCGTCCCTGACCCATCCAACAGTGCGGTATGGTTGAGCAACCTTTTTAGGGTTTAAGAACTTAGGGGTTCTCCTTGCACACAATGCAGGCATACTTCTTTAGGAATGTTCTTTATGGCAATTGTTAAGATAGATACAATTTTAATAAACGTTTTTTTCATTTATTTTGTCATAACTGTGGAGACCCTCCTTAGATCCCCTTCGACTCTGTTTTTTCTCTGTTAGAAATAACTTCGCTTTTATTCTCGCAGTGCTTTTAAAGTCTGACTTTAAAGACAGGCTTTGCAGGCTCGCCAGACTATTGCATTGCCATAAACTTCATACACAATGTAATAAATAGAGAATTGTTTGGCCAACACGCTACATCCCGTTAACATGTTAAATTGTCATTCACATTTTGCTTCTGCCCATACATACATCAAGGGGTCTGCCCACTTTAACTATTGGGTCGATTCACTTTGAGTGAATACACAAAGCCATTTTACATTGTTCACATTCGCCTACAATAGGTCCTTTCTCTTGAGTAACAAAGTTGGTTCACTTTGTGCTTTAATCTGTTATTTATTTTTTAATATTACCTTTAAATACTGGTTATTTATTTTATCTGCACTTCGGGTGCCAAGTTAGTTGATGATTTATTTTTCACCTACTTTATAGTTGCTCCTATAAAGTGTTTAAGATTTATAGCCACCATTCTATACAGTGCTACAGAGAGCTATATGCTTGTTTGTTTTACATTAAGCCGGGGACAGGTGGTGCTGCTTTTTATGTAAATGTTTGTATGTTGTACTTTCTGAATATATTGTGTGCTTGGTGTGCTACTCGTAGTTTGTACTTTAGACGTTATGATCTCAAATCCAAGCTAATCAGTTCAAAGAAACTCTATTGTGGCGTGATCTGATCACCATGTCATCACCTTTTTCCACAGGATCCCAAAAAAACTATTAATTTTCTTTACACTGCAACAACATACAGGCTTTGTAACAAGTTGAACATGGAGGATTTGGAAACAAAGTTAACTACAAATACCCATTTGAGGACAATAAACTCAGTTGGGAAACTTTAATAATGGATGACCTCAGCCTTAAATGTATTAGTTCTGAAAAAACTCAAAGTAAAACAAAAAGAAAGATGGAATGAATGAATGAAGAAGTAAAAAAGATAAAATTGCAGATCGCAACATTTCAACAGACCTAAAATACATTCAAGAATCCTTTGGCCAAAATGTGTCTACACAGTCACAACAGAACGAATAAAAGTCAAAACAATCGGCTACTGAAACAGGATAAACAGCGTCAAATGCCGAAATACGGCACTTCATAAAATTCTACAACAATTTTACAATCCACAAGGCAGTCAAGCTTCCAATCCCATCTCTCAAGATTTCTGCAATAAGTTAGTGACTCATTACATAACCAAAGTGGGCAGTCAGGAAGTATATCTAGCAATCAAGAAAGCTAGGGGGCATATGTAGGTATATCCGAATTTTCGATTCGGAAAAATCAATTTTCGGCAAATCGCACTTTCCGAATCGCTAAATCCGATGTAGGTAAAAAATCGCAAATATTTTGCGATTCTCAAAAATTCGCAGAATATTTGTGCGATTACTCAAATAGCGATTCCTTAATAGCGAATTCGCTATTAAGTAATCGCAAAAACAGGAAAGAGCAATTCAGGTGCAGAATGATGACATCACAACCAGGAAGTGTGAGTCTGCATGCTGCACCTAATTGCCTGCACCTGTCCCAGAGTCAGTTGCTGGCTGAGAGACAGAGTGGAAGGAGTGTTATTTTGGCTCTGACTTGAAACACTGCAAAATGGAATCCCATGGTGCAGAAAAGCAAGGAGGAGAGAAGCAAGCAGAAGAACAAAGCAGAAAAAGGAAGCAGAAATTTTCTGAGAGGGAGTTGGAGGTTTTAACAGAAGAGGTGGTGAGGCAACATGACCTTCTTTTTGGAAAAGCCTCACTACGCATGCCTGAAGCCAGAAAGAGGAGAATTTGGGTAGATATACAGGAGAAGGTGAATGCAATTGGCGTCACCCATCGTACCACCGATGACCTCAGGAATCGATAGTACGATATGAGGCAAAGGTCCAAAGAAAGGGTAGCCACGAGATTGGCAGATGCCAAACTAACTGGAGGTGGGAGCTCCACTACACCTGAGCCTACGCCCATGGAGGAGTTGGTGGAGGCAACCCTAATGCCTGAGGCAGTGACGGGCGTGGCTGACCTGGACAGCTCCGAAACCAGAGACAACACAGAAGATAAGATGCATGCCAAAATCACCCAATGCATTCCCGTCCCACCCAAACTCCAAAATCCACATGAATGATTAGGAATGCGGTCCATGTTTTTAGTAATACCCAGTGAAGCATCTTGGGAAATGTAGTCCTATGTTATGTAAATATGGGCAGATACACATACAAAGGGCATATATAAGGAACAGCTCCAATAGGTAAATGCAAAGTACACAATATAGACCAGCAGGCATGTAAATAGTATAGTGAAAAAACTTTATTGAAAAAAAATAATAATTTACACACAACTTATGTGTGAATTTTATTTTTTGCTGATGGACCAACAACACAGGACACTGTTGCAGCAGTGGGAGAGCCAGCTCCAGCAGAGGAGCATGCAGGCCAGGAGAGGCAGGGTGCCACAACGGACACACCTACTGTACATTCAAAACGATGCAAAACAGTACCTGCATTACTACAAATGCAATCTGGGTCCACAGATGTTGAAGACGAGACACAGGCGGAGGCATCACCTAGCACAGTTCAGGCAAGATCTCAAACACCTACATCCCACACGACTGGCAGTGGAAGCAGACAGAGGGCACAGAACAACACCTGCAGTGCCACAACAGGTACTGAGTCTGTTTTTGCTGGGCTGGAGGGCCAAATGTTACAAGTGCAGCGCCTACAAAGCAGAGGAATTTCATCACTCCAGGGTCAGATGGCGCAACACAATCGACACATGGCAGAGGTGAGAGTTGGTATAAAACAAATAGCAACAGAGGCACACTTAAATGAAGCCAGGATTGCAAGCAGGCCCAGCACAGGGATCAACGACGTCTAACTACACGGCTGGACCAATTTGCAAGGGCTGTGAGACGTCAATCTACAGCCATTTCGATGCTTTGCAGAAGAACAGTGAGCATGCAACACGAAATGGCACACTGCTGTCAGGATGTTGCTAAGAGCCTGGTGCAGGTGACTCATTCACTGGATCAGCTGCGTGCTGCTGTAACTGGGGGGATTGTTACGCCGGGTAGCATTGAGACTGATGGCCAATCGAGCCAAAGCACACCTACTCCACCAATACCAGCTGAAAGGTGCAGGAGTGGCCGTCAGGGCAGAGGTGTGGACAACCACACAGAAAAAACAGAACAGGCTGATGGGGGTGCATCAGGGCGTTCACGCCGTAGGTGAAGGGGCAGAATGCTCAATGGGATGTTGTGGAGAAAAACATACCATGAGGACTTAAGTTACTGACATTTGGTCACTGTGTGGACATGAACACGTGCACCTTTCTGACGTACAGTCACACTGTGTGACATAGCATATCCTGCATTTAAGGAATTAACATTTTTTTTTAACAAAAACTTTGGTCTTTGTGGTTAATTCTCTTACCTAGAAGTAGTTCTGCGTGATGTCATCACGTCGCATGCGCCCTGCGGCTGCCCCAGCTCCTCCTGCACGTCTGCGTTGGGGGGCTGGTTCCTCCTCATCTGATGTGTCTGAGTCAGTCAGATCCACTGGGGTGCCCTTCTTGATGGCAATATTATGTAGCATAGTGCAGGCCACCACTATCTTGCAACATGTTTCTGGACTGTACTGTAGAGTGCCTCCACTCTTGTGGAGGCAGCGGAAACGGCTTTTCAGGATTCTGAAGGTTCTCTCTATGGTGACTCTTGTGGCTCTGTGGGCAGTGTTGTATCTCCGCTCAGCAGCTGTAGTTGGATTCAGGTAGGGTGTGAGTATATAGTCACGCACAGCATATGCACTGTCTCCTGCATGAAAGAAGAATGGGGAATGTTAGTGAGATGTCCACAGTTTCAACATTTCATACTACTGTTTGTGTGTGCCATGTAATTACCTAGCAGGTATCCCTCTTCAGAATCGCCATTTGATAGTCTACGATGTAAAGCACAGTGTCTAAAAATGAAGGAATCATGAGTGCTCCCTGGAAATTTAGTTACAATATCGGTGATGAGATTTTTTGCATTGCAGACTACCTGGATGTTAATTGAATGGTATGATTTTCTGTTCCTGAAAACATACTCATTGTGTGATGGGGGGACAGTGCGACATGTGTTCCATCTACACAGCCAATCACATGGGGAAATTGGGCAATTTGATAAAAATCCTGTTTTGTTTGTTCAAGTTCCTGCTGTGTGCTTGGAAATTTGATGTGGGTATGCATCCTCTGCATCATAGCATTGAGAAAAGCATGGAAGAAACGTGAAAGTGCGCTCTGGGACACCCCTCCCACTGTGGCAATTACCCCCTGGAAACTCCCAGACGCTAGGAGGTGCAGTGTGCACAACACCTGTATGTGTGTGGGAATGGTATGGGCCCTGTATGTGGGGTGCTCAAGCATGGGTGTCAGCTCCTCTATCAGCTCCAGGATACTTTCAGGATAAAGCCTGTAGTGCACATGGATGTCCTCCTCAGTGCGTTGGAAGAGGGTGATGCGTGTCCTGTAGATCCTCTCCTGGCGTCTCCTTCCCTCTTCAGACTATCGGATGCGCAGCCTCCTGGCTATAACATAAAGCCCAGCCATTGTGAGAAGCCATTGAGGCATTATGGGCCACATTATATAGGTTGCACCTGGTTACCACCTGCTCAGAGTTGGTGGTAATTGAGAAGTGCAAAATTGCAATTTTCGGAGATTCGCAATTTGCGATTTTTTTCCTACATTGGAAATTGCGAATTTGCATAATGCATGACGGTATTTGCGATTTTCGCAATTACTGATACGCAGATTGCGATTTGCAAATTAATTCGCAGAAAGCATTTCTCGCAAAATTGCTAATCGCAAATTTTACAATTAGCAATTTTGCATTGAACATTTGTTACCTACATAGCAACACACACTTTTGCGTTCGCAAACACCAGTAATTCTGCGAATTACGGCATTTGCGATTTGCAAAAGCATACCTACATATGCCCCTAGGTGTCTTCCGACAGCACAACCAAAAACATACAAGATTATGTAAATATCTCGACCTCTTTCATCCCTTTACACAGGGCTTTAAGTGGGATGAAAAAACAGTTGGGTCTGTAATTGAGGGCGTTGCTTAAAAACCTATAAGCTAAAAATCAGTGTTTAGCACAGTGTGCCGCCTGACTTGTATTTTGCTGTTCCTGTAATTGCGCCTAAATATATGATACAAGTCCCAACATACCTACAAGGCATGACTATTGGCTTTGTCAATGGCTCCTAGTTGCATAGGATAAATAAGCAGCAACTATGTGGCTTGTATATAATATTGAAAAAACTTCCCCTTGAAGCCCTGGTGACACCACGACAATGTTGCTGCTCCTGAGTTTCAAAAAGAGAAGGGAAATCCAGAGAGAAAATGACTCTCTTTAAAGGATTTCCCTTCCCCTACAACGCTCACCACGCACACATGGATGTGCCTGCTGTCACTGCAGTCAGGGAAAAAAAAGGACCGCCTGTGCTAGGGCACAAAACAGAGCCCGAAAGAGACCCATTTTGAGGCCCCCTGAAAAAAACTGCTGGTGCTCAGATCCGGTAAGACCCGGCCCACTTAAAGCCCTGCCATTACAGTAGAGGTCCTCAAACTTTAGGATTGCTGAGACCCCCTGTCAACATTTTCAGGAGTAAGGACCCCCTCCTGACAAAAATGTCTAAACCTGTAGGCAGGGCTACTGGAAATAAGAGGCAGGTGAGGACCAAATTACGCGACAGGCTTGACTAAATTGTGTGGGAAGAAAATGTAAATAATGTTATGTGATGCCGCGTATTTTGGGTTAGCATTGCTTCATTATTTTTACACACAGTAACACTGAGAAACGATTTTACCCTATCAGTACCAGTTTATAACTAAAATTCAGCAATTTCCATCAGAAAGATGTATATCTAACCTTTGTGATGGGCCTTCCACTCCGCAGGAATATATGCTGCCACATTAGAAGCTCACCTGGCCCTGGCCGGGACCAGCAGAGGTCCTTTAAAACCCTGGTGGTCTTGTGCAGAGTTAAGCAGTTTGCCTATGCCGCTTTCCTCTCACCCCCTCTCCTTTCCTAATCCCAAATCCCTCACTCAATTTGCAAGCCATTTCTATCACCCCTTTTACAATTTCTCAATTCTCCCCATTCAACCTCTCACTTCACCTTTAACCACCTTCTGCCATTCTGTATTTTCATTCCCTCATCTCTAACAGTCTCTCGCATTTATGTCATGGCCTCTCTGGCCCGTCATCTCCTGTGCCCCTCAGCACTTCTCATTCACCTCAAGTCTCTCCCTTCAAATTGTTGTCTATTTGTATCTTACACCTGTTCAGTCCCTCCATTCATCTTCCACACCATTGTTCTTCCTCACTTTCTTAAATCAACGTACCTCTCCCCTGTCACCTCAGCACTAGTGCCTAATTTGAGCAGGTGGTTTCCGGTGCTCGGTACTGGCACCTAATTGTGCACACTGGCACTATGAGAGTCTGCCACATGGTGGCTCTGTCTAATCTGTGTAATTTAGAGATGAGCAGAACAGCAGTTTATTAATTCAATATACATTCAAAATGATAAACTCCTGACACCCATGCCATTCTCATAGCTTTTGCGACTTGAAATAGTCTGAATAGTCACACTTGTACAAGTGTTTTGGTGGGTAGTTGCATAGGTATTGTCATTGGCCGCGCAGGCAAGGCAATGGGTGGGTGGTTAAAGTTGAAGTGGCCTATCGGTGAGGGCCCTGGCACATGTTTTATTACAAATTAATCACCGCTCAGCACCCACCCCAGTACGCCCTCTCTTCCCCTGTCACTGCTGTCCAGCACCCAGTCCTATGATTAGGGTTGCCAGCTCATTATTTTGATGTCCCAGATGGAACAAAGATAAGCAGTCACCTAAAGCTGTATTTTCAGCACTTATCTGTGCAAACTTAGAACAGCAAATATAAATAGAAAGCACTTTTAATTGTGTTCTAAGGCTGCCTCAAAGATCCATGACTGATAATTAAACAGACCCCCAGGATATAGCGGCATGGATTAGCAAATTTAGCGGCACAAATATGGAAATTTAGCGGCACAAATATGGAAATTTAGCGGCAATTTTGCGGCATTTTATGTGGCCATTTCTCCTACAACAAACACAGATATCTTAGTTCTTTTAGTTATTTAACAACATGAAGCTATGTATATTTGGTTTCTTCACAATGTAGACACTTTGTTTCCCTCGAGCGTGTGCTTCACAATTATGGGCTGCTGCAGTTTCACAGCAAATCTACAACTAGGAAGGAATATTTATTTCCTGTCCATATTTTATTGTATCTTGCTCCCCGTCCCATCCTTTCCCCTGTTGTTGCAACAACACCTCCTCACTGTACAGGAGTTTTTTTACAGCTAGTACTGCAGCCACTACGTCTGGTGCACTACATGATTTTAACATGGCAGCTCCCAGTCTACCAACACATGAGTTGGTGAGCACCCAATGCCTCTATACAATCTATTCCAATATGACGACAGCGGTTTTCCGAGTCAGATTGTTGTAGCACTCACCATGCATCTTCTCTTCGCTCCCCTCCCCCAAACACAGGCTCTTGTTACTGCCTTTGGTAGATTTACCAAAGTGCTGTTATTCAAATTTGAGGCAAGTGTCCTTATTTTCATGCTTCAAATGTATTTCTTAGCAGTTCTACATCAATCTATCTCTGTGGCTGCAGCTACCAACCTACTGCAAGAAAACCTAGGGCTAGAATTGGCAAGGTGAGAGTTTATTACCCGGTTTATGCAGGTAAACTCATGTCAGGTCAGTTTGTGTCTTGCAATAGAGTTCGTGTCGGCACCCATTACTTCTTTTAAAGTGAAAGCACTGATAAAGTAAACTCTGACTCCCTTCAACAAGCAGTACTAGCGTAAGACACTCTGGAAAGTCTGTGCGAATATGCCTCAGCAAAGTTGTGGGTGGGTGTTGTGTGCCCTTCGCAGTCGCATGAGTGTGAGCAGAGTTGTGGCAGAGGCCCACCACTTGGATCTCATTGCTGAAAAAAACTGCATGACCGGGCTGATTAAGTGTTCATCCAACTTCGGCAATAGCAGCCTTCTGGGTGTGGGGGGTGGGGGGAGGTGTTGGTCCACCAGCGACGGTAATGATGACTCCTTTGTCTACAGCTGAGTGCCAGGTTCTCAGGTTACAGGAGAGATGCTGGATGGAAAGCGGGTACTTAGAAAGCTGTTGTCACTTCATGCAAATTGACAATTGACACATGACCCATGCTGGGAGACACGTCGCAGCTCGGTGCATGTCACCCTCCCAATAACAAATTGACTTCTTCAGGCTAGCAGACCCCCCAGGATATAGCGGCTTTTGTAAAAATGCAGCGATTTCTACAAAAGTGCCGATTTTGCGGGCACTTTTGTAAAAATCGCTGCATTTTTACAAAAGTGCCAATTTCGCGGCAAATCGCGAAATCACAAAATCGCGAAATCCTAGAGGGTCTGATTAAAGGGAACAAAGACAGAAAAGTCACATAACAAATGAATATATATTTTTTTATTTATAACTCTATTTAGTGTCAAGAGGATGTCTTTGCAGGTTCTTTAAACGACACAGGGCTGGTATTTTTCTTTTGGCAACCCTACTTTATATTCCTTTTCATGAAATGCATTCTCACACTACCCTAGTAAATGCAAAATGCAAATGTAAGGAATAGGCAGAGTGGGGGCCCAGGGGGTACTGGAACTACTAAAAAAGCGAAGCCTCTGTAACGAGTTTACAAAAGGTATGTAAATATGCTAATAGTCTTTAATGACCTGTGAAAAACTCAGCAGTGCCGGAGATAAGATGCCAGACACTGTCCAGCCGAGCCCCATGCTGCACTGCAGCAGCCCTGGCTGAGACACACGACGGGGGAGGAGGGGGACTGAAGCCCTTCCGCCTGGGCAGAAGTGTGACTGGGAATGCGCGATCTCCTTTCTATCACTCCATGGCCCCCCTGGGGGTCGCACTCCACAGTTTTATTACCCCTGCTTTACAGTTAAATAATATCATGTTCTTGTATAGCCCAGCAGCCTGGCTAGCTGTCCATCTGAACCATGCCCTCCCCAGTTCTTCATACAATACATTATGTTAATTACATCGACTACCATTCCAATCCCATTATCTAGGCTGTGTTTTGGGGTCCTGTACTCGTGTGAAACTATTTTTGATTGTCTACATTTTTCCCATTTTTGGTGAATATTCGGACTTCTGGAAAGGTTGGCAGCTTTTCCACCTGTGTTAATCAGTGGGTCAGCAGACTTTAACAATTAAGACCTATAATCCTTTAGTTTGTGTTTCATTCTCCTCTATAAACTGCACCAGAATCTACAGTTCCTTCTCTGTCCTGTGGTTCCCCATAGTTAAAGAAAGAGAAAGTCTTTTTTTGATGTCCATGATGCTCGTGTGCCCTTTATGCATGCTGCCCGGTGGCCCAAGCAAGCAAATACACGTCTTCGAACACCTCCAATTTAAGCATTCTGCAGGCTCATAATGTTCATATTACTATGATGACACTTTACAGACAAGGACAAAACTAATTCTTCAATTGTAAGGAAAATAAGAATCCAGAATAATCTATTCTAATCTAAACCCCATTGGACATATAGCATGGTATATGCAGCATTCTGAGGCATGTGGTGAATATTTCTGTGAAGCAAGAAAACATAATCGGGGGCTTACAAAATGAATTGGTCTCCATTCAGGTGGGTGATCAAAGAAGACTTATGGTCTGTTCGCCCACCCACCATCTGATTTATTCCTACTTTTCTGGCAGAGATGACATTGTCCATCTTAGAGAAGGGACTATGTGTTGTCCCCCAGTCCCTAGACGATAGGGTCTAGGTGTTTGCCTCCCTTGAGGTGGAAAAACGTCCTGAGGAAAAACAACCCATGACGGGTCTCTGGGAGAATGGTGTGCTCAAATTGAACATAGTCCAAATGTAGAAAATGTAACTGTTGGCCTAATCTTGGTTGGTAGGGCCTCTTTCAACACTGGTATTTTAATACTGATAAGCTTTTTGATGGCGCTTTGTCTCACGTGACTAGACCTCATAGTATCCCCTCGTGGCCTAACTGCCAAAGCCCAGCATCTGTCACTCCTAGTTGGATCCCTGTTGTACTTTCCTGTGTCTAAGCACTGCTGCCAGGGGTGAGGATCCTGTTACTCCTGTGTTGACTCCATAGTGTACATCCAGGTGGTTTAGTACTTCTTCCAGTGACTGGGTTTTTGTTGCTTTTAGGTCAACTATAGATAGTATCTCACTGGTACCACTGGGCCAGATGGTAGGCATACCAATCACATGGCTGCTTGCATGATCACTACATGACCACATGCGCAATCACCTGAACGACCACCTGCATGACCGATTGCTAACTTCCTAAGGACTTTCGTCATCACAGGGAGCACGACAGTTTGTGACAGGTTTATAGCAAAGATTGCATCCCAAACTGCGTGGCAAGCTGCTTCTAAACTGTGTGATAACCGTGATAGTAGCATGACGTATTCAAATTGTATATTCATTACCAATGTATCTAATGTTGTAATATCCCCCAGAGTTCAGTGTTACTCAGCCACAAAGCGGTTCAGTGCCTCTTCAGAGGCAGACAGTGCTATTGAAATGCCAATACAATACAATGTACTACAATATGCACGCTCCAACCTAAATCCTTTCATTGTTTGAAATGAAAAATTTCCTAGCTATCGTAACGGAAAGTTTCAATTCTATTAAGGACAAGGAGGCGAGGATTATGCAGTCCTTTCTTCTCTTTATTAAAATAGCAAATTTAAAGTGGACCAAAAAGAAAACTTTATAGAAACTTCAACTCCCATGAGCACATGGGCCACAGTGTCCATAACAACTGCCATCCAATCACGGGGCTGTCCACTGTATAACCGGTCCTGACGTCCCTTCCTCTTGCTCTTCTTCTCTGCGAGGAAAGATTTCCAAGGGCGTACATCATTCCTTCTGGTCTTGTCCTAAACCAATATAAGACAAACCGTTATCTTGATTCCTTTCCGTATACGGAAGCAGAGAATGCGATATACAGAGCTGCATAACCAGGTAACATTTGAAAATGTGTCGTAAACAAGCTTAGAATAGTCACATATGCCAACAATCCTGATAATGAAAACTCCAATAGTCTCACAATCAACTTGAAACAAATACAGTTGCATTAACATCGTCAAACCCATTCGAAAGGTTACTTACTGAGATTACGGAGACTCTGGGTGGGGTGACACCATCAAGTCTCGGGAGGGATAATCCTCGCCTCCTTGTCCTTAATAGAATTGAAATTTTCCGTTACGATAACTAGGAAATTTTTCATTCTATGTCAGGACGGAGGCGAGGATTATGCAGGTTTAAAGCCTGTCCACCACCAATTCTGCTGCACCATAGATGGGTTTGAAGTAAAATTTCTTGAATATGGACTCGGAAGACCAGTCCGCTGCGGCCATAATATCCTCTAAGCGGCCGCCAACCTGAATAGCCTTAGAAGCCATTGCTCCTCTCGTGGAGTGAGCTCCGAATCTGGTCACGTCTACCCCTGCCTCGACCATGATCCAACGGACCCACCTGGCGATGGTTGGAGAGGAAACCGCCTTGAACGGCTTTTGCAAAGCAATGAGGAGTTGACGTTCTCCCGGGAGGCGGTATTCTGACGTCAAGTCCTCATACGCCTTGAGGCACCGTACCACACAGAGTTTGGGTTGATCTGGAAAAATAGGGTAAGATACCGACCTGATATTAGTCTTGGTTCTTCTAGCCACCGTAAAGGTGACTCCTTCCGGGGTGAACGCCCGTGCAGTGATGTCCAATGCTCTGACATCTGAGACACGCTTGCACGAGACCAAACAGAGCAAGATTGCCAACTTGGCAGATAACTCCTTTCTGGAGAGATATTGATTGTCCCTCCAAGAACAGAGGAAACGGAGAATGATATTGACATCCCAGAGGGAGTCAAATCTGGGCTCCGGGGGTTTAGACAGTCGAGCACCCTTCATCAACTTACAAACCCAAGGGTGCTCTCCTGCCTGTCTCCCATCGATATGGGCATGCCCAGCGAAATGGCTGATCTGAAAGAATTGATAGACCGATAGGCCAGTCCTGATTGGGCTAACTCAGCTAGAAAATTCAAGATGTGGCTAACATCCGCGCCCACGGGATCGGTGTGTCTTCCCAAACACCAACGACGCCACCGCTGCCAAGCCGAGCGGTACCTCTTGACCGTCCCAGGAGCCCAGGCTCTACGGATGAGGTCATCAGCGTCTGCCGAAAGGCGACCGTCCTGCCAATGTCCCCTGAAATCCTCCACGCCATGAGCCGCAAGGCCCCCTGGGTCACCAGAGGATGAGGCTCCCCCTGAGGGCCCGAGAGCAACGAAGGGAACAAGGGCAGTAGAATGGGACAATCCCATGACAGTTCCAACAGAGAGGGGAACCATGCCTGAGCCCTCCAGAAGGGCGTCACAAGGATCATGGAAGCTTGTTGACGGCGAACCTGAGCTGCCACTCGTGGAATCATGAGAAAGGGGGGAAACGCATAAGTTTGTTAATGAGCCCAATCCTGCAAGAACGCGTCGACTGCCGACGCTTCCGGATCCAGTCTCCAACTCACGAATCTCTGGAGTTGTCGATTAAGCCGGGATGCAAACAGGTCCATCGAACACGGACCCCACCTGACCATCAAAGCCAGGAAGACCGATCGCTCCAGTCGCCAGTCGCTGAAATCCTGGAAGTACCTGGATTGCCAGTCCGCAATGGAGTTCTGCCTGCCCGGCAAATACTCTGCCGTCACCGAGATCTGTTTCTCCAGACAATAATGCCAAAAATCCTTCGCCAGGTTCGCCAAGGCCCGAGATCGTGGGCCGCCCAGGCGATTGATATACTGTACTGCTGGCACATTGTCCATGCGTTACAGAATGCAGCACGATACCTGGTTCCGTGTAAGGGATCTCACCACGAAGGAACCCGCCAGGAGTTCCAGACAATTGATGTGGAGGTGAAGCTCCTCCTCTGACCACCGACCTCCCATCCCGATCTGCTGGCATCCGACTCGATGACCAGATCCGGGCTGGAACCGAAAATCGCTCTCCCGTTCCACGCACTCATGTGCTCTATCCACCACCGCAACTCCGTTCTCGTTTCCTCCGTGAGGGAGATGAGTTCGGAGTACGTGAGCCCCTACCTGAGATGCAGCGCCTTCAATCGCTGCAGGGCCCTGTAGTGAAGAGGGCCCGGGAAAATCGCTTGGATCGAGGAGGAGAGGAGACCCACGATTCGAGCCAACTGGCGTAGATAAATTCTGTCTTTCCGGAGGACGTGGGAGAGCTCTTTGCGGATTTTGGTTACTTTCTGAGAGGGAAGGCTGAGGGAGGCCGATGCTGAGTCTATCTGGAATCCCAGAAACGTAATCTGAGTCGACGGTCGGAGTTCGGACTTCTGGACGTTTATCACAAAGCCCAAGTCCTGGAGTAATGCAATAGTAATGTTCAAGTCTAGCTGGAGACGCTCTGGCGATTGATTCAAAATCAATATATCGTCGATGTTGGACCCGGCCCTTTGGGCAGGTTCACCCGAGACTATATGCTTTTTCCTAGCCTGTTTCTGGAACCTGGTGGTGGTGATTTTAGGCCTCTGCGCACTTTTTCACTGTGGTACAGTGTAAAGTGCTTGAGCTCTCTGTGTATGTGTGGTGAGTGACCTGCCCTCCCATAGGAATGAATGGGGAATATGTATGCCCATGCTAGTTCCTGATGTGTGGGGAGTGCAGGGGCGAGTTTGATATGTGCGAACTCGTGAGATTGAATGCTGCGTAATGGTATATGCGGCATGAGTGTGTCTAGTCTAGAAGTGCCACTTTTAGAAGTTGGCATATTTGTGTCTGGCGTGTGATTGGCTGGTGAGCCTGGGTCAGGAGTACCTGGGCCTGCTTGTGGATTGACTGTCTGGTTTGAGGGTGACAGGGGCTGGAGAGCCCAGGAGGTTGTCTGAGTCAGCCCATGGATGAAAGGCAGCATCTGCTGCAGGGGAAGTGGGAGGAGATGGCACCTGATAGTGAAGGGCTGTGCCTGCCAAAGCACAATGCTGGCTCCACCCCCCGCTGGGCGACTGTCACCTCTGTCCCTGATACTGACAGGACTTCCCTATAACCAGTTCTAGCTGGTTCTCACACTGCCTACACAAAGACTTCAAAGACTTTTCTGTGTATAAGAAGGGGCTGTGTCCCCTTCCAATTTGTTATTGTTTCTGACTTGAATCTACCAGGGGCGGGCGCTGCCCAGCCCCTGGATGCCTTGAGGACTTCTGGGGGACCCCTCTGCCTTGCCTGGGCTGATGGGGGGACCCTGCCCAGCCCCTGGACACCTGATGGACTTTTCCTGCCGGGGGCTATGCTGCTCCCTCTCTTACTCCTGGACTGCTGAAGGACTTTTTATTTGCTTTAAATTTCCTTTAGCACTTGAGAGCGCTTTATTCCTGCTCTAAAAGCGCCTGGGAGCGCTGTGGATCGTCATTTAGCGCTGGGAGCGCTTTATTTACTTTGCAGGTGCCCACCCTGCTTATGGTGGCCCTAGCGAGTACCCACCTCGCTTATTTGCTATTTTTTTGATTTCTACTCGAGGGAGCCCACTCCTCGGTAAATTTTCCCCCAGCCTCTGAGTCCCTGAAACGGGCCGCCGCGCTGCCCGCGGCGACCCAGAAGTGCTAGGCCGGCCGGCCAATTGCAGCGCGGCCGGCCGGAAGTCCCGCCCCCGCAGCCCGAGAGAGAGGAAGTGCGGCCGGGAGATGAGGCGTCACGAGGATGGAAGGCTGGTGGTGCTTGCGGGGTTCCCGTGTGCTGAGGGAGCCCCGAGAACAAAGGAGAGCCGCCGCCCAGCAGAGAGGCCGCCGCCCGGAGGAGCCCCGCCCAGGAGACAGCCCGGTGAGTCGGAAGGGCTGAGGGGGGGGGCTCGGTGCGGCTGCTGTTGGTGCCGGAGAGTGGCACATGGGGCGAGAGCAGAGGTAGGGCGGCCCCAGCTGGCAGTGGGCCGCCCCAACGTTTCGGCGGAGCCTGAGGCTCCAATGGCCCCATCTGGGTACACGAGTCCTGAGAGGGCTCCGGGGGCATTTCTGTGTTCATGAGTCCGAGGGACTCCAACGAAGGGGGCCATAATTGTTGAAGAGCCCCGCGAGGCTCCGCAAGGCGGCACTTGTTTATTGCCGTTAGGGGCTCAGTTCATAGTGGTGCAATTTAGGGCGGCCCCAGTTGGCAGCGGGTCGCCCCAACGCAGTCCAGAGCCCAGAGAGGCTCCCTGAGGGCATGTTTTGTGCCAGAGCCTGAGAGCTCCAATGTTTGGGGCACATGTTTTCAGAGCCTGTGTGGCTCCAGCAGCGGGCGCAGTCGGCGCCTAAGGGTTAGTGAGGACCCTGTCGCAGTTTGCTATTCTCCAGCTGCCCAGCAATTAGTGGGCAGCTGCACCGTTTAGGCGCAAGTTGGAGAGTGAGTCCCTGAGAGGGACAGAGATGGCACAGAGGTGCCCGGCCAGTCACAGCTGCGCAGCACTTAGTGCCAGCTGCAGCGTTTAGGCCCTTGTGAGTGTTCCCAGGTGCCCAGCAAGTAGTGGGCACCTGCAATGTTTAGGTTTTGCGCCAGTAGCGGACCCTTGACTGGCGCTGCATGGCAGCGCGCCCTGACATTCTGGACACAGGGCTCTGTAGGCCCTTTATTGGATGGGGGCTGGTATGTAAGTTTTGCGTAATGTAGTTACCTGCTATGTTTAGGATGGTAATTGCCTACTGTGTGTTTTTGCACTATTGTATTGTTCTGGCACCTCTGAATGTGTAGGTTTATGCATCATGTGTCTTCCTTTTCCCTGCGCTGCACCTCTGAATGTTTTAGGCATCATGTGTCTTCTTGCGCTGCACCTCTGAATGTATTTTATTGCATCATGTGCTCTGTTCTGAACACCGCTGAATGTGTAGGTTTATGCATCATGTGTTTCCCTTGTCTTACACCTCTGAATGTATTTTTATGCATCATGTGTCTTTCTTTCCTGCGCTGCACCTCTGAATGTTTTAGGCATCATGTGTCTTCTTGCGCTGCACCTCTGAATGTATTTTATTGCATCATGTGCTTTGTTCTTAACACCGCTGAATGTGTAGGTTAAGCATCATGTGTTTCTCTGTACTACTCCTCTGAATGTATATCTATGCATCATGGGTAATGTGTTCTTTCCTGGACCCCTAAACCCTGTGTGATACTTAGGTGGTTGTCCTTACACCTCTGAATGTTTTAGGCATCACGTGTTTGTCTTTTATTACTCCTCTGAATGTGTTTCATGCATCATGGGTAATGTGATCTTGTTTATACCCCTAAATGTATTTTATTCTTAGGTGGTAGTTCTTTTAGTACAGGTGGTCCTAGTGAGGTCCTGGTACCTGTTCCCAGTAGTTACTGGATGTGATTTATAACTGTTATGTTGTGCTACAGTGATTTTATATCCTTTTATTCTAATTTCTGACAGTATTTCATTTCTACTAAGTGCTGATTTTGACAGTGGCCCCTGTGGCCCTGTCTTGTAAATAATCCCTTATGAATGTTGCCCGTGCCAGTTGGCACAATGTACATGTGTGATTTTTATCTGATATGTGTTTACAATACAAAAGTTATTTTAATATAACCTTGTGTGTCCCTTTTGTGGTGTGCCTAGTATGTTGTTGCTGTTGTGTGCTGGCGTAAATGCTTTACACATTGCCTCCGAGTTTAGCCTTCCTGCTCGTGCCAAGCTACCAAGGGGGTGAGCAGGGTTATCTTGGCGTGTGACTTCCTTGCCCTGACTAGAATGGTGGTTTCAGCCTGGCTTTGGCGTCAGCCTTAGCCTACCAGAAATAGCCAGTTCTAACAGTCGAGATAAATGATCAATCGAATGCCCCTCTCGCGAAGGGTCTCCACCACCGGTCGAAGGAGTTTCGTAAAGCACCATGGGGCCGACGATAGGCCGAAGGGCAGAGCTTGAAACTCGAAGGTCGTGTCGTTCCAAAGAAACTGGAGGAATCTCCGGTGTGGTGGGAAGATCGGAACCGTTAGGTAGGCGTCCTTCAAGTCCAGACGCACCATCGAGTCCCCTTGGAGGAGAAGATCGCGAAGCAGATGGATCCCCTCCATCTTGAAGTGGCGGTACACCAGCCACTCGTTGAATTCCCGCAAGTTTATTACCGGGCGAAAACCTATGTCCCTCTTTTGGACTAGGAAGATGTTGCTTAAGAAGCCCGCAGGGTTTAACTGTGACATGCGGATCGCCCCTTTCCTGAGGAGATCTGCTACCTCGTTGTCGATCAGGATCCTGTCTTCCGAAGAGAAAACGAGGGGGCGAGGGCGAACCCTCTGACGGGGAGTTCCGTAGAATTCTATCTGGAAACCTCGAACCGTTTGGAGAGCCCAAGGGTCTGAAGTGATCTTGCACCAGTTGTGAAAGTGGTCCTGTAACCTCCCCCCCAAAACGGACGGGGAAAAAAGGGTAACACTCACCGGATGGACCTCCAGGTGCATTGGCTCCACCACAGTAGCCTCTGCTGCGCCCTTTGCCGGCGCCTCTACTGGGGTAGAAATTTCCCTGTTGGCCGTCGTTCCATCCATTGTTATGATATTGCTGGTTTCTATTGTTGGGGCCTTGCTGCTGCAATTGGCGGCCGGAGGAGCGACCCCTCCAAAAACCCGTCCGGGAAAAATCTTTTTGTGCCCTGTCTAAGGCAGAAAAAGTAGTGACGAACTTATTCAATTCTTTGATAAATGGTTCGCCAAACAGTTTGCCCTGTGCAATGGGTCCCGCTTCTGAGGTGGCCAGGTCACCGAGCTTAGGGTCGATTTTAATGAGGAGAGACCTCCTCCGCTCCGCCGCTAATGTGCAATTCGCGTTGCCCAAAAAGCATAGGGCTCGCTGGGCCCAACCTGCCACGATCTCCGTGGACATCGCAGTCCCCGACTCTTTGGCCCTCTCGGCCAGCTGGATGATCTGAGTTACAGGTCCCACTGCGTCCAGCAGCTTATCCTGGCAGTTGCGCCAGGAGCGGTCTATACCCTTCTTGGGATCTCTCATGAATTTGGCAAAAAACGTGCAGAGCTTTTCGTCAATATCCGGGGTGACTGCCACCCTGCCTTCTAATTTCGGGCGAGGGCACTCGCCCCGCATGCGGGTCCTAACCTCCCTTTCAAGAGGTTGGCGAACTTTGCTCGCAACATATTTCGCCACCTTAGGATCAGGGATCCACTCTAGGATGGTAAATTCTGGTTGGATCAAACATGTCAGAGTATTTATCATCACTCTCCTGGGACTCTGAGGAATGAGACGCCGGGCGCCAAGGTCGACCCGAGTAATCATCCTCATCCCCCGAGGAGGCGTCGTCGTCAGAAACACCCTCTCCCTCCACGGGGAACCCATCCTCCTGGTCCGTGTCCGGGGCGACCTCGTCACCATCCTCTCCGGGGTAAAACCCCTCCCGGCAGGGTATATGCTTCAACGTCTGCGCACTCCTACGGAAAGAATCTCTGAGGCGATCAAACTCTTCCAGGTGCCCCGTGTGATGTTTCCCTGAGACTTTGCCACCACCCTGCCCTCCTTTGGGGCCACGGTCGCCAGGCGCTGAGCCCCCAAACACCCCGGGGATGCTCTGGGCGAGTGCGTCCACTCTCTCCCTCAGCGGCGCCAGGACAGAGTCCAGCGCCTGCGAAAGCGCGCGACCAACCGCAGGCGGCAAGGGCTGGGAGACACAAAGCTCCTCCGCCTCCTGAGTGGAGGTATTCAACTGTTCATTAGTTTGCATTTTGGAGGGTGTGAACACCTAACACCTCTTAACTTTTACTGAGGTAGCCCCCTCGCCGGTGCTCAGGACGTAATCTGCGTGTAAAACCTGTCAAAACAGGTGCGGTACCACTGGGTGGCCACTAGGTGGGGCTGCGCCGAAGTGCGCGTTAAGATCACCGAAGCCAAAGCCGGTGTCTGGCGAGGGTTGGTGAGGCGGAGAGAACTCCTGCCTCAGCGCGCCTGTAACCCGAGCGAAAGACCGCGAGCGCAGCCGTTCACTAGAGGCGGCGCCCCACAGAGCCAGGGAAGCGCTGAAGCGCGCTCCACACGCTCCGCGATCCAGCGGCAGAGACGGCGCAAGCAGCGCCTGTCGCTCGTCACGCTGCCGTTAAAAGCGCTGACACGCAGCGATAACAATTAGCACAAAAGGCGAAACCACAGAAGCAGAATACTGCACAGGATAAACTTAATAATAATAACACAGCACAATACGTCAGAAAAAATGTGAAATGACTTATCTGACGAGCAGAGAAGAAAGAGGAAGAGGAAGGGACGTCAGGGCCGGTTATACAGTGGACAGCCCCGTGATTGGATGGCAGTTGTTATGGACACTGTGGCCCATGTGCTCATGGGAGTTGAAGTTTCTATAAAGTTTTCTTATTGGTCCACTTTAAATTTGCTATTTTAATAAAGAGAAGGAAGGACTGCATAATCCTCGCCTCCGTCCTGACATAGAATTCGGACTACAAACTGTTAGCCTGTGATGTCGACATTGCTGCGTTCATCCTCTAGTTGGTGATTGATTATCTTTCAGCGTCTGTAACATGTACGATATCATTTCTTTGCTGTTCAGCTATAAATAGATTCTGACCTAGAGGAAAAAGGGTCTGCATGGCCCGTAGATGAGTCACGCGAGTCCGGGAAGGGTTGTGATGCTAGGAACTATTTTTAAACGGTGATGACATACCGCGCGTGAACCTCCTACCTCCATGGAATCAATGCATCTCCAGTATCTGCATGTGACCCACCTACAGCACACCCACACACACACACCAATACATCCTTTCTCGGTATCTCACTGTGCATGCCAAACAGTGCAGGTATTTCGCGCGCGTGCTATTGTGCAGAGCTTCTTGCCGTATTGCTGGCTCCTGCTAGTGTTCCTGTGAAGAGTGTGGCACTCTGGTTGCTAAGGGGCAGATTTATAACGTTGTAACGCCGTGCTGCAACCACAGCTGATGCACTGCATTGCGTGAGGGACAGAGAGCAGGACAGCGCCATATCTACTAAGATATGGCGCTCCTGCTCCCTTCCCTCGCTCTGGTGCGCTGCCAGGCTGCCAAGCACCACACACATGCAACGGTGTCTGCGGGAGTCTAGAATAGGTTTGTACTGCTAGTGTTACCTTCCAGTGCAAAATGCCATGCCTAGACAAACATTAAAACATTCCGACATGCACGTGTGCTGTAGAGTGGGACACAAATGAAAAGTTACAAACGTTTGGAGAAATAAACACATTTCTTCTTTTAACGCCAGGCTCATAGAGGTATTATTTTTTGGCCCAAAGCCCAGCCTACAAATGTTTGTAGATAGGACTTTGCGTCAAAATCCATGGGTGGGATTGTGGGAATGCCCATGCAGAGCTCATGGTGCACCCCCTTGAAACAAAGCAAAGTAATGCAATGCAGTGCTAGCACGACTTCGCAGGGCTACTTTCCAGCGCAAATATGGCTTTGCACTTCAAAGTAAATCCCAAATAAACATTTTATGCCAGTTTGCATCACTTTTGTGACGCACGCGCAACACAAAATGTTTGTAAATTTGGCCCTTAGTTTTGAGCATAGCTGGCATGGTTGAGAAATGTAAAGAGGACAAAGATTACAGCTTCTTCCATAAACCCTAAGGAGATCTGAACTCCTAGTACAAAAAGCATTTGAGTCATTTAACACCACGCAGGAGTAGCAGGAGCGACATAAGATGAGTGTTACAGCCTCTTTGTCATCACAGCAAGGGAACTTGCACAATCTTGTTTACAATCTATATTGAAAACTCTGGTGTAGAGTGTTAACAGACTTTGACTGACACATGTGCAAAGCATAACCATGAAAGGCAGCTGTTTCTAGTGCATTAAATCACAGAGGCTGCAAGCAGCACTTGAGATGCAGCAATGTCACTCACTTGGTACTGTTAAATGATGGCACTGGCAAAGTGAGTGGCAGCATGCATTGACTGAGCAAGCCACTTGATTCATTTACATGCTTTTGCTGAGGTAGCGCCTCACCATTAGTATTATCAGATGTGAAAAAAGATATTGAGCCACAAACGGGTCTCAAACTGGTTTGCGACTGCTAATTGGGGTATTGATGTACAGGGAATCCCTAATGGTGCATTTCCTAAAATTGCACACCATATGAAATAATTAGTGATGCTATAGAAAGTAGAGGATCCCTAGTTGCAATTACCAAATAGCAAATCACTAATTTGATGTACTCCCAAATAGGAAACTCTGCAAAACACAGCATTTTTGCACATGAAAAATTGGAAGCAAATGGTGACTTGTTACACATTATAAAAGGATGTCCAAAATGAATTGCTGCACTTTATTCTGTAGTGAGGAGTATACAGATTCTTGACCCAACAGAGAAGAAGGAGGAGGATGAGGAGAAGAGAGAGGATTTTCAGGCTGAGGGTGACTCTATTTAGCCAAAGAGTCATTCTTAGTTTAATTATTAAATTTGACCCTGTACTATGCAGACCAGCACAAGGCAGTGGAACAATTCCGATCCACATCCAGGTTTTAGGTAGCTTATACCTTTTTAGCATCTGGAAGATACCAAAGTAGTTGCAGGAGAGATATTCCAGAGTGCCTTATGCAGAGTTTTTAGGAATTTTCGAGATAAAATGTAGGCAAGAATGAATTCTCGTATTGTATTTCCAAGTGCCACTGCTAAGTTTGAAGCTGCAAAAACCAAATTCGGTACTATAATCAGGGCCACTAGAATGATGTGGCACGTTGGGACCAAATTATGTGGCAGTGCTGACAAAATTATTTCGCAAGGAAAGCCTAATTATGCAGCAAATGTGATGCACTTTGTGAAAAGTAATGATGTTGTTATTTTACACATGTTAATAGTGTATGGGCATAGGTTTCACCACATGGTTACTGTTAGACCTGACATCATTGGCCTGAGTCTCTCCTCCATTTTTTTCTGTTTGCCTCCTCTGTTTACGATGTTTTTGCTGGTGTAATGCTTTGGGCACTGTGCCACTGCTGATCAGTCCCACAGTGCAAGTGCTCCCTATGTAAAATTACTGTATTGATTGAATTCAATGTTTGGCTTATTTGGTTTACTGTCAGTCCCTAGTCTAGTGCACCAGGAGTGCCAGGGCTTGTAAATACAAATGCTGCTCGTGGGCTTGCAGCCCATGTTGTGCCACCCACAAGAGCGGCCTAGTAAAAGTATGTCTGAAGGTCTGCCATTGCTAGACCTACGTGCAGTCTAGTACTGTCACGCAGACTGCGCAAGTACACCTACTTGCCAGTCCCTAAACCTTCCCTTAACTTCCTGTTAGTCACCCCTATGGTAGGCCCACGGGCAGGGTGCATTGTAAGTATAAGTTAGACAAGCCTGACCAAGTTGGCATGTCCTAATAGTGAATTACAGCCATATTAGTTTTTCACTGTTGTAAGGTAACCTGCTCTCCATTAGTTAGAATGGGCTGCCAGGATTATTAATGTTATAATCCTAGCTGGCTCGGGGGGCATGGTGCAATGTCGAGTTTGGTATCCCTGAACTCGGGGTTTAATCACGCATCCATTTGTGTGGATGGGTTTTGGACTCTGGGTTTGAAAATAGCACTTTTAGAAAGTGGTTATTTTCTTGTCTAACTATTTCTGGTTTCTGCTGGTTTGGTGTGTGTGTGACAGGAGCTGGGTGGCTCCAGAGATCTGCTGAGTCAGTGTGGGATGAGTGGGACATTTGCAATGAGAGTAGGGGGAGAGTAGCTTCTGATAGCCTGCCCTGCCTGATACAATGCTGACTCCACCTCCTGCCAGGCGACTGATGGCTCTGTGCCTGCCAGGGACGATCCTGGCCCCACCTCCTACCGGGAGGCTGATAGCTCTGCTCCTGCCAGTAACAATGCTGGCTCCACCTCCTACTGGGCGGCTGAGGACTCTGCCCTGCACAGTGAATAGGCCAGGTGCCTCTGCCTGGCTACACCCACAACAAACCCAGGATGTTGGGAAATTCCCCTGCATGGACAAAGGGATCAAAGCCAAAAAGGGGTATAAGAGAAGGACCCCTGAACCAAGACTTTAGATCACTTCTGACAAGGAACCCTGAAACCAAGGACAAGAAGCCTGGTGATCCAAGGACTTACCTAGCCCTTCTGCCAGTGTGCTGTTTTGCTGGGGGGGAATCCTGCATGTGCTTCTTTATTTTTGCCAAGGAACCAGGAGAGAGGAACTGTGTGTGTACTCTCAGACTTTGCTAAGAAAATCTCCAAGGGCAGGAATAGTGCCAGCCTCCTGTTGAAGTCACAGGGCTAAAGGACTTCATCTGCTTAAAGTGCTGTTTGCTGGAACCTGTGAATCCAGCACCTCTGAAAGAATCCAGCAATCTCGACGCCGACGGACGCCGCCGAATCCAGCCCGACATCGTGAGTAACGGCTCCAGTGTCCCGCTTCCTCGACGCCGGCCGCCGGGCCCGATCGATGCCAGTAGCAACGCCAGTGAGTAGCGAGTTCGGCTCCAGCTCCAAGTGACTTCGTGTCTGCACCGCTGTTGATCACATCGACTTCGTGCCCTCTCGACGCCTTGAGCGCTGCTCACTCTTGCAACATCATCGACATCGACGACGACGCCGTATCCTGCTTCGCCTCGTGAGCGCTGCTCCTGCCTGACATCCGTCGACGCCGCTGCAGGTCGCCCCGACTCCGAGGCCGGATCGACGCCGAAGACGCGACGCCGGACATCTCGGCGCCGCTGATCACCATGTGCTTCGCTTTTCCAAGGTACTGTGTTGTGGGGGTCTGTCTCGACTCCGGGCTCGACGTAGCGCTCCTCGCGGTCGACGCCGAACCTTTGGATTAACTTTGCCTACATGTCGTGTGACTCCTGTGTGGGTTACATTGTTGCCAAGAACTGTGTTTTAAAGAAGAAGAGTTGCTTTTGATACTAAAGACTTTGTGCTAAGAAGAAACTACACTTGAACTATTATTTTTCCCTTCCAAGAGTATTTATTAAGACTGTGGTATATTTTTGTCGTTATTTGGTCTTGTGCTAAGCCTTATATAAAAATCCTTATTTTTATAATACTACTGTGTCGTGTCCATTTATAGTGTATTTACTTTATTACTGTATGTGGTCATAAATGCTTAACACACAGCCTCTGAGATAAGCCTGTCTGCTCTGCCAAGCTACCAAGGGGGTGAGCAGGGGTTATCAAAGGGTGTGATCTACTTGCCCTGACTAGAAAAGGTGTGTCCCTATTTGTCAGAAGTGCATACCTCTGCCAACTAGAGACAGCCGGTTCTAACTTTGGCAGCAGCGGTGAGGATTTGAACCTTGCATTTATGACCCATGTGCAGTGATTAGTGTGCGCTACATAGTGAAAGCAGACCATAGCGCAGCCACAATCTAATTTGGAAGGATTCTATTTTTGTTCTCCGCTTTTCTGAAGTTTGATTTTTTTGAACACTGCCAGTTTTGACCATGAGTGATACCAGAGTCACTCCCCTTGTTGTTGTTGTGGAGGAATTTGACAGAGCTAAGATAAATAAATACAAGTTAAAGGAGCTGAAATCCTTTTGCAAGGAGTTTAAAGTCCCTACCAAAGGCATCTCAGCGAAGGAGGAATATCTCAAAGCATTGCAGGCCTGGTTAGAGGCCAGAAATCCCTCTGATGTGGTGGTGGTACCGCCCGGGGAAGGGGATGAGGAAGTGCCAGTGAATGGGCACGTGTCTTCTCCCGGTAGCAGTGTTTCCTCCAAAGGTCTTTCCCCTGAAGAAAGAGAAGAAAGGGCGAAAGAACGAGAATACAACATGGAAATGGCAAGGCTTAGGATAAAAGGGCAGTTGGAGTTAGAAAATGCAAAAGGTAGAAGAGAAGCTGATTTGGAGATCAAAAGGTTGGAATTTGAGAGAGAGGAGTTAGCTTTGGAGCATGTTACCAGGTTGAGGTAGTTGGAGCTCCAAGCTGAAAAGTTAGAATTGAATCCCTCTGGTGGCAGCATCCCATCTGTGCCTGCAGAAAGTAGGTTTTATTTTCCTAAAGATGTGATAAAAGATTATCATAAGAATGAAGATATTGGCCAGTGGTTTAAAGCATATGAGTTAGCATTGTTGGCCCACCAGGTCCCTGAGAAGGATTGGGGAGCGCGGTTGTGGGGTCGCTTTGTGAATGAGGGGAGAGATACCCTGTTAGACATGCCTGTTGAGGATAGGATGTCTTATGCTCATATGAAAGATGCTTTAATGTTGAGGTATGGCCTAACCCCCGAGAAGTACAGACAAGCTTTTGGAGAATGTAAGAAGTTGCCTGGTACTACGTGGGTTGAATATGTGTCTTTTTTTTGCAGAGCCATGGATGGTTGGGTAAAGGGCAGCAAAGTGGAAAGTTATGAAGCTCTTTATGATTTGTTTGCTTGGGAGCATTTGTCTAATAACTGTTTTCCAGAGCTGCGCCAGCACCTTATTGATAGCAAGATATCTAACCCTAGAAAACTTGCTGAGGAGGCGGACTGCTGGGTCAGTACCAGGGTCCACAAGGGTCCAGTGGGAGACTCAGCCAAAGGTGGGCAGGGTCCCCAGCAGAAGAGTGGGGGGGACAAGGGTAAACAGAAGGAGTCCCAGAAAGGGCCTCAAAGTAATCCCCAAGGGAACCAAGGGAAAGGTTCCCAGCCTCCCCCTGTGAAGAAGCCAGGGGCCCGACAGGTAAACCTGTTCATAGGGGCCCACTGACCTGCTACGTTTGTGGGCAGGTGGGACACCGGTATTATGATCCTCAGTGTCCCATGAAGAATTCGAATGCACCACCACGTGCACCACCCCGTCAGTTGGCGAGTGTAGCCCTGGGAGGGGAGGAGGTGGTTGCCCCTGGTGGGAGGGGTCCCGCAGAGATGTCCCTGGTCTCGCTAGGAGACATGCAAATGGTCCCTCCACCCCCTCTGCCTAGTAACACTAATAAATATAGGCAGTGGGTGACCATTAATGGCCATAGAGTGGAAGCTCTCAGAGACACCGGAGCGAGTGTGACAGCTGTCAAGTGTAACTTGGTGTACAGAGAGCAGGTGGTTCCCCACGCATTCTACCCTGTGATAGCTGCGGACAACTCCCAGAAAGAGTGTGAGGTAGCTCAGGTTCCCTTTGAATGGGGGGGAGTTTCAGGTACTCTTCAAGTTGCTGTAAGGCCCGCCATGCCTGTTGATTGTCTCCTGGGCAATGATTTAGAAGACTCCCCTTGGGCTAAGGTGGAGAGGGAGACACATTTGAAAATGTTGGGTGTGCCAGAGTGGGTGTGTGCAACCACTCCTTCCATGACAGCAAGTAAGGGTGTTGATGGGGTCCCGGAGCCTGAAAATATGGCCCAGGCCCCAGCTGTGAAGAGAAGAGGCAGGAGGCGCGGGAAACCGGCCCCCATAGTTCCCGCGGTCCAGGAGGAGGTAGACCCTGAGGGGGATGCCCTGGAGCCCACAGGGGAACAAGTTGCTGAACTGGGAGACCTGCCCGAGCTGACCCACTGGCAGCAGGATGGTGGTCCCTCCAGGGAGGAATTTTGTGCAGAACAGAAAGTGTGCCCTTCTCTTGTGGGTATGAGGCAGCAGGCCTCAGCCCAGACCTCAGGTGATCAGTCAGGGTCACATTTTGTTTACTGGGAGAACGACCTCCTGTATAGCGAGCCTAAGGCTGCTGAGCCGGGGTCAGCCCGTGTGCTGGTGGTACCCCAGCGCTTCAGAGCCTTCCTACTGGGTTTGGCTCATGACGTTCCTTTAGCTGGACATCTGGGGCAGGACAATACCTATGACAGGCTTCTCACCCATTTTTATTGGCCTCAGAAGAGAAGGGATGTAGACATCCATTGTAAAACCTGTCACACTTGCCAGGCAAGTGGGAAAAGCGGAAGGAAGCGGAAGGCTCCCCTCCAACCTTTTCCAGTCGTCAGTACCCCCTTTGACCGGGTGGGGATTGACATTGTTGGGCCACTGGACCCCAAGACAGCCCTGGGCAACAGGTTCATCCTGGTCTTGGTGGACCATGCCACACGGTACCCGGAAGCCATCCCTCTCCGAACAGTGACGGCCCCCGTGGTGGGACGGGCACTGATGGGTGTTTTCTCCCGCATGGGGTTCCCCAGAGAGGTGGTGTTAGACCGGGGCACCAACTTCATTTCCAACTATATGAAGTCTCTGTGGAAGGAGTGTGGGGTAACCTACAAGTTCACCACTCCTTACCACCCTCAAGGAAATGGGCTGGTTGAGAGATTCAACCGGACTCTTAAAGGCATGATCATGGGTCTTGAAGAACCAATGAGGTGGAAATGGGACGTCCTTTTGCCATGCCTGCTGTTTGCTTACCATGAGGTGCCACAGAAGTCTCTAGGGTTCAGCCCCTTTGAGCTTTTGTATGGTCACCCGGTAAGAGGACCTTTGAGTCTGGTCAAAGAAGGCTGGGAGCAATCTCCCAGGAAACCTCCCCAGGATGTATACAGCTACATGCTGGCCTTTAGGAACCAGACTAGGCGCTTCAGAGATCTTGCTCAGGCAAATCTGGAGGCCAGCCAGGAAGAGATGAAGCGGTGGTACGACCGGAATGCCACTCTGGTCGAACTTCAGCCTGGTCAAGAAGTTTGGGTCATGTCAACTGTGGAACCTTGTGCGCTCAAGGACAGGGGGATTGGACCGTTTAAGGTTGTGGAGAAGAAGAGCGATGTCACCTACTTGGTGGACTTGAAATCTCCCAGGAACCCCTTGCGGGTCCTGCATGTCAACCGTTTGAAGCCCCACTTAGAAAGGTCCGAAGTGGGCATCCTCCTAGCTACAGATGCTGGAATGAGGGAGGAGAGTGAGCCTCTTCCTGACCTCCTGTATGCAAAAGAGCAAGATGGGTCAGTGGATGGTGTTGTCCTCTCTGACACACTGACCCTTGAGCAGCAGCAAGATTGTCGCCAACTGTTGGGACAATTCCCTGATCTGTTCTCCTTGATTCCAGGTGTCACTCAGTGGTGTGTCCATGATGTGGACACCGGGGACAGCACTCCTGTGAAGCACAAGGCTTACAGGGTGACTGACATGGTCAGAGCATACATTAAGGAGGAGGTCTCCAAAATGTTTGCCTTAGGGGTGATTGAGTCCTCTAGCAGTCCTTGGGCCAGCCCAGTGGTCTTGGTCCCGAAGGCTGCAGCGCCTGGTGCTTCACCAGAACTTCGGTTCTGTGTGGATTACCAAGGACTCAATTCAGTCACCAAGACTGACGCGCACCCCATCCCCAGAGCTGATGAGCTCATAGATCAGTTGGGGGCAGCCCGGTACCTTAGTACGTTTGATCTAACGTCCGGGTACTGGCAGATCGCCTTAACTGATGGGGCAAAAGAGAGGTCAGCATTCTCCACATCAGATGGGCTCTACCAGTTCCGGGTTATGCCCTTTGGGATGAAGAATGCCCCTGCCACCTTCCAGAGGTTGGTCAACCAGGTCTTGGCTGGACTGGAGGATTTCAGTGTTCGCAGTGTTCAGCGCCAGCTGGGAGGAACACTTGCGCCACCTCCAGGAAGTGTTGTTGGCCCTGCGCAGAGCAGGCCTCACAATCAAAGCCAGTAAGTGCCAGATTGGGCAGGGTTCTGTGGTGTACTTGGGACACCAAGTAGGGAGCGGCCAGGTGCCCCCCTGCAACCCAAGATAGATACCATCCTGGCTTGGGCACCGCCCAAAACCCAAACTCAGGTGAGAGCCTTCTTAGGTCTCACGGGTTACTACAGGAGGTTTGTCAAGGATTATGGTAACATTGTGCACCCCTTGACTTCGCTGACTTCCAGGAAGCAGCCACGAAATGTGAACTGGACTGATGCCTGTCAAACGGCCTTTGACACCCTGAAAACTGCAATGTGTACAGCACCCGTACTCCAGGCACCCGACTTTTCTAAAGAATTTGTTGTTCAGACGGACGCTTCAGAGCATGGTGTGGGGGCTGTTCTAGCTCAGGTGAATGAAGAGGGCCGAGACTTACCTGTAGCCTTCATCAGTAGGAGGTTACTTCCCAGGGAACAGAAGTGGAGTGCGATAGAGCGAGAAGCATTTGCTGTGGTCTGGGCGCTGAAGATTGTAAAGACCGTACCAGTTTGGGACTCACTTCCGGGTTCAGACAGACCACAGGCCCCTCAGATGGTTGATACAGATGAGGGGTGAGAATCCAAAGCTGTTGAGGTGGTCCATTTGCCTACAGGGGATGGACTTCATGGTGGAACACCGCCCTGGTACAGATCACGCCAATGCTGATGGTCTGTCCAGATTTTTCTGCCTTAGTGATGAGGACTCCCTAGGTCAAGGGTAGTTCTCCCCACATTTCAGCTGGAGGGGACACGTGTTAGACCTGTCATCATTGGCCTGAGTCTCTGCTCCATTTTTTTCTGTTTGCCTCCTCTGTTTACGATGTTTTTGCGGGAAACATCACTTACAATGAAACTTTTACAACGCACTACCATTACAACGCAACCATTACAACGCAAACCATTACAACGCATTGCGCTGGGGGCGCTCTAGGATAGGGAATATATTTAATTTACTATCCAACACCTTCCCTACTATCCACGGGGACTGGAGTTGGAATAGTAAATTAAATAACTCACTATCCAGCGCCTAAAAGCACTATGCGTTGTAATGGTATGCAATGTAAAAACCGCGTTGTAACGGCAGGCGTTGTAATAGCCTGCGTTGTAACGTCATACATCCTGTTTTTGCTGGTGTTATGCTTTGGGCACTGTGCCACTGCTTATCAGTCCCACAGTGCAAGTGCTCCCTATGTAAAATTACTGTATTGATTGAATTCCATGTTTGGCTTATTTGGTTTACTGTCAGTCCCTAGTCTAGTGCACCAGGAGTGCCAGGGCTGCTCGTGGGCTTGCAGCCCATGTTGTGCCACCCACAAGAGCGGCCTAGTAAAAGTATGTCTGAAGGTCTGCCATTGCTAGACCTACGTGCAGTCTAGTACTGTCACTCAGACTGCGCAAGTAAACCTACTTGCCAGTCCCTAAACCTTCCCTTAACTTCCTGTTAGTCACCCCTATGGTAGGCCCACGGGCAGGGTGCATTGTAAGTATAAGGTAGGACAAGCCTGACCAAGTTGGCATGTCCTAAGAGTGAATTACAGCCATATTCGTTTTTCACTGTTGTAAGGTAACCTGCTCTCCATTAGTTAGAATGGGCTGCCAGGATTATTAATGTTATAATCCCAGCTGGCTCGGGGAGCATGGTGCAATGTCGAGTTTGGTATCCCTGAACTCGGGGTTTAATCACGCATCCATTTGTGTGGATGGTTTTTGGACTCTGGGTTTGAAAATAGCACTTTTAGAAAGTGGCTATTTTCTTGTCTAACTTTTTCTGGTTTCTGCTGGTTTGGTGTGTGTGTGACAGGAGCTGGGTGGCTCCAGAGATCTGCTGAGTCAGTGTGGGATGAGTGGGACATTTGCATTGAGAGTAGGGGGAGAGTAGCTTCTGATAGCCTGCCCTGCCTGATACAATGCTGACTCCACCTCCTGCCAGGCGACTGATGGCTCTGTGCCTGCCAGGGACGATCCTGGCCCCACCTCCTACCGGGAGGCTGATAGCTCTGCTCCTGCCAGTAACAATGCTGGCTCCACCTCCTACTGGGCGGCTGAGGACTCTGCCCTGCACAGTGAATAGGCCAGGTGCCTCTGCCTGGCTACACCCACAACAAACCTAGGATGTTGGGAAATTCCCCTGCATGGACAAAGGGATCAAAGCCAAAAAGGGGTATAAGAGAAGGACCCCTGAACCAAGACTTTAGATCACTTCTGACAATGAACCCTGAAACCAAGGACAAGAAGCCTGCTGATCCAAGGACTTGCCTACCCCTTCTGCCAGTGTGCTGTTTTGCTGGGGGAAATCCTGCATGTGCTTCTTTATTTTTGCCAAGGAACCAGGAGAGAGGAACTGTGTGTGTACTCTCAGACTTTGCTAAGAAAATCTCCAAGGGCTGGAAGAGTGCCAGCCTCCTGTTGAATATTTACAACAAGGGGTGGTGAGGGACAGAGTCTCTGAATTAAGCAGAAAGCTCTCACCCAGTCAAGAGATCAGGGCTAGATCCAACACCGTTTTTTAGCTCACTGCACCATCCCAGTTTCAGAACCTGGCTGTATGCAAATTAGTCTGTTCCTGTCCCAGTGCATGATGGGAACAGGGCAAACCAAACTACAAAAGCCAATTCTTACACTGGGAAGGAAACAAGCTCCCGACTGAAGGACTGGGTTATTTAAGACCCAGCGGTGCCAGGGAACAACACCTGAAACCTTCGTGGGTAACCTGCTCCGGCGTACGAATCACAGAGACACGGGACACTTCCTTCGGCGTCAAAGATTCGAGCTTTATTTACTGCAGGGAACACAGAAGTCACGGCAAGTACATCAGGTGCTACTTGTGGAGACTGCTTCAAATTGGTTCTGTGAATCGCTCCTTTTATACACAATTTACCCATAGGGTTACATGGTACACAAAAGTTTATGACCCGGTTCCCACAATTATCCCCCAGAGGGGTCACTTTGGTCACTTTGATGCACACAAGGTCCGGAACATAAGTGCGGAAACATTTGGTGGTTCCCAACTGTAAAAACCCACCTTCCCACCATTAGTACATTCCAATCAGCAATAAAACAGATCGGAGAAGGAACAAGGACAGGTGTGGAGGAAGATGGAGACAGTGGGAGATCGGAAAGGGTGTAAAAGGGGAGGTATCGGGAAACACGAGATACAGGCATCAAAAGGACGTGCCTAATGAGATGCACGGCTGAGACAATAAACCGGCACGGCAAGATGAGCCTCGAGCGGGGCCATCTGCCTTACAGTATCATCCCCCTCGTCATAAAGACAGTTTCAAAGGACATGTGGCTTCTACAAGTATCTTGGGAGTCCCAGGGTCGCGAAGCGGACAGCGTCCGTTCGCTGGCTACTTGAGGGCAAGAGACAAAATGGATGCCGTATCTAAGATGGAACCCGTGGGTACATATAGAAATACCCACGTAACAGACAAACGGTTTAGGTTAGCACAGCGAAACTGCGTACACCCACTAAACTCGTCATTTGCGGTTCATAGATACCAGACTCGACTATGTTCGTGCGAGTCGAAAACACCACTTACAACTGTCACGGAACCTCAGACGCTCCTTTTGCCCTCATGTAGGCAAGCACTAGTCGGGATCATACTCGATATTCATCAGACCATCCAGATGTTGCTGTAACATAGCTCTGTCCAATCGAGCTTCCCTGGTAACAGGCGGCTGTCTTATACACGTCGTAGCACAGAGGCCACATAAGGCAGGACCACACTGCACGCAAAGGCAGCACATGAACAGGAACGCCACAACAACTCCGATAATCATCAGAATCTTCCAACCCCAAGTCGACATCAGGCCCCAAAACCACCCAAGTAGCGTCCAACCCCCTACGTCCACGTGTATGGACTCAGAGATTTTATGCAACTTTGAGATGGCTTGATAGACAGTCGGAGCATTATCAGGAATGAAAATACAGCAACTCGAATGGATCACCTTGCATACCCCACCTCGATCTGCTAAGATCACGTCTAAAACCATACGGTTTTGTAACGTCATAAGTCTATCCGCCTGAAGTTCTGTGGTGATATTACCAAGGGCACTGGCAGTAATATTAGCTGTCGATTCCACCACTCGAGTCAACTGTCTCAGGTTCCTACTATTAACCATAGGCCCCCAAAACGGGAGGAAACCCTTGAAAAAGTCTCCTGCCTCTTGACCGGCAGTGTCTTCTTCGCTAATCACGCCTCTCACAACTCTGGTCTTGTGATAATCTGCATCTACAGTGAACGTCGGAGGCAGCAAATTTGCAATAAAACATGAGCCCACAAAGTCGAAGGGCAACCATGCATACGCACGATCATGGCAGATAAAGTATGTACCCTTGGCAGCCAGAAACACAGGGGACGAGACCATCGGCAATATGTAATTCTCAGTGCAAGCACTCTCTCCAAGTCGGGCTTTCGATCTTCGGCCACGACCTATGAGACAAAAATTACCAATGTGGGGTACGACCCATATCGGAGGTGAGCTTTTAAGCTGTTTTTCACTAGTGAACACACTATACTCGCCCCTACTCAGTACCCTATAGGCTTGTACCTCTTCTTCGGGAATAAGCGAGGGATCATAGATATCGCTATCTAAATCCTCTATTGCTATAGACAAAGGCTTTTGATACGAGCCAGGGCCAGAGTAGGGAGAACGTGGTTCTCGAATGGGGTGGAAACCTAGTGCGCTTCGGAACATTGTTTGGAATGCCCGAGCAGAACCCTGGGAACTATAAGGTAAAACCAAATACGGAATTCCTTTATCTGTGGTATGTGGCATCAACCCACACACCCAACAATTAGTAGTATTAACCACTAACTGGTGCTGGTGAAGGAGCTGAATAAAGGAATTGTTGCGAAATTCTGCACGTCTAGCCTGTTCGTGTTCGGGTAAGATATGGAAGGAATGAGGAGACGAAGTAGAGGTGAATTTAGAGTCAGAAGTAGGAATAGGTGTAGGTATGGCAGAAGGTAAGAAGTACGACATCATATAATACACCCCAACCGCCAAAAATGCAGAAATAATCAGAAAGAATACCAATATCTGAAACATAAAACATTTCGTACGACTAAGTCGCTGCAGCTCAAATCTTTGTGCCTGTGCTCTTTCCACATCCATCAGCTTTGAAAACACCATCCCCTATGACCGTCCGCAACGTTTCTTGACGCACTTCGTTCTGTGTAGCAGTAGTCAATTCCCAGGAGTTCCCAGGAACCAACGGTCTTTAACCTAGCGTCAAGACCTACTAACCAGAAAGAAGTACGCGCGCGGCCCTACGGCCTTTATTTATAATCAATGTCTCTCAGCTGTGGAAGCAAAAATACGTAGAAAAAAACTTTCAATATGTACAGGAATAATTACAATGATACAAGTGTTCAGACTGATCATGGAAAACGGGATAATGCAGTTGTCAAGGGACAGAACAGGATCTTTTTATTAGTCTTTAGTGCGGGATCGCAAAAAGTATCGGGTTTTCCCAGGACGTGTCTGCTCGTCAAACAAAGGATCCGTTGAAGAGACAGCGTCCTGCTGATCAGTCGAATGTTCTGGTCTTGAGTCTTTTGATGACAAATGTTCAACAGTGTCTTTCTGCTGCACTGAGGATTCTCCGACAGGTTGTGCGTCGCTGAAAGGAACAAACGCCGGCAATCCTTCGGTTTCAGTTGATGCAATGCCTCTCCTCACCCACGAGTCTGCCGGCAACGGAATAGGGACTTTCTTCGTATGGGTGGCATGCACCCAGTTTTTCCGCCCCTCAAGACGAACAGCAGTTCTCGTGGCAAGGAGGACCTGATAGGGTCCGGTGAACCTGGGCTCCAAGTTCTTCTTCCGAGAAAAATTCCTGGTAACCACCCAGTCTCCAGGCTGGAGCTGGTGTCCTGGACCCTCAGTCTGCGTCGGCAATGCTTCGTAAACCTGTTGGTGAATTAACCTCAGTTTAGCAGTCAAGTCATGTAAGTAATCGATCAACATTGGATACTCAAGATCACAGAACACACCCGGCCTAGGGACCCCCCAAACATTCGCAGGACGACCGAACACTATTTCATAGGGGCTAAGCCCTACTCGGGAGTGTACAGTCGCCCTAGTTGACAGTAATGCTAAGGGTAAAGCGTCAGGCCACGAGAGACCAGTCGTAGCCTGAATCTTTGCTAGCTTTAGTTTAAGGGTGCCGTTATACCCCTCAACCAAACCAGCTGACTGGGTATGATTGGCGCTGTGGAATTTCTGATTAATTCCAAGGCCCTTACACACACTCTTCATCACACTCCCCACAAACTCACTTCCGTTATCTGACCACACGACTCTAGGCATTCCGTACCGAGGAAAGTATTCCTTCAGTAGGACTTTCGCAGTAGACAAAGCAGTATTGTCTTTGAGAGGATAGGCCTCGATCCATCGGGAGAATGCGAAAACCACAACTAAAACGTATTTCAGGTTATTGCATCGCTCCATATGGATGAAGTCCAATTGAATCACCTCAAAGGGACACGAAGGGGGAGCAAAACTGCCAGGAGGAGTCGGGGTTCCCTTACCAGGATTGTACAACATGCATACCATGCAGTTCTTAACCAAGCGTTCAGCACATTTCGTGATACCATCATTCTTCCACACAGGAGACAACAACTTGCAAATACCTTTCACGCTAATATGTGCTAACCCATGTGCCATTGTCACAACAGCCAGCACATACGCATCTGGTAACATCCATCTTTTCTGATCCTATAAATCAATCCAACAACCATTCGCATCCAACTTTCCCGTACTTTCTTTCCACTTCGTCTTTTCAGTCTCGGTGGCCTCATTTTGTATCGCCTTCACGCTCTCAATAGTGTCTTCACACATGCTCGACTCTGCAGGCCACCTAACCGAACTCGTCACATACATTCTAGTGCTAAGGTTCCGGGCAGTCTCCTTAGCAGTCTCATCCGCAAACGCATTACCGCGACCAACATCATCCGTCACCTTACGATGTGCACTACATTTAACAATCGCTACCTGCTTAGGCAACGTAAGTGCATCCAAAAGATCATTCACAAGCTGGCCATGCTGAATCTTCGTACCATGCGATGTCAGAAAACCTCTCTCTCTCCACAATCGTCCGAAGCTATGGGCGACGCCAAAAGCATATTGGCTGTCGGTAAACACATTCACACGTTTCCCTTTTGCTAACACACACGCTCTAGTGAGAGCGATCAGCTCTGCAGCTTGGGCAGAATTCTGATTTAACCTCGCAGTCTCAACAACAGTATTCAACGTTACAACAGCATAAGCAGTAGTCACATCGCCATTCGGCAACTTAAAACAAGAACCATCCACATACAGCGTTCCATCTGGGTCTTCCAATGGGGTGTTTTTGAGGTCCACTCGACCTTTCGTTTCCTCTTCTGTCCTCAAATAACAATCGTGTTCTGTTATTTTATCTGACTCTGAGCTAATTGGTAACAAAGTTGCCGGGTTCAGAACATTGCAACGTTTTATCTGAATATGACTTGCCAGAAGCGTCAACTCGTATCCGGACAACCTCGCACTTGTCAAGTGCTGAGTTTTGGTACGATTTAAAAGAGTGTCGACTGCATGCGGAACCATCACCGTAAGCATATTATCCATGACCAATCCTGCTGATTGTCGGATGGACACCGCAGCTGCCGCTGTTGCTCTCAAACAACTCGGCAATGCTCTAGCTACCGGGTCCAAGGTCGAGGAAAAATATGCACATGGACGTTGCTTACCGCCAAAAGGTTGCGTTAAAACGCTCAAAGCACAACCTTCCCTCTCGTGAACATATAACGTGAATGGCTTCCTGTAGTCAGGAGTACCTAACACAGGAGCCGAACACAGTGAGTCACGCAGTTCAGAAAAACTTTTCTGACATTCTTCGGTCCATGGTAAAGGAGTAGAAACATCCTTGCACGTAAGAGCCACCAATGGTTTCGCTAGCAATGAAAAGTTTGGAATCCATTGCCTGCAGTATGACGTGATACCTAGAAAGGCACGCACATCTCTTTGTGTTGTTGGCACAGTCATTCGCGCAATTGCTGCAATTCTCTCTGGGGTCAACCGCCTTCCCTCCTTTGACAATAAGTGACCTAGATAGGTTACTTCTTGACAACAATATTGGAGTTTAGAAGGTGACACCTTGTGATTTAACTCGCAGAGATGTTGCAGCAACGACACCGTAGCAATTTTGCAAATGTCCTGAGTATCTGCAGCTACCAATAAGTCGTCGACATATTGGATTAAAGCCGCACCAGCCGGCAACGTAAACGCATCCAGTTGACCCTTCAAGGCTTGACTGTAAATCGATGGACTCTCACAGTAGCCCTGAGGAGCGCGTTTAAACCGGAAGCTGCGCCCACCAAGAGAGAAACCGAAAAGGTCTCTGCTCTCCTCTGCAATCGGGATGCTGAAGAACGCATTCTTCAGATCGATCACCGAAAACCAAGACGCAGATGCTGGAATCAGAGTCAGTAGCGCCGTGATATCAGGCACAACAGGGAACTGAGGAATCACAATTTTATTAACCTCCCGTAAATCGATAACAAAACGATAAACAGGTGGTTTCGAAGGATCAGTACGTTTTAGAATAGGCAGTACAGGGCTGTTGCACACGTTTCCTCGAGTCTCTTCAATAACGTCTTTGTCGATTAAATCATAGATGATCGCTAACAGTGCTCGTTCACCATCAAGAGAGATACGATACTGGGGAATACGTGGCAATCGCACATTGGATTTCAACTGAACAACATAAGGGGAGATGTCAAGCAGGCCCACGTCATTGGGACCTGTTGCCCACAAAGATGCAGGAAGGGAGCTCAATTCTGGTGGAAGCTTATCAAGAGACAAGTACATGGGAGAGACAACCTTCTCTCCCAACGTAAGCTTTACACCCGCAGGAGAACAATATAAAGTTGCATACAAACGTTTTAGCAAATCCAGACCCAGGGGATTTTCACCACAACCAGTAGTCAAAATCAACGGAGCTTCAAGCTCACGTGGCCCAATTGTAAGAGGCAAAGGGCGTGAAACTGGATTGCTAACGGGGGCGCCAGAGAATCCAACGGAAACATTTGTTAAGCCAGACAAAGGTGCGCCAGGGAGTTTCGAATGCATAATGGAACTTTTCGCTGCACCAGTGTCCAACAGAAAAGGCTCAACGACGCCCGATGTAGCAACTGCGACGTAAGGCCCTCTCTGATCAACCGGAACTGATACCACTCCCTCTCCTTGTCTATGGCTGTCCTAGTAATTACTGTCGTCAGTTCCCTGATCGACGTAATAATCGTCTACATTGTACTGCGCAGATCGTCCTTGCGATGATCCACGCTGATCAAAACAGTTGTTAGAATTCGATTGGTTATCTGAACGATCATTCTGAACACCACGACCCCTACCGCGTGATGTCTGTTGAGAACCACCACGACCTCCTCTAGATGAATTACCACTATTACGGTCGTTCAAAACAGGACAATTGAATTTTATGTGACCCTCCTGTCTACAATAGGCACACTGATTGTACCCTAAAGAGGATCGTTGGGAAGAGGAGTCATTTCTAGATTGTGGTCGATTAGATTGCGACTGCGATCTATTTTGTTGCGAAGCATTCTGATTCGAACGCGGAGGATACGCTTGTTGTAACAACACTTTAGTTTTAAGCTCTTTCGTCTTTTTATCAGCGCGGTCGTTCTCTTCTTTCTCTCTATTCTCATAATACTGGGCTGTAGCCAATATCTGAGCTGAGGTAGAAACGGCCCACGCACTTTCTGAATTCTTCAATTTATTGCTCAAATCGGGCAATAAGTTAGAGACAAATTTATCCACAAACAACCGTTGGCCACCCTCAGTACCCATATCCTGACCACTATGGTCGATGAACGCCTCTTCGAATCTCGTAAAGAAGTCGGAGACACTCTCGTCCTTTTTCTGTTTACAAGCCGACAGTTTGTCCCAATTTACCCTCATAGCTGGCATAAGAGTTTTCATTAGCGTAATTATTCTTTGAGGAAGAGCAGCAATCAACTGCTCGGGTTTAGCACCACCAGTTTGTCGACCATCTGCCGCTACAATGGCAGCCCAATCACCACCTAGTTCATTCGGATGATTTTCCTGACGAATCTTAGCCCATACCGGCTGCGGCACGACATTGCCGAACAGCATATCGATATCAGCAAGGTTCATTATCGTAGCATCTACGAGCTGCGATAATTCCTTGTAATACCCTGTAGGATTTTTGCGAAGGTCAGGCAAAGATTGCTTCACCTGCAACACTTCTGATCGTTTCCACGGGAGATGAATCCATACTCTCTGGAAATGCGGCAGAATCGGCGGTGCTCGGGTGGCATCACCTGGCATCCATACTGGCGGAACTTCCCGCATGGGAAACTGACCAGACGCATCTAACTGCCTCTCGACATCCTCAACAAACAAGGCTTGAGGTATAGGAGTGGGACGAAAGGATAGCAACCGCTCAACAGCACGTCGAACGTTAGTATCCACTATCAGTCCATTCGAGAACTGAAGCTGTAGATCAGACAAAGCGGACAGCACCTCGTCAGGTGCATCGGCCGATATCTGATCACGAAGGACCTTACACATTTCTTCAAACACGTATCTTTGGGTTGGTATATTAAATTGACAGAACGTATCGAGTACAATACGTGGTGGATTTCTAAGAGGATGTGTCATCCAACCCATCGCCATATTATATAGCGAAGCGCGTTCCCTATTACCGGGAAGCTGACTACGTCTCTGCGGACCATCTGAACCAGCGGACCCAAGAACAGGTCCGAGAGAATGAAAGAAGTTAGCCGCAACAGGAGAAGTACGACTACGAACAGAGGGAGAAGTATAGGACACAGGACTAACAAGGGAAGAGGTAGAAACAGAAGCAACAGCAGGAGTTAACAAAACAGGAGCAGTAGCGGGAACAGGAGTATGTGGAAGTGGAGGAGCAGTAGGGATGGCAACAGACAAAGGAGCAGGAACAGTCGGAAGGACGGGTGCAGGTTGAGGAACAGGCTGAGGAATAGGTGGCGGAACAGGTACAGGGGGAACCACTGGAGCAGCGGTACCCTGTACATACGGAGGTGGTGACTTCAGAAGATAAGACATTAGAGAATCCTCAACTGGTTCTTCCTTCTTATCCAACTCCGTAGGCAAAACAGGATAGCATTTATCTATGGACATACGCTGTAGCCTATCGAACACTTCCTTTTCCTTATCCTCCTTATCACGCTGAAACTGCTCTGCTTTCTTTACAATGGTAGCAACACCATCTCTCTGATTTCGTTTAGTCTGTCTGATTTCTTTCTGTCGGGCTTCTTTACGCCACAACCGAAAGGCATCAAACATGGCCGGCCTTGACTTTTTCGCAAATAATTTAGCCTCTAGATTATCTAAGATTGGAGTCTCAAAACTACCATGAGGTGGCCAACTAAGGACACCATCCTTCTTAGTATACCGAATCCAATAATCATTAAAAGTAATCGGGCCCAATCCGTGCTTACTGTACAGTTCATAAGTGGGAGTTCCAACCGGAGGTATCGGACACGAGTCCTCCAGTCGGGAATCCGTGCCACAACGTCTGAAACAACTAAACAAAGTACTACGACCAGGCATCTTGCACACTAATCGAGTTTCACAAACTTCAAGGGTTACGGGATTTACCAAGTCCCAGCAAAGAGCGAAAACCCTCGGTTTTTGGCGTCTGCAGTCGTCAAATATCACAACAAAGTACCAAGAACCACAAATGCAATGGAACCATGCAACAACTAAGAACCACAACCAAGAACTCTGGGAGCGACCCACAAATACTTAACTCAAAGATCGATGGCGTCACCAGGAAGGCCCGTCAATCGTCTCGCTATACCAAGGTCTACGCCAGGCGCCAAAACAGGTCTACAGTCAGGGCAGCAGTCCGTCGCAGCCGTCAGGAGGCGGGAATCTTCGCGGGAAAAGTCTTTGGGCCACTTATTTCGACAACAGGATCGATGAAGCGGAGTGCACCTTCCCTCGGAGATTTCACACGAAGTTCCTCACGATCGTCGGGCTTGGACCGGTACCACTGATGTAGCCCCACGTTGGGCGCCAACTGAAGGACTGGGTTATTTAAGACCCAGCGGTGCCAGGGAACAACACCTGAAACCTTCGTGGGTAACCTGCTCCGGCGTACGAATCACAGAGACACGGGACACTTCCTTCGGCGTCAAAGATTCGAGCTTTATTTACTGCAGGGAACACAGAAGTCACGGCAAGTACATCAGGTGCTACTTGTGGAGACTGCTTCAAATTGGTTCTGTGAATCGCTCCTTTTATACACAATTTACCCATAGGGTTACATGGTACACAAAAGTTTATGACCCGGTTCCCACAATTATCCCCCAGAGGGGTCACTTTGGTCACTTTGATGCACACAAGGTCCGGAACATAAGTGCGGAAACATTTGGTGGTTCCCAACTGTAAAAACCCACCTTCCCACCATTAGTACATTCCAATCAGCAATAAAACAGATCGGAGAAGGAACAAGGACAGGTGTGGAGGAAGATGGAGACAGTGGGAGATCGGAAAGGGTGTAAAAGGGGAGGTATCGGGAAACACGAGATACAGGCATCAAAAGGACGTGCCTAATGAGATGCACGGCTGAGACAATAAACCGGCACGGCAAGATGAGCCTCGAGCGGGGCCATCTGCCTTACAGTATCATCCCCCTCGTCATAAAGACAGTTTCAAAGGACATGTGGCTTCTACAAGTATCTTGGGAGTCCCAGGGTCGCGAAGCGGACAGCGTCCGTTCGCTGGCTACTTGAGGGCAAGAGACAAAATGGATGCCGTATCTAAGATGGAACCCGTGGGTACATATAGAAATACCCACGTAACAGACAAACGGTTTAGGTTAGCACAGCGAAACTGCGTATACCCACTAAACTCGTCATTTGCGGTTCATAGATACCAGACTCGACTATGTTCGTGCGAGTCGAAAACACCACTTACAACTGTCACGGAACCTCACGGGGACCGGTTTCTGGCATTACAGCCGTCTTCGGCCCGGTTTGCTTGAATCCTGATGGTGCAATGAGCAAGGGTCTCACATCTGAGAATACCCTTCCACGCTTAGGGTGGACAAAAATATTTACAACAAGGGGTGGTGAGGGACAGAGTCTCTGAATTAAGCAGAAAGCTCTCACCCAGTCAAGAGATCAGGGCTAGATCCAACACCGTTTTTTAGCTCACTGCACCATCCCAGTTTCAGAACCTGGCTGTATGCAAATTAGTCTGTTCCTGTCCCAGTGCATGATGGGAACAGGGCAAACCAAACTACAAAAGCCAATTCTTACACTGGGAAGGAAACAAGCTCCCGACTGATTTGCATATAGCCAGGTTCTGAGCTGGGATGGGGCAGTGAGATAAATAACGGTGATGGATCAAGCCCTGATCTTTGGACTGGGTAAGAGTGGTCTGTTTAACTCAGACACTCTGTTCATCACCACCCCCTTTTCTAAATCGTTTTTGGCCACTATAGGTGTGGCAGGGTATACTCAGACATGAGTCCCTTTCTCACTGCTCCATCAGGATTCAAGCAAGCCGGGCCGAAGAAGGCTGAAATGCCAGAAACCGGTCCCCGGTAGCTTGTCTCCTTTCTGGTGAAGAATTGGCTTGGTAGTTTAGTCTGCCCTGTTCCCATGATGCACTGGGCCAGGGACAGACTGATTTGCATATAGCCAGGTTCTGAGCTGGGATGGGGCAGTGAGATAAATAACGGTGATGGATCAAGCCCTGATCTTTGGACTGGGTAAGAGTGGTCTGTTTAACTCAGACACTCTGTTCATCACCACCCCCTTTTCTAAATCGTTTTTGGCCACTATAGGTGTGGCAGGGTATACTCAGACATGAGTCCCTTTCTCACTGCTCCATCAGGATTCAAGCAAGCCGGGCCGAAGAAGGCTGAAATGCCAGAAACCGGCCCCCGGTAGCTTGTCTCCTTTCTGGTGAAGAATTGGCTTGGTAGTTTAGTCTGCCCTGTTCCCATGATGCACTGGGCCAGGGACAGACTGATTTGCATATAGCCAGGTTCTGAGCTGGGATGGGGCAGTGAGATAAATAACGGTGATGGATCAAGCCCTGATCTTTGGACTGGGTAAGAGTGGTCTGTTTAACTCAGACACTCTGTTCATCACCACCCCCTTTTCTAAATCGTTTTTGGCCACTATAGGTGTGGCAGGGTATACTCAGACATGAGTCCCTTTCTCACTGCTCCATCAGGATTGAAGCAAGCCGGGCCGAAGAAGGCTGAAATGCCAGAAACCGGTCCCCGGTAGCTTGTCTCCTTTCTGGTGAAGAATTGGCTTGGTAGTTTAGTCTGCCCTGTTCCCATGATGCACTGGGCCAGGGACAGACTGATTTGCATATAGCCAGGTTCTGAGCTGGGATGGGGCAGTGAGATAAATAACGGTGATGGATCAAGCCCTGATCTTTGGACTGGGTAAGAGTGGTCTGTTTAACTCAGACACTCTGTTCATCACCACCCCCTTTTCTAAATCGTTTTTGGCCACTATAGGTGTGGCAGGGTATACTCAGACATGAGTCCCTTTCTCACTGCTCCATCAGGATTCAAGCAAGCCGGGCCGAAGAAGGCTGAAATGCCAGAAACCGGTCCCCGGTAGCTTGTCTCCTTTCTGGTGAAGAATTGGCTTGGTAGTTTAGTCTGCCCTGTTCCCATGATGCACTGGGCCAGGGACAGACTGATTTGCATATAGCCAGGTTCTGAGCTGGGATGGGGCAGTGAGATAAATAACGGTGATGGATCAAGCCCTGATCTTTGGACTGGGTAAGAGTGGTCTGTTTAACTCAGACACTCTGTTCATCACCACCCCCTTTTCTAAATCGTTTTTGGCCACTATAGGTGTGGCAGGGTATACTCAGACATGAGTCCCTTTCTCACTGCTCCATCAGGATTCAAGCAAGCCGGGCCGAAGAAGGCTGAAATGCCAGAAACCGGTCCCCGGTAGCTTGTCTCCTTTCTGGTGAAGAATTGGCTTGGTAGTTTAGTCTGCCCTGTTCCCATGATGCACTGGGCCAGGGACAGACTGATTTGCATATAGCCAGGTTCTGAGCTGGGATGGGGCAGTGAGATAAATAACGGTGATGGATCAAGCCCTGATCTTTGGACTGGGTAAGAGTGGTCTGTTTAACTCAGACACTCTGTTCATCACCACCCCCTTTTCTAAATCGTTTTTGGCCACTATAGGTGTGGCAGGGTATACTCAGACATGAGTCCCTTTCTCACTGCTCCATCAGGATTCAAGCAAGCCGGGCCGAAGAAGGCTGAAATGCCAGAAACCGGTCCCCGGTAGCTTGTCTCCTTTCTGGTGAAGAATTGGCTTGGTATTTTAGTCTGCCCTGTTCCCATGATGCACTGGGCCAGGGACAGACTGATTTGCATATAGCCAGGTTCTGAGCTGGGATGGGGCAGTGAGATAAATAACGGTGATAGATCAAGCCCTGATCTTTGGACTGGGTAAGAGTGGTCTGTTTAACTCAGACACTCTGTTCATCACCACCCCCTTTTCTAAATCGTTTTTGGCCACTATAGGTGTGGCAGGGTATACTCAGACATGAGTCCCTTTCTCACTGCTCCATCAGGATTCAAGCAAGCCGGGCCGAAGAAGGCTGAAATACCAGAAACCGGTCCCTGGTAGCTTGTCTCCTTTCTGGTGAAGAATTGGCTTGGTAGTTTAGTCTGCCCTGTTCCCATGATGCACTGGGCCAGGGACAGACTGATTTGCATATAGCCAGGTTCTGAGCTGGGATGGGGCAGTGAGATAAATAACGGTGATGGATCAAGCCCTGATCTTTGGACTGGGTAAGAGTGGTCTGTTTAACTCAGACACTCTGTTCATCACCACCCCCTTTTCTAAATCGTTTTTGGCCACTATAGGTGTGGCAGGGTATACTCAGACATGAGTCCCTTTCTCACTGCTCCATCAGGATTCAAGCAAGCCGGGCCGAAGAAGGCTGAAATGCCAGAAACCGGTCCCCGGTAGCTTGTCTCCTTTCTGGTGAAGAATTGGCTTGGTAGTTTAGTCTGCCCTGTTCCCATGATGCACTGGGCCAGGGACAGACTGATTTGCATATAGCCAGGTTCTGAGCTGGGATGGGGCAGTGAGATAAATAACAGTGATGGATCAAGCCCTGATCTTTGGACTGGGTAAGAGTGGTCTGTTTAACTCAGACACTCTGTTCATCACCACCCCCTTTTCTAAATAGCCTCCTGTTGAAGTCACAGGGCTAAAGGACTACATCTGCTTAAAGTGCTGTTTGCTGGAACCTGTGAATCCAGCACCTCTGAAAGAATCCAGCAATCTCGACGCCGACGGACGCCGCCGAATCCAGCCAGACATCGTGAGTAACGGCTCCAGTGTCCCGCTTCCTCGACGCCAGTAGCAACGCCAGTGAGTAGCGAGTTCGGCTCCAGCTCCAAGTGACTTCGTGTCTGCACCGCTGTTGATCGCATCGACTTCGTGCCCTCTCGACGCCGTGAGCGCTGCTCACTCTTGCAACATCATCGACATCGACGACGACGCCGTATCCTGCTTCGCCTCGTGAGCGCTGCTCCTGCCTGACATCCGTCGACGCCGCTGCAGGTCGCCCCGACTCCGAGGCCGGATCGACGCCGAAGACGCGACGCCGGACATCTCGACGCCGCTGATCATCATGTGCTTCGCTTTTCCAAGGTACTGTGTTGTGGGGGTCTGTCTCGACTCCGGGCTCGACGTAGCGCTCCTCGCGGTCGACGCCGAACCTTTGGATTAACTTTGCCTCGACGCCGTGTGACTCCGGTGTGGGTTACATTGTTGCCAAGAACTGTGTTTTAAAGAGGAAGAGTTGCTTTTGATACTAAAGACTTTGTGCTAAGAAGAAACTACACTTGAACTATTATTTTTCCCTTCCAAGAGTATTTATTAAGACTGTGGTATATTTTTGTCGTTATTTGGTCTTGTGCTAAGCCTTATATAAAAATCCTTATTTTTATAATAGTACTGTGTCGTGTCCATTTCTAGTGTATTCACTTTATTACTGTATGTGGTCATAAATGCTTAACACACAGCCTCTGAGATAAGCCTGTCTGCTCTGCCAAGCTACCAAGGGGGTGAGCAGGGGTTATCAAAGGGTGTGATCCCCTTGCCCTGACTAGAAAAGGTGTGTCCCTATTTGTCAGAAGTGCATACCTCTGCCAACTAGAGACAGCCGGTTCTAACAGTTACTCGCTAAACACCCAAATACAACTACAAACAACTCAAAGGTGACCAGTCATCCTTTACGAAAGGTTTTCCACTGCCCAGCAATCGTGTCACTGAGTCTTTAATAACTTTTGATCCATCTGATCAAAATATTTTTTTTGAGTCAAAATCTTCAAATTATGATGCAGATGATAGATTATGCAGCAAGGGCAGCCAATCCATATTTATGTATAAAAGGGCGCGGCTGAATAATGTTAGAGGCTCTGGCTATAGCTAATTTCCCACAAGTAATTGGATGTGTAGACGGTACATGCATTCTAATATGTGCTCTCTCTTAAACAGAGTATGTGGTTCATTATAGAAAGAATCACTACTCATTAAACAAGCATTTGCAATGCAATCGGTCTCACCTTTGGGACCTTATATGTATTTAGCTATGCAGCACATTAGCCTGAGTGCTGAAACATCTACTGTTCTTTAACATGGAGGGAAAGTAAGCACCAAACTGCCTGACACGCTAGGCATGAGAACGCACGGAGAGAAATATTGCCTTTCAGTGGGAAATGGTATAGTCCGAAGCTCTGTTTTTAATATAAAATCAGGGTCATATCACTGAAAATACAAGATTTGAAAGAAATATTATTGTCTACGGGTGCTCGTGGAAGACATTTTCTATGGACTGGAATCTAGAGAATGCTAAAGTGATACTGGTGTTTTACTGGCCTCTGCTGGTCGTTTTTTTTATCAAGAAAGTTACATGGAGGCAGTTGCCAGAAAAATTAAAAAAAGAAAGTGCCTCAGCAGAAAGCAATTGATATTTTACTGACCTCTACTGGTCGTTTTCTATCAAGACAGTTAAATAGATGCAGTCGAACAGAAAAAAGAGTCCCTATGCGGAAGCAGACAAGTCCTAGGGCTGATCTCCAGAGCTCACAAGGTACATACACATATGAGTATATACTAAAGTATATACAAGAGGTCTTGAATGCTCGACCTAATAAACAAGTAGTGTGTAATGAAACATGTTGGATCACTGACCTAGTTGCGCAATAACCTGGGAGCACTTGTGACACTGTGGACTATATGACAACTAGCAAGAGGAGTGCTTGGAGATGGATGGTTGATAGGTAAATGTTTAATTTATGTACGCATGGTGCCAAAATGTAGTCTTTTCAATATTTCTAAAACAAGCTTTTTAAATTTCAGGTTACAGTGCATATACATTATGACCATGGATAATGAATCCATAATCTACAAACACCTAGACAAAGGAGGTATGATTCTACGCATGAAAAACAGGGAGCATTATAGAGTAGACATTTGACTCACTCAAAGGCAGGTTCCAATGCCTGTACAAAAGTGGAGGTGCCCTAAAATATGAATCTATAATATCTTGTAGAGACGTAGCCAAGTGTGCAATGTTGCACAATTTAGATACCTGAAAGAGACGTCTAATGGGCCTTGTAACTGAGGAATCTGATGAAGATGATGTTGAAAATTCCCCTTGACTATCAACCCCTGGACATGATGCTGTTGAGTGTTAATTATTAGTGGCAATACATGATGGGAAAGTGATGATTATTATGGGATCCTTATTTTATTTTGTAAGGTAAAGTTACCCCTGAGCAAGAGACTGATCTTGAAATGCATTGGGATTACTTTTACAATGGGTGAAAGTTGTACTGTCTTAAGTAAAGGAATACTTTTTTGGGATTGTCACTTTTCAGAAACATCATGACGTTAATAAAATCTGATTCTCAAACAACAAGGGACCCCAATCAAGTCAAACAGGGACCTCGGGGAACAATTCTATGGAATCAACAATGGTCCCATGCTTATGTGATGCAACAAACAAAATAAATATAGACGAAATCGCTTCTATATTTTCAGAAGGACATGTCCAGCCGGACAGAGGTCTTCCAGGTTTACTTAATAAACACAGTATTTCAGCAAATAAGATGTCAGGAGTACCTTCCACAATGCCCCTGTGTGGTACACAAGCCTGTGCCCGACACTAACGGGGTGAACACAAGTGGAGATAGTAGGAAAGGTTCAAGGCAAAACAAACGTTTTTTCTGTTTACATATAAATTTGTACAGAAAATATCACGCTGCACCATTACATAAAATCAAACAATCAGATTTGTATCGGGTGCATAAGCAAGTCGACGGCGTTTCGGTTTCATCAAGAAGTCATAGAAACCATCATCAGGACAATTAAATACTTTGCCTTTACATTAAACCTCAATTTTGCCGAGGTAGAGCGCGTGTAGGCACCGAAAGTCAATACCGGGCGACGCCAGGACAAGCCGATAGTTACGGTCATGGAGTGTGTCCCTGACGCCAGGGACACACTCCATGACCGTAACTATCGGCTTGTCCTGGCGTCGCCCGTTTACGATTGTGTAAACCGGCATTACCTGACGCTCCATTGTGGGTGACTGGCCAAGTTTAAAACGGGCCTCTTGACGGTATTGACTTTCGGTGCCTACACGCGCTCTACCTCGGCAAAATTGAGGTTTAATGTAAAGGCAAAGTATTTAATTGTCCTGATGATGGTTTCTATGACTTCTTGATGAAACCGAAACGCCGTCGACTTGCTTATGCACCCGATACAAATCTGATTGTTTGATTTTATGTAATGGTGCAGCGTGATATTTTCTGTACAAATTTATATGTAAACAGAAAAAACGTTTGTTTTGCCTTGAACCTTTCCTACTATCTCCACTTGTGTTCACCCCGTTAGTGTCGGGCACAGGCTTGTGTACCACACAGGGGCATTGTGGAAGGTACTCCTGACATCTTATTTGCTGAAATACTGTGTTTATTAAGTAAACCTGGAAGACCTCTGTCCGGCTGGACATGTCCTTCTGAAAATATAGAAGCGATTTCGTCTATATTTATTTTGTTTGTTGCATCACATATCCAGTTAATAAAATCTGGGAAATGTGAATGTCTATGTTTCATCTTGTTTGAACTGTAAGAAAATTGACACGATTGATCAAAAATGATTCGTTTATTCGAACATGGAGTCACATGGTCCCACAGGCCCCCTTCAATGGCCATGCTGGTCACATGTTGTTTTGGATTATCTAGCGTGCACGGGCAGAGCATGAACCAGGATCTGCAGCCTTTGAGCGTTGGTTTCAAAATAAATGTTTGAGTGGGGTGTGCATTTTCTCTTCATACTGTCAAGCATCATGTTTGTACCACATCTGCGATTGCATTTATTTGTAAAAGTTATTACACTTATGTACTATTAATGCATATTGACATTGTCAGGAACTAACCAGGAGCATCAGGTACAGGGACTGATGTGTCAACAGTTTTTGCTCCAGAGACGGATTTAGGCCGGAAGGTAGTCTCTATTAATTCTAGTAAAAGGCTAGGCAGTGGCTCTGTACTTGGTCTCCCATGTGTAGCTGCAGCCTCCTGGCTTCTTGTTGTTGGAGTGCAGATTGTACCACTGCTTCCTGATTCCTTCCACAGACCTTCTGGTGTCATCTACACTATTTATCCTTTGCTGTATCCTGGTCCGAATTCACTTGTTTTTGACTTCAGGAACAGACATGGAAGATTTTCTAAAAAGCTTTTCATGTTCAGAGACTCTCTCCTCAAGAATGGTTTCCAGCTGTTAATCACTGAATAATATCTTCCTCTTGCTGCCAACCTCCTCCTCTGCCTCCTGCCTGGGCATGTTTGTTTGAGCTACTCCTGTTTGGGGGGAGAAGTTCTCTCTCTGATGTGCTGCTGAAAATAAAGCTGTTTCCTGAAATGTGAGAGGTTATCACTTGTTACTGCAATAGTTGCTATTTGTGATTTATACCGATTCGTAATTTGTGACTGGTAATGTAAAAACAGCAATTTTCCAAAAGGGAAGTTATAGTTAGCAATTCCTAATTTGCGATTCGATATTTGTCTCTATTTAGGAATCGCTAGACATCATTTTCGGACATCAGGCCCTTAGCTGACTATCATTTTCTTGGTGTGACAGCGGTCGCATGAAGAAATGTTTTAACCTTCATATTCTTTTTGTGGTGGTTGTGGTTTTTCTTGTAATAAATTAAAAGCAAACCATTGAATACAAATCCACTATCCCAGGCAGTGTTCCCTCGAACCTGCGCTTGTGAGCGCACCTCTTCACCCCGAGCGCACATTGGTCTATGTCATGGGTACTCACAAACTTTCTCTCGGGGGCCAAATTTACAGTGTGGTTTGTGTCTGAGGGCCGCACCGGTGGAGGCGGGGTCAGTCCCACTGACTCAGTGGGGGAGGGAGCGGGGCTAGAGCAACAAAAAAAAACTGTGACCATGAGGTTGAACACAGGTTCCTGCAGCAGACGCCTTCGTCCACTGAGCTATCAGACCCGGCATACACACCTCTCTCTCTCTCTCTCTCTCTCTCTCTCTCTCTCTCTCTCTCTCTCTCTCTCTCTCTCTCTCTCTCTCTCTCTCTCTCTCTCTCTCTCTCTCTCTCTCTCTCTCTCTCTCTCTACCTCTCTCTGTCTCCCTCCCTCTATCTCTCTCTCTGCCTCCCTCCCTCATCCCTCTATCTCCCTCTCTCCCTCCCCGTCTCACTAGGACTGTCTTACTTCCTCTCCCTCTCTCCTTCCCTCCCCCTCCCTCTCCTTCCTTCTCCCTCCCTCTTCCTCCCTCTCCCTTCCCTCTCCTTTCCTCTCCTTCCCTCCCTCACCCTCACTCCCCTTCCCTTCCCCTCACTCCCCTTCCCCCAATTCCCCCTCTCCCTCCCTCACTCCCCTCCCCTCACTCCCTCACTCCCTCTCCTTCCCTCACTCCCTTCCCTCACTCCCCTTCCCTCACTCCAGGCCCGATGCATAATACAGGCATTTTACCATCGACGACTTGACTTCATTTATTTATTTTATTTATTTATTTTATTGGATTTGTATTGCGCTCAGCTACCCTCAATGGGTTTCCCGGCGCCAGGGACAGACTGAAGAAAGAGAACAAGCAAGTGCAAAAAAAAGAGATCACGAAATGAGGAGATCAAAACAGAAAAGTCTTCAATTTTTTGCGAAACGCAAGAAGATTAGTTTCTGTTTTTAACGCCAACGGAAGAGCGTTCCACATCTTAGGTCCAAGATATGCGAACGAACGACCTCCCATTTTAGCCAGTCGAATTCTTGGAATCAGAAGATTGCCATTATTAGATGACCTTAGAGAACGGCCAGGTAGATAAGGCTGGACAAGGTTCAGGAGGTAAGTAGGAGCAGAACCCTGACGGATCTTGAACAAAAAACACAGTGTTTTAAAGGTCACGCGATCTGAGATTCTCAACCAGTGTAGGTCACGCAAGGCTTGCATTGCGGACGTTCTCCGTGGAACATTACGCAAGGGGCGAGCGGTTGAATTTTGTACCACTTGGAGTTTGTTAATTGTTGCTTTATCCGCTCCAAGATAAAGCACATTGCCATAGTCAATGCGGGACATCACAAGGGCCTGAACGACAATTCTGCGGGTGGACTCAGGCAGCATCCATAAGATCTTCTGCAGCCAGCATAAGATGGAAAAACAGACTGCAGCGACCTTAGTCACCTGCTGCCTCATCAAGAGTTTGTCGTCAATCAGGAATCCGAGGTTATGAGCAACAGGCACAGGGGTAGGCAGAGGACCCATATCACAGGGCCAGTGTCTAGAGCCCCACAGATCTTTATGCTTGCCTAATATGATAACCTCGGTCTTATCACCGTTGAGCTTCAGCAGATGGTCTTGCATCCAAGCTGCAACGCGAGATAGGCCAATTTTGAGGGCAGAGACCTCCTGGGCCCTGCTGCTAGAAAGAGAAAACACAATCTACGTATCGTCTGCATATGAATATATGGACAGACCGGCGTCCTCTACGATGGAGGCAAGAGGTCTGATGTAAATATTAAACAACAATGGGCTTAATGTAGACCCTTGAGGGACGCCGTAAGCTGAAGAATGAATCGCAGATTCAGCCTTGTTTGAGAAAACCTGGAAGGTGCGCTCATTGAGAAATGAGGCCACCCAGGCAAGCGCTGATCCATCAACACCAAGGGAGCGGAGGGACTCAAAAGAGTGGAATGAGACACGGTATCGAATGCAGCGCTTAAGTCAAGAAGAATAAGCGCAAAGGTCTCACCGCTATCAATACCGTGTCGGAGTCGCTCGGTCACCTCAAGGAGTGCGGATTCGGTGGAGTAATTAGCGTGAAAGCGCATCCAGTAGAAAATGCTCTTAAGTCTCGAGTTTGTATGTTAAAATCCCCATAGGCCCTTTTTCAAGCCATTATGAAAACTGTGAAACCCATGAAGAAGGAAGATTATTCCACACAATCACACCTTGATCCAGGACTCTCTGCTTCCATGCACAAAAAACAGGTGAATAACGAAGTCAGGAGGTCCTTCAAGACTTGCCTTTTTCTCAATATGAATTCTAGATCTCATCCCGAGCAGCTGGCAGGCATCATAAAGTGATCAATATTGACAAACATATCAGAACAAGACACAACTTAATACAGCATACCATAGCAAACCACGCCACACAAGGAGAGACCAGCAGTTGAAGAGCATGGCAGATGGCATGGCTTGGAGGGTGCAGATGGCAGTCGGCCCTAGGAACCAGAAACGACGAGAAGAATCAAGCTCTGGTGTTCGACCCAAGGGTGTAAAAAGTGAACTAAAACTGAGGCTGCATTACACAGAAGTACAGAGGATAATGGAGGGAATTGCATGGCTGTAAGGAAGGTCACTGCTTTCTGTGCTATACCATATAAAGAGCAAGGAAAATAATTCCATTATTAAGGAAGGAAAGGAACTCTTCTTCTCTTTTTAATTGTCGATTTTAGGAAACAGCCTACAGCATAAGCAGTAAAATAGCTCCGAATGGCTTCTGCTACAGCACATTAAGGCCATACTGCTGAAAGAAGGGCGCATTGACTTGTGTTTACATACAACAGCACTTAGTGCGACGCAGATTCCTCCAGTATAGCTCTATAAGGCGAGCCCAGTCTCACAGAGGGAGGCGTGTAGGGGCTATTTTAAGATGCCTCCTACTCACATAATTACACAGAGACTCTGCTGATGGTCACGGCAGCATGCTAAAGAGGAGAGGACTGTCCCGAGGGTTTCCAGTATAGCTTTTTCAACAGACTGCTGTGCTGGAAAATGTTTATAACAACCGCATGAGATGCTTGAGTGGGACCCTGGTGATGACGTCGTTGAGACGTGAACCCTGTGTACCCCACTGCGGATACAAGCCACGTGAAACAGGCCCACTTATCAATGCTGGTATTTCCCTGACTGATGGCAGATTCTGCCTATACAATTGATACTTAACAACAATATTGTCCCAGCATAAGACAGAAGCATGCCTCTGGTATCAGGCAAAAAGTGGTACAAAAGGGGGTTGTGATGGACGGAGCATCTGAATCAATCCCACACTCACACTCAGTCAAAAGATCTGGGTTTAATCCATCACCGTTCTTTAGCCCACTCTGCCACCCCAGTTCAGACATGGCTATATGCAAATCAGTCTGACCCTGTGCCTCATGGGAACAGTCCAGCCCGAACTGCCAAGCCATGTCTTCCCTGGACCGGAAACAAGCTTGCGAGGACCGATTTCTGGCATTCCAGCCGTCTTCAGCCCGGCTTGCTTGAATCCAGTGGCAAAGTGAGCAAGGGACTCACGTCTGAGCATACCCTGCCACACTTATGGCGGCCAAAAGTGGTACAAAAGGGGGTTGTGATGGACGGAGCATCTGAATCAATCACACACTCACACCCAGTCAAAAGATCTGGGTTTAATCCATCACCGTTCTTTAGCCCACTCTGCCACCCCAGTTCAGACATGGCTATATGCAAATCAGTCTGACCCTGTGCCTCATGGGAACAGTCCAGCCCGAACTGCCAAGCCATGTCTTCCCTGGACCGGAAACAAGCTTCCGAGGACCGGTTTCTGGCATTCCAGCCGTCTTCAGCCCGGCTTGCTTGAATCCAGTGGCAAAGTGAGCAAGGGACTCACGTCTGAGCATACCCTGCCACACTTATGGCGGCCAAAAGTGGTACAAAAGGTGGTTGTGATGGACGGAGCATCTGAATCAATCACACACTCACACCCAGTCAAAAGATCTGGGTTTAATCCATCACCGTTCTTTAGCCCACTCTGCCATCCCAGTTCAGACATGGCTATATGCAAATCAGTCTGACCCTGTGCCTCATGGGAACAGTCCAGCCCGAACTGCCAAGCCATGTCTTCTCTGGACCGGAAACAAGCTTCCGAGGACCGGTTTCTGGCATTCCAGCAGTCTTCAGCCCAGCTTGCTTGAATCCAGTGGCAAAGTGAGCAAGGGACTCACGTCAGAGCATACCCTGCCACACTTATGGCGGCCAAAAGTGGTACAAAAGGGGGTTGTGTTGGACGGAGCATCTGAATCAATCACACACTCACACCCAGTCAAAAGATCTGGGTTTAATCCATCACTGTTCTTTAGCCCACTCTGCCACCCCAGTTCAGACATGGCTATATGCAAATCAGTCTGACCCTGTGCCTCATGGGAACAGTCCAGCCCGAACTGCCAAGCCATGTCTTCCCTGGACCGGAAACAAGCCTCCGAGGACCGGTTTCTGGCATTCCAGCCGTCTTCAGCCCAGCTTGCTTGAATCCAGTGGCAAAGTGAGCAAGGGACTCACGTCTGAGCATACCCTGCCACACTTATGGCGGCCAAAAGTGGTACAAAAGGGGGTTGTGATGGACGGAGCATCTGAATCAATCACACACTCACACCCAGTCAAAAGATCTGGGTTTAATCCATCACCGTTCTTTAGCCCACTCTGACACCCCAGTTCAGACATGGCTATATGCAAATCAGTCTGACCCTGTGCCTCATGGGAACAGTCCAGCTCGAACTGCCAAGCCATGTCTTCCCTGGACCGGAAACAAGCTTCCGAGGACCGGTTTCTGGCATTCCAGCCGTCTTCAGCCTGGCTTGCTTGAATCCAGTGGCAAAGTGAACAAGGGACTCACGTCTGAGCATACCCTGCCACACTTATGGCGGCCAAAAGTGGTACAAAAGGGGGTTGTGATGGACGGAGCATCTGAATCAATCACACACTCACACCCAGTCAAAATATCTGGGTTTAATCCATCACCGTTCTTTAGCCCACTCTGCCACCCCAGTTCAGACATGGCTATATGCAAATCAGTCTGACCCTGTGCCTCATGGGAACAGTCCAGCCCGAACTGCCAAGCCATGTGATCCCTGGACCGGAAACAAGCCTCAGAGGACCGGTTTCTGGCATTCCAGCCGTCTTCAGCCCGGCTTGCTTGAATCCAGTGGCAAAGTGAGCAAGGGACTCACGTCTGAGCATACCCTGCCACACTTATGGCGGCCAAAAGTGGTACAAAAGGGGGTTGTGATGGACGGAGCATCTGAATCAATCACACACTCACACCCAGTCAAAAGATCTGGGTTTAATCCATCACCGTTCTTTAGCCGAATCTGCCACCCCAGTTCAGACATGGCTATATGCAAATCAGTCTGACCCTGTGCCTCATGGGAACAGTCCAGCTCGAACTGCCAAGCCATGTCTTCCCTGGACCGGAAACAAGCTTCCGAGGACCGGTTTCTGGCATTCCAGCCGTCTTCAGCCCGGCTTGCTTGAATCCAGTGGCAAAGTGAACAAGGGACTCACGTCTGAGCATACCCTGCCACACTTATGGCGGCCAAAAGTGGTACAAAAGGTGGTTGTGATGGACGGAGCATCTGAATCAATCACACACTCACACCCAGTCAAAAGATCTGGGTTTAATCCATCACCGTTCTTTAGCCCACTCTGCCACCCCAGTTCAGACATGGCTATATGCAAATCAGTCTGACCCTGTGCCTCATGGGAACAGTCCAGCCCGAACTGCCAAGCCATGTCTTCTCTGGACCGGAAACAAGCTTCCGTGGACCGGTTTCTGGCATTCCAGCCGTCTTCAGCCCAGCTTGCTTGAATCCAGTGGCAAAGTGAGCAAGGGACTCACGTCAGAGCATACCCTGCCACACTTATGGCGACCAAAAGTGGTACAAAAGGGGGTTGTGTTGGACGGAGCATCTGAATCAATCACACACTCACACCCAGTCAAAAGATCTGGGTTTAATCCATCACCGTTCTTTAGCCCACTCTGCCACCCCAGTTCAGACATGGCTATATGCAAATCAGTCTGACCCTGTGCCTCATGGGAACAGTCCAGCCCGAATTGCCAAGCCATGTCTTCCCTGGACCGGAAACAAGCCTCCGAGGACCGGTTTCTGGCATTCCAGCCGTCTTCAGCCCGGCTTGCTTGAATCCAGTGGCAAAGTGAGCAAGGGACTCACGTCTGAGCATACCCTGCCACACTTATGGCGGCCAAAAGTGGTACAAAAGGGGGTTGTGATGGACGGAGCATCTGAATCAATCACACACTCACACCCAGTCAAAAGATCTGGGTTTAATCCATCACCGTTCTTTAGCCCACTCTGCCACCCCAGTTCAGACGTGGCTATATGCAAATCAGTCTGACCCTGTGCCTCATGGGAACAGTCCAGCTCGAACTGCCAAGCCATGTCTTCCCTGGACCGGAAACAAGCTTCCGAGGACCGGTTTCTGGCATTCCAGCCGTCTTCAGCCTGGCTTGCTTGAATCCAGTGGCAAAGTGAACAAGGGACTCACGTCTGAGCATACCCTGCCACACTTATGGCGGCCAAAAGTGGTACAAAAGGGGGTTGTGATGGACGGAGCATCTGAATCAATCATACACTCACACCCAGTCAAAAGATCTGGGTTTAATCCATCACCGTTCTTTAGCCCACTCTGCCACCCCAGTTCAGACATGGCTATATGCAAATCAGTCTGACCCTGTGCCTCATGGGAACAGTCCAGCCCGAACTGCCAAGCCATGTCTTCCCTGGACCGGAAACAAGCTTCCGAGGACCGGTTTCTGGCATTCCAGCCGTCTTCAGCCCGGCTTGCTTGAATCCAGTGGCAAAGTGAGCAAGGGACTCACGTCTGAGTATACCCTGCCACACTTATGGTGGCCAAAAGTGGTACAAAAGGGGGTTGTGATGGACGGAGCATCTGAATCAATCACACACTCACACCCAGTCAAAAGATCTGGGTTTAATCCATCACCGTTCTTTAGCCCACTCTGCCACCCCAGTTCAGACATGGCTATATGCAAATCAGTCTGACCCTGTGCCTCATGGGAACAGTCCAGCTCGAACTGCCAAGCCATGTCTTCCCTGGACCGGAAACAAGCTTCCGAGGACCAGTTTCTGGCATTCCAGCCATCTTCAGCCTGGCTTGCTTGAATCCAGTGGCAAAGTGAACAAGGGACTCACGTCTGAGCATACCCTGCCACATTTATGGCGGCCAAAAGTGGTACAAAAGGGGGTTGTGATGGACGGAGCATCTGAATCAATCACACACTCACACCCAGTCAAAAGATCTGGGTTTAATCCATCACCGTTCTTTAGCCTAATCTGCCACCCCAGTTCAGACATGGCTATATGCAAATCAGTCTGACCCTGTGCCTCATGGGAACAGTCCAGCCCGAACTGCCAAGCCATGTCTTCCCTGGACCGGATACAAGCTTGCGAGGACCGGTTTCTGGCATTCCAGCCGTCTTCAGCCCGGCTTGCTTGAATCCAGTGGCAAAGTGAGCAAGGGACTCACGTCTGAGCATACCCTGCCACACTTATGGCGGCCAAAAGTGGTACAAAAGGGGGTTGTGATGGACGGAGCATCTGAATTAATCACACACTCACACCCAGTCAAAATATCTGGGTTTAATCCATCACCGTTCTTTAGCCCACTCTGCCACCCCAGTTCAGACATGGCTATATGCAAATCAGTCTGACCCTGTGCCTCATGGGAACAGTCCAGCCCGAACTGCCAAGCCATGTCATCCCTGGACCGGAAACAAGCCTCAGAGGACCGGTTTCTGGCATTCCAGCCGTCTTCAGCCCGGGTGGCTTGAATCCAGTGGCAAAGTGAGCAAGGGACTCACGTCTGAGCATACCCTGCCACACTTATGGTGGCCAAAAGTGGTACAAAAGGGGGTTGTGATGGACGGAGCATCTGAATCAATCACACACTCACACCCAGTCAAAAGATCTGGGTTTATTCCATCACCGTTCTTTAGCCCACTCTGCCACCCCAGTTCAGACATGGCTATATGCAAATCAGTCTGACCCTGTGCCTCATGGGAACAGTCCAGCTCGAACTGCCAAGCCATGTCTTCCCTGGACCGGAAACAATCTTCCGAGGACCGGTTTCTGGCATTCCAGCCGTCTTCAGCCCGGCTTGCTTGAATCCAGTGGCAAAGTGAACAAGGGACTCACGTCTGAGCATACCCTGCCACACTTATGGCGGCCAAAAGGGGTACAAAAGGTGGTTGTGATGGAGGGAGCATCTGAATCAATCACACACTCACACCCAGTCAAAATATCTGGGTTTAATCCATCACCGTTCTTTAGCCCACTCTGCCACCCCAGTTCAGACATGGCTATATGCAAATCAGTCTGACCCTGTGCCTCATGGGAACAGTCCAGCTCGAACTGCCAAGCCATGTCTTCCCTGGACCGGAAACAAGCTTCCGAGGACCGGTTTCTGGCATTCCAGCCGTCTTCAGCCCGGCTTGCTTGAATCCAGTGGCAAAGTGAACAAGGGACTCACGTCTCAGCATACCCTGCCACACTTATGGCGGCCAAAAGTGGTACAAAAGGTGGTTGTGATGGACGGAGCATCTGAATCAATCACACACTCACACCCAGTCAAAAGATCTGGGTTTAATCCATCACCGTTCTTTAGCCCACTCTGCCACCCCAGTTCAGACATGGCTATATGCAAATCAGTCTGACCCTGTGCCTCATGGGAACAGTCCAGCCTGAACTGCCAAGCCATGTCTTCCCTGGACCGGAAACAAGCTTCCGAGGACCGGTTTCTGGCATTCCAGCCGTCTTCAGCCCGGCTTGCTTGAATCCAGTGGCAAAGTGAACAAGGGACTCACGTCTCAGCATACCCTGCCACACTTATGGTGGCCAAAAGTGGTACAAAAGGTGGTTGTGATGGACGGAGCATCTGAATCAATCACAAACTCACACCCAGTCAAAAGATCTGGGTTTAATCCATCACCGTTCTTTAGCCCACTCTGCCACCCCAGTTCAGACATGGCTATATGCAAATCAGTCTGACCCTGTGCCTCATGGGAACAGTCCAGCTTGAACTGCCAAGCCATGTCTTCCCTGGACCGGAAACAAGCTTCCGAGGACCAGTTTCTGGCATTCCAGCCGTCTTCAGCCTGGCTTGCTTGAATCCAGTGGCAAAGTGAACAAGGGACTCACGTCTGAGCATACCCTGCCACACTTATGGCAGCCAAAAGTGGTACAAAAGGGGGTTGTGATGGACGGAGCATCTGAATCAATCACACACTCACACCCAGTCAAAAGATCTGGGTTTAATCCATTACCGTTCTTTAGCCCAATCTGCCACCCCAGTTCAGACATGGCTATATGCAAATCAGTCTGACCCTGTGCCTCATGGGAACAGTCCAGCCCGAACTGCCAAGCCATGTCTTCCCTGGACCGGATAAAAGCTTGCGAGGACCGGTTTCTGGCATTCCAGCCATCTTCAGCCCGGCTTGCTTGAATCCAGTGGCAAAGTGAGCAAGGGACTCACGTCTGAGCATACCCTGCCACACTTATGGCGGCCAAAAGTGGTACAAAAGGGGGTTGTGATGGACGGAGCATCTGAATCAATCACACACTCACACCCAGTCAAAAGATCTGGGTTTAATCCATCACCTTTCTTTAGCCCACTCTGTCACCCCATTTCAGACATGGCTATATGCAAATCAGTCTGACCCTGTGCCTCATGGGAACAGTCCAGCCCGAACTGCCAAGCCATGTGTTCCCTGGACCGGAAACAAGCTTCCGAGGACCGGTTTCCGGCATTCCAGCCGTCTTCAGCCCGGCTTGCTTGAATCCAGTGGCAAAGTGAGCAAGGGACTCACGTCTGAGCATACCCTGCCACACTTATGGCAGCCAAAAGTGGTACAAAAGGGGGTTGTGATGGACGGAGCATCTGAATCAATCACACACTCACACCCAGTCAAAAGATCTGGGTTTAATCCATTACCGTTCTTTAGCCCACTCTGCCACCCCAGTTCAGACATGGCTATATGCAAATCAGTCTGACCCTGTGCCTCATGGGAACAGTCCAGCCCGAACTGCCAAGCCATGTCTTCCCTGGACCGGATAAAAGCTTGCGAGGACCGGTTTCTGGTATTCCAGCCGTCTTCAGCCCGGCTTGCTTGAATCCAGTGGCAAAGTGAGCAAGGGACTCACGTCTGAGCATACCCTGCCACACTTATGGCGGCCAAAAGTGGTACAAAAGGGGGTTGTGATGGACGGAGCATCTGAATCAATCACACACTCACACCCAGTCAAAAGATCTGGGTTTAATCCATCACCTTTCTTTAGCCCACTCTGTCACCCCATTTCAGACATGGCTATATGCAAATCAGTCTGACCCTGTGCCTCATGGGAACAGTCCAGCCCGAACTGCCAAGCCATGTCTTCCCTGGACCGGAAACAAGCTTCCGAGGACCGGTTTCTGGCATTCCAGCCGTCTTCAGCCCGGCTTGCTTGAATCCAGTGGCAAAGTGAGCAAGGGACTCACGTCTGAGCATACCCTGCCACACTTATGGCAGCCAAAAGTGGTACAAAAGGGGGTTGTGATGGACGGAGCATCTGAATCAATCACACACTCACACCCAGTCAAAAGATCTGGGTTTAATCCATCACCGTTCTTTAGCCCACTCTGCCACCCCAGTTCAGACATGGCTATATGCAAATCAGTCTGACCCTGTGCCTCATGGGAACAGTCCAGCCCGAACTGCCAAGCCATGTCTTCCCTGGACCGGAAACAAGCTTCCGAGGACCGGTTTCTGGCATTCCAGCCGTCTTCAGCCCGGCTTGCTTGAATCCAGTGGCAAAGTGAGCAAGGGACTCACGTCTGAGCATACCCTGCCACACTTATGGCGGCCAAAAGTGGTACAAAAGGTGGTTGTGATGGACGGAGCATCTGAATCAATCACACACTCACACCCAGTCAAAAGATCTGGGTTTAATCCATCACCGTTCTTTAGCCCACTCTGCCACCCCAGTTCAGACATGGCTATATGCAAATCAGTCTGACCCTGTGCCTCATGGGAACAGTCCAGCCCGAACTGCCAAGCCATGTCTTCCCTGGACCAGAAACAAGCTTCCGAGGACCGGTTTCTGGCATTCCAGCCGTCTTCAGCCCAGCTTGCTTGAATCCAGTGGCAAAGTGAGCAAGGGGCTCACGTCTGAGCATACCCTGCCACACTTATGGCGGCCAAAAGTGGTACAAAAGGGGGTTGTGATGGACGGAGCATCTGAATCAATCACACACTCACACCCAGTCAAAATAGCTGGGTTTAATCCATCACCGTTCTTTAGCCCACTCTGCCACCCCAGTTCAGACATGGCTATATGCAAATCAGTCTGACCCTGTGCCTCATGGGAACAGTCCAGCCCGAACTGCCAAGCCATGTCTTCCCTGGACCGGAAACAAGCTTCCGAGGACCGGTTTCTGGCATTCCAGCCGTCTTCAGCCCGGCTTGCTTGAATCCAGTGGCAAAGTGAACAAGGGACTCACGTCTCAGCATACCCTGCCACACTTATGGTGGCCAAAAGTGGTACAAAAGGTGGTTGTGATGGACGGAGCATCTGAATCAATCACAAACTCACACCCAGTCAAAAGATCTGGGTTTAATCCATCACCGTTCTTTAGCCCACTCTGCCACCCCAGTTCAGACATGGCTATATGCAAATCAGTCTGACCCTGTGCCTCATGGGAACAGTCCAGCTTGAACTGCCAAGCCATGTCTTCCCTGGACCGGAAACAAGCTTCCGAGGACCAGTTTCTGGCATTCTAGCCGTCTTCAGCCCGGCTTGCTTGAATCCAGTGGCAAAGTGAACAAGGGACTCACGTCTCAGCATACCCTGCCACACTTATGGTGGCCAAAAGTGGTACAAAAGGTGGTTGTGATGGACGGAGCATCTGAATCAATCACAAACTCACACCCAGTCAAAAGATCTGGGTTTAATCCATCACCGTTCTTTAGCCCACTCTGCCACCCCAGTTCAGACATGGCTATATGCAAATCAGTCTGACCCTGTGCCTCATGGGAACAGTCCAGCTTGAACTGCCAAGCCATGTCTTCCCTGGACCGGAAACAAGCTTCCGAGGACCGGTTTCTGGCATTCCAGCCGTCTTCAGCCCAGCTTGCTTGAATCCAGTGGCAAAGTGAGCAAGGGACTCACGTCAGAGCATACCCTGCCACACTTATGGCGGCCAAAAGTGGTACAAAAGGGGGTTGTGTTGGACGGAGCATCTGAATCAATCACACACTCACACCCAGTCAAAAGATCTGGGTTTAATCCATCACCGTTCTTTAGCCCACTCTGCCACCCCAGTTCAGACATGGCTATATGCAAATCAGTCTGACCCTGTGCCTCATGGGAACAGTCCAGCCCGAACTGCCAAGCCATGTCTTCCCTGGACCGGAAACAAGCCTCCGAGGACCGGTTTCTGGCATTCCAGCCGTCTTCAGCCCAGCTTGCTTGAATCCAGTGGCAAAGTGAGCAAGGGACTCACGTCTGAGCATACCCTGCCACACTTATGGCGGCCAAAAGTGGTACAAAAGGGGGTTGTGATGGACGGAGCATCTGAATCAATCACACACTCACACCCAGTCAAAAGATCTGGGTTTAATCCATCACCGTTCTTTAGCCCACTCTGCCACCCCAGTTCAGACATGGCTATATGCAAATCAGTCTGACCCTGTGCCTCATGGGAACAGTCCAGCTCGAACTGCCAAGCCATGTCTTCCCTGGACCGGAAACAAGCTTCCGAGGACCGGTTTCTGGCATTCCAGCCGTCTTCAGCCTGGCTTGCTTGAATCCAGTGGCAAGGTGAACAAGGGACTCACGTCTGAGCATACCCTGCCACACTTATGGCGGCCAAAAGTGGTACAAAAGGGGGTTGTGATGGACGGAGCATCTGAATCAATCACACACTCACACCCAGTCAAAATATCTGGGTTTAATCCATCACCGTTCTTTAGCCCACTCTGCCACCCCAGTTCAGACATGGCTATATGCAAATCAGTCTGACCCTGTGCCTCATGGGAACAGTCCAGCCCGAACTGCCAAGCCATGTGATCCCTGGACCGGAAACAAGCCTCAGAGGACCGGTTTCTGGCATTCCAGCCGTCTTCAGCCCGGCTTGCTTGAATCCAGTGGCAAAGTGAGCAAGGGACTCACGTCTGAGCATACCCTGCCACACTTATAGCGGCCAAAAGTGGTACAAAAGGGGGTTGTGATGGACGGAGCATCTGAATCAATCACACACTCACACCCAGTCAAAAGATCTGGGTTTAATACATCACCGTTCTTTAGCCGAATCTGCCACCCCAGTTCAGACATGGCTATATGCAAATCAGTCTGACCCTGTGCCTCATGGGAACAGTCCAGCTCGAACTGCCAAGCCATGTCTTCCCTGGACCGGAAACAAGCTTCCGAGGACCGGTTTCTGGCATTCCAGCCGTCTTCAGCCCGGCTTGCTTGAATCCAGTGGCAAAGTGAACAAGGGACTCACGTCTGAGCATACCCTGCCACACTTATGGCGGCCAAAAGTGGTACAAAAGGTGGTTGTGATGGACGGAGCATCTGAATCAATCACACACTCACACCCAGTCAAAAGATCTGGGTTTAATCCATCACCGTTCTTTAGCCCACTCTGCCACCCCAGTTCAGACATGGCTATATGCAAATCAGTCTGACCCTGTGCCTCATGGGAACAGTCCAGCCCGAACTGCCAAGCCATGTCTTCTCTGGACCGGAAACAAGCTTCCGAGGACCGGTTTCTGGCATTCCAGCCGTCTTCAGCCCAGCTTGCTTGAATCCAGTGGCAAAGTGAGCAAGGGACTCACGTCAGAGCATACCCTGCCACACTTATGGCAACCAAAAGTGGTACAAAAGGGGGTTGTGTTGGACGGAGCATCTCAATCAATCACACACTCACACCCAGTCAAAAGATCTGGGTTTAATCCATCACCGTTCTTTAGCCCACTCTGCCACCCCAGTTCAGACATGGCTATATGCAAATCAGTCTGACCCTGTGCCTCATGGGAACAGTCCAGCCCGAATTGCCAAGCCATGTCTTCCCTGGACCGGAAACAAGCCTCCGAGGACCGGGTTCTGGCATTCCAGCCGTCTTCAGCCCGGCTTGCTTGAATCCAGTGGCAAAGTGAGCAAGGGACTCACGTCTGAGCATACCCTGCCACACTTATGGCGGCCAAAAGTGGTACAAAAGGGGGTTGTGATGGACGGAGCATCTGAATCAATCACACACTCACACCCAGTCAAAAGATCTGGGTTTAATCCATCACCGTTCTTTAGCCCACTCTGCCACCCCAGTTCAGACGTGGCTATATGCAAATCAGTCTGACCCTGTGCCTCATGGGAACAGTCCAGCTCGAACTGCCAAGCCATGTCTTCCCTGGACCGGAAACAAGCTTCCGAGGACCGGTTTCTGGCATTCCAGCCGTCTTCAGCCTGGCTTGCTTGAATCCAGTGGCAAAGTGAACAAGGGACTCACGTCTGAGCATACCCTGCCACACTTATGGCGGCCAAAAGTGGTACAAAAGGGGGTTGTGATGGACGGAGCATCTGAATCAATCACACACTCACACCCAGTCAAAAGATCTGGGTTTAATCCATCACTGTTCTTTAGCCCACTCTGCCACCCCAGTTCAGACATGGCTATATGCAAATCAGTCTGACCCTGTGCCTCATGGGAACAGTCCAGCCCGAACTGCCAAGCCATGTCTTCCCTGGACCAGAAACAAGCTTCCGAGGACCGGTTTCTGGCATTCCAGCCGTCTTCAGCCCGGCTTGCTTGAATCCAGTGGCAAAGTGAGCAAGGGACTCACGTCTGAGTATACCCTGCCACACTTATGGTGGCCAAAAGTGGTACAAAAGGGGGTTGTGATGGACGGAGCATCTGAATCAATCACACACTCACACCCAGTCAAAAGATCTGGGTTTAATCCATCACCGTTCTTTAGCCCACTCTGCCACCCCAGTGCAGACATGGCTATATGCAAATCAGTCTGACCCTGTGCCTCATGGGAACAGTCCAGCTCGAACTGCCAAGCCATGTCTTCCCTGGACCGGAAACAAGCTTCCGAGGACCAGTTTCTGGCATTCCAGCCATCTTCAGCCTGGCTTGCTTGAATCCAGTGGCAAAGTGAACAAGGGACTCACGTCTGAGCATACCCTGCCACATTTATGGCGGCCAAAAGTGGTACAAAAGGGGGTTGTGATGGACGGAGCATCTGAATCAATCACACACTCACACCCAGTCAAAAGATCTGGGTTTAATCCATCACCGTTCTTTAGCCCAATCTGCCAACCCAGTTCAGACATGGCTATATGCAAATCAGTCTGACCCTGTGCCTCATGGGAACAGTCCAGCCCGAACTGCCAAGCCATGTCTTCCCTGGACCGGATACAAGCTTGCGAGGACCGGTTTCTGGCATTCCAGCCGTCTTCAGCCCGGCTTGCTTGAATCCAGTGGCAAAGTGAGCAAGGGACTCACGTCTGAGCATACCCTGCCACACTTATGGCGGCCAAAAGTGGTACAAAAGGGGGTTGTGATGGACGGAGCATCTGAATTAATCACACACTCACACCCAGTCAAAATATCTGGGTTTAATCCATCACCGTTCTTTAGCCCACTCTGCCACCCCAGTTCAGACATGGCTATATGCAAATCAGTCTGACCCTGTGCCTCATGGGAACAGTCCAGCCCGAACTGCCAAGCCATGTCATCCCTGGACCGGAAACAAGCCTCAGAGGACCGGTTTCTGGCATTCCAGCCGTCTTCAGCCCGGGTGGCTTGAATCCAGTGGCAAAGTGAGCAAGGGACTCACGTCTGAGCATACCCTGCCACACTTATGGTGGCCAAAAGTGGTACAAAAGGGGGTTGTGATGGACGGAGCATCTGAATCAATCACACACTCACACCCAGTCAAAAGATCTGGGTTTATTCCATCACCGTTCTTTAGCCCACTCTGCCACCCCAGTTCAGACATGGCTATATGCAAATCAGTCTGACCCTGTGCCTCATGGGAACAGTCCAGCTCGAACTGCCAAGCCATGTCTTCCCTGGACCGGAAACAATCTTCCGAGGACCGGTTTCTGGCATTCCAGCCGTCTTCAGCCCGGCTTGCTTGAATCCAGTGGCAAAGTGAACAAGGGACTCACGTCTGAGCATACCCTGCCACACTTATGGCGGCCAAAAGGGGTACAAAAGGTGGTTGTGATGGACGGAGCATCTGAATCAATCACACACTCACACCCAGTCAAAATATCTGGGTTTAATCCATCACCGTTCTTTAGCCCACTCTGCCACCCCAGTTCAGACATGGCTATATGCAAATCAGTCTGACCCTGTGCCTCATGGGAACAGTCCAGCTCGAACTGCCAAGCCATGTCTTCCCTGGACCGGAAACAAGCTTCCGAGGACCGGTTTCTGGCATTCCAGCCGTCTTCAGCCCGGCTTGCTTGAATCCAGTGGCAAAGTGAACAAGGGACTCACGTCTCAGCATACCCTGCCACACTTATGGCGGCCAAAAGTGGTACAAAAGGTGGTTGTGATGGACGGAGCATCTGAATCAATCACACACTCACACCCAGTCAAAAGATCTGGGTTTAATCCATCACCGTTCTTTAGCCCACTCTGCCACCCCAGTTCAGACATGGCTATATGCAAATCAGTCTGACCCTGTGCCTCATGGGAACAGTCCAGCCCGAACTGCCAAGCCATGTCTTCCCTGGACCGGAAACAAGCTTCCGAGGACCGGTTTCTGGCATTCCAGCCGTCTTCAGCCCGGCTTGCTTGAATCCAGTGGCAAAGTGAACAAGGGACTCACGTCTCAGCATACCCTGCCACACTTATGGTGGCCAAAAGTGGTACAAAAGGTGGTTGTGATGGACGGAGCATCTGAATCAATCACAAACTCACACCCAGTCAAAAGATCTGGGTTTAATCCATCACCGTTCTTTAGCCCACTCTGCCACCCCAGTTCAGACATGGCTATATGCAAATCAGTCTGACCCTGTGCCTCATGGGAACAGTCCAGCTTGAACTGCCAAGCCATGTCTTCCCTGGACCGGAAACAAGCTTCCGAGGACCAGTTTCTGGCATTCCAGCCGTCTTCAGCCTGGCTTGCTTGAATCCAGTGGCAAAGTGAACAAGGGACTCACGTCTGAGCATACCCTGCCACACTTATGGCAGCCAAAAGTGGTACAAAAGGGGGTTGTGATGGACGGAGCATCTGAATCAATCACACACTCACACCCAGTCAAAAGATCTGGGTTTAATCCATTACCGTTCTTTAGCCCAATCTGCCACCCCAGTTCAGACATGGCTATATGCAAATCAGTCTGACCCTGTGCCTCATGGGAACAGTCCAGCCCGAACTGCCAAGCCATGTCTTCCCTGGACCGGATAAAAGCTTGCGAGGACCGGTTTCTGGCATTCCAGCCGTCTTCAGCCCGGCTTGCTTGAATCCAGTGGCAAAGTGAGCAAGGGACTCACGTCTGAGCATACCCTGCCACACTTATGGCGGCCAAAAGTGGTACAAAAGGGGGTTGTGATGGACGGAGCATCTGAATCAATCACACACTCACACCCAGTCAAAAGATCTGGGTTTAATCCATCACCTTTCTTTAGCCCACTCTGTCACCCCATTTCAGACATGGCTATATGCAAATCAGTCTGACCCTGTGCCTCATGGGAACAGTCCAGCCCGAACTGCCAAGCCATGTCTTCCCTAGACCGGAAACAAGCTTCCGAGGACCGTTTTCTGGCATTCCAGCCGTCTTCAGCCCGGCTTGCTTGAATCCAGTGGCAAAGTGAGCAAGGGACTCAGGTCTGAGCATACCCAGCCACACTTATGGCAGCCAAAAGTGGTACAAAAGGGGGTTGTGATGGACGGAGCATCTGAATCAATCACACACTCACACCCAGTCAAAAGATCTGGGTTTAATCCATTACCGTTCTTTAGCCCACTCTGCCACCCCAGTTCAGACATGGCTATATGCAAATCAGTCTGACCCTGTGCCTCATGGGAACAGTCCAGCCCGAACTGCCAAGCCATGTCTTCCCTGGACCGGATAAAAGCTTGCGAGGACCGGTTTCTGGCATTCCAGCCGTCTTCAGCCCGGCTTGCTTGAATCCAGTGGCAAAGTGAGCAAGGGACTCACGTCTGAGCATACCCTGCCACACTTATGGCGGCCAAAAGTGGTACAAAAGGGGGTTGTGATGGACGGAGCATCTGAATCAATCACACACTCACACCCAGTCAAAAGATCTGGGTTTAATCCATCACCTTTCTTTAGCCCACTCTGTCACCCCATTTCAGACATGGCTATATGCAAATCAGTCTGACCCTGTGCCTCATGGGAACAGTCCAGCCCGAACTGCCAAGCCATGTCTTCCCTGGACCGGAAACAAGCTTCCGAGGACCGGTTTCTGGCATTCCAGCCGTCTTCAGCCCGGCTTGCTTGAATCCAGTGGCAAAGTGAGCAAGGGACTCACGTCTGAGCATACCCTGCCACACTTATGGCAGCCAAAAGTGGTACAAAAGGGGGTTGTGATGGACGGAGCATCTGAATCAATCACACACTCACACCCAGTCAAAAGATCTGGGTTTAATCCATCACCGTTCTTTAGCCCACTCTGCCACCCCAGTTCAGACATGGCTATATGCAAATCAGTCTGACCCTGTGCCTCATGGGAACAGTCCAGCCCGAACTGCCAAGCCATGTCTTCCCTGGACCGAAAACAAGCTTCCGAGGACCGGTGTCTGGCATTCCAGCCGTCTTCAGCCCGGCTTGCTTGAATCCAGTGGCAAAGTGAGCAAGGGACTCACGTCTGAGCATACCCTGCCACACTTATGGCGGCCAAAAGTGGTACAAAAGGTGGTTGTGATGGACGGAGCATCTGAATCAATCACACACTCACACCCAGTCAAAAGATCTGGGTTTAATCCATCACCGTTCTTTAGCCCACTCTGCCACCCCAGTTCAGACATGGCTATATGCAAATCAGTCTGACCCTGTGCCTCATGGGAACAGTCCAGCCCGAACTGCCAAGCCATGTCTTCCCTGGACCAGAAACAAGCTTCCGAGGACCGGTTTCTGGCATTCCAGCCGTCTTCAGCCCAGCTTGCTTGAATCCAGTGGCAAAGTGAGCAAGGGACTCACGTCTGAGCATACCCTGCCACACTTATGGCGGCCAAAAGTGGTACAAAAGGGGGTTGTGATGGACGGAGCATCTGAATCAATCACACACTCACACCCAGTCAAAATAGCTGGGTTTAATCCATCACCGTTCTTTAGCCCACTCTGCCACCCCAGTTCAAACATGGCTATATGCAAATCAGTCTGACCCTGTGCCTCATGGGAACAGTCCAGCCCGAACTGCCAAGCCATGTCTTCCCTGGACCAGAAACAAGCTTCCGAGGACCGGTTTCTGGCATTCCAGCCGTCTTCAGCCCGGCTTGTTTGAATCCAGTGGCAAAGTGAACAAGGGACTCACGTCTCAGCATACCCTGCCACACTTATGGTGGCCAAAAGTGGTACAAAAGGTGGTTGTGATGGACAGAGCATCTGAATCAATCACAAACTCACACCCAGTCAAAAGATCTGGGTTTAATCCATCACCGTTCTTTAGCCCACTCTGCCACCCCAGTTCAGACATGGCTATATGCAAATCAGTCTGACCCTGTGCCTCATGGGAACAGTCCAGCTTGAACTGCCAAGCCATGTCTTCCCTGGACCGGAAACAAGCTTCCGAGGACCAGTTTCTGGCATTCCAGCCGTCTTCAGCCTGGCTTGCTTGAATCCAGTGGCAAAGTGAACAAGGGACTCATGTCTGAGCATACCCTGCCACACTTATGGCGGCCAAAAGTGGTACAAAAGGGGGTTGTGATGGACCGAGCATCTGAATCAATCACACACTCACACCCAGTCAAAAGATCTGGGTTTAATTCATTACCGTTCTTTAGCCCAATCTGCCACCCCAGTTCAGACATGGCTATATGCAAATCAGTCTGACCCTGTACCTCATGGGAACAGTCCAGCCCGAACTGCCAAGCCATGTCTTCCCTGGACCGGATAAAAGCTTGCGAGGACCGGTTTCTGGCATTCCAGCCGTCTTCAGCCCGGCTTGCTTGAATCCAGTGGCAAAGTGAGCAAGGGACTGACGTCTGAGCATACCCTGCCACACTTATGGCGGCCAAAAGTGGTACAAAAGGGGGTTGTGATGGACGGAGCATCTGAATCAATCACACACTCACACCCAGTCAAAAGATCTGGGTTTAATCCATCACCTTTCTTTAGCCCACTCTGTCACCCCATTTCAGACATGGCTATATGCAAATCAGTCTGACCCTGTGCCTCATGGGAACAGTCCAGCCCGAACTGCCAAGCCATGTCTTCCCTGGACCGGAAACAAGCTTCCGAGGACCGGTTTCTGGCATTCCAGCCGTCTTCAGCCCGGCTTGCTTGAATCCAGTGGCAAAGTGAGCAAGGGACTCACGTCTGAGCATACCCTGCCACACTTATGGCAGCCAAAAGTGGTACAAAAGGGGGTTGTGATGGACGGAGCATCTGAATCAATCACACACTCACACCCAGTCAAAAGATCTGGGTTTAATCCATTACCGTTCTTTAGCCCAATCTGCCACCCCAGTTCAGACATGGCTATATGCAAATCAGTCTGACCCTGTGCCTCATGGGAACAGTCCTGCCCGAACTGCCAAGCCATGTCTTCCCTGGACCGGATAAAAGCTTGCGAGGACCGGTTTCTGGCATTCCAGCCGTCTTCAGCCCGGCTTGCTTGAATCCAGTGGCAAAGTGAGCAAGGGACTCACGTCTGAGCATACCCTGCCACACTTATGGCGGCCAAAAGTGGTACAAAAGGGGGTTGTGATGGACGGAGCATCTGAATCAATCACACACTCACACCCAGTCAAAAGATATGGGTTTAATCCATCACCTTTCTTTAGCCCACTCTGTCACCCCATTTCAGACATGGCTATATGCAAATCAGTCTGGCCCTGTGCCTCATGGGAACAGTCCAGCCCGAACTGCCAAGCCATGTCTTCCCTGGACCGGAAACAAGCTTCCGAGGACCGGTTTCTGGCATTCCAGCCGTCTTCAGCCCGGCTTGCTTGAATCCAGTGGCAAAGTGAGCAAGGGACTCAAGTCTGAGCATACCCTGCCACACTTATGGCAGCCAAAAGTGGTACAAAAGGGGGTTGTGATGGACGGAGCATCTGAATCAATCACACACTCACACCCAGTCAAAAGATCTGGGTTTAATCCATCACCGTTCTTTAGCCCACTCTGCCACCCCAGTTCAGACATGGCTATATGCAAATCAGTCTGACCCTGTGCCTCATGGGAACAGTCCAGCCCGAACTGCCAAGCCATGTCTTCCCTGGACCGGAAACAAGCTTCCGAGGACCGGTTTCTGGCATTCCAGCCGTCTTCAGCCCGGCTTGCTTGAATCCAGTGGCAAAGTGAGCAAGGGACTCACGTCTGAGCATACCCTGCCACACTTATGGCGGCCAAAAGTGGTACAAAAGGTGGTTGTGATGGACGGAGCATCTGAATCAATCACACACTCACACCCAGTCAAAAGATCTGGGTCTAATCCATCACCGTTCTTTAGCCCACTCTGCCACCCCAGTTCAGACATGGCTATATGCAAATCAGTCTGACCCTGTGCCTCATGGGAACAGTCCAGCCCGAACTGCCAAGCCATGTCTTCCCTGGACCAGAAACAAGCTTCCGAGGACCGGTTTCTGGCATTCCAGCCGTCTTCAGCCCAGCTTGCTTGAATCCAGTGGCAAAGTGAGCAAGGGACTCACGTCTGAGCATACCCTGCCACACTTATGGCGGCCAAAAGTGGTACAAAAGGGGGTTGTGATGGACGGAGCATCTGAATCAATCACACACTCACAGCCAGTCAAAATAGCTGGGTTTAATCCATCACCGTTCTTTAGCCCACTCTGCCACCCCAGTTCAGACATGGCTATATGCAAATCAGTCTGACCCTGTGCCTCATGAGAACAGTCCAGCCCGAACTGCCAAGCCATGTGATCCCTGGACCGGAAACAAGCCTCAGAGGACCGGTTTCTGGCATTTCAGCCGTCTTCAGCCCGGCTTGCTTGAATCCAGTGGCAAAGTGAGCAAGGGACTCACGTCTGAGCATACCCTGCCACACTTATGGCGGCCAAAAGTGGTACAAAAGGGGGTTGTGATGGACGGAGCATCTGAATCAATCACACACTCACACCCAGTCAAAAGATCTGGGTTTAATCCATCACCGTTCTTTAGCCCACTCTGCCACCCCAGTTCAGACATGGCTATATGCAAATCAGTCTGACCCTGTGCCTCATGGGAACAGTCCAGCTCGAACTGCCAAGCCATGTCTTCCCTGGACTGGAAACAAGCTTCCGAGGACCGGTTTTTGGCATTCCAGCCGTCTTCAGCCCGGCTTGCTTGAATCCAGTGGCAAAGTGAACAAGGGACTCACGTCTGAGCATACCCTGCCACACTTATGGCGGCCAAAAGTGGTACAAAATGTGGTTGTGATGGACGGAGCATCTGAATCAATCACACACTCACACCCAGTCAAAAGATCTGGGTTTAATCCATCACCGTTCTTTAGCCCACTCTGCCACCCCAGTTCAGACATGGCTATATGCCAATCAGTCTGACCCTGTACCTCATGGGAACAGTCCAGCCCGAACTGCCAAGCCATGTCTTCTCTGGACAGGAAACAAGCTTCCGAGGACCGGTTTCTGGCATTCCAGCCGTCTTCAGCCCAGCTTGCTTGAATCCAGTGGCAAAGTGAGCAAGGGACTCACGTCAGAGCATACCCTGCCACACTTATGGCGACCAAAAGTGGTACAAAAGGGGGTTGTGTTGGACGGAGCATCTGAATCAATCACACACTCACACCAAGTCAAAAGATCTGGGTTTAATCCATCACCGTTCTTTAGCCCACTCTGCCACCCCAGTTCAGACATGGCTATATGCAAATCAGTCTGACCCTGTGCCTCATGGGAACAGTCCAGCCCGAACTGCCAAGCCATGTCTTCCCTAGACCGGAAACAAGCTTCCGAGGACCGTTTTCTGGCATTCCAGCCGTCTTCAGCCCGGCTTGCTTGAATCCAGTGGCAAAGTGAGCAAGGGACTCAGGTCTGAGCATACCCTGCCACACTTATGGCAGCCAAAAGTGGTACAAAAGGGGGTTGTGATGGACGGAGCATCTGAATCAATCACACACTCACACCCAGTCAAAAGATCTGGGTTTAATCCATTACCGTTCTTTAGCCCACTCTGCCACCCCAGTTCAGACATGGCTATATGCAAATCAGTCTGACCCTGTGCCTCATGGGAACAGTCCAGCCCGAACTGCCAAGCCATGTCTTCCCTGGACCGGATAAAAGCTTGCGAGGACCGGTTTCTGGCATTCCAGCCGTCTTCAGCCCGGCTTGCTTGAATCCAGTGGCAAAGTGAGCAAGGGACTCACGTCTGAGCATACCCTGCCACACTTATGGCGGCCACAAGTGGTACAAAAGGGGGTTGTGATGGACGGAGCATCTGAATCAATCACACACTCACACCCAGTCAAAAGATCTGGGTTTAATCCATCACCTTTCTTTAGCCCACTCTGTCACCCCATTTCAGACATGGCTATATGCAAATCAGTCTGACCCTGTGCCTCATGGGAACAGTCCAGCCCGAACTGCCAAGCCATGTCTTCCCTGGACCGGAAACAAGCTTCCGAGGACCGGTTTCTGGCATTCCAGCCGTCTTCAGCCCGGCTTGCTTGAATCCAGTGGCAAAGTGAGCAAGGGACTCACGTCTGAGCATACCCTGCCACACTTATGGCAGCCAAAAGTGGTACAAAAGGGGGTTGTGATGGACGGAGCATCTGAATCAATCACACACTCACACCCAGTCAAAAGATCTGAGTTTAATCCATCACCGTTCTTTAGCCCACTCTGCCACCCCAGTTCAGACATGGCTATATGCAAATCAGTCTGACCCTGTGCCTCATGGGAACAGTCCAGCCCGAACTGCCAAGCCATGTCTTCCCTGGACCGAAAACAAGCTTCCGAGGACCGGTGTCTGGCATTCCAGCCGTCTTCAGCCCGGCTTGCTTGAATCCAGTGGCAAAGTGAGCAAGGGACTCACGTCTGAGCATACCCTGCCACACTTATGGCGGCCAAAAGTGGTACAAAAGGTGGTTGTGATGGACGGAGCATCTGAATCAATCACACACTCACACCCAGTCAAAAGATCTGGGTTTAATCCATCACCGTTCTTTAGCCCACTCTGCCACCCCAGTTCAGACATGGCTATATGCAAATCAGTCTGACCCTGTGCCTCATGGGAACAGTCCAGCCCGAACTGCCAAGCCATGTCTTCCCTGGACCAGAAACAAGCTTCCGAGGACCGGTTTCTGGCATTCCAGCCGTCTTCAGCCCAGCTTGCTTGAATCCAGTGGCAAAGTGAGCAAGGGACTCACGTCTGAGCATACCCTGCCACACTTATGGCGGCCAAAAGTGGTACAAAAGGGGGTTGTGATGGACGGAGCATCTGAATCAATCACACACTCACACCCAGTCAAAATAGCTGGGTTTAATCCATCACCGTTCTTTAGCCCACTCTGCCACCCCAGTTCAAACATGGCTATATGCAAATCAGTCTGACCCTGTGCCTCATGGGAACAGTCCAGCCCGAACTGCCAAGCCATGTCTTCCCTGGACCGGAAACAAGCTTCCGAGGACCGGTTTCTGGCATTCCAGCCGTCTTCAGCCCGGCTTGTTTGAATCCAGTGGCAAAGTGAACAAGGGACTCACGTCTCAGCATACCCTGCCACACTTATGGTGGCCAAAAGTGGTACAAAAGGTGGTTGTGATGGACGGAGCATCTGAATCAATCACAAACTCACACCCAGTCAAAAGATCTGGGTTTAATCCATCACCGTTCTTTAGCCCACTCTGCCACCCCAGTTCAGACATGGCTATATGCAAATCAGTCTGACCCTGTGCCTCATGGGAACAGTCCAGCTTGAACTGCCAAGCCATGTCTTCCCTGGACCGGAAACAAGCTTCCGAGGACCAGTTTCTGGCATTCCAGCCGTCTTCAGCCTGGCTTGCTTGAATCCAGTGGCAAAGTGAACAAGGGACTCACGTCTGAGCATACCCTGCCACACTTATGGCGGCCAAAAGTGGTACAAAAGGGGGTTGTGATGGACGGAGCATCTGAATCAATCACACACTCACACCCAGTCAAAAGATCTGGGTTTAATCCATCACCTTTCTTTAGCCCACTCTGTCACCCCATTTCAGACATGGCTATATGCAAATCAGTCTGACCCTGTGCCTCATGGGAACAGTCCAGCCCGAACTGCCAAGCCATGTCTTCCCTGGACCGGAAACAAGCTTCCGAGGACCGGTTTCTGGCATTCCAGCCGTCTTCAGCCCGGCTTGCTTGAATCCAGTGGCAAAGTGAGCAAGGGACTCACGTCTGAGCATACCCGGCCACACTTATGGCAGCCAAAAGTGGTACAAAAGGGGGTTGTGATGGACGGAGCATCTGAATCAATCACACACTCACACCCAGTCAAAAGATCTGGGTTTAATCCATTACCGTTCTTTAGCCCAATCTGCCACCCCAGTTCAGACATGGCTATATGCAAATCAGTCTGACCCTGTGCCTCATGGGAACAATCCAGCCCGAACTGCCAAGCCATGTCTTCCCTGGACCGGATAAAAGCTTGCGAGGACCGGTTTCTGGCATTCCAGCCGTCTTCAGCCCGGCTTGCTTGAATCCAGTGGCAAAGTGAGCAAGGGACTCACGTCTGAGCATACCCTGCCACACTTATGGCGGCCAAAAGTGGTACAAAAGGGGGTTGTGATGGACGGAGCATCTGAATCAATCACACACTCACACCCAGTCAAAAGATATGGGTTTAATCCATCACCTTTCTTTAGCCCACTCTGTCACCCCATTTCAGACATGGCTATATGCAAATCAGTCTGGCCCTGTGCCTCATGGGAACAGTCCAGCCCGAACTGCCAAGCCATGTCTTCCCTGGACCGGAAACAAGCTTCCGAGGACCGGTTTCTGGCATTCCAGCCGTCTTCAGCCCGGCTTGCTTGAATCCAGTGGCAAAGTGAGCAAGGGACTCAAGTCTGAGCATACCCTGCCACACTTATGGCAGCCAAAAGTGGTACAAAAGGGGGTTGTGATGGACGGAGCATCTGAATCAATCACACACTCACACCCAGTCAAAAGATCTGGGTTTAATCCATCACCGTTCTTTAGCCCACTCTGCCACCCCAGTTCAGACATGGCTATATGCAAATCAGTCTGACCCTGTGCCTCATGGGAACAGTCCAGCCCGAACTGCCAAGCCATGTCTTCCCTGGACCAGAAACAAGCTTCCGAGGACCAGTTTCTGGCATTCCAGCCGTCTTCAGCCCAGCTTGCTTGAATCCAGTGGCAAAGTGAGCAAGGGACTCACGTCTGAGCATACCCTGCCACACTTATGGCGGCCAAAAGTGGTACAAAAGGGGGTTGTGATGGATGGAGCATCTGAATCAATCACACACTCACAGCCAGTCAAAATAGCTGGGTTTAATCCATCACCGTTCTTTAGCCCACTCTGCCACCCCAGTTCAGACATGGCTATATGCAAATCAGTCTGACCCTGTGCCTCATGGGAACAGTCCAGCCCGAACTGCCAAGCCATGTGATCCCTGGACCGGAAACAAGCCTCAGAGGACCGGTTTCTGGCATTCCAGCCGTCTTCAGCCCGGCTTGCTTGAATCCAGTGGCAAAGTGAGCAAGGGACTCACGTCTGAGCATACCCTGCCACACTTATGGCGGCCAAAAGTGGTACAAAAGGGGGTTGTGATGGACGGAGCATCTGAATCAATCACACACTCACACCCAGTCAAAAGATCTGGGTTTAATCCATCACCGTTCTTTAGCCCACTCTGCCACCCCAGTTCAGACATGGCTATATGCAAATCAGTCTGACCCTGTGCCTCATGGGAACAGTCCAGCTCGAACTGCCAAGCCATGTCTTCCCTGGACCGGAAACAAGCTTCCGAGGACCGGTTTCTGGCATTCCAGCCGTCTTCAGCCCGGCTTGCTTGAATCCAGTGGCAAAGTGAACAAGGGACTCACGTCTGAGCATACCCTGCCACACTTATGGCGGCCAAAAGTGGTACAAAATGTGGTTGTGATGGACGGAGCATCTGAATCAATCACACACTCACACCCAGTCAAAAGATCTGGGTTTAATCCATCACCGTTCTTTAGCCCACTCTGCCACCCCAGTTCAGACATGGCTATATGCCAATCAGTCTGACCCTGTACCTCATGGGAACAGTCCAGCCCGAACTGCCAAGCCATGTCTTCTCTGGACAGGACACAAGCTTCCGAGGACCGGTTTCTGGCATTCCAGCCGTCTTCAGCCCAGCTTGCTTGAATCCAGTGGCAAAGTGAGCAAGGGACTCACGTCAGAGCATACCCTGCCACACTTATGGCGACCAAAAGTGGTACAAAAGGGGGTTGTGTTGGACGGAGCATCTGAATCAATCACACACTCACACCCAGTCAAAAGATCTGGGTTTAATCCATCACCGTTCTTTAGCCCACTCTGCCACCCCAGTTCAGACATGGCTATATGCAAATCAGTCTGACCCTGTGCCTCATGGGAACAGTCCAGCCCGAACTGCCAAGCCATGTCTTCCCTGGACCGGAAACAAGCTTCCGAGGACCGGTTTCTGGCATTCCAGCCGTCTTCAGCCCGGCTTGCTTGAATCCAGTGGCAAAGTGAGCAAGGGACTCACGTCCGAGCATACCCTGCCACACTTATGGCGGCCAAAAGTGGTACAAAAGGGGGTTGTGATGGACGGAGCATCTGAATCAATCACACACTCACACCCAGTCAAAAGATCTGGGTTTAATCCATCACCTTTCTTTAGCCCACTCTGTCACCCCATTTCAGACATGGCTATATGCAAATCAGTCTGACCCTGTGCCTCATGGGAACAGTCCAGCCCGAACTGCCAAGCCATGTCTTCCCTGGACCGGAAACAAGCTTCCGAGGACCGGTTTCTGGCATTCCAGCCGTCTTCAGCCCGGCTTGCTTGAATCCAGTGGCAAAGTGAGCAAGGGACTCACGTCTGAGCATACCCTGCCACACTTATGGCAGCCAAAAGTGGTACAAAAGGGGGTTGTGATGGACGGAGCATCTGAATCAATCACACACTCATACCCAGTCAAAAGATCTGGGTTTAATCCATTACCGTTCTTTAGCCCAATCTGCCACCCCAGTTCAGACATGGCTATATGCGAATCAGTCTGACCCTGTGCCTCATGGGAACAGTCCAGCCCGAACTGCCAAGCCATGTCTTCCCTGGACTGGATAAAAGCTTGCGAGGACCGGTTTCTGGCATTCCAGCCGTCTTCAGCCCGGCTTGCTTGAATCCAGTGGCAAAGTAAGCAAGGGACTCACGTCTGAGCATACCCTGCCACACTTATGGCGGCCAAAAGTGGTACAAAAGGGGGTTGTGATGGACGGAGCATCTGAATCAATCACACACTCACACCCAGTCAAAAGATCTGGGTTTAATCCATCACCTTTCTTTAGCCCACTCTGTCACCCCATTTCAGACATGGCTATATGCAAATCAGTCTGACCCTGTGCCTCATGGGAACAGTCCAGCCCGAACTGCCAAGCCATGTCTTCCCTGGACCGGAAACAAGCTTCCGAGGACCGGTTTCTGGCATTCCAGCCGTCTTCAGCCCGGCTTGCTTGAATCCAGTGGCAAAGTGAGCAAGGGACTCACGTCTGAGCATACCCTGCCACACTTATGGCAGCCAAAAGTGGTACAAAAGGGGGTTGTGATGGACGGAGCATCTGAATCAATCACACACTCACACCCAGTCAAAAGATCTGGGTTTAATCCATCACCGTTCTTTAGCCCACTCTGCCACCCCAGTTCAGACATGGCTATATGCAAATCAGTCTGACCCTGTGCCTCATGGGAACAGTCCAGCTCGAACTGCCAAGCCATGTCTTCCCTGGACCGGAAACAAGCTTGCGAGGACCGGTTTCTGGCATTCCAGCCGTCTTCAGCCCGGCTTGCTTGAATCCAGTGGCAAAGTGAACAAGGGACTCACGTCTCAGCATACCCTGCCACACTTATGGCGGCCAAAAGTGGTACAAAAGGTGGTTGTGATGGACGGAGCATCTGAATCAATCACACACTCACACCCAGTCAAAAGATCTGGGTTTAATCCATCACCGTTCTTTAGCCCACTCTGCCACCCCAGTTCAGACATGGCTATATGCAAATCAGTCTGACCCTGTGCCTCATGGGAACAGTCCAGCCCGAACTGCCAAGCCATGTCTTCCCTGGACCGGAAACAAGCTTCCGAGGACCGGTTTTTTGGCATTCCAGCCGTCTTCAGCCCGGCTTGCTTGAATCCAGTGGCAAAGTGAACAAGGGACTCACGTCTCAGCATACCCTGCCACACTTATGGCGGCCAAAAGTGGTACAAAAGGTGGTTGTGATGGACGGAGCATCTGAATCAATCACAAACTCACACCCAGTCAAAAGATCTGGGTTTAATCCATCACCGTTCTTTAGCCCACTCTGCCACCCCAGTTCAGACATGGCTATATGCAAATCAGTCTGACCCTGTGCCTCATGGGAACAGTCCAGCTTGAATTGCCAAGCCATGTCTTCCCTGGACCAGAAACAAGCTTCCGAGGACCAGTTTCTGGCATTCCAGCCGTCTTCAGCCTGGCTTGCTTGAATCCAGTGGCAAAGTGAACAAGGGACTCACGTCTGAGCATACCCTGCCACACTTATGGCAGCCAAAAGTGGTAAAAAAGGGGGTTGTGATGGACGGAGCATCTGAATCAATCACACACTCACACCCAGTCAAAAGATCTGGGTTTAATCCATTACCGTTCTTTAGCCCAATCTGCCACCCCAGTTCAGACATGGCTATATGCAAATCAGTCTGACCCTGTGCCTCATGGGAACAGTCCAGCCCGAACTGCCAAGCCATGTCTTCCCTGGACCGGATAAAAGCTTGCGAGGACCGCTTTCTGGCATTCCAGCCGTCTTCAGCCCGGCTTGCTTGAATCCAGTGGCAAAGTGAGCAAGGGACTCACGTCTGAGCATACCCTGCCACACTTATGGCGGCCAAAAGTGGTACAAAAGGGGGTTGTGATGGACGGAGCATCTGAATCAATCACACACTCACACCCAGTCAAAAGATCTGGGTTTAATCCATCACCTTTCTTTAGCCCACTCTGTCACCCCATTTCAGACATGGCTATATGCAAATCAGTCTGACCCTGTGCCTCATGGGAACAGTCCAGCCCGAACTGCCAAGCCATGTCTTCCCTGGACCGGAAACAAGCTTCCGAGGACCGGTTTCTGGCATTCCAGCCGTCTTCAGCCCGGCTTGCTTGAATCCAGTGGCAAAGTGAGCAAGGGACTCACGTCTGAGCATACCCTGCCACACTTATGGCAGCCAAAAGTGGTACAAAAGGGGGTTGTGATGGACGGAGCATCTGAATCAATCACACACTCACACCCAGTCAAAAGATCTGGGTTTAATCCATTACCGTTCTTTAGCCCACTCTGCCACCCCAGTTCAGACATGGCTATATGCAAATCAGTCTGACCCTGTGCCTCATGGGAACAGTCCAGCCCGAACTGCCAAGCCATGTCTTCCCTGGACCGGATAAAAGCTTGCGAGGACCGGTTTCTGGCATTCCAGCCGTCTTCAGCCCGGCTTGCTTGAATCCAGTGGCAAAGTGAGCAAGGGACTCACGTCTGAGCATACCCTGCCACACTTATGGCGGCCAAAAGTGGTACAAAAGGGGGTTGTGATGGACGGAGCATCTGAATCAATCACACACTCACACCCAGTCAAAAGATCTGGGTTTAATCCATCACCTTTCTTTAGCCCACTCTGTCACCCCATTTCAGACATGGCTATATGCAAATCAGTCTGACCCTGTGCCTCATGGGAACAGTCCAGCCCGAACTGCCAAGCCATGTCTTCCCTGGACCGGAAACAAGCTTCCGAGGACCGGTTTCTGGCATTCCAGCCGTCTTCAGCCCGGCTTGCTTGAATCCATTGGCAAAGTGAGCAAGGGACTCACGTCTGAGCATACCCTGCCACACTTATGGCAGCCAAAAGTGGTACAAAAGGGGGTTGTGATGGACGGAGCATCTGAATCAATCACACACTCACACCCAGTCAAAAGATCTGGGTTTAATCCATTACCGTTCTTTAGCCCACTCTGCCACCCCAGTTCAGACATGGCTATATGCAAATCAGTCTGACCCTGTGCCTCATGGGAACAGTCCAGCCCGAACTGCCAAGCCATGTCTTCCCTGGACCGGATAAAAGCTTGCGAGGACCGGTTTCTGGCATTCCAGCCGTCTTCAGCCCGGCTTGCTTGAATCCAGTGGCAAAGTGAGCAAGGGACTCACGTCTGAGCATACCCTGCCACACTTATGGCGGCCAAAAGTGGTACAAAAGGGGGTTGTGATGGACGGAGCATCTGAATCAATCACACACTCACACCCAGTCAAAAGATCTGGGTTTAATCCATCACCGTTCTTTAGCCCACTCTGTCACCCCATTTCAGACATGGCTATATGCAAATCAGTCTGACCCTGTGCCTCATGGGAACAGTCCAGCCCGAACTGCCAAGCCATGTCTTCCCTGGACCGGAAACAAGCTTCCGAGGACCGGTTTCTGGCATTCCAGCCGTCTTCAGCCCGGCTTGCTTGAATCCAGTGGCAAAGTGAGCAAGGGACTCACGTCTGAGCATACCCTGCCACACTTATGGCGGCCAAAAGTGGTACAAAAGGGGGTTGTGATGGACGGAGCATCTGAATCAATCACACACTCACACCCAGTCAAAATAGCTGGGTTTAATCCATCACCGTTCTTTAGCCCACTCTGCCACCCCAGTTCAGACATGGCTATATGCAAATCAGTCTGACCCTGTGCCTCATGGGAACAGTCCAGCCCGAACTGCCAAGCCATGTCTTCCCTGGACCGGAAACAAGCTTCCGAGGACCGGTTTCTGGCATTCCAGCCGTCTTCAGCCCGGCTTGCTTGAATCCAGTGGCAAAGTGAACAAGGGACTCACGTCTCAGCATACCCTGCCACACTTATGGCGGCCAAAAGTGGTACAAAAGGTGGTTGTGATGGACGGAGCATTTGAATCAATCACAAACTCACACCCAGTCAAAAGATCTGGGTTTAATCCATCACCGTTCTTTAGCCCACTCTGCCACCCCAGTTCAGACATGGCTATATGCAAATCAGTCTGACCCTGTGCCTCATGGGAACAGTCCAGCTTGAACTGCCAAGCCATGTCTTCCCTGGACCGGAAACAAGCTTCCGAGGACCAGTTTCTGGCATTCCAGCCGTCTTCAGCCTGGCTTGCTTGAATCCAGTGGCAAAGTGAACAAGGGACTCACGTCTGAGCATACCCTGCCACACTTATGGCGGCCAAAAGTGGTACAAAAGGGGGTTGTGATGGACGGAGCATCTGAATCAATCACACACTCACACCCAGTCAAAAGATCTGGGTTTAATCCATTACCGTTCTTTAGCCCAATCTGCCACCCCAGTTCAGACATAGCTATATGCAAATCAGTCTGACCCTGTGCCTCATGGGAACAGTCCAGCCCGAACTGCCAAGCCATGTCTTCCCTGGACCGGATAAAAGCTTGCGAGGACCGGTTTCTGGCATTCCAGCCGTCTTCAGCCCGGCTTGCTTGAATCCAGTGGCAAAGTGAGCAAGGGACTCACGTCTGAGCATACCCTGCCACACTTATGGCAGCCAAAAGTGGTACAAAAGGGGGTTGTGATGGACGGAGCATCTGAATCAATCACACACTCACACCCAGTCAAAAGATCTGGGTTTAATCCATCACCTTTCTTTAGCCCACTCTGTCACCCCATTTCAGACATGGCTATATGCAAATCAGTCTGACCCTGTGCCTCATGGGAACAGTCCAGCCCGAACTGCCAAGCCATGTCTTCCCTGGACCGGAAACAAGCTTCCGAGGACCGGTTTCTGGCATTCCAGCCGTCTTCAGCCCGGCTTGCTTGAATCCAGTGGCAAAGTGAGCAAGGGACTCACGTCTGAGCATACCCTGCCACACTTATGGCAGCCATAAGTGGTACAAAAGGGGGTTGTGATGGACGGAGCATCTGAATCAATCACACACTCACACCCAGTCAAAAGATCTGGGTTTAATCCATTACCGTTCTTTAGCCCAATCTGCCACCCCAGTTCAGACATGGCTATATGCAAATCAGTCTGACCCTGTGCCTCATGGGAACAGTCCAGCCCGAACTGCCAAGCCATGTCTTCTCTGGACCGGATAAAAGCTTGCGAGGACCGGTTTCTGGCATTCCAGCCGTCTTCAGCCCGGCTTGCTTGAATCCAGTGGCAAAGTGAGCAAGGGACTCACGTCTGAGCATACCCTGCCACACTTATGGTGGCCAAAAGTGGTACAAAAGGGGGTTGTGATGGACGGAGCATCTGAATCAATCACACACTCACACCCAGTCAAAAGATATGGGTTTAATCCATCACCTTTCTTTAGCCCACTCTGTCACCCCATTTCAGACATGGCTATATGCAAATCAGTCTGACCCTGTGCCTCATGGGAACAGTCCAGCCCGAACTGCCAAGCCATGTCTTCCCTGGACCGGAAACAAGCTTCCGAGGACCGGTTTCTGGCATTCCAGCCGTCTTCAGCCCGGCTTGCTTGAATCCAGTGGCAAAGTGAGCAAGGGACTCACGTCTGAGCATACCCTGCCACACTTATGGCAGCCAAAAGTGGTACAAAAGGGGGTTGTGATGGACGGAGCATCTGAATCAATCACACACTCACACCCAGTCAAAAGATCTGGGTTTAATCCATCACCGTTCTTTAGCCCACTCTGCCACCCCAGTTCAGACATGGCTATATGCAAATCAGTCTGACCCTGTGCCTCATGGGAACAGTCCAGCCCGAACTGCCAAGCCATGTCTTCCCTGGACCGGAAACAAGCTTCCGAGGACCGGTTTCTGGCATTCCAGCCGTCTTCAGCCCAGCTTGATTGAATCCAGTGGCAAAGTGAGCAAGGGACTCACGTCTGAGCATACCCTGCCACACTTATGGCGGCCAAAAGTGGTACAAAAGGTGGTTGTGATGGACGGAGCATCTGAATCAATCACACACTCACAGCCAGTCAAAATAGCTGGGTTTAATCCATCACCGTTCTTTAGCCCACTCTGCCACCCCAGTTCAGACATGGCTATATGCAAATCAGTCTGACCCTGTGCCTCATGGGAACAGTCCAGCTCGAACTGCCAAGCCATGTGATCCCTGGACCGGAAACAAGCCTCAGAGGACCGGTTTCTGGCATTCCAGCCGTCTTCAGCCCGGCTTGCTTGAATCCAGTGGCAAAGTGAGCAAGGGACTCACGTCTGAGCATACCCTGCCACACTTATGGCGGCCAAAAGTGGTACAAAAGGGGGTTGTGATGGACGGAGCATCTGAATCAATCACACACTCACACCCAGTCAAAAGATCTGGGTTTAATCCATCACCGTTCTTTAGCCCACTCTGCCACCCCAGTTCAGACATGGCTATATGCAAATCAGTCTGACCCTGTGCCTCATGGGAACAGTCCAGCTCGAACTGCCAAGCCATGTCTTCCCTGGACCGGAAACAAGCTTCCGAGGACCGGTTTCTGGCATTCCAGCCGTCTTCAGCCCGGCTTGCTTGAATCCAGTGGCAAAGTGAACAAGGGACTCACGTCTGAGCATACCCTGCCACACTTATGGCGGCCAAAAGTGGTACAAAAGGTGGTTGTGATGGACGGAGCATCTGAATCAATCACACACTCACACCCAGTCAAAAGATCTGGGTTTAATCCATCACCGTTCTTTAGCCCACTCTGCCACCCCAGTTCAGACATGGCTATATGCCAATCAGTCTGACCCTGTACCTCATGGGAACAGTCCAGCCCGAACTGCCAAGCCATGTCTTCTCTGGACAGGAAACAAGCTTCCGAGGACCGGTTTCTGGCATTCCAGCCGTCTTCAGCCCAGCTTGCTTGAATCCAGTGGCAAAGTGAGCAAGGGACTCACGTCAGAGCATACCCTGCCACACTTATGGCGACCAAAAGTGGTACAAAAGGGGGTTGTGTTGGACGGAGCATCTGAATCAATCACACACTCACACCAAGTCAAAAGATCTGGGTTTAATCCATCACCGTTCTTTAGCCCACTCTGCCACCCCAGTTCAGACATGGCTATATGCAAATCAGTCTGACCCTGTGCCTCATGGGAACAGTCCAGCCCGAATTGCCAAGCCATGTCTTCCCTGGACCGGAAACAAGCCTCCGAGGACCGGTTTCTGGCATTCCAGCCGTCTTCAGCCCGGCTTGCTTGAATCCAGTGGCAAAGTGAGCAAGGGACTCACGTCTGAGCATACCCTGCCACACTTATGGCGGCCAAAAGTGGTACAAAAGGGGGTTGTGATGGACGGAGCATATGAATCAATCACACACTCACACCCAGTCAAAAGATCTGGGTTTAATCCATCACCGTTCTTTAGCCCACTCTGCCACCCCAGTTCAGACGTGGCTATATGCAAATCAGTCTGACCCTGTGCCTCATGGGAACAGTCCAGCTCGAACTGCCAAGCCATGTCTTCCCTGGACCGGAAACAAGCTTCCGAGGACCGGTTTCTGGCATTCCAGCCGTCTTCAGCCTGGCTTGCTTGAATCCAGTGGCAAAGTGAACAAGGGACTCACGTCTGAGCATACCCTGCCACACTTATGGCGGCCAAAAGTGGTACAAAAGGGGGTTGTGATGGACGGAGCATCTGAATCAATCACACACTCACACCCAGTCAAAAGATCTGGGTTTAATCCATCACCGTTCTTTAGCCCACTCTGCCACCCCAGTTCAGACATGGAGATATGCAAATCAGTCTGACCCTGTGCCTCATGGGAACAGTCCAGCCCGAACTGCCAAGCCATGTCTTCCCTGGACCGGAAACAAGCTTCCGAGGACCGGTTTCTGGCATTCCAGCCGTCTTCAGCCCGGCTTGCTTGAATCCAGTGGCAAAGTGAGCAAGGGACTCACGTCTGAGCATACCCTGCCACACTTATGGCGGCCAAAAGTGGTACAAAAGGGGGTTGTGATGGACGGAGCATCTGAATCGATCACACACTCACACCCAGTCAAAAGATCTGGGTTTAATCCATCACCTTTCTTTAGCCCACTCTGTCACCCCATTTCAGACATGGCTATATGCAAATCAGTCTGACCCTGTGCCTCATGGGAACAGTCCAGCCCGAACTGCCAAGCCATGTCTTCCCTGGACCGGAAACAAGCTTCCGAGGACCGGTTTCTGGCATTCCAGCCGTCTTCAGCCCGGCTTGCTTGAATCCAGTGGCAAAGTGAGCAAGGGACTCACGTCTGAGCATACCCTGCCACACTTATGGCAGCCAAAAGTGGTACAAAAGGGGGTTGTGATGGACGGAGCATCTGAATCAATCACACACTCACACCCAGTCAAAAGATCTGGGTTTAATCCATTACCGTTCTTTAGCCCAATCTGCCACCCCAGTTCAGACATGGCTATATGCAAATCAGTCTGACCCTGTGCCTCATGGGAACAGTCCAGCCCGAACTGCCAAGCCATGTCTTCCCTGGACCGGATAAAAGCTTGCGAGGAAAGGTTTCTGGCATTCCAGCCGTCTTCAGCCCGGCTTGCTTGAATCCAGTGGCAAAGTGAGCAAGGGACTCACGTCTGAGCATACCCTGCCACACTTATGGCGGCCAAAAGTGGTACAAAAGGGGGTTGTGATGGACGGAGCATCTGAATCAATCACACACTCACACCCAGTCAAAAGATCTGGGTTTAATCCATCACCTTTCTTTAGCCCACTCTGTCACCCCATTTCAGACATGGCTATATGCAAATCAGTCTGACCCTGTGCCTCATGGGAACAGTCCAGCCCGAACTGCCAAGCCATGTCTTCCCTGGACCGGAAACAAGCTTCCGAGGACCGGTTTCTGGCATTCCAGCCGTCTTCAGCCCGGCTTGCTTGAATCCAGTGGCAAAGTGAGCAAGGGACTCACGTCTGAGCATACCCTGCCACACTTATGGCAGCCAAAAGTGGTACAAAAGGGGGTTGTGATGGACGGAGCATCTGAATCAATCACACACTCACACCCAGTCAAAAGATCTGGGTTTAATCCATCACCGTTCTTTAGCCCACTCTGCCACCCCAGTTCAGACATGGCTATATGCAAATCAGTCTGACCCTGTGCCTCATGGGAACAGTCCAGCCCGAACTGCCAAGCCATGTCTTCCCTGGACCGGAAACAAGCTTCCGAGGACCGGTTTCTGGCATTCCAGCCGTCTTCAGCCTGGCTTGCTTGAATCCAGTGGCAAAGTGAGCAAGGGACTCACGTCTGAGCATACCCTGCCACACTTATGGCGGCCAAAAGTGGTACAAAAGGTGGTTGTGATGGACGGAGCATCTGAATCAATCACACACTCACACCCAGTCAAAAGATCTGGGTTTAATCCATCACCGTTCTTTAGCCCACTCTGCCACCCCAGTTCAGACATGGCTATATGCAAATCAGTCTGACCCTGTGCCTCATGGGAACAGTCCAGCCCGAACTGCCAAGCCATGTCTTCCCTGGACCAGAAACAAGCTTCCGAGGACCGGTTTCTGGCATTCCAGCCGTCTTCAGCCCAGCTTGCTTGAATCCAGTGGCAAAGTGAGCAAGGGACTCACGTCTGAGCATACCCTGCCACACTTATGGCGGCCAAAAGTGGTACAAAAGGGGGTTGTGATGGACGGAGCATCTGAATCAATCACACACTCACAGCCAGTCAAAATAGCTGGGTTTAATCCATCACCGTTCTTTAGCCCACTCTGCCACCCCAGTTCAGACATGGCTATATGCAAATCAGTCTGACCCTGTGCCTCATGGGAACAGTCCAGCCCGAACTGCCAAGCCATGTGATCCCTGGACCGGAAACAAGCCTCAGAGGACCGGTTTCTGGCATTCCAGCCGTCTTCAGCCCGGCTTGCTTGAATCCAGTGGCAAAGTGAGCAAGGGACTCACGTCTGAGCATACCCTGCCACACTTATGGCGGCCAAAAGTGGTACAAAAGGGGGTTGTGATGGACGGAGCATCTGAATCAATCACACACTCACACCCAGTCAAAAGATCTGGGTTTAATCCATCACCGTTCTTTAGCCCACTCTGCCACCCCAGTTCAGACATGGCTATATGCAAATCAGTCTGACCCTGTGCCTCATGGGAACAGTCCAGCTCGAACTGCCAAGCCATGTCTTCTCTGGACAGGAAACAAGCTTCCGAGGACCGGTTTCTGGCATTCCAGCCGTCTCCAGCCCAGCTTGCTTGAATCCAGTGGCAAAGTGAGCAAGGGACTCACGTCAGAGCATACCCTGCCACACTTATGGCGACCAAAAGTGGTACAAAAGGGGGTTGTGTTGGACGGAGCATCTGAATCAATCACACACTCACACCAAGTCAAAAGATCTGGGTTTAATCCATCACCGTTCTTTAGCCCACTCTGCCACCCCAGTTCAGACATGGCTATATGCAAATCAGTCTGACCCTGTGCCTCATGGGAACAGTCCAGCCCGAATTGCCAAGCCATGTCTTCCCTGGACCGGAAACAAGCCTCCGAGGACCGGTTTCTGGCATTCCAGCCATCTTCAGCCCGGCTTGCTTGAATCCAGTGGCAAAGTGAGCAAGGGACTCACGTCTGAGCATACCCTGCCACACTTATGGCGGCCAAAAGTGGTACAAAAGGGGGTTGTGATGGACGGAGCATATGAATCAATCACACACTCACACCCAGTCAAAAGATCTGGGTTTAATCCATCACCGTTCTTTAGCCCACTCTGCCACCCCAGTTCAGACGTGGCTATATGCAAATCAGTCTGACCCTGTGCCTCATGGGAACAGTCCAGCTCGAACTGCCAAGCCATGTCTTCCCTGGACCGGAAACAAGCTTCCGAGGACCGGTTTCTGGCATTCCAGCCGTCTTCAGCCTGGCTTGCTTGAATCCAGTGGCAAAGTGAACAAGGGACTCACGTCTGAGCATATCCTGCCACACTTATGGCGGCCAAAAGTGGTACAAAAGGGGGTTGTGATGGACGGAGCATCTGAATCAATCACACACTCACACCCAGTCAAAAGATCTGGGTTTAATCCATCACCGTTCTTTAGCCCACTCTGCCACCCCAGTTCAGACATGGAGATATGCAAATCAGTCTGACCCTGTGCCTCATGGGAACAGTCCAGCCCGAACTGCCAAGCCATGTCTTCCCTGGACCGGAAACAAGCTTCCGAGGACTGGTTTATGGCATTCCAGCCGTCTTCAGCCCGGCTTGCTTGAATCCAGAGGCAAAGTGAGCAAGGGACTCACGTCTGAGCATACCCTGCCACACTTATGGCGGCCAAAAGTGGTACAAAAGGGGGTTGTGATGGACGGAGCATCTGAATCGATCACACACTCACACCCAGTCAAAAGATCTGGGTTTAATCCATCACCTTTCTTTAGCCCACTCTGTCACCCCATTTCAGACATGGCTATATGCAAATCAGTCTGACCCTGTGCCTCATGGGAACAGTCCAGCCCGAACTGCCAAGCCATGTCTTCCCTGGACCGGAAACAAGCTTCCGAGGACCGGTTTCTGGCATTCCAGCCGTCTTCAGCCCGGCTTGCTTGAATCCAGTGGCAAAGTGAGCAAGGGACTCACGTCTGAGCATACCCTGCCACACTTATGGCAGCCAAAAGTGGTACAAAAGGGGGTTGTGATGGACGGAGCATCTGAATCAATCACACACTCACACCCAGTCAAAAGATCTGGGTTTAATCCATTACCGTTCTTTAGCCCAATCTGCCACCCCAGTTCAGACATGGCTATATGCAAATCAGTCTGACCCTGTGCCTCATGGGAACAGTCCAGCCCGAACTGCCAAGCCATGTCTTCCCTGGACCGGATAAAAGCTTGCGAGGAAAGGTTTCTGGCATTCCAGCCGTCTTCAGCCCGGCTTGCTTGAATCCAGTGGCAAAGTGAGCAAGGGACTCACGTCTGAGCATACCCTGCCACACTTATGGCGGCCAAAAGTGGTACAAAAGGGGGTTGTGATGGACGGAGCATCTGAATCAATCACACACTCACACCCAGTCAAAAGATCTGGGTTTAATCCATCACCTTTCTTTAGCCCACTCTGTCACCCCATTTCAGACATGGCTATATGCAAATCAGTCTGACCCTGTGCCTCATGGGAACAGTCCAGCCCGAACTGCCAAGCCATGTCTTCCCTGGACCGGAAACAAGCTTCCGAGGACCGGTTTCTGGCATTCCAGCCGTCTTCAGCCCGGCTTGCTTGAATCCAGTGGCAAAGTGAGCAAGGGACTCACGTCTGAGCATACCCTGCCACACTTATGGCAGCCAAAAGTGGTACAAAAGGGGGTTGTGATGGACGGAGCATCTGAATCAATCACACACTCACACCCAGTCAAAAGATCTGGGTTTAATCCATCACCGTTCTTTAGCCCACTCTGCCACCCCAGTTCAGACATGGCTATATGCAAATCAGTCTGACCCTGTGCCTCATGGGAACAGTCCAGCCCGAACTGCCAAGCCATGTCTTCCCTGGACCGGAAACAAGCTTCCGAGGACCGGTTTCTGGCATTCCAGCCGTCTTCAGCCTGGCTTGCTTGAATCCAGTGGCAAAGTGAGCAAGGGACTCACGTCTGAGCATACCCTGCCACACTTATGGCGGCCAAAAGTGGTACAAAAGGTGGTTGTGATGGACGGAGCATCTGAATCAATCACACACTCACACCCAGTCAAAAGATCTGGGTTTAATCCATCACCGTTCTTTAGCCCACTCTGCCACCCCAGTTCAGACATGGCTATATGCAAATCAGTCTGACCCTGTGCCTCATGGGAACAGTCCAGCCCGAACTGCCAAGCCATGTCTTCCCTGGACCAGAAACAAGCTTCCGAGGACCGGTTTCTGGCATTCCAGCCGTCTTCAGCCCAGCTTGCTTGAATCCAGTGGCAAAGTGAGCAAGGGACTCACGTCTGAGCATACCCTGCCACACTTATGGCGGCCAAAAGTGGTACAAAAGGGGGTTGTGATGGACGGAGCATCTGAATCAATCACACACTCACAGCCAGTCAAAATAGCTGGGTTTAATCCATCACCGTTCTTTGGCCCACTCTGCCACCCCAGTTCAGACATGGCTATATGCAAATCAGTCTGACCCTGTGCCTCATGGGAACAGTCCAGCCCGAACTGCCAAGCCATGTGATCCCTGGACCGGAAACAAGCCTCAGAGGACCGGTTTCTGGCATTCCAGCCGTCTTCAGCCCGGCTTTCTTGAATCCAGTGGCAAAGTGAGCAAGGGACTCACGTCTGAGCATACCCTGCCACACTTATGGCGGCCAAAAGTGGTACAAAAGGGGGTTGTGATGGACGGAGCATCTGAATCAATCACACACTCACACCCAGTCAAAAGATCTGGGTTTAATCCATCACCGTTCTTTAGCCCACTCTGCCACCCCAGTTCAGACATGGCTATATGCAAATCAGTCTGACCCTGTGCCTCATGGGAACAGTCCAGCTCGAACTGCCAAGCCATGTCTTCCCTGGACCGGAAACAAGCTTCCGAGGACCGGTTTCTGGCATTCCAGCCGTCTTCAGCCCGGCTTGCTTGAATCCAGTGGCAAAGTGAACAAGGGACTCACGTCTGAGCATACCCTGCCACACTTATGGCGGCCAAAAGTGGTACAAAAGGTGGTTGTGATGGACGGAGCATCTGAATCAATCACACACTCACACCCAGTCAAAAGATCTGGGTTTAATCCATCACCGTTCTTTAGCCCAATCTGCCACCCCAGTTCAGACATGGCTATATGCAAATCAGTCTGACCCTGTACCTCATGGGAACAGTCCAGCCTGAACTGCCAAGCCATGTCTTCTCTGGACAGGAAACAAGCTTCCGAGGACCGGTTTCTGGCATTCCAGCCGTCTTCAGCCCAGCTTGCTTGAATCCAGTGGCAAAGTGAGCAAGGGACTCACGTCAGAGCATACCCTGCCACACTTATGGCGACCAAAAGTGGTACAAAAGGGGGTTGTGTTGGACGGAGCATCTGAATCAATCACACACTCACACCAAGTCAAAAGATCTGGGTTTAAACCATCACCGTTCTTTAGCCCACTCTGCCACCCCAGTTCAGACATGGCTATATGCAAATCAGTCTGACCCTGTGCCTCATGGGAACAGTCCAGCCCGAATTGCCAAGCCATGTCTTCCCTGGACCGGAAACAAGCCTCCGAGGACCGGTTTCTGGCATTCCAGCCGTCTTCAGCCCGGCTTGCTTGAATCCAGTGGCAAAGTGAGCAAGGGACTCACGTCTGAGCATACCCTGCCACACTTATGGCGGCCAAAAGTGGTACAAAAGGGGGTTGTGATGGACGGAGCATATGAATCAATCACACACTCACACCCAGTCAAAAGATCTGGGTTTAATCCATCACCGTTCTTTAGCCCACTCTGCCACCCCAGTTCAGACGTGGCTATATGCAAATCAGTCTGACCCTGTGCCTCATGGGAACAGTCCAGCTCGAACTGCCAAGCCATGTCTTCCCTGGACCGGAAACAAGCTTCCGAGGACCGGTTTCTGGCATTCCAGCCGTCTTCAGCCTGGCTTGCTTGAATCCAGTGGCAAAGTGAACAAGGGACTCACGTCTGAGCATACCCTGCCACACTTATGGCGGCCAAAAGTGGTACAAAAGGGGGTTGTGATGGACGGAGCATCTGAATCAATCACACACTCACAACCAGTCAAAAGATCTGGGTTTAATCCATCACCGTTCTTTAGCCCACTCTGCCACCCCAGTTCAGACATGGAGATATGCAAATCAGTCTGACCCTGTGCCTCATGGGAACAGTCCAGCCCGAACTGCCAAGCCATGTCTTCCCTGGACCGGAAACAAGCTTCCGAGGACCGGTTTCTGGCATTCCAGCCGTCTTCAGCCCGGCTTGCTTCAATCCAGTGGCAAAGTGAGCAAGGGACTCACGTCTGAGCATACCCTGCCACACTTATGGCGGCCAAAAGTGGTACAAAAGGGGGTTGTGATGGACGGAGCATCTGAATCGATCACACACTCACACCCAGTCAAAAGATCTGGGTTTAATCCATCACCTTTCTTTAGCCCACTCTGTCACCCCATTTCAGACATGGCTATATGCAAATCAGTCTGACCCTGTGCCTCATGGGAACAGTCCAGCCCGAACTGCCAAGCCATGTCTTCCCTGGACCGGAAACAAGCTTCCGAGGACCGGTTTCTGGCATTCCAGCCGTCTTCAGCCCGGCTTGCTTGAATCCAGTGGCAAAGTGAGCAAGGGACTCACGTCTGAGCATACCCTGCCACACTTATGGCAGCCAAAAGTGGTACAAAAGGGGGTTGTGATGGACGGAGCATCTGAATCAATCACACACTCACACCCAGTCAAAAGATCTGGGTTTAATCCATTACCGTTCTTTAGCCCAATCTGCCACCCCAGTTCAGACATGGCTATATGCAAATCAGTCTGACCCTGTTCCTCATGGGAACAGTCCAGCCCGAACTGCCAAGCCATGTCTTCCCTGGACCGGATAAAAGCTTGCGAGGAAAGGTTTCTGGCATTCCAGCCGTCTTCAGCCCGGCTTGCTTGAATCCAGTGGCAAAGTGAGCAAGGGACTCACGTCTGAGCATACCCTGCCACACTTATGGCGGCCAAAAGTGGTACAAAAGGGGGTTGTGATGGACGGAGCATCTGAATCAATCACACACTCACACCCAGTCAAAAGATCTGGGTTTAATCCATCACCTTTCTTTAGCCCACTCTGTCACCCCATTTCAGACATGGCTATATGCAAATCAGTCTGACCCTGTGCCTCATGGGAACAGTCCAGCCCGAACTGCCAAGCCATGTCTTCCCTGGACCGGAAACAAGCTTCCGAGGACCGGTTTCTGGCATTCCAGCCGTCTTCAGCCCGGCTTGCTTGAATCCAGTGGCAAAGTGAGCAAGGGACTCACGTCTGAGCATACCCTGCCACACTTATGGCAGCCAAAAGTGGTACAAAAGGGGGTTGTGATGGACGGAGCATCTGAATCAATCACACACTCACACCCAGTCAAAAGATCTGGGTTTAATCCATCACCGTTCTTTAGCCCACTCTGCCACCCCAGTTCAGACATGGCTATATGCAAATCAGTCTGACCCTGTGCCTCATGGGAACAGTCCAGCCCGAACTGCCAAGCGATGTCTTCCCTGGACCGGAAACAAGCTTCCGAGGACCGGTTTCTGGCATTCCAGCCGTCTTCAGCCCAGCTTGCTTGAATCCAGTGGCAAAGTGAGCAAGGGACTCACGTCTGAGCATACCCTGCCACACTTATGGCGGCCAAAAGTGGTACAAAAGGTGGTTGTGATGGACGGAGCATCTGAATCAATCACACACTCACACCCAGTCAAAAGATCTGGGTTTAATCCATCACCGTTCTTTAGCCCACTCTGCCACCCCAGTTCAGACATGGCTATATGCAAATCAGTCTGACCCTGTGCCTCATGGGAACAGTCCAGCCCGAACTGCCAAGCCATGTCTTCCCTGGACCAGAAACAAGCTTCCGAGGACCGGTTTCTGGCATTCCAGCCGTCTTCAGCCCAGCTTGCTTGAATCCAGTGGCAAAGTGAGCAAGGGACTCACGTCTGAGCATACCCTGCCACACTTATGGCGGCCAAAAGTGGTACAAAAGGGGGTTGTGATGGACGGAGCATCTGAATCAATCACACACTCACAGCCAGTCAAAATAGCTGGGTTTAATCCATCACCGTTCTTTAGCCCACTCTGCCACCCCAGTTCAGACATGGCTATATGCAAATCAGTCTGACCCTGTGCCTCATGGGAACAGTCCAGCCCGAACTGCCAAGCCATGTGATCCCTGGACCGGAAACAAGCCTCAGAGGACCGGTTTCTGGCATTCCAGCCGTCTTCAGCCCGGCTTGCTTGAATCCAGTGGCAAAGTGAGCAAGGGACTCACGTCTGAGCATACCCTGCCACACTTATGGCGGCCAAAAGTGGTACAAAAGGGGGTTGTGATGGACGGAGCATCTGAATCAATCACACACTCACACCCAGTCAAAAGATCTGGGTTTAATCCATCACCGTTCTTTAGCACACTCTGCCACCCCAGTTCAGACATGGCTATATGCAAATCAGTCTGACCCTGTGCCTCATGGGAACAGTCCAGCTCGAACTGCCAAGCCATGTCTTCCCTGGACCGGAAACAAGCTTCCGAGGACCGGTTTCTGGCATTCCAGCCGTCTTCAGCCCGGCTTGCTTGAATCCAGTGGCAAAGTGAACAAGGGACTCACGTCTGAGCATACCCTGCCACACTTATGGCGGCCAAAAGTGGTACAAAAGGTGGTTGTGATGGACGGAGCATCTGAATCAATCACACACTCACACCCAGTCAAAAGATCTGGGTTTAATCCATCACCGTTCTTTAGCCCACTCTGCCACCCCAGTTCAGACATGGCTATATGCCAATCAGTCTGACCCTGTACCTCATGGGAACAGTCCAGCCCGAACTGCCAAGCCATGTCTTCTCTGGACAGGAAACAAGCTTCCGAGGACCGGTTTCTGGCATTCCAGCCGTCTTCAGCCCAGCTTGCTTGAATCCAGTGGCAAAGTGAGCAAGGGACTCACGTCAGAGCATACCCTGCCACACTTATGGCGACCAAAAGTGGTACAAAAGGGGGTTGTGTTGGACGGAGCATCTGAATCAATCACACACTCACACCAAGTCAAAAGATCTGGGTTTAATCCATCACCGTTCTTTAGCCCACTCTGCCACCCCAGTTCAGACATGGCTATATGCAAATCAGTCTGACCCTGTGCCTCATGGGAACAGTCCAGCCCGAACTGCCAAGCCATGTGATCCCTGGACCGGAAACAAGCCTCAGAGGACCGGTTTCTGGCATTCCAGCCGTCTTCAGCCCGGCTTGCTTGAATCCAGTGGCAAAGTGAGCAAGGGACTCACGTCTGAGCATACCCTGCCACACTTATGGCGGCCAAAAGTGGTACAAAAGGGGGTTGTGATGGACGGAGCATCTGAATCAATCACACACTCACACCCAGTCAAAAGATCTGGGTTTAATCCATCACCGTTCTTTAGCCCACTCTGCCACCCCAGTTCAGACATGGCTATATGCAAATCAGTCTGACCCTGTGCCTCATGGGAACAGTCCAGCTCGAACTGCCAAGCCATGTCTTCCCTGGACCGGAAACAAGCTTCCGAGGACCGGTTTCTGGCATTCCAGCCGTCTTCAGCCCGGCTTGCTTGAATCCAGTGGCAAAGTGAACAAGGGACTCACGTCTGAGCATACCCTGCCACACTTATGGCGGCCAAAAGTGGTACAAAAGGTGGTTGTGATGGACGGAGCATCTGAATCAATCACACACTCACACCCAGTCAAAAGATCTGGGTTTAATCCATCACCGTTCTTTAGCCCACTCTGCCACCCCAGTTCAGACATGGCTATATGCCAATCAGTCTGACCCTGTACCTCATGGGAACAGTCCAGCCCGAACTGCCAAGCCATGTCTTCTCTGGACAGGAAACAAGCTTCCGAGGACCGGTTTCTGGCATTCCAGCCGTCTTCAGCCCAGCTTGCTTGAATCCAGTGGCAAAGTGAGCAAGGGACTCACGTCAGAGCATACCCTGCCACACTTATGGCGACCAAAAGTGGTACAAAAGGGGGTTGTGTTGGACGGAGCATCTGAATCAATCACACACTCACACCAAGTCAAAAGATCTGGGTTTAATCCATCACCGTTCTTTAGCCCACTGTGCCACCCCAGTTCAGACATGGCTATATGCAAATCAGTCTGACCCTGTGCCTCATGGGAACAGTCCAGCCCGAATTGCCAAGCCATGTCTTCCCTGGACCGGAAACAAGCCTCCGAGGACCGGTTTCTGGTATTCCAGCCGTCTTCAGCCCGGCTTGCTTGAATCCAGTGGCAAAGTGAGCAAGGGACTCACGTCTGAGCATACCCTGCCACACTTATGGCGGCCAAAAGTGGTACAAAAGGGGGTTGTGATGGACGGAGCATATGAATCAATCACACACTCACACCCAGTCAAAAGATCTGGGTTTAATCCATCACCGTTCTTTAGCCCACTCTGCCACCCCAGTTCAGACGTGGCTATATGCAAATCAGTCTGACCCTGTGCCTCATGGGAACAGTCCAGCTCGAACTGCCAAGCCATGTCTTCCCTGGACCGGAAACAAGCTTCCGAGGACCGGTTTCTGGCATTCCAGCCGTCTTCAGCCTGGCTTGCTTGAATCCAGTGGCAAAGTGAACAAGGGACTCACGTCTGAGCATACCCTGCCACACTTATGGCGGCCAAAAGTGGTACAAAAGGGGGTTGTGATGGACGGAGCATCTGAATCAATCACACACTCACACCCAGTCAAAAGATCTGGGTTTAATCCATCACCGTTCTTTAGCCCACTCTGCCACCCCAGTTCAGACATGGAGATATGCAAATCAGTCTGACCCTGTGCCTCATGGGAACAGTCCAGCCCGAACTGCCAAGCCATGTCTTCCCTGGACCGGAAACAAGCTTCCGAGGACCGGTTTCTGGCATTCCAGCCGTCTTCAGCCCGGCTTGCTTGAATCCAGTGGCAAAGTGAGCAAGGGACTCACGTCTGAGCATACCCTGCCACACTTATGGCGGCCAAAAGTGGTACAAAAGGGGGTTGTGATGGACGGAGCATCTGAATCGATCACACACTCACACCCAGTCAAAAGATCTGGGTTTAATCCATCACCTTTCTTTAGCCCACTCTGTCACCCCATTTCAGACATGGCTATATGCAAATCAGTCTGACCCTGTGCCTCATGGGAACAGTCCAGCCCGAACTGCCAAGCCATGTGATCCCTGGACCGGAAACAAGCCTCAGAGGACCGGTTTCTGGCATTCCAGCCGTCTTCAGCCCGACTTGCTTGAATCCAGTGGCAAAGTGAGCAAGGGACTCACGTCTGAGCATACCCTGCCACACTTATGGCGGCCAAAAGTGGTACAAAAGGGGGTTGTGATGGACGGAGCATCTGAATCAATCACACACTCACACCCAGTCAAAAGATCTGGGTTTAATCCATCACCGTTCTTTAGCCCACTCTGCCACCCCAGTTCAGACATGGCTATATGCAAATCAGTCTGACCCTGTGCCTCATGGGAACAGTCCAGCTCGAACTGCCAAGCCATGTCTTCCCTGGACCGGAAACAAGCTTCCGAGGACCGGTTTCTGGCATTCCAGCCGTCTTCAGCCCGGCTTGCTTGAATCCAGTGGCAAAGTGAACAAGGGACTCACGTCTGAGCATACCCTGCCACACTTATGGCGGCCAAAAGTGGTACAAAAGGTGGTTGTGATGGACGGAGCATCTGAATCAATCACACACTCACACCCAGTCAAAAGATCTGGGTTTAATCCATCACCGTTCTTTAGCCCACTCTGCCACCCCAGTTCAGACATGGCTATATGCCAATCAGTCTGACCCTGTACCTCATGGGAACAGTCCAGCCCGAACTGCCAAGCCATGTCTTCTCTGGACAGGAAACAAGCTTCCGAGGACCGGTTTCTGGCATTCCAGCCGTCTTCAGCCCAGCTTGCTTGAATCCAGTGGCAAAGTGAGCAAGGGACTCACGTCAGAGCATACCCTGCCACACTTATGGCGACCAAAAGTGGTACAAAAGGGGGTTGTGTTGGACGGAGCATCTGAATCAATCACACACTCACACCAAGTCAAAAGATCTGGGTTTAATCCATCACCGTTCTTTAGCCCACTCTGCCACCCCAGTTCAGACATGGCTATATGCAAATCAGTCTGACCCTGTGCCTCATGGGAACAGTCCAGCCCGAATTGCCAAGCCATGTCTTCCCTGGACCGGAAACAAGCCTCCGAGGACCGGTTTCTGGTATTCCAGCCGTCTTCAGCCCGGCTTGCTTGAATCCAGTGGCAAAGTGAGCAAGGGACTCACGTCTGAGCATACCCTGCCACACTTATGGCGGCCAAAAGTGGTACAAAAGGGGGTTGTGATGGACGGAGCATATGAATCAATCACACACTCACACCCAGTCAAAAGATCTGGGTTTAATCCATCACCGTTCTTTAGCCCACTCTGCCACCCCAGTTCAGACGTGGCTATATGCAAATCAGTCTGACCCTGTGCCTCATGGGAACAGTCCAGCTCGAACTGCCAAGCCATGTCTTCCCTGGACCGGAAACAAGCTTCCGAGGACCGGTTTCTGGCATTCCAGCCGTCTTCAGCCTGGCTTGCTTGAATCCAGTGGCAAAGTGAACAAGGGACTCACGTCTGAGCATACCCTGCCACACTTATGGCGGCCAAAAGTGGTACAAAAGGGGGTTGTGATGGACGGAGCATCTGAATCAATCACACACTCACACCCAGTCAAAAGATCTGGGTTTAATCCATCACCGTTCTTTAGCCCACTCTGCCACCCCAGTTCAGACATGGAGATATGCAAATCAGTCTGACCCTGTGCCTCATGGGAACAGTCCAGCCCGAACTGCCAAGCCATGTCTTCCCTGGACCGGAAACAAGCTTCCGAGGACCGGTTTCTGGCATTCCAGCCGTCTTCAGCCCGGCTTGCTTGAATCCAGTGGCAAAGTGAGCAAGGGACTCACGTCTGAGCATACCCTGCCACACTTATGGCGGCCAAAAGTGGTACAAAAGGGGGTTGTGATGGACGGAGCATCTGAATCGATCACACACTCACACCCAGTCAAAAGATCTGGGTTTAATCCATCACCTTTCTTTAGCCCACTCTGTCACCCCATTTCAGACATGGCTATATGCAAATCAGTCTGACCCTGTGCCTCATGGGAACAGTCCAGCCCGAACTGCCAAGCCATGTCTTCCCTGGACCGGAAACAAGCTTCCGAGGACCGGTTTCTGGCATTCCAGCCGTCTTCAGCCCGGCTTGCTTGAATCCAGTGGCAAAGTGAGCAAGGGACTCACGTCTGAGCATACCCTGCCACACTTATGGCAGCCAAAAGTGGTACAAAAGGGGGTTGTGATGGACGGAGCATCTGAATCAATCACACACTCACACCCAGTCAAAAGATCTGGGTTTAATCCATTACCGTTCTTTAGCCCAATCTGCCACCCCAGTTCAGACATGGCTATATGCAAATCAGTCTGACCCTGTGCCTCATGGGAACAGTCCAGCCCGAACTGCCAAGCCATGTCTTCCCTGGACCGGATAAAAGCTTGCGAGGAAAGGTTTCTGGCATTCCAGCCGTCTTCAGCCCGGCTTGCTTGAATCCAGTGGCAAAGTGAGCAAGGGACTCACGTCTGAGCATACCCTGCCACACTTATGGCGGCCAAAAGTGGTACAAAAGGGGGTTGTGATGGACGGAGCATCTGAATCAATCACACACTCACACCCAGTCAAAAGATCTGGGTTTAATCCATCACCTTTCTTTAGCCCACTCTGTCACCCCATTTCAGACATGGCTATATGCAAATCAGTCTGACCCTGTGCCTCATGGGAACAGTCCAGCCCGAACTGCCAAGCCATGTCTTCCCTGGACCGGAAACAAGCTTCCGAGGACCGGTTTCTGGCATTCCAGCCGTCTTCAGCCCGGCTTGCTTGAATCCAGTGGCAAAGTGAGCAAGGGACTCACGTCTGAGCATACCCTGCCACACTTATGGCAGCCAAAAGTGGTACAAAAGGGGGTTGTGATGGACGGAGCATCTGAATCAATCACACACTCACACCCAGTCAAAAGATCTGGGTTTAATCCATCACCGTTCTTTAGCCCACTCTGCCACCCCAGTTCAGACATGGCTATATGCAAATCAGTCTGACCCTGTGCCTCATGGGAACAGTCCAGCCCGAACTGCCAAGCGATGTCTTCCCTGGACCGGAAACAAGCTTCCGAGGACCGGTTTCTGGCATTCCAGCCGTCTTCAGCCCGGCTTGCTTGAATCCAGTGGCAAAGTGAGCAAGGGACTCACGTCTGAGCATACCCTGCCACACTTATGGCGGCCAAAAGTGGTACAAAAGGTGGTTGTGATGGACGGAGCATCTGAATCAATCACACACTCACACCCAGTCAAAAGATCTGGGTTTAATCCATCACCGTTCTTTAGCCCACTCTGCCACCCCAGTTCAGACATGGCTATATGCAAATCAGTCTGACCCTGTGCCTCATGGGAACAGTCCAGCCCGAACTGCCAAGCCATGTCTTCCCTGGACCAGAAACAAGCTTCCGAGGACCGGTTTCTGGCATTCCAGCCGTCTTCAGCCCAGCTTGCTTGAATCCAGTGGCAAAGTGAGCAAGGGACTCACGTCTGAGCATACCCTGCCACACTTATGGCGGCCAAAAGTGGTACAAAAGGGGGTTGTGATGGACGGAGCATCTGAATCAATCACACACTCACAGCCAGTCAAAATAGCTGGGTTTAATCCATCACCGTTCTTTAGCCCACTCTGCCACCCCAGTTCAGACATGGCTATATGCAAATCAGTCTGACCCTGTGCCTCATGGGAACAGTCCAGCCCGAACTGCCAAGCCATGTGATCCCTGGACCGGAAACAAGCCTCAGAGGACCGGTTTCTGGCATTCCAGCCGTCTTCAGCCCGGCTTGCTTGAATCCAGTGGCAAAGTGAGCAAGGGACTCACGTCTGAGCATACCCTGCCACACTTATGGCGGCCAAAAGTGGTACAAAAGGGGGTTGTGATGGACGGAGCATCTGAATCAATCACACACTCACACCCAGTCAAAAGATCTGGGTTTAATCCATCACCGTTCTTTAGCCCACTCTGCCACCCCAGTTCAGACATGGCTATATGCAAATCAGTCTGACCCTGTGCCTCATGGGAACAGTCCAGCTCGAACTGCCAAGCCATGTCTTCCCTGGACCGGAAACAAGCTTCCGAGGACCGGTTTCTGGCATTCCAGCCGTCTTCAGCCCGGCTTGCTTGAATCCAGTGGCAAAGTGAACAAGGGACTCACGTCTGAGCATACCCTGCACACTTATGGCGGCCAAAAGTGGTACAAAAGGTGGTTGTGATGGACGGAGCATCTGAATCAATCACACACTCACACCCAGTCAAAAGATCTGGGTTTAATCCATCACCGTTCTTTAGCCCACTCTGCCACCCCAGTTCAGACATGGCTATATGCAAATCAGTCTGACCCTGTACCTCATGGGAACAGTCCAGCCCGAACTGCCAAGCCATGTCTTCTCTGGACAGGAAACAAGCTTTCGAGGACCGGTTTCTGGCATTCCAGCCGTCTTCAGCCCAGCTTGCTTGAATCCAGTGGCAAAGTGAGCAAGGGACTCACGTCAGAGCATACCCTGCCACACTTATGGTGACCAAAAGTGGTACAAAAGGGGGTTGTGTTGGACGGAGCATCTGAATCAATCACACACTCACACCAAGTCAAAAGATCTGGGTTTAAACCATCACCGTTCTTTAGCCCACTCTGCCACCCCAGTTCAGACATGGCTATATGCAAATCAGTCTGACCCTGTGCCTCATGGGAACAGTCCAGCCCGAACTGCCAAGCCATGTGATCCCTGGACCGGAAACAAGCCTCAGAGGACCGGTTTCTGGCATTCCAGCCGTCTTCAGCCCGGCTTGCTTGAATCCAGTGGCAAAGTGAGCAAGGGACTCACGTCTGAGCATACCCTGCCACACTTATGGCGGCCAAAAGTGGTACAAAAGGGGGTTGTGATGGACGGAGCATCTGAATCAATCACACACTCACACCCAGTCAAAAGATCTGGGTTTAATCCATCACCGTTCTTTAGCCCACTCTGCCACCCCAGTTCAGACATGGCTATATGCAAATCAGTCTGACCCTGTGCCTCATGGGAACAGTCCAGCTCGAACTGCCAAGCCATGTCTTCCCTGGACCGGAAACAAGCTTCCGAGGACCGGTTTCTGGCATTCCAGCCGTCTTCAGCCCGGCTTGCTTGAATCCAGTGGCAAAGTGAACAAGGGACTCACGTCTGAGCATACCCTGCCACACTTATGGCGGCCAAAAGTGGTACAAAAGGGGGTTGTGATGGACGGAGCATATGAATCAATCACACACTCACACCCAGTCAAAAGATCTGGGTTTAATCCATCACCGTTCTTTAGCCCACTCTGCCACCCCAGTTCAGACGTGGCTATATGCAAATCAGTCTGACCCTGTGCCTCATGGGAACAGTCCAGCTCGAACTGCCAAGCCATGTCTTCCCTGGACCGGAAACAAGCTTCCGAGGACCGGTTTCTGGCATTCCAGCCGTCTTCAGCCTGGCTTGCTTGAATCCAGTGGCAAAGTGAACAAGGGACTCACGTCTGAGCATACCCTGCCACACTTATGGCGGCCAAAAGTGGTACAAAAGGGGGTTGTGATGGACGGAGCATCTGAATCAATCACACACTCACAACCAGTCAAAAGATCTGGGTTTAATCCATCACCGTTCTTTAGCCCACTCTGCCACCCCAGTTCAGACATGGAGATATGCAAATCAGTCTGACCCTGTGCCTCATGGGAACAGTCCAGCCCGAACTGCCAAGCCATGTCTTCCCTGGACCGGAAACAAGCTTCCGAGGACCGGTTTCTGGCATTCCAGCCGTCTTCAGCCCGGCTTGCTTCAATCCAGTGGCAAAGTGAGCAAGGGACTCACGTCTGAGCATACCCTGCCACACTTATGGCGGCCAAAAGTGGTACAAAAGGTGGTTGTGATGGACGGAGCATCTGAATCAATCACACACTCACACCCAGTCAAAAGATCTGGGTTTAATCCATCACCGTTATTTAGCCCACTCTGCCACCCCAGTTCAGACATGGCTATATGCAAATCAGTCTGACCCTGTGCCTCATGGGAACAGTCCAGCCCGAACTGCCAAGCCATGTCTTCCCTGGACCGGAAAAAAGCTTCCGAGGACCGGTTTCTGGCATTCCAGCCGTCTTCAGCCCATCTTGCTTGAATCCAGTGGCAAAGTGAGCAAGGGACTCACGTCTGAGCATACCCTGCCACACTTATGGCGGCCAAAAGTGGTACAAAAGGGGGTTGTGATGGACGGAGCATCTGAATTAATCACACACTCACACCCAGTCAAAATATCTGGGTTTAATCCATCACCGTTCTTTAGCCCACTCTGCCACCCCAGTTCAGACATGGCTATATGCAAATCAGTCTGACCCTGTGCCTCATGGGAACAGTCCAGCCCGAACTGCCAAGCCATGTCATCCCTGGACCGGAAACAAGCCTCGGAGGACCGGTTTCTGGCATTCCAGCCGTCTTCAGCCCGGGTGGCTTGAATCCAGTGGCAAAGTGAGCAAGGGACTCACGTCTGAGCATACCCTTCCACACTTATGGCGGCCAAAAGTGGTACAAAAGGGGGTTGTGATGGACGGAGCATCTGAATCAATCACACACTCACACCCAGTCAAAAGATCTGGGTTTAATCCATCACCGTTCTTTAGCCCACTCTGCCACCCCAGTTCAGACATGGCTATATGCAAATCAGTCTGACCCTGTGCCTCATGGGAACAGTCCAGCTCGAACTGCCAAGCCATGTCTTCCCTGGACCGGAAACAAGCTTCCGAGGACCGGTTTCTGGCATTCCAGCCGTCTTCAGCCCGGCTTGCTTGAATCCAGTGGCAAGGTGAGCAAGGGACTCACGTCTGAGTATACCCTGCCACACTTATGGTGGCCAAAAGTGGTACAAAAGGGGGTTGTGATGGACGGAGCATCTGAATCAATCACACACTCACACCCAGTCAAAAGATCTGGGTTTAATCCATCACCGTTCTTTAGCCCACTCTGCCACCCCAGTTCAGACATGGCTATATGCAAATCAGTCTGACCCTGTGCCTCATGGGAACAGTCCAGCCCGAACTGCCAAGCCATGTCTTCCCTGGACCGGAAACAAGCTTCCGAGGACCGGTTTCTGACATTCCAGCCGTCTTCAGCCCGGCTTGCTTGAATCCAGTGGCAAAGTGAGCAAGGGACTCACGTCTGAGTATACCCTGCCACACTTATGGTGGCCAAAAGTGGTACAAAAGGGGGTTGTGATGGACGGAGCATCTGAATCAATCACACACTCACACCCAGTCAAAAGATCTGGGTTTAATCCATCACTGTTCTTTAGCCCACTCTGCCACCCCAGTTCAGACATGGCTATATGCAAATCAGTCTGACCCTGTGCCTCATGGGAACAGTCCAGCCCGAACTGCCAAGCCATGTCTTCCCTGGACCGGAAACAAGCTTCCGAGGACCGGTTTCTGGCATTCCAGCCGTCTTCAGCCCGGCTTGCTTGAATCCAGTGGCAAAGTGACCAAGGGACTCACGTCTGAGTATACCCTGCCACACTTATGGTGGCCAAAAGTGGTACAAAAGGGGGTTGTGATGGACGGAGCATCTGAATCAATCACACACTCACACCCAGTCAAAAGATCTAGGTTTAATCCATCACCGTTCTTTAGCCCACTCTGCCACCCCAGTTCAGACATGGCTATATGCAAATCAGTCTGACCCTGTGCCTCATGGGAACAGTCCAGCTCGAACTGCCAAGCCATGTCTTCCCTGGACCGGAAACAAGCTTCCGAGGACCAGTTTCTGGCATTCCAGCCATCTTCAGCCTGGCTTGCTTGAATCCAGTGGCAAAGTGAACAAGGGACTCACGTCTGAGCATACCCTGCCACACTTATGGCGGCCAAAAGTGGTACAAAAGGGGGTTGTGATGGACGGAGCATCTGAATCAATCACACACTCACACCCAGTCAAAAGATCTGGGTTTAATCCATCACCGTTCTTTAGCCCACTCTGCCACCCCAGTTCAGACATGGCTATATGCAAATCAGTCTGACCCTGTGCCTCATGGGAACAGTCCAGCCCAAACTGCCAAGCCATGTCTTCCCTGGACCGGAAACAAGCTTCCGAGGACCGGTTTCTGGCATTCCAGCCGTCTTCAGCCCGGCTTGCTTGAATCCAGTGGCAAGGTGAGCAAGGGACTCACGTCTGAGTATACCCTGCCACACTTATGGTGGCCAAAAGTGGTACAAAAGGGGGTTGTGATGGACGGAGCATCTGAATCAATCACACACTCACACCCAGTCAAAAGATCTGGGTTTAATCCATCACCGTTCTTTAGCCCACTCTGCCACCCCAGTTCAGACATGTCTATATGCAAATCAGTCTGACCCTGTGCCTCATGGGAACAGTCCAGCCCGAACTGCCAAGCCATGTCTTCCCTGGACCGGAAACAAGCTTCTGAGGACCGGTTTCTGGCATTCCAGCCGTCTTCAGCCCGGCTTGCTTGAATCCAGTGGCAAAGTGAGCAAGGGACTCACGTCTAAGTATACCCTGCCACACTTATGGTGGCCAAAAGTGGTACAAAAGGGGGTTGTGATGGACGGAGCATCTGAATCAATCACACACTCACACCCAGTCAAAAGATCTGGGTTTAATCCATCACCGTTCTTTAGCCCACTCTGCCACCCCAGTTCAGACATGGCTATATGCAAATCAGTCTGACCCTGTGCCTCATGGGAACAGTCCAGCTTGAACTGCCAAGCCATGTCTTCCCTGGACCGGAAACTAGCTTCCGAGGACCAGTTTCTGGCATTCCAGCCATCTTCAGCCTGGCTTGCTTGAATCCAGTGGCAAAGTGAACAAGGGACTCACGTCTGAGCATACCCTGCCACACTTATGGCGGCCAAAAGTGGTACAAAAGGGGGTTGTGATGGACGGAGCATCTGAATCAATCACACACTCACACCCAGTCAAAAGATCTGGGTTTAATCCATCACCGTTCTTTAGCCCAATCTGCCACCCCAGTTCAGACATGGCTATATGCAAATCAGTCTGACCCTGTGCCTCATGGGAACAGTCCAGCCCGAACTGCCAAGCCATGTCTTCCCTGGACCGGATACAAGCTTGCGAGGACCGGTTTCTGGCATTCCAGCCGTCTTCGGCCCGGCTTGCTTGAATCCAGTGGCAAAGTGAGCAAGGGACTCACGTCTGAGCATACCCTGCCACACTTATGGCAGCCAAAAGTGGTACAAAAGGGGGTTGTGATGGACGGAGCATCTGAATCAATCACACACTCACACCCAGTCAAAAGATCTGGGTTTAATCCATCACCGTTCTTTAGCCCACTCTGCCACCCCAGTTCAGACATGGCTATATGCAAATCAGTCTGACCCTGTGCCTCATGGGAACAGTCCAGCCCGAACTGCCAAGCCATGTCTTCCCTGGACCGGAAACAAGCTTCCGAGGACCGGTTTCTGGCATTCCAGCCGTCTTCAGCCCATCTTGCTTGAATCCAGTGGCAAAGTGAGCAAGGGACTCACGTCTGAGCATACCCTGCCACACTTATGGCGGCCAAAAGTGGTACAAAAGGGGGTTGTGATGGACGGAGCATCTGAATTAATCACACACTCACACCCAGTCAAAATATCTGGGTTTAATCCATCACCGTTCTTTAGCCCACTCTGCCACCCCAGTTCAGACATGGCTATATGCAAATCAGTCTGACCCTGTGCCTCATGGGAACAGTCCAGCCCGAACTGCTAAGCCATGTCATCCCTGGACCGGAAACAAGCCTCAGAGGACCGGTTTCTGGCATTCCAGCCGTCTTCAGCCCGGGTGGCTTGAATCCAGTGGCAAAGTGAGCAAGGGACTCACGTCTGAGCATACCCTGCCACACTTATGGCGGCCAAAAGTGGTACAAAAGGGGGTTGTGATGGATGGAGCATCTGAATCAATCACACACTCACACCCTGTCAAAAGATCTGGGTTTAATCCATCACCGTTCTTTAGCCCACTCTGCCACCCCAGTTCAGACATGGCTATATGCAAATCAGTCTGACCCTGTGCCTCATGGGAACAGTCCAGCTCGAACTGCCAAGCCATGTCTTCCCTGGACCGGAAACAAGCTTCCGAGGACCGGTTTCTGGCATTCCAGCCGTCTTCAGCCCGGCTTGCTTGAATCCAGTGGCAAAGTGAGCAAGGGACTCACGTCTGAGTATACCCTGCCACACTTATGGTGGCCAAAAGTGGTACAAAAGGGGGTTGTGATGGACGGAGCATCTGAATCAATCACACACTAACACCCAGTCAAAAGATCTGGGTTTAATCCATCACCGTTCTTTAGCCCACTCTGCCACCCCAGTTCAGACATGGCTATATGCAAATCAGTCTGACCCTGTGCCTCATGGGAACAGTCCAGCCCGAACTGCCAAGCCATGTCTTCCCTGGACCGGAAACAAGCTTCCAAGGACCGGTTTCTGGCATTCCAGCCGTCTTCAGCCCGGCTTGCTTGAATCCAGTGGCAAAGTGACCAAGGGACTCACGTCTGAGTATACCCTGCCACACTTATGGTGGCCAAAAGTGGTACAAAAGGGGGTTGTGATGGACGGAGCATCTGAATCAATCACACACTCACACCCAGTCAAAAGATCTGGGTTTAATCCATCACCGTTCTTTAGCCCACTCTGCCACCCCAGTTCAGACATGGCTATATGCAAATCAGTCTGACCCTGTGCCTCATGGGAACAGTCCAGCCCGAACTGCTAAGCCATGTCTTCCCTGGACCGGATACAAGCTTGCGAGGACCGGTTTCTGGCATTCCAGCCGTCTTCAGCCCGGCTTGCTTGAATCCAGTGGCAAAGTGAGCAAGGGACTCACGTCTGAGCATACCCTGCCACACTTATGGCGGCCAAAAGTGGTACAAAAGGTGGTTGTGATGGACGGAGCATCTGAATCAATCACACACTCACACCCAGTCAAAATATCTGGGTTTAATCCATCACCGTTCTTTAGCCCACTCTGCCACCCCAGTTCAGACATGGCTATATGCAAATCAGTCTGACCCTGTGCCTCATGGGAACAGTCCAGCCCGAACTGCCAAGCCATGTCTTCCCTGGAACGGAAACAAGCTTCCGAGGACCGGCTTCTGGCATTCCAGCCGCCTTCAGCCCGGCTTGCTTGAATCCAGTGGCAAAGTGAGCAAGGGACTCACGTCTGAGCATACCCTGCCACACTTATGGCAGCCAAAAGTGGTACAAAAGGGGGTTGTGATGGACGGAGCATCTGAATCAATCACACACTCACACCCAGTCAAAAGATCTGGGTTTAATCCATCACCGTTCTTTAGCCCACTCTGCCACCCCAGTTCAGACATGGCTATATGCAAATCAGTCTGACCCTGTGCCTCATGGGAACAGTCCAGCCCGAACTGCCAAGCCATGTCTTCCCTGGACCGGAAACAAGCTTCCGAGGACCGGTTTCTGGCATTCCAGCCGTCTTCAGCCCGGCTTGCTTGAATCCAGTGGCAAAGTGAGCAAGGGACTCACGTCTGAGCATACCCTGCCACACTTATGGCGGCCAAAAGTGGTACAAAAGGTGGTTGTGATGGACGGAGCATCTGAATCAATCACACACTCACACCCAGTCAAAAGATCTGGGTTTAATCCATCACCGTTATTTAGCCCACTCTGCCACCCCAGTTCAGACATGGCTATATGCAAATCAGTCTGACCCTGTGCCTCAAGGGAACAGTCCAGCCCGAACTGCCAAGCCATGTCTTCCCTGGACCGGAAACAAGCTTCCGAGGACCGGTTTCTGGCATTCCAGCCGTCTTCAGCCCATCTTGCTTGAATCCAGTGGCAAAGTGAGCAAGGGACTCACGTCTGAGCATACCCTGCCACACTTATGGCGGCCAAAAGTGGTACAAAAGGGGGTTGTGATGGACAGACCATCTGAATTAATCACACACTCACACCCAGTCAAAATATCTGGGTTTAATCCATCACCGTTCTTTAGCCCACTCTGCCACCCCAGTTCAGACATGGCTATATGCAAATCAGTCTGACCCTGTGCCTTATGGGAACAGTCCAGCCCAAACTGCCAAGCCATGTCATCCCTGGACCGGAAACAAGCTTCAGAGGATCGGTTTCTGGCATTCCAGCCGTCTTCAGCCCGAGTGGCTTGAATCCAGTGGCAAAGTGAGCAAGGGACTCACGTCTGAGCATACCCTGCCACACTTATGGCGGCGAAAAGTGGTACAAAAGGGGGTTGTGATGGACGGAGCATCTGAATCAATCACACACTCACACCCAGTCAAAAGATCTGGGTTTAATCCATCACTGTTCTTTAGCCCACTCTGCCACCCCAGTTCAGACATGGCTATATGCAAATCAGTCTGACCCTGTGCCTCATGGGAACAGTCCAGCTCGAACTGCCAAGCCATGTCTTCCCTGGACCGGAAACAAGCTTCCGAGGACCGGTTTCTGGCATTCCAGCCGTCTTCAGCCCGGCTTGCTTGAATCCAGTGGCAAAGTGAACAAGGGACTCACGTCTGAGCATACCCTGCCACACTTATGGCGGCCAAAAGGGGTACAAAAGGTGGTTGTGATGGACGGAGCATCTGAATCAATCACACACTCACACCCAGTCAAAAGATCTGGGTTTAATCCATCACCGTTCTTTAGCCCACTCTGCCACCCCAGTTCAGACATGGCTATATGCAAATCAGTCTGACCCTGTGCCTCATGGGAACAGTCCAGCTCGAACTGCCAAGCCATGTCTTCCCTGGACCGGAAACAAGCTTCCGAGGACCGGTTTCTGGCATTCCAGCCGTCTTCAGCCCGGCTTGCTTGAATCCAGTGGCAAAGTGAACAAGGGACTCACGTCTCAGCATACCCTGCCACACTTATGGCGGCCAAAAGTGGTACAAAAGGTGGTTGTGATGGACGGAGCATCTGAATCAATCACACACTCACACCCAGTCAAAAGATCTGGGTTTAATCCATCACCGTTCTTTAGCCCACTCTGCCACCCCAGTTCAGACATGGCTATATGCAAATCAGTCTGACCCTGTGCCTCATGGGAACAGTCCAGCCCGAACTGCCAAGCCATGTCTTCCCTGGACCGGAAACAAGCTTCCGAGGACCGGTTTCTGGCATTCCAGCCGTCTTCAGCCTGGCTTGCTTGAATCCAGTGGCAAAGTGAACAAGGGACTCACGTCTCAGCATACCCTGCCACACTTATGGCGGCCAAAAGTGGTACAAAAGGTGGTTGTGATGGACGGAGCATCTGAATCAATCACACACTCACACCCAGTCAAAAGATCTGGGTTTAATCCATCACCGTTCTTTAGCCCACTCTGCCACCCCAGTTCAGACATGGCTATATGCAAATCAGTCTGACCCTGTGCCTCATGGGAACAGTCCAGCCCGAACTGCCAAGCCATGTCTTCCCTGGACGGGAAACAAGCTTCCGAGGACCGGTTTCTGGCATTCCAGCCGTCTTCAGCCCGGCTTGCTTGAATCCAGTGGCAAAGTGAGCAAGGGACTCACGTCTGAGTATACCCTGCCACACTTATGGTGGCCAAAAGTGGTACAAAAGGGGGTTGTGATGGACGGAGCATCTGAATCAATCACACACTCACACCCAGTCAAAAGATCTGGGTTTAATCCATCACCGTTCTTTAGCCCACTCTGCCACCCCAGTTCAGACATGGCTATATGCAAATCAGTCTGACCCTGTGCCTCATGGGAACAGTCCAGCTCGAACTGCCAAGCCATGTCTTCCCTGGACCGGAAACAAGCTTCCGAGGACCAGTTTCTGGCATTCCAGCCATCTTCAGCCTGGCTTGCTTGAATCCAGTGGCAAAGTGAACAAGGGACTCACGTCTGAGCATACCCTGCCACACTTATGGCGGCCAAAAGTGGTACAAAAGGGGGCTGTGATGGACGGAGCATCAGAATCAATCACACACTCACACCCAGTCAAAAGATCTGGGTTTAATCCATCACCGTTCTTTAGCCCAATCTGCCACCCCAGTTCAGACATGGCTATATGCAAATCAGTCTGACCCTGTGCCTCATGGGAACAGTCCAGCCCGAACTGCCAAGCCATGTCTTCCCTGGACCGGATACAAGCTTGCGAGGACCGGTTTCTGGCATTCCAGCCGTCTTCAGCCCGGCTTGCTTGAATCCAGTGGCAAAGTGAGCAAGGGACTCACGTCTGAGCATACCCTGCCACACTTATGGCAGCCAAAAGTGGTACAAAAGGGGGTTGTGATGGACGGAGCATCTGAATCAATCACACACTCACACCCAGTCAAAAGATCTGGGTTTAATCCATCACCGTTCTTTAGCCCACTCTGCCACCCCAGTTCAGACATGGCTATATGCAAATCAGTCTGACCCTGTGCCTCATGGGAACAGTCCAGCCCGAACTGCCAAGCCATGTCTTCCCTGGACCGGAAACAAGCTTCCGAGGACCGGTTTCTGGCATTCCAGCCGTCTTCAGCCTGGCTTGCTTGAATCCAGTGGCAAAGTGAACAAGGGACTCACGTCTCAGCATACCCTGCCACACTTATGGCGGCCAAAAGTGGTACAAAAGGTGGTTGTGATGGACGGAGCATCTGAATCAATCACACACTCACACCCAGTCAAAAGATCTGGGTTTAATCCATCACCGTTCTTTAGCCCACTCTGCCACCCCAGTTCAGACATGGCTATATGCAAATCAGTCTGACCCTGTGCCTCATGGGAACAGTCCAGCCCGAACTGCCAAGCCATGTCTTCCCTGGACGGGAAACAAGCTTCCGAGGACCGGTTTCTGGCATTCCAGCCGTCTTCAGCCCGGCTTGCTTGAATCCAGTGGCAAAGTGAGCAAGGGACTCACGTCTGAGTATACCCTGCCACACTTATGGTGGCCAAAAGTGGTACAAAAGGGGGTTGTGATGGACGGAGCATCTGAATCAATCACACACTCACACCCAGTCAAAAGATCTGGGTTTAATCCATCACCGTTCTTTAGCCCACTCTGCCACCCCAGTTCAGACAAGGCTATATGCAAATCAGTCTGACCCTGTGCCTCATGGGAACAGTCCAGCTCGAACTGCCAAGCCATGTCTTCCCTGGACCGGAAACAAGCTTCCGAGGACCAGTTTCTGGCATTCCAGCCATCTTCAGCCTGGCTTGCTTGAATCCAGTGGCAAAGTGAACAAGGGACTCACGTCTGAGCATACCCTGCCACACTTATGGCGGCCAAAAGTGGTACAAAAGGGGGCTGTGATGGACGGAGCATCAGAATCAATCACACACTCACACCCAGTCAAAAGATCTGGGTTTAATCCATCACCGTTCTTTAGCCCAATCTGCCACCCCAGTTCAGACATGGCTATATGCAAATCAGTCTGACCCTGTGCCTCATGGGAACAGTCCAGCCCGAACTGCCAAGCCATGTCTTCCCTGGACCGGATACAAGCTTGCGAGGACCGGTTTCTGGCATTCCAGCCGTCTTCAGCCCGGCTTGCTTGAATCCAGTGGCAAAGTGAGCAAGGGACTCACGTCTGAGCATACCCTGCCACACTTATGGCAGCCAAAAGTGGTACAAAAGGGGGTTGTGATGGACGGAGCATCTGAATCAATCACACACTCACACCCAGTCAAAAGATCTGGGTTTAATCCATCACCGTTCTTTAGCCCACTCTGCCACCCCAGTTCAGACATGGCTATATGCAAATCAGTCTGACCCTGTGCCTCATGGGAACAGTCCAGCCCGAACTGCCAAGCCATGTCTTCCCTGGACCGGAAACAAGCTTCCGAGGACCGGTTTCTGGCATTCCAGCCGTCTTCAGCCCATCTTGCTTGAATCCAGTGGCAAAGTGAGCAAGGGACTCACGTCTGAGCATACCCTGCCACACTTATGGCGGCCAAAAGTGGTACAAAAGGGGGTTGTGATGGACGGAGCATCTGAATTAATCACACACTCACACCCAGTCAAAATATCTGGGTTTAATCCATCACCGTTCTTTAGCCCACTCTGCCACCCCAGTTCAGACATGGCTATATGCAAATCAGTCTGACCCTGTGCCTCATGGGAACAGTCCAGCCCGAACTGCCAAGCAATGTCATCCCTGGACCGGAAACAAGCCTCAGAGGACCGGTTTCTGGCATTCCAGCCGTCTTCAGCCCGGGTGGCTTGAATCCAGTGGCAAAGTGAGCAAGGGACTCATGTCTGAGCATACCCTGCCACACTTATGGCGGCCAAAAGTGGTACAAAAGGGGGTTGTGATGGACGGAGCATCTGAATCAATCACACACTCACACCCAGTCAAAAGATCTGGGTTTAATCCATCACCGTTCTTTAGCCCACTCTGCCACCCCAGTTCAGACATGGCTATATGCAAATCAGTCTGACCCTGTGCCTCATGGGAACAGTCCAGCTCGAACTGCCAAGCCATGTCTTCCCTGGACCGGAAACAAGCTTCAGAGGACCGGTTTCTGGCATTCCAGCCGTCTTCAGCCCGGCTTGCTTGAATCCAGTGGCAAAGTGAGCAAGGGACTCACGTCTGAGTATACCCTGCCACACTTATGGTGGCCAAAAGTGGTACAAAAGGGGGTTGTGATGGACGGAGCATCTGAATCAATCACACACTAACACCCAGTCAAAAGATCTGGGTTTAATCCATCACCGTTCTTTAGCCCACTCTGCCACCCCAGTTCAGACATGGCTATATGCAAATCAGTCTGACCCTGTGCCTCATGGGAACAGTCCAGCCCGAACTGCCAAGCCATGTCTTCCCTGGACCGGAAACAAGCTTCCTAGGACCGGTTTCTGGCATTCCAGCCGTCTTCAGCCCGGCTTGCTTGAATCCAGTGGCAAAGTGAGCAAGGGACTCACGTCTGAGTATACCCTGCCACACTTATGGTGGCCAAAAGTGGTACAAAAGGGGGTTGTGATGGACGGAGCATCTGAATCAATCACACACTCACACCCAGTCAAAAGATCTGGGTTTAATCCATCACCGTTCTTTAGCCCACTCTGCCACCCCAGTTCAGACATGGCTATATGCAAATCAGTCTGACCCTGTGCCTCATGGGAACAGTCCAGCTCGAACTGCCAAGCCATGTCTTCCCTGGACCGGAAACAAGCTTCCGAGGACCAGTTTCTGGCATTCCAGCCATCTTCAGCCTGGCTTGCTTGAATCCAGTGGCAAAGTGAACAAGGGACTCACGTCTGAGCATACCCTGCCACACTTATGGCGGCCAAAAGTGGTACAAAAGGGGGTTGTGATGGACGGAGCATCTGAATCAATCACACACTCACACCCAGTCAAAAGATCTGGGTTTAATCCATCACCGTTCTTTAGCCCAATCTGCCACCCCAGTTCAGACATGGCTATATGCAAATCAGTCTGACCCTGTGCCTCATGGGAACACTCCAGCCCGAACTGCTAAGCCATGTCTTCCCTGGACCGGATACAAGCTTGCGAGGACCGGTTTCTGGCATTCCAGCCGTCTTCAGCCCGGCTTGCTTGAATCCAGTGGCAAAGTGAGCAAGGGACTCACGTCTGAGCATACCCTGCCACACTTATGGCAGCCAAAATTGGTACAAAAGGGGGTTGTGATGGACGGAGCATCTGAATCAATCACACACTCACACCCAGTCAAAAGATCTGGGTTTAATCCATCACCGTTCTTTAGCCCACTCTGTCACCCCATTTCAGACATGGCTATATGCAAATCAGTCTGACCCTGTGCCTCATGGGAACAGTCCAGCCGAACTGCCAAGCCATGTCTTCCCTGGACCGGAAACAAGCTTCCGAGGACCGGCTTCTGGCATTCCAGCCGTCTTCAGCCCGGCTTGCTTGAATCCAGTGGCAAAGTGAGCAAGGGACTCACGTCTGAGCATACCCTGCCACACTTATGGCAGCCAAAAGTGGTACTAAAGGGGGTTGTGATGGACGGAGCATCTGAATCAATCACACACTCACACCCAGTCAAAAGATCTGGGTTTAATCCATCACCGTTCTTTAGCCCACTCTGCCACCCCAGTTCAGACATGGCTATATGCAAATCAGTCTGACCCTGTGCCTCATGGGAACAGTCCAGCCCGAACTGCCAAGCCATGTCTTCCCTGGACCGGAAACAAGCTTCCGAGGACTGGTTTCTGGCATTCCAGCCGTCTTCAGCCCATCTTGCTTGAATCCAGTGGCAAAGTGAGCAAGGGACTCACGTCTGAGCATACCCTGCCACACTTATGGCGGCCAAAAGTGGTACAAAAGGGGGTTGTGATGGACGGAGCATCTGAATCAATCACACACTCACACCCAGTCAAAAGATCTGGGTTTAATCCATCACCGTTCTTTAGCCCACTCTGCCACCCCAGTTCAGACATGGCTATATGCAAATCAGTCTGACCCTGTGCCTCATGGGAACAGTCCAGCTCGAACTGCCAAGCCATGTCTTCCCTGGACCGGAAACAAGCTTCCGAGGACCGGTTTCTGGCATTCCAGCCGTCTTCAGCCCGGCTTGCTTGAATCCAGTGGCAAAGTGAACAAGGGACTCACGTCTGAGCATACCCTGCCACACTTATGGCGGCCAAAAGGGGTACAAAAGGTGGTTGTGATGGACGGAGCATCTGAATCAATCACACACTCACACCCAGTCAAAAGATCTGGGTTTAATCCATCACCGTTCTTTAGCCCACTCTGCCACCCCAGTTCAGACATGGCTATATGCAAATCAGTCTGACCCTGTGCCTCATGGGAACAGTCCAGCTCGAACTGCCAAGCCATGTCTTCCCTGGACCGGAAACAAGCTTCCGAGGACCGGTTTCTGGCATTCCAGCCGTCTTCAGCCCGGCTTGCTTGAATCCAGTGGCAAAGTGAACAAGGGACTCACGTCTCAGCATACCCTGCCACACTTATGGCGGCCAAAAGTGGTACAAAAGGTGGTTGTGATGGACGGAGCATCTGAATCAATCACACACTCACACCCAGTCAAAAGATCTGGGTTTAATCCATCACCGTTCTTAAGCCCACTCTGCCACCCCAGTTCAGACATGGCTATATGCAAATCAGTCTGACCCTGTGCCTCATGGGAACAGTCCAGCCCGAACTGCCAAGCCATGTCTTCCCTGGACCGGAAACAAGCTTCCGAGGACCGGTTTCTGGCATTCCAGCCGTCTTCAGCCCGGCTTGCTTGAATCCAGTGGCAAAGTGAACAAGGGACTCACGTCTCAGCATACCCTGCCACACTTATGGCGGCCAAAAGTGGTACAAAAGGTGGTTGTGATGGACGGAGCATCTGAATCAATCACACACTCACACCCAGTCAAAAGATCTGGGTTTAATCCATCACCGTTCTTTAGCCCACTCTGCCACCCCAGTTCAGACATGGCTATATGCAAATCAGTCTGACCCTGTGCCTCATGGGAACAGTCCAGCCCGAACTGCCAAGCCATGTCTTCCCTGGACCAGAAATAAGCTTCCGAGGACCGGTTTCTGGCATTCCAGCCGTCTTCAGCCAGGCTTGCTTGAATCCAGTGGCAAAGTGAGCAAGGGACTCACGTCTGAGCATACCCTGCCACACTTATGGCGGCCAAAAGTTGTTCAAAAGGAGGTTGTGATGGACGGAGCATCTGAATAAATTACACACTCACACCCAGTCAAAAGATCTGGGCTTAATCCATCACCATTCTTTAGCCCACTCTGCCACCCCAGTTCAGACATGGCTATATGCAAATCAGTCTGACCCTGTGCCTCATGGGAACAGTCCAGCCCGAACTGCCAAGCCATGTCTTCCCTGGACCGGAAACAAGCTTCCGAGGACCGGTTTCTGGCATTTCAGCTGTCTTCAGCCCGGCTTGCTTGAATCCAGTGGCAAAGTGAGCAAGGGACTCACGTCTGAGCATACCCTGCCACACTTATGGCGGCCAAAAGTGGTACAAAAGGGGGTTGTGATGGACGGAGCATCTGAATCAATCACACACTCACACCCAGTCAAAAGATCTGGGTTTAATCCATCACCGTTCTTTAGCCCATTAGTGGGGTTAACCAGCGACGTCACGCCTGGCTCCGCCTTACGTCACTAAAACCGGACGCACAGCAAAGGGTAGCCAACCGTCCATTCTCTGGCGAGACCCTTTTTGGGAAACATGAGTCTGAGCATACCCTGCCACACTCGGGCTGGACTGTTCCCATGAGGCACAGGGTGAGACCAGATCGGGAGGAAGCTCCTTCTCCTTCCTCGCGGCCTGAGCCTGGAATGCCCTTCCGCTCCACCTCAGACAGATAACATCACTCCCTATCTTCGCAAGAAACCTCAAAACCTGGCTCTTCGACAGATCCCCTCTTGATGGACTGGAGTCTAGTAACCCCCCCATTCCTCCCCAGTGCCTTGAGACCCTTATGGGTGAGTAGTCGCGCTTAACAAATGCCTGATTGATTGATTGATTGATTGAATGAATCTCAGCCATAGGTAATTATGAAGGGCTGCATCCGAGTCCATCATTATTTTGCACACCATGCCACCTCACTTTGGACCCAGCCATATGCAAATCAGTCATAACCCTGCTCCAATGAGAACAGTCCAGACTGAACTGCCAGACCAGGACCTCCGTTCGCTAGAATACAAGCACCCAAGTACTGGTTTCACCCTAGTTAGGAATCATCAGCCATTTATCGCATGATTCCAGTGGTACAGTGTGCACGGGACCCATGTCGGGGCATACCTTCTCACGTAGGGTGACACACTAAAGTATACAAAAAAAGTGATGGATGAATGCTTGAATTAATCTCAGCTACTGGTAATTACTTGGGCCGCATCTCATTCCATCATTATTTTGCACACCATGTCACCTCAGTACAGACCCAGCCATATGCAAATCAGTCTTGAACCAGCTCCAATGGGAATAGTCCTGCCCGAATTGCCAGGCCAGGTACTCCCTGAATCAGAATACAAGCAACCTGAAAATAGTTTCACCCTAGTTAGAGCTTATCAGCTAGGTATATCATGATTTCAGTGTCACAGTGTGCAGGGAATCCACGTCTGGGGATACCTGTCCCACTTAGGGTGACACACTAAAGTATTTTAAAAAGCGATGGATTGAATGCTTGAATTAATCTAAGCCACTGGTAATTACTCAGGCCGCATTCTACTGCATTGTTATTTTGCATGCCATGACCATGCCAGCTCAGTTGAGACCCAGCCATATGCAAATCACTCTTGACCCTGCTCCAATGGGAACAGCCCAGCCTGAACTGCCAGGCTTGCTATACCTGGCTGATGAGCCCTATCTAGGGCGAAACCGATCCTAAGTTACTTGTGCTCCTGTTTAGAGAGGACCTGGACTGGCAGTTCGGGTACCACTACGTTCATCACAATTCTGCTGGCTCTTCAATAATATGTCACCAAGCCCAACTACTAGCAAAATAAGAGGTGACACTCCGAATGTGCACCTACAAAACACAAACACAAAACACAAAACAAATCAGGTGGAAAACATGTCTACAAAAATAGAAAACAAATACAGTTGTTTTCAGGCCACCGTAATCAGTAGGATTTTTTAGTTTTGCACTGGAGGAATGAGAGATTCTCGTGTCTTAATAGAATCCTGAGATCAGAAACAAAATAAATGAAGGCTCCAATTTTAATTTGCCTTCCAGACTTTGTGCATCACTGCATTGACATTAAGTAATTTAGTTGTCGTTTTTGGTGCAGGCTCCTTTTCCCTCCCTGGATAAATGCAGTGATCAAGGGAATCAACCTGCAACTGTCTCTTCTTCGAAGAATTTTTCCACTTCTCTAACGTGACTAGTTGAAGTAAGTTGACAACAGCGTGCTGAGTGGTCGCTCCCCAGTCTCACTGCAGAGACCTGGTATCGTTTTGCTGCATTTCCAATTGTATTTGCCAGAAGCTCATTTGCCTTGTGCTGCCTCGCTCGCTGCTCTGCTTTAATTGCGCTGAACCTACCACATTTACTATCACTTTCATAGCGCGATATCCCCCGGCGCTGTTCTCTGCCCTCCCCTCCGCTGCCATCTTGCTTGTTGTTGTTGTGCTCGGTCAGCGTCCTCGTGAGCCCGCCCCGCCTCCCAGCTGAGCCGCCCTCCCACTGACTATATACAGCACTACCATACCTGGAAGCGCTGTGATCCCCTCTTCACTGGCGTGCTGAGTGGTCGCTCCCCAGTCTCACTGCAGAGACCTGGTATCGTTTTGCTGCATTTCCAATTGTATTTACCAGAAACTCATTTGCCTTGTGGTGTCTCGCTCGCTGCTCCGCTTTAATTGCGCTGAACCTTCCACATTTACTATCACTTTCAAAGCGCGATATCCCCCGGCGCTGTTCTCTGCCCTCCCCTCCGCTGCCATCTTGCTTGTTGTTGTTGTGCTCGCTCAGTGTCCTTGTGAGCCCGCCCCGCCTCCCAGCTGAGCCGCCCTCCCACTGACTATATACAGCGCTACCATACCTGGAAGCGCTGTGATCCCCTCTTCACTGGCGTGCTGAGTGGTCGCTCCCCAGTCTCACTGCAGAGACCTGGTATCGTTTTGCTGCATTTCCAATTGTATTTGCCAGAAGCTCATTTGCCTTGTGCTGCCTCGCTCGCTGCTCCGCTTTAATTGCGCTGAACCTTCCACATTTACTATCACTTTCATAGCGCGATATCCCCCGGCGCTGTTCTCTGCCCTCCCCTCCGCTGCCATCTTGCTTGTTGTTGTTGTGCTCGGTCAGCGTCCTCGTGAGCCCGCCCCGCCTCCCAGCTGAGCCGCCCTCCCACTGTTTATATACAGCGCTACCATACCTGGAAGCGCTGTGATCCCCTCTTCACTGGCGTGCTGAGTGGTCGCTCCCCAGTCTCACTGCAGAGACCTGGTATCGTTTTGCTGCATTTCCAATTGTATTTGCCAGAAGCTCATTTGCCTTGTGCTGCCTCGCTCGCTGCTCCGCTTTAATTGCGCTGAACCTTCCACATTTACTATCACTTTCATAGCGCGATATCCCCCGGCGCTGTTCTCTGCCCTCCCCTCCGCTGCCATCTTGCTTGTTGTTGTTGTGCTCGGTCAGCGTCCTCGTGAGCCCGCCCCGCCTCCCAGCTGAGCCGCCCTCGCCCCTCCCCCTTCCCACCATCCATATATGACAGAAGCCCATGCGCGCAGCGTCCACGCGCAGCAGTCGCGCCCCAGTTGCGCCGAAGGTAAGCCCGTCTACGCCCGTCCGCGCCTGGACCGCGCCCAGCGCCAGACCCCCTGGCCTTCGAACTACCCAGCCTTCCCGCATTACTTATGACGCCTCCACCCTCCTAGCTCTTAACCCCGGCCGCCTTCCCAACTGCGCCCAAGCCGCCCCCGGACACACCCATGGACCCTTCTCCTGCAATTCCTGCAAGTTTGACGGCACCAAGACCAACTCCTCGTCCTCGAACATCAAACAGAGCTCCGACACTAACCACCTTAAGTGCATCCTGCTCAACACCCGATCGGTCCACAGACACGCCATCGACCTCTGGAATCTACTAGACACCATCTCTCCGGACGTCGCCTTCCTTACAGAAACATGGATGAACGCCTCCTCAGCCCCAGACATCACCATTGCCATCCCAGAAGGTTACAAGATCATTCATAAGGACCGCGTCAAGCACACAGGAGGAGGCATTGCCATCGTCCATAAGAATTCCATCCGCATCTCTACCAGCTCAGACGTCAACCTCGCTAGCGCCGAACACCTTCACTTCCAGATCCACGCCGACCCCAAGACCACACTCAGAGGCACCCTCCTCTACCGACCTCCTGGATCCCGCGCCCAATTCAGTGACGACATCACCGACTTTATCACCCCTCACGCTCTCCCCTCCAAGGAATACTTTCTACTTGGAGACCTCAACTTCCACCTGGATAAGAGCTCCGACTGCAACACCACCACCCTCCTGGACAATCTCGCCAACCTCGGACTCAAACAAATTGTTAATACCCCCACCCACATCACAGGTCACACACTCAACCCCATCTTCACCTCCAGCAAACATATCTCCTTCAGTCACACCACAACTCTACACTGGACGGACCACAGCTGCGTTCACTTCACCTACAATAAGTCCACAACTCACAACCTCCCTCAACCAACTCTACGAAGAAACTGGAACAAAATCACCATCGACCAGATCTCCTCATCGCTGCTTCAAAACCCCCCTGCCCACACCTCAAACCCCGACCAAGCAGCTATTAACTTCACCCAATGGCTATCCAACAGCGCCGACATCCTAGCACCGTTGAAAAAACGTCAAACCAAACTAGGCAGCAAAAACGCATCCTGGTTCAACGATGATCTTAAAAAATCTAAGAAGCTCTGTCGCTCCCTCGAGAAAGCCTGGAAAAAAGACCCAAACACCAGCACCAGGGACGCATTCAAAAACGCCACCCGCACACACCACCAACTGATCCGGACAGCCAAGAAAGCCGCATTCAAAGACAGACTAGATAACAACGCCCACAACAGCAAGGAATTATTCAACATCGTCAAAGAATTTACCAACCCCTCCGCCAACTCCAACGACATCACTCCCTCGCAAACCTTTTGCAACTCCCTAGCCTCGTTCTTCCACGACAAAATCGCAGACATCCACAACAGCTTCGACAACCAACCTGGAGACCAACCCACCCAACCTTCTGCCGTACCCTCACCCCCATTGAACATCCTCAATGACTGGAACCCTATCTCCACTGAGGACACCATCCGCCTGATGAATTCCATTCACTCAGGATCCCCAACAGACCCATGCCCTCACCACATCTTCAACAAAGCAGACTCCATCATAGCGCCACACCTCCGAGACGTCATCAACTGCTCCCTCTACTCCGGCACCTTCCCTGAAAGCTGGAAACACGCCGAACTCAGCGCCCTTCTGAAAAAACCCACAGCTGACCCCACCGAACTCAAAAACTACCGACCCATCTCGCTCCTACCATTCCCGGACAAAGTTATCGAGAAAGCTGTCAACAACCAACTCGCCGCCTTCCTCGAAACCAACAAATCCCTCGACCCTTCACAGTCAGGCTTCCGAGCCAAACACAGCACGGAGACCGCCCTCATCGCCGCAACAGACGACATTCGAACTCTACTGGACAATGGAGACACAGTAGCCCTCATCCTCCTCGACCTTTCCGCAGCCTTCGACACAGTCTGCCATAGCATCCTTCTACAGCGCCTCAGTAACATCGGAATCCAAGGAAAAGCACTGGAATGGATCACTTCGTTCCTCACTGGAAGAACCCAGAGAGTCCGCCTACCACCATTCAAGTCAGAGGCCAATGAAGTCATCTGCGCCGTACCACAAGGATCCTCACTCAGCCCCACCCTCTTCAACGTATACATGAGTCCCCTCGTGACCATCACACGCCAACACAACCTCAACATCATCTCCTACGCAGATGACACCCAACTGATCCTCTCACTCACCAAAGACCCTAATACCGCCAAAACCAACCTTCAGGAAGGAATGAAAGAAGTAGCTGAATGGATGAAGCATAGCCGTCTAAAACTTAACTCAGATAAAACAGAAGTCCTTATCTTAGGAACCTCCCCCTCCGCCTGGGACGACTCTGGTGGCCAGAGGCTCTTGGAAAAGCACCCATCCCGACGGATCACGCATGGAACTTGGGAAGCATTTTAGACTCCTCACTCTCGATGTCCAGGCAGGTCAACGCCGTCTCATCATCTTGCTTCAACATTCTTCGCATGCTCAAAAAAACATTTCGCTGGATCCCCACTGAAACCAGAAAAACGGTCACCCATGCTCTGGTGACTAGCCGCCTGGACTACGGAAACACCCTATACGCCGGCACCACCGCAAAAGTCCAGAAAAAACTCCAACGCATCCAGAACGCATCGGCCAGACTAATACTCGACATCCCACGTAAAGACCACATCTCCAGTCACCTGAAAAAACTCCACTGGCTCCCCGTCAATAAGAGGATCACTTTCCGCCTCCTAACCCAAGCACACAAATCACTTTACGAACTCGGACCCGATTGCCTCAACACTCGACTTTCCTTCTACACCCCCCCCCGCCAGCTACGTTCCTCCTGCCAAGCCCTAACTACCGTGCCTCGCATCAATAAAACCACCATGGGAGGTAGATCTTTCTCCTACCTGGCCGCCAAAACCTGGAACTCACTCCCCACTCACCTTCGTCTCACTCAGAACCATCTTGCATTCAGAAAGCAACTCAAAACTTGGATATTCGACAAGTAATCCTCCCACCCTTCCTCAAGCGCCTTGAGACCCTCTGGGTATGTAGCGCGTTATAGAAATTCTTTTGACTTTGACTTTGACTAAGTGATTGCGACACAGAACTCCAAAAATGCTCATTATCTTGATTCCAAGGCTCCAAAAACCAGGGAGACAGACTTCAAGAATCTGAATAGGAATGATCACATAATTCCTGAAACCTGTACACTGTCTACCAGTAGACACCAGAATAAATATATAATACTCTGCACCATTGACAAACTTATATGCAGAGGCTTCGCCTCCACCTCACCAATCTTTTCTGAGGTTAGATCTCAGCCCCGACTGCAGTCTTCACACACGCAAGTATATTTTTTAGTAGTAAATGTGGGAGGGAGTGGCTGGAGAATGGGGATCCTTACTACACAATGGAAGGTGAACATTTGGGGGCCGATTCTGATCCGGGTCGAAAGGGCACCGAACGCGATGTGGTCGGAAAAACTACGAGCCGAACACGTGTTTTCCGTCCGACACGTACTGCTGTACGAGCGAGCAAGTACGATGTGAGCTACGTGATATTCACCGACCAAGTCATTCCCGGGTCCGACCCGCTCCGTACGTATCGGCCGTAAGATCACCTTGGCGTACAATGGATGTGATTTACGACCGAGCCAGTACGATGCATGCCTGTGTGAGCCGGAGTGCCCGGCTCAAAAAAGTCCGGGACGTTCCCTTTGGGGGTCCGCGTCGGGCCTCCTGTCACCCACAGCTCTACGACTCAGACAAGACAGGCAAGTACGGTTCAGATGGCACCGATGCATACCCACTGTAGGGGGCGCACTTGTCTGCAACGTACCCATTCAGTCAATGGTAGCCCATGTACGTGTTGTAGGACCGGCTCCCGTTGACTTCTATGGGAGTCCGACCGAACAGAGTCCGACAGCTTACGGCCGCATCGTACTCGCTCGGTCGGACTGCATGACTCCGGCTCGGTCGGAAAACACTCCAAATCCGGCTCGGTTGTAGTGCTTTTCGACCCGGATCGGAATCGGCTCCTAAGAAGAAAGGTTAGGGAATGGCTAAGTAGGTGCTTGTGAAGAAGGACATACGTGTACCCACAAACGATTAAGCCCATTCCTATTCACAAACTGCACTTCTAAAGTTACTACACCCGAAAAGGACTTAAAACTGTTGTAAATGTACTCCAGCTCAGAGCTGGAGTGCGTCCAGTCCACACGTGGCCAACAACAGGTATTGGAACAACCTCCCTTAGTTAATAAAGAAGGTAGGAATTTAAATAAATACCCCACAGGAAATAATGTTAAATTAAATTACATTACTTAAACTAGTTAAAATATAAATATATTTATTTATTGTTAAAAGACTATCAAGAAATAAAACATTTTTTATTTAAATGGAACTAGGTTTAAACCCATTTCTAAATAAAAAAATTAATGTAACATTATTGTTTATTAAAAAGTAATCGAATGACTTTTAATTCATTCTGTACATGGTGTTTAATAATTTGCAATACCTAATTTGTTTTTACTTTAGGCATTACTTTTTTTACATTTAAACTCCTGACAAATAATTTTATTGAAATTTAATACATTAAAAATAATTACATTTTAGATTTAAATGAAGTTCTTAAATCTGTAACTCCTTATATTGCTCTAAAATAAAAGAAAATATTTTTCCAGTTTTTTAAAAGTTTAATACTCTTATACACTGTCTTTTGTACTTTACCATATTGAGATCTCCACCTCGGTGGTGGAGACTTCTGTTTACTTGTGAAAATATGCTAATAGTAACTTTTAACTTATTTCTGACATATTTATTATATTAAGGTCAGCATAGCAAATAAAGATTTTTTTAAAGATTTATTTAAAAAATCCCAACTAAAGTAATACATTTGTATTTACTTTCTATGCATTACAAATACTAAAAGTTATGGAAAGAAGAAACTGAAATGCATTTTAATTTTTTTTTATTAATTTGTTTTAAAAAACATGTATTTATCATTGAAATATTTATTTTGAAATATATATACATATATGTTAGATTTTAAAAATTTAATTTAACATATAAATTTTTAAAAAGTTGAAAGAAAATACTTTAATTTAACATTACTTTCTATGGGGTTATATTTTAAATGTAATAAACACAGAGTGTCCACGGGTCTATCTACAACAAATCCACTTAAAAAAGACATGGACCAACAAGGCCAGTGTGTGACAGAGTGCCCTAAAGGTACACCTAATGGATAAGGATACCCATCAGTCACTATCCGATACCGCCATAGTCATGATCTGGGCTTCCTTATAACCCTCTCATAGTGAATCATAAACGATGTATATAAGGACTAGATGGACACATCCAACATCTAATTATGAAGCACAGAGTCACTTAGAAGATGTTAAGCGAAGGTATCAAGTGATGGGTAAAAAATTGAAAGAATTGCAGTGCGTGGAAATATGTGAATTAATGGTGAGTTAAAATTAGGTAAATGAGAGAAACATGAGTTTATTATTATCGCTCAGTTGCCCAAGACTAAAAACAGTGCAAAGAAATAGCAGTTGTAACAAATATCTGCCAATATAGTTTATGTGGTCAACATGTTTCAGCAGAAAAACAGGACACTATTATCCCCTGCCTTCGTCAGGACCTCAATCAATAAATTGCTACTGCAAAAAGTGAATATATAGAATAATAATACTTTTCTGGGTTAGATCTCGAGGTGAGTCTTGACAATAACTGTGTAGGATCGAGCGGTCATCCATAACCTTATGGCAGCACGGAATTAAGAAGTTACGGCCAAACAAAGGGCTTTATATATGTCTTACAGGCATTATTTTGAGCTGTTCGAACTGGGGCAAGGTGTGGAATATTAGCGGGATGTTTAGTTTGATCTACACCGAGCAAAACGTGGTTGAATCTATCTTGCTGGAGGTACTTTGGCAGATGCAAAATCGTAATTCTCTGGATAGTTTGCAGAGCGGACATTATACGATACGAGCATCCAATATACAAAAAGCTGTAACCTGAGTATTTATGGAACTTACATCTGGCACCATGAAATATAGATTTTGTCTAATTGGATGAGGATCATGTTTGACTCATTTGTTAAGTATCAATAACGATAGGGGTGGTATATATTGTTCTGACATGCACATACTTACCGCAAGGATTGGGTCATAAGACATGGGTCATGTCTATGCCTTCTTTTTGTTTTTAACAGAGCTGTGCTTCTTCTCCCTGAGCCGCAGCCAGGTGAGGTGAGGCAGTGTCCTCCTGCTAACTAGGTAAGGGGGAACAGTCATACACTGCATATCGGTTTACTGCCTGAGGCTAACTTTGATGCCATACGCACAGTATGGTAATTGTGCTAAAAGAGGATGTCTATATTTGGAGACACCAATGTTTTTCTTTTTGTTTTCCCTTTCTCTGACATGTAACCAACATTATTTTTTTACAGTGGTTGAGAAATCCACATACAGGAGGAGTAACCAGACACCTAGGACTCCAGGTGAAATGGTTTATTGATCTAATTATTCTCCTATATATTCACTTTTTGCAGTAGCAATTAATTGATTGAGGTCCTGACGAAGGCAGGGGATAATAGTGTCCTGTTTTTCTGATTAAACATGTTCACCATATAAACTATATTGTCAGATATTTCTTACAACTGCAATTTCTTTGCACTGTTTTTAGTCTTGGGCAACTGAGCGATAATAATAAACTCATGTTTCTCTCATTTACCCAATTTTAACTCACCATTACTTCACATATTTTCACGCACTGCAATTCTTTCCATTTTTTACCCATCACTTGATACCTTTGCTTAACATCTTCTAAGTGACTCTGTGCTTCCTAATTAGATGTTGGACGTGTCCATCTAGTCCTCATATATATCTTTTATGATTCACTATGAGAGGGCTATAAGGAAGTCCAGACGATGACTAGGGCGGTATCGGATAGTGACTGATGGGTATCCTTATCAATTAGGTGTACCTTTAGGGCACTCTGTCACACACTGGCCTTGTTGGTCCATGTCTTTTTAGGTTGATTTGTTGTAGATAGACCCGTGGACACTCTGTGAAGATTACGTTAGTTGTTGGGGGCTGTGTCCATGCTAGGTCGAGAAATATGCCCTAGGACCCTTCTTTATCGGTTTGTTTTCATGTTACATTTTAAATCCCTGCATCCGTTATTTGCAATGAGAGGGTGTTGAATTATCAGTGGTTGGTTGTGTTTGGGTCTGGACTTACTACTGCTCCTTTTTTGTTTTAGTAACATTTTACTCATACAACAGGCTCTATGCGCCAGATGCACAACCATTTTTTGCGCTCACAAACGGGAAATAGGTGTGTTTGCAACCGCAATATAGGTCTGCCCTATTTACAAACCCTATTTTGCGAGTCGGTAACCTATTACCGACTTGAAAAATAGGGTTTACGACTCGCTATTAGGAACGGTCGTGCCAAGGGCGTCCTTTCCAAATAGCAACTCGCACTTCAATGTAAGATTGTTTAAACACTGGCAGTTTACCACCCATTTCAAAAGGGTGGTATCCCACTCGCAAACGGGAAAGGGTCCCCAGGGTACCCCCTTCTCCTTTGTGACTGGCATTGAAAATATTTTTTAAGAGCAGGCAGTGGTCCCAAGCACCACTGCCTGCTCTTAAAAAATGAAACAGTAACGTTTTATTTTTATTTTTTAAATGCATCCCATTTTCTTCAAGGAAAACATCTGCAATTTTTTGTAAATACAGGTTTATTTAAAAAGCAGTCACAGACATGATGGTCTGCTGACCCCAGCAGGCCACCATCCCTGAGAGTGCTAACCATTCCCAATGTGGTCGCAAATTGCACCTGCCTCATGAATATTAATGAGGCAGACAATTTGAGACCTATTAGAAATCGCAAACACTGTCTGAGACACTGCTGTACATTCCTATTTGCTCAATCAGTCAATCAATTGGGATCAATCAGAAAGACACCTCTCAAGCAGCAGGACAGTCAATGTAAGCAGCAGGGAAGTCCTCTGGTAGCAGGTACAAAACAGGCCTCAAGCAGCAGGGAAGTTCTCTGAAGTACAAGACAGTTCTTCTGAGGGGGATACGAGGGGGACTATAGAACAAGGGCAGATAACTCACCGCATCTACACCCGGGTGTGTCATGCTCCGACATATGCGGCTGGGACTCAATGGAGAGGAAGGGGTTAACATTTGACAATGTCTCCTCTACACAGGAAGAGGAGTGTTCCCAGCAGGAGGACGAATGGACGACATTGACGAAGGAGGAAGGAGAGGAGTCATCGCAACGTAAGAGGAGGGAATCCCAGCGAGCGTAGGAAGGAAACCCGGAAGACGACAAAGGTTGGAAGAACCCTGAGGAAACGAGCACGCCAAGCTGACAGATGTCTACAGACTGGCTGATATGAGGAGAGAGGAGGAAGACCCGGGTGAAGACAGCCCGACGACTGGTGGACGCTGCCTGGGATTGCCTTTAAGCCACCGCAACTGCAGTTTCCGTAGGTGACTCGGGCAGGGGGAGGAAATCCTAGGGTCCAACACCATGGGGGAGGAAAAGAGGGGTCACCCTAGAAGTATGCACAACTAAGGTACGGTTATTATGCACTGAAACTTGCATGCTGAGCTGAACTTTGTTGCCTTTCTTTTCTTTGTTTTCATGGGGTGCACATTTTTATTCCCTGAGATTAAGGGAAAAACAGGAATAAAAGGGGCAGAAAGAAACTAAAGCAGGACCTTTGTCTTTTCCACTCGTTGACCAGCAAATTCCTAAAAAACTTTTTCCAAACTCCTGCACTTTGGTGTGGTGACGGTGTAGCTTTGAATGGCCAAGCCCAGGGTCAATATACTTACTGCTACTTTCTTCTCTTTTTGAGACACCTGGGGACGTAGGACTGGCAGCCTGATGGAAGATACCTGAAGAAAAGAAAAAGCAAAGAGAAAGTGTTTGTTTGAAACGTTGAAGAAAAAATTCGCCCTTTTCTGTTCAGAAATATTACTTTATGTCATCAAAATAAAACTGCGCCAATATTGAGCCGCACATTAAGCCTACTAGATTCTGTTTCCGCCCATCCCTCCCACAGGTTCCTGTGCAGGTCCAGAAGTTAACTGAAGAGTTGGTCTGAGGGTGCAATATTAAGTGAATATGAAGTGAGAGACACTTGTAGACTTCCCCCCACATCTCGGTCTGCAATTCCCTTTATCCCTCCATGCTCCAAGAGGTCTACAGTGACAATGGACTGAGGTCAGGGTCTTTGTTTGTCTGTTGAGGCAGCAACTTTGAAATGTAAGTGGGTCAGAGAATAGCACTGCCCTTCCCATTCTGGCAGAATGGCCTATCCTGCTAAAACCTTGCCCCCCTTTATCTCACTTGCTGGGTGGAATACACAAAGGTCAGTTGTCAACTACACCCAGTCATGTGACCCAGGCTGCAGTCACCAAATGGTTAGGACACAAAAAGGCTAACTTTTTAAAAGGGGCATTTTAAGAATTGTGACTTAAGATCTGACTTTGCCATTATCAAGGACTTTAAATTATATTTTTTTTGTAACAAACAAACAAAAGTTATCACTTATTAAATGTAATAATGTAACCCAATGTTATCCTATGGGAGAGGAAGGCCTCACAGTAGGGAAAAACTATTTGGGGAGTTTTTCACTACTGGGACATGTAAAACTTAAATGTACATTTCAAGCTTTTTAAATACACTGCACCCGACCCTTTCAGTTGTTTAGGCTTTACACTTATCAGTGACTTATAGATATTAAAAATTAAGGTTTATGCCTGCCAAAAGGTTTGTTAGGTTGAATTGGCAATTTAAAAGTGAACGCAGGCTCCAAAACCAGCCTGAGAAACATTTGAAAGGTCTACTTAAGGGAGTGCCATAATACATACATTTAATTTACAGGCCCTGGGTACATGTTGTACCACTTTCCTAGGGACTTGAGTTAATTAAACATGCCACTCAGGTGTAGGCGAAATGTACCACGTTTTTAAGAGTGAGCACAAGCATGTTAGCAGTGGTTAGCAGTAGTAAATTGTACAGAGTCCTAAAGCCAACAAAAACAAACTGCTGCACCAAGAGGTGAGTAGGCAAAAACTTTGAGGGAAGGCCACCATATGGGCTGTCAGGTCTATCAGTGCCAAACATTCCTTGCCTTGATTGGCCAGTCAGAAGAATGTTCTGAACATTACATTTATTCATTCCTGTAGTATTTTTTTCCAAAGACATGGTAGGTTCTTCCAACCTCTCGCACGCAGAAGAATATCTCTGCCAATGCCTTACTCCATATGTGTTATTTTGGGTCTCCTAAACATGGGGTACCAGACACACAGGTTTTCTATGGGTGTTGGGTGTCTACAAGTAATAAACTGGATGCAGTGCAGTTGAGAAATCTGGAAGGCCACTGAAAGTGAAATGCTAATTTAGGATACCTATATTTTGGTCACAAGTATCCCCTCTGGACTTAATGGCAACTTACCACAACCATGCACTTTAACATCTACATCTCCTGAAGTTTCTTTTGCTGGGTCAAGCGTAACTAGCCAGTTGAACTCACTGAATATGACACATCAGATTTGTTGCATTGCTTTCCAAACTATGATAGTTCCCTCTAGTCTCTCTTGAGTGGGAACATAACTCTGTCAAGGCTCTGCTCCTCTGAATCTCCTGGTCATGGGGGTACCAGACAGGTATTAGTTTTCTATATATTTCGAGCGTCCACATGTGATAAACTGGGTGCTGTGCATTACGGAAATGTGGAAAGTAACTGAAAGCAAAGTGCTGGTTTAGGGTACCTGTCTTTTTATCACAGGTATCACCCAAGGGCTGTATAGAAACAACCTACAAACATATATTTTCAACATGTATACAACCTAAACTGGCCGAGAGTTATGAGGCATACAATTTTTTGGAATGTCCGACATCCCTTGGCCTGATTTGCTGACCAGTAGGATGGGTTTAAAATCCCGTAGGCCAGATATTTCGCATTTTTCTCAATAATGTGTAAGAATATGCCTCGTTATCCCCATGCTTTATTTACGCATTCCATTACAACGCGGTCATTGCAACGACCGAGGTGTAACAATGCATGCCATTAGTCTGCAAGTCGGAACAACAACTTGTTCTACGGGGGCGCTGGATGTTGGAAAAGTATAATTTACTATTCCAACTCCAGTCTGTGCAACAGTAGGGAAGGTGTTGGATTTTAAATCCAACATCTTCTCCCCCCTACAGCAAGTCGTTGTTCCGACTTGCGGAGTAATGGCATAAGGTTGTAACAACGCAGTCATTGTAACAACCGCGTTGTAATGGCATGCAGTGGTCTGGTTGGGGATAAACAATGTTTACCACGTGTCAATTATCTCCATTCTTCATCATGCATGAGCATGTCCCTGCAGTCAGTGTTCCTCTGATTTTCATTATCATGGTGGTACATGGCATCTATGGATTTTCTATGTTCTGAGTGTTTCCACAGATGATAAACTAAGTGCACAGTTTGGGGAAATTTGGAAAGCAACTGAAAGCAAAATGCAGGTTTGAGAATAGCTGCTATTTGATTGTATGTATCACCACTGGCCTGATTGTAAACATACTGTAACTGCGGGGAATGAGATTTTAATACCTTTTCTGATTACTTTGATATCTATCTCATTCGTCTATTTGGATCGGTTATTTTCTGTCATTGAGTAAAAGACAAACCCCACATAGGTTAGATCAACCCCATAAACTGACGCAACTCTGAAGAACCACTTACGACTGATAAAGTTTAAAAGGTTTAATATAAAATCAAGAAAAGTTGCAAATACAATCCTCTCAGGATAAGATTCAATAAGTATACAGGAACTAGAAGGAACATAAATTCCCTAAAGAACCTCAGTCTACAAACGAATACAATCAAAGTCAATTCGAGAATTAACAGATTAAAAAGCATAGATACTAAGTGGTTCCGTTGCGTCATCTACAAAAAGAAAAGAATAAACAAGTTAAATCTGTCCCTACTCTATGCTAGGTGACATCCCTACTTCGCAAGTTCCTAGTACCCTAAAAAGGTGTCAGCAGTTTGACTTCCAAAGAAGTTCAAACTCTCTTAGCCTCTAAAGGTAACTTATGTCGAGAAGCAGTACCCTTTCTGCCTACCCATCCGCTCTCTAAGGGTCCTCGGCCTACTGCTCTCTTGCGCTCTGATCTCTCTCAGCGCTCGCTCCTAACTTCTCCTCCCCAGGGTGCTGTCCCTAAATACACAATCACCGTATGGATGGAACGCCCCTTGACGCCCACCACATACACATACATATGATGTCATTTTCTAGGTCTTTCCATAGCTTCGTCTCTTCGCGTCGTCCGTTAAGTTGACCCTTCTCCTTAGACGCCATCTTCGTCTTCTTGCTGGTGACTTCATTGACATTCCATTTGACACTTTCGGAGCAAAGTCTATCACCTCATCAGAACTTTATTCTTTACGGCTGTACTCGTAACCTCATTTGGTCCTGTGAATGGTCATTTCAAAACAAGACTCAAATTCCAAACGTCTCCTCTCACGTTTAGGCCATAAACTTCGTCCGGCATTGTCACCTTAAATCTAACAAGAACTTAGACTCCTTGGCTCGCACATTCAGATGAAGGCTATTCATGACTCCAGTGAGCCCACTAAATTACATACAGCGGACTACACTCCTGCGAACCCTTGGTCAGTCAGGTTAAAATCACACATGACCAAACTCTTCTAACATTCCTACAACTTCTTCTACACAGTATAACCTTTAACACACATTTATATATAACCGCATTTAGCAAATCCTTTGCTTATAAGTGAATACATTGTACATAGAATACAAACCCTATACATAGAACATAAAGTTATATTCTCCCGTTACATCGTTTATATATGCTCTGCACATTTCTTCACTTTACATTTTCTCGCCGCTTTCTCCATTTAGAATTATACACGTACATGAATTCTACTTTGCACGTTCTTCTGTTCGTAAGCATTTCTATACATTTCTACATTAGCCCACTACGTATACGGGCCTTCTAATACTAATGCATTTCTAACGTGAATACAAACACATTTCCTATTATTCATGTTACATTGGCTACAAATGCTAATTCACGTTACAACTTCTACATTTATACGATATGCTCATGATTATGGTTCGGATATACTTTTTATTCAAATTGCGCTCTCTCAATTCCCCCCTTTGATGACCTCTAGTGGTCATCACTAAAATGCAATTTGAATGTTGCATTACACAGAACTAGTTACAAGATTCCCTCTTTTTATCGTTTCGAGAGCTCTTAAACTTTTATACTGTTGGTCTTGAAAAGCAGCTAATCTCCTTTCTTGCTCTCTCATGGATCTTTGTAACCAGTTCGTCCTATACCATCTGTACAATTTTACTAACCCTAACAATGTAATTATACAAATTAATACTATTAATACAGGTTTCAATATATACCATATAATGCTTTTACCAAGATTGGCAAACCAACTTCCAACCTTTCCTACTCCATGACCTACTTTTTCCCAAACATTTACTCTTGTTAAATCTTCGATTTCTTGATGTATCTCTGTAATGTTATGTATGACTTTCTCAAGTGGTTTTGAATTATCAGGAATATAAGTACAACATTCCTGGACCTTCAAAGCCTTGCAGACTCCGCCCTCTTTTGCTAGCAGAACATCTAAAGCAAGTCGGTTCTGAAGAACCATTGCTCTAATCGATTGCATCTCGCCTTCTACTAGCATCAATGACCTTGCAGTACTTGCAGATAATCTATCTACAACGGTAGCTAGTCTCCTGATCTTAACATCGTTAAGTATTAAACCTAACATAGGAAACATTGCTCCAAATATGTCTCCAACTACTTCAGCATCTCCTACTTCCCTTTTCATTCTTATCGAAGCCTTTCCTTCTATGATCGCTAAATCCTTTGCATGATATATTTTGGGGAAGACAATTGCCAAGTAACACGAACCATACCAATTGTCAGGCAGTTTTACATAGGCATTTCTTCCACATACAAAATACACATTAGGAATAGCTTGCATCTCTTTCATAAAATCTTTCGTATAGTATTCCAACCTAAAAGCATGTTCGCAATTTACTTCACCTACAAATACATTCTCATAATATGTCTTGCTTCGAGTTAAACATAACTTTCCTTTCTGCGTTCTATCCAAAGCTATTGGACCATTGCTCCCTTTCTTTTTGTGTGCTTTTTCTTCTTCGGTCCAATCAGTTTTCCACTGTCCTGACATTTTTAGAATCTTCTGCCTTCTGTATCGGTCATCTACTTGTCCTATGAATTTCTTCTCTATCTCTGACACTTTGCAAGTCAGATTATTTCTGCGTGCATATGAAGTATCTAATGTATCCCAAGGAAGAAAGAATTTTGCTAGTCTATCCTCCTTTTTATAATAGTCCCACTTATTCATTTGTTTATTATTCGGGACTTCAGGCAGTACCGAATCATAATTTGAAAAGTAGTACTCGAACCCTTCTCTACCATAAAATATACTGAGCAGTAAACTACATGTTATCCCATAAGTCAGTGGGAGATGATGATATCTGATACCTTCATCTACAGAAGCCGGCAATTGCATACATACATAGCAATCTTTGGCCTCCATGGCATCGATATACTCGTATAATAGTTTGGCATATGCATTTGACCTAAAGTTTCCCTGTGACTCGTCTACGTGTAATCTACGAGCTTCATTTGCCAGTAACGCCTTTTCACGAATAACATTGCTCTCCTCCTTCTTCCCAACAAGAGCAGGTTTCAAAGTCGTTACAGGCTTTACATCTGTTATTTCCTTATCAGTTTCATGTCCTACTATGTATGATATGGTCACTACTGTAATTATGAGAAAAATTACTACTGCTATTTGTGTACCTATTATGCATTTAGCCTTTCGGTTTGGGTTGCCGTTCTCCATGTTATCAAACAGCGTAGCTCCTTCTTTCTCGCGAAAAAGTTTTCCTTGCAAGTCTTTATTTGCTTTATTTTCTTTCTCAGTCTGTGAAATGCTCTTTACCAACAAAAGTCTCTTTTTCACAACAATGTCTTTTATCTTTAGCAACAGACAACCCTAACCCTTCTCCGTCCTCTAAATGTAATCCCTAATTTTATTCTTCTTTCCACTCGGCGCTAGGTTATCTTCTTCTTTATAACTTTAAACACAAAAGTCTTTATGCATCTATAATGATTCTCGTACCTGCAGCTTTAATAACAAGTTCCAATAATTCAAAACAAATGACTTTTTCTTCTTGTTCTGGAATTTGATGACCAAAAGTCGGAAACTGTAATCGATTTAGCACTAGATCTTTGATCCGACTCAGGTAAGGGGGTATAGGAAGTGTGAAAGTCAGTAACCCCTCAGTCTCGAGTCCAGGCGTCAACATCCATATCTCCACTGCCACAAATGGATCGAGATCGATTACTTTCACTTCTCTCACTCTCCCAGATTTCTGTCCCCGAGACATCTGCTAGATAAGTCCACTCTGGGGTGGCGTACCTTCTGCAGGGCACACGTACCCTTCTTGATCTTCTTGGACTCTCAGAACCTGAATCTGTAGTTTCTTCTTCTTGATCTGACTCTTCAGCGATCGGGACAAGGGTACTTTCTTGTGGTGCTTTTAAGCTTGGCCTTCTCCTTCTTTCTGGCCAACTAGCTTCGTCACTCCTTGTCCTCCTACTCCTTGTTCTTGGACTTGTCTCTTGATCACTCTCAACTTGTTCGGTCTCTGACTCGAATTCCCAGCTACTTCCTTCTTCTGAGACAGCTTCGGTCTCACTGGTGTCCTGACCATCATCAACCTGTTCCGACACAGGCTCAGCCTCTTCAATCACCTCTACAGCTTGGCTTTCCCCCTCTGTGGCTTCTCCATTTTCCGCTGGATTCTCATCCGAGAGAGGAGCTGTTTCTTCCAGAGGTGTTGGCACTCTTCGAGTGTGTGAGGCATGTATCCAGTTGGGCAGGCCTCCACACTTTACTGCAGTGTTCGTAACAAGTATGACTTGAAATGGTCCTCGCCAGCGCACGTCTAGACAGTTTTTCCTTACGTGCTTCTTCACCAGGACCCAGTCTCCTGGACACAGGTCATGGCACAAGTCTTGTGCTGATGGAACCTCTGCAGCCTGGACCTGAAGGGACACAGAATTAATGGCATCAGATAGTCCCTTGCAGTAGTCCAAGATCAAATCGTCTGTGATGTTCAACAACGCTGCAGTCGGAACCGATGGCAATCTCATAGCTCTCCCCATTAGCACCTCATGTGGAGAGAGACCTGTTTTTCTATCTGGTGTGCTACGTATGCTCATAAGAACCAAAGGAAGTGCGTCTGGCCAACTCAGGGATGTCGATGAACAAACTTTGGCAAGTCTGGACTTGATTGTACTGTTGATTTGTTCTACAATCCCTGAAGCTTCTGGTCGATAACTACAATGGAGCTTCTGATCGATACTCAAAGCTGAACATAGCATCTTCACTATTTCGCTGTTAAAATGAGTTCCTCTGTCCGATTCCAAAGAGGATGGCACCCCAAACCTCGGTATTAACTCTCTAAGCAACAGCTTTGCTACTGTAAGTGTATCGCATCTACGTGTAGGATAAGCTTCGACCCATCTAGAAAATATACAGACAATCACTAAAACGTATCTGAGTCGATTGCATTTGGGCATTTCAATGAAATCCAGCTGCATTCTGTTGAAAGGCCCCCCAGACCTTCCTATGTGACTCAATGTGACTGGTGTTCTCTTTCCTACATTTAGTTGCTGACAGATCGCACATCGCTGACATACTGCTTCTGCCGCTACTCTAAACTTTGGATTAAACCACGTTTGTCTGAATACTCTCACCATAGCATCTCTACCTATGTGTGCTGATCCATGCAATTTCCTTGCCATTGGACTAACAAGTTCGTTTGGTAAAACTGCTCTCCCATCTGCAGAAATCCAAAAGTTCATTTCACTTTTTGTACACCCAGCTGTTTCCCAGCCCTTTTTCTCATCATCTGGTGCATTTTCCTGAACACATTTCAGTTCATCCCACGTATCCACAGTGTCTAACAACATTGTTAACTCAGTTCTTTCTTGTATTCCCCCCACTTCTACATTGGTGTGAGAATATCCCTGTTCTGCGCAGTAACGCGCTACTTCATCTGCATAACGATTGCCTTGCGACACAAAATCTACGTTTTTCGTGTGCGCGGCACATTTGACAACTGCGATAGCTGTTGGTCCTTGTAATGCTTCTAACAATAGTCTCACGAATTCTCCATTCCTAATGGGAGAACCCGAGGAGGTCATGTAACCTCTTTGAGACCATAACTGCCCGTAATCGTGAACTACCCCGAAACCATACTGGCTATCGGTGTATATGGTGACTCGAATTTTGTTGCCTGCTAAACAGGCACGCGTCAAAGCAATAATTTCAGCTACCTGAGCGGAATGTACTCCTTCCAGGCAGGCGGCTTCCACAACTCTGGTAATTGTACAAACTGCATATGCTGCTCTCAGCTGACCAATATCGTCTCTTACGCATGAACCATCAACAAAGAATATTTCATCGGGGTCAGTCAATGGCTCATCTACGATATCTGGTCTCGGTTTGGTGCATAGTTCAGTCACATCAAGGCAGTCATGATCTGTACAAATTTCATCATCAACATCATTTGGAAGTGGCATCAACGTGGCAGGATTTAAGACAGAGCATCTCTTTAGGGTCACATTCTCGGCAGCCAATATGACTTGCTCGTAGCGTGTGAGCCTGCTATTCGTCAGATGCTGAGTCTTAGTCCTGGTCATTAACAATTCCACAGAATGCGGTACGTACACCACTAACTGATGTCCCATTACCACACTCTCACATCGTTCAATGCTGACACCCGTTGCAGCTACGGATTTGAGACATCCGGGCAACGCTGCGGCTACTGGATCTAATGTAGCCGAAAAGTAAGCAACTGGCCTACGCGCATCTCCGTGTATCTGGGCCAAAACTGCTAACGCGCAACCCTCTCTTTCGCAGCAGTAAAGCAAGAATGATTTTGTGTAATCAGGCATTCCTAAAGCCGGGGCACGACACAAGTCCTCCCTCAGCTGCAAAAACGCCATCAAACAATCTTTGTCCCATGGTACCGGATCACTCACTCCTTTGTGCGTCAGTTGTAATAACGGTTTTGCCTTCAGTGAAAAGTTGGCTATCCACTGCCGACAATAACCGACCATGCCTAGAAACATCCTGACTTCTCTTTGTGTTTTAGGCGCGTTCATTTTCATGATCGCCTCTATTCTGTCTGGAGACACCTTCCGTTTTCCCTTTTCAATCCTATGGCCCAAGTATTGCACTTCGGTCAGACAATACTGCAATTTACTTGGAGACACCTTGTGTCCGTTCTCGGCCAGGTGATTTAGTAAGGTAATGGTGTCTACCTTGCAGGCTTCCTCAGTTTCTGACGCAACTAGGAGGTCGTCTATGTACTGGACCAGAACCGAGTTCTTGGGCAGCACTAGACTTTCAAGATTTTTCTTCAGCAGCTGGTTAAATATCGATGGGCTTTCGGTATACCCCTGGGGAATACGACACCATGTTAAAACGCGATGTTCCAGCTTAAAAGCGAAAAGATACTGGCTATCTTCATCTAAAGGAATCGAGAAGAAAGCCTGGCACAAGTCTATCACGGTGAACCATTCAGCTTGGAACGGTATCTGAAACAATATCACTGATGGATTCGGTACCACTGGACAACATGAGACAACAATATTATTAATCTTTCGAAGGTCCTGCACTATTCTGTATTTTCCACTAGGCTTCTGCAAACCCATAATCGGGGAGTTACATGGACTACCCACGATCTCCTTCAGTATTCCCTGTTTAATCATGGATTCGATCACAGGCTTTATTCCTGCAATCGTCTCCGGTGTCAACTTATATTGTGGTGTTCTTGGATACTCGGCATTGGGTCTTACCATGATCTTTACTGGTTCTATCCCTTTGATCAGTCCTATTTCTTCTCCAGTAAAATCCCACACCTCAGCTGACACAGTCTCCTTCAAATCCTGTGGAAGCTCCTCCACTGTTAAGGTAGGATATAGTTCCACGCATTCTTGCGAGTTTACCACCTTAAAATCTGCATCATCATCGTTAGTCTGTACTTCTACTCCTTCAGGTGTGCAATGTATTGTGCAATTCAGTTTACACAACAGGTCTCTTCCTAACAAACACACCGGGCTAGAATCACAGATCACAAACTGATGTTCGTCACTGTAATTCCCTATCTTCACTGGCACTGGTTCTGTCAGAGGATTCGTCATTCTCCTATTTGAGACTCCTACCACCTGAATCGTCTCTCCCGACATTGGCAGACCTGGGACTACCGCTGATCTCAAAGTGGATCGAGTGGCCCCTGTATCCACCAAAAATGTCGTAGGACATCCAGCTACTTCAGCTTCTACGTATGGTCCTCTCTGATCTACCTCCAGGGCTGCTCCTAGAGTACAGTCTTCTTCCCTATTCACTCGTTGCCCTGTAAGAGGATCAACGTAGTAGCATTCTTCTCCTCCTACGAACAATGGCATTTGTCTATAGGTTTTCCCTCCGTTTGTGATACGAGGCGGTTGAGGAAACGGGGCTCGAGGAGTCTGAGTCCCCCCTTTGACGAACTTTCCCTTCGGGACTGTTGCTCCCTTAACCACGTTGTTCTGAACCTCATCCTCCTCCTGTTCTAATTCGCCCGTCTCAACATTATAAGGACACTCGCGTCTCCAATGTCCCACCTCGTTACACTGATGACACCTCGTTGTCTTCTTCAGTGTCGCGATATCTATTCTCGGTCTCCGTCTTTCTTCCTCTTCTCTGCTTTGATTATTCTGTTTCTTTCCTAGCGTTCCTGTTCCTTGTTGCCGCTGTCCACCCTTTCCAGCTGATTGCATCTGTACTAACATCAGCCTTTCCTTTAGTTTCTTTGCCTTCGAATCTATTTCATCGCTACAGTACCTCGCATACCTCAGAATCTCATCTAAAGGTTTGTTCTGCCAACAGATCAAATGCTGTTGAATCATCAGGCTTATGTCTGGTCTCAATCCTAAAACAAACTTAGACACAAACTGTCCTATGTCTTTAGGATCCATTACGTCTAACCCACTGTACTGTTTGAATGCTTTCAGCAATCTCTCATAGAACTCGTGAACGGTCTCTTTAGGTTCCTGAGTTGTTCGATCTATCTTAACCCAGTCTATATCTTGCACCGGCACTTTCTCCTTTAGCCAAGCAATTACTTTCTCGTATTTTTCCATGACTCTGTCTGATGGACCATTCGTCTGTGCATCCCTTGGAGGCTCACAAGTGGGCCATTCGATACTAAGTTTACATGCCGTCCACAAATCTCCGGGTACTACGATATCAAACAAGGTGTTCAAATCGATCCACAGTACCTTAGAGATCTTCACAAACCTCTCTACCTGCTTATACCACTCCACGGGGTTCTCTCTTAATTTGGGGAAAGAATTAGTAAATGCCGCTAAATCCCCCCTACTCCAGGGCACATGGACGTAGTTTCCGTTCGCGATTTCTCGCAAAGGGAAAGCTTCCATTCGCATTAGCTCTCCATCTGGGGACTTCGTAAGTGTACTCCTTCTGACGGATCCCCTCTTAGACCATCTTTCCTCCCATTTATCCAGATCCCTCCATATTCTGATACACATGATTAGTTCCCTTATGTGTACTCTTAGCCCAATCGTCCTACGCTCATCTAGATCCTGATCCGTGCAATTTAGTCTATGGTTGGGTTGTAAAGCTTTAGTTCGTGACATGTCTATCATATACCTATCTGCCAATTCAGATAATTTTTCATGAGCTGACCTTGCTTTCCGAGTAACATCCTTAGATAAAAACAGTATTTCATCTGGTTCGTACAACTCTAACCTTTCTATTTCCACTGTGCCATCTATGATTTCATCCAAGTCCGATTTCAAGCTCATTACATCAAGCCGTCTTGCTTTTATTTCAGCCTTCAGTACTTCAGTCCTAGGTTGTTCGCTTACATCTCTCTCTCCCCCACTACGCGCCCTACGTCTAAGTACAGGTGAGTTGTGAGGAGTTCTTCTTGTATCTCTTTGTTCCCACCTCTCTAGATCCCAAGCTTTTCCATCCTCCCTTGGGGTATGGTGGAACAATGCTCCATTCCTCATCACTACATTCTGTCTTTTCGACTCGGTCTCTCTAGATACAATATAGGATCCTCCGTTCTGTTCTATATCACTGCACCTCTCTTGCTGTCTGGTGTCGCTCAATAAACGGTAAGGTCCTTCACGGTCCTCCATGTTCCCGCGATCTCGTTCGTGATCGCCGGATGCATGGCGAGACGTTTCGCGACTCCCTATATTCTCATGACTTCGTCCGTGATCACCAGATGCATGGCGAGACCCTTCGCGACTCTCCATGTTCCCGTGATTCCAATGTCGCACATTTTCGTCCGGGGCATGGTGAGTGCACCTGAAACTATCTCGATACTCCTGCGTCCTTCGTTCTCCCTCACTAAGGATGACGCGAGGCACTCCCCCACACCCTGCATTCCTGTCGTCGCACATTTGCCTATTGCCATTGGTAGTATGGCAAGTATCTCTTCTGCTTCCTTGACTCCCTCTCTCCCACTCTGGGCTGCTTTCGCCAGCTCCACAATGAGAGAGGATCCTGTTATCCTGGTCACTCCATTCTGCTCCTGTTTCAAACCTTTTATTCTGAGTTTCTTCGGCAGCATCCCATTCTCTCAAATATTCCCTTAATTCCTTATAGGATTTCGGTTTCGGTCCCCTCAAATCCATCTGTCCTCTTTGGCCCCCCTGTTCTATCCAGGGACCCGTTGCGGAATCTAATGGGGTACTCCGACTTTTTGGTGCTAGCAACTGCCTTTGGGAATTGATCGTATTATTCCTACTCTCCATTTCTGCCCTTTCCCTGTCCCATCGTGCCTGTTCCTCCTGCTGGACTCCCTCTGGGTTGTAGATTGACACTATAGGACCTATGGTAACAGGTACTTGTAAAGCATCTGGCATTTGATACGACCTTGCATGCTGTGTTTCTGGCACCTTCTGGACCACGAATCTTCCCACTACTCTCTGTTCGGGACTAGATTGAGGTGCTTCCTCACCTTTCCTGGTATCCCATTCCGATACTGGGAGCGGTTTATATTCCCCCCATCTAGCTCCGTCCCCTTGCTGTAGTACGGGACTTTCGGCTTCACTGTTGTACGGAGGTGGTCTATCTGTTAATAGTCTCTCTATTAGATCCTCATCTGGCTCACTATCCTCATCTTCTTCTAGAGGTTTCTTTTCTCCCGTAGCTTCTAGCATGGTGAACAGTTTGTCTGCTTCTATCTTTTGCACCCTCCACTTTTTAGCTTCGTCATCCCATTTGGCATCCTGCACTGCTTTTACCGATCGTCTCACTCTTTCTTGGAGTCTACTCACGCTCTTTTCGTGTGCTGCTCTAAACCATGCACTAAGTGCTTCGAACTGTGTTGGCCTCGGTAGAGGTCTCGTTGCAAGCATTACTGCTTTCAATTGGTTCAATACTTCTAGCTTAAACGTCCCGTATCTCGGAAACGTCAGTTCCTTATTCCCTTCTGTTAGCTTATTCCACTCGGAGATCCATAGTATCAAGTGTAAGCCTACTTTCACTGCCATATGATAAGCTGGCGTGCCTTCTGGTGGAGCTTCTTCTCCTGCATATAAGTTTCTTCTATCTCTCCTAAAGATCGCCCTTAAACGCTTAAAACACTTCATTTTTGATAATCTACGATTTTCCTTTATTAATTCTCTTCCTTGTTTACTTCCCGATGACAAACCACCAATCCCTGTGTGACTCTCGCTAATCAGCCTATCCCAGCGCGGTTCTATGCTAACCGGCCAATCTCAGCGCGGCTCTACGCTGACGTCACTCGTTCTCTCTGCAGCAGTTCCCCTCCTTTCTCAGCTTGCCTCGCGGTCTTGCATACGTCTCATTCATACGCCGAAAAATGACTACTTCCGTCCAAGCGATCACTTTTCTCTGACTGTACGGCCACAGTCTAACTGTAATTGTCACCTCAACTGGCGAAACGTCTTCCTCTTACGGTCAGACGCTCGCCTTAACTGATAGGTTACTTACACACAGTAAACGTACGACCAGCATCCGTTACTCATACACTCACTCAAACGCTCCCCCTATCATCGGTCTGCGGGTGATCAATGGTACCTCATGACCCCCTTTAAATGGTAGACAAATTACTCTGGGTGTTCGATACACCCGAACCACTTAAGCCCTCTCTGGACATAAGATTTTATCCGGTTGCGCGCGCTCACAACCTTCCCTCAATCACACTACAGGCATTCAACTCCGCTTGACATTACAACACAGGTACAACATAAAACACCGCAATCTGGCAACGCATGACCCTTATACTCACTCTCGACCGACTCTGCTGCTTTTCTCTCGACGTACCATCAGCACCTTCTTCGGCAGGGATTCTTCTTCTGGTCGTCGATGACTAGGGACCTTGGGGTAATCTAGACCTGACCTAGGTTATCTTCCTCAAGAAGAAAACCATCTTTCTCTGCTACCAACTGCGGGGAATGAGATTTTAATACCTTTTCTGATTACTTTGATATCTATCTCATTCGTCTATTTGGATCGGTTATTTTCTGTCATTGAGTAAAAGACAAACCCCACATAGGTTAGATCAACCCCATAAACTGACGCAACTCTGAAGAACCACTTACGACTGATAAAGTTTAAAAGGTTTAATATAAAATCAAGAAAAGTTGCAAATACAATCCTCTCAGGATAAGATTCAATAAGTATACAGGAACTAGAAGGAACATAAATTCCCTAAAGAACCTCAGTCTACAAACGAATACAATCAAAGTCAATTCGAGAATTAACAGATTAAAAAGCATAGATACTAAGTGGTTCCGTTGCGTCATCTACAAAAAGAAAAGAATAAACAAGTTAAATCTGTCCCTACTCTATGCTAGGTGACATCCCTACTTCGCAAGTTCCTAGTACCCTAAAAAGGTGTCAGCAGTTTGACTTCCAAAGAAGTTCAAACTCTCTTAGCCTCTAAAGGTAACTTATGTCGAGAAGCAGTACCCTTTCTGCCTACCCATCCGCTCTCTAAGGGTCCTCGGCCTACTGCTCTCTTGCGCTCTGATCTCTCTCAGCGCTCGCTCCTAACTTCTCCTCCCCAGGGTGCTGTCCCTAAATACACAATCACCGTATGGATGGAACGTCCCTTGACGCCCACCACATACACATACATATGATGTCATTTTCTAGGTCTTTCCATAGCTTCGTCTCTTCGCGTCGTCCGTTAAGTTGACCCTTCTCCTTAGACGCCATCTTCGTCTTCTTGCTGGTGACTTCATTGACATTCCATTTGACACTTTCGGAGCAAAGTCTATCACCTCATCAGAACTTTATTCTTTACGGCTGTACTCGTAACCTCATTTGGTCCTGTGAATGGTCATTTCAAAACAAGACTCAAATTCCAAACGTCTCCTCTCACGTTTAGGCCATAAACTTCGTCCGGCATTGTCACCTTAAATCTAACAAGAACTTAGACTCCTTGGCTCGCACATTCAGATGAAGGCTATTCACGACTCCAGTGAGCCCACTAAATTACATACAGCGGACTACACTCCTGCGAACCCTTGGTCAGTCAGGTTAAAATCACACATGACCAAACTCTTCTAACATTCCTACAACTTCTTCTACACAGTATAACCTTTAACACACATTTATATATAACCGCATTTAGCAAATCCTTTGCTTATAAGTGAATACATTGTACATAGAATACAAACCCTATACATAGAACATAAAGTTATATTCTCCCGTTACATCGTTTATATATGCTCTGCACATTTCTTCACTTTACATTTTCTCGCCGCTTTCTCCATTTAGAATTATACACGTACATGAATTCTACTTTGCACGTTCTTCTGTTCGTAAGCATTTCTATACATTTCTACATTAGCCCACTACGTATACGGGCCTTCTAATACTAATGCATTTCTAACGTGAATACAAACACATTTCCTATTATTCATGTTACATTGGCTACAAATGCTAATTCACGTTACAACTTCTACATTTATACGATATGCTCATGATTATGGTTCGGATATACTTTTTATTCAAATTGCGCTCTCTCATAACCATATATCCTCCACATGTACACATTCTAAGGATTCTAGCACTGGGTGACACAGCTTACTCACCCTGATTAGCTGGCCGGTAGATCGCATTGAACATAACATCTGTCAGATTTTTAGCATTGTTTACAAAACAAGGTGGTTCCCTCTAGCCTCTCTCATTTAAAAGCATATCCCTGTCAAATCTTGATCACCATCTTTGTGGCATCGGGGTACCAGAAATGTCTGGGCTTTCTATGGGTTCAGAGTGCCCATAGGTAATGAAAAATGGCTATTTGAGGAAATTGGAAAGGAGTTGAAAGTGAAATTCGAGTGCAGAGTACCTTTCTTGGTCACTGGTATCACTTCAGGAATGTATGGACACATACCACAAACATATACTTTTGACGTCTATGCCTCCTAAAGTTTCCATCACACAGTGCCAAAGCTCCTATGCCTCGATTAGCATGCCAGGACAATATTTTGAACATAATATGTTAGATGTTCAAAACGATTTTCCCCCATCATGGCAATTCCCTTCAGTCTTCCTCATGCAGAAAGATACCCCTTCCAATGCTGTGCCCAATGTGTGTACTCCTGGGCCTCATGAGTATGTTGGTGTCGAACAAGTGTGGGGTGTCTATGGAATTTAGCAGGGTTTTACACACTACACACCAGGAAATGTGTTTGATAAAGCAGTTCCCATAGGGGGTAAATTTGGGCTGTGGCTGTCCAGCACCAAGGAAAACCGAACACCCCCAGCCATTTTTAAAATATAGAGATCCAGGGAAATCCAGAATGAAGTGGCTTCTTTGAATCCAAGCATGTCTGATTAACAAAGATGCACTCAAAATGGCAAAGTATGGTAAGAAAATCACAATTTCTCCAATTTTCTGTAACATAAAACTCCTGAACTTCGGCCAAATGGAAAAAATGCCACCATCAAATGTACCCACACTTCTCGTGATATAACGTTACCCCGCATGTGAGTTGGCCTGTTGCACGAGACAGGTCAAAACTTTGACCGGTTTAAGGCCATAATGACAATGCACTGGCTTCCCATAGTTACAGTTTTGACCTGTGTCTTACGTTCAGTACATCCACACATGGGGTAAAAAAATTGCAAAAGTGTAGGAACAATAGGTGGTTAGATGGTTGCTTCTCCCCATTTCCAGAACTATTCAACATATAAATTAGAGGTAACTCTATTTTCTAACCAGATTTTGACATTCTCATGGCATTCTGAGTAAAATAAAAGTGGTAAATAAAATGTGGCGGCATCCACTGGGATGTGTCAATTTCAGAAATGCCTGTGGTTGATAGGTTTCATTTGATGCTGTCTGACCCCTGACCTAAACAACACAGCTACCCACACCCCAAATATCAGCCTAATTCAAATCTCTTTCTTGAACTTTCGATGGCTACGTTCTTGGGCCTTTCCTGCCTTCAATGATAGGCACACGCACATGTGTGGTGCACTGTTTTAATCGTGTGGACGGTAGGGCATTTCCTGTTATCTACTGTATTTATGTAAGTTTTTGGCTTACTGTTTCAAATCAAGGTCCACAAAAAACACCTTTTCTCAAATCTTTCTCAAAAAGATCTGGTATTATTGGTAATTCAGAATTTGGATTTGTTCAAGTTATGCGCTAGCTCTAAAATCACATTCATGAGGAGCATGTCCAAGATGGCGGCGCAGTAGGACATGGGTTTTCGTCCCTCCGGCCTCAACACTACAAAGCTTCGCTATTGCACCATCCTTGATCCCTAAAACTGCTATGTGTGACCGGAATTGACAGGCACTACCTCTGGTGCCGGTGCAGAGCTGTCTGACAGCGGCTGCGGCGCTCTCTGCCCCGATTCCTGCTCAACCCGTGAAGGCTCAGACACGAGAGGGGAGGCGGCGGCTGTCGTGCATTCTGACGGCCTTGGAAGCTGCCCGAGACGGAGCTGTTGACGAGGGCCTCTGACCCCTAGCACGGCCGGTGAGTGGTCCGGTGGGCATGTGGGGGCCTGCAGCTGGTGTTCGCCGCCCAGTGTGCGGGCGCGGCGCTCTTCTTTCTGGATCACCGTGGGGCACCCGCCATTTTGTTTCCTTCCTGGTCCCGGACCGACTCGCGCCTTGTAGAACACCGGGCCTAGGACCTGTGGTAGCCAACCCTCTACCAGGAACTGGCCACTGAATAACCTGCGGGAGCATTCACCCATCATTGCAGTCTGCCCCCTATCAAGATTGTGGTTCAGTGGGGGAGTGTGGCGGGTCCTCCAGTGCCCGCCATCTTTTCCCTCCCTTGCCACGGACTGGCCCCGAGACCCTGGAGCGGCCAATCCTGGATGTTGCCAAGTAAGCTGCACAGACCATGACGGAGAGGCCGGCCTCTGAACTGTTTGGCCCAGAGCTGAGGTGTCCACGGGCAACTGTTATTGGGCCCTGGGAGGGTGCAGCTTTCGCTCTCAAAGCCGCCTGTGAAGGAGGACCCGTCGGCTATCTTTAAATCTGGCCGTGACCTCGTGGTTCCATCGCGCTCCTGGCATTGTTTCTGGGGACAACTTAGCGGGTCATCGTGGGCCCCCCCTCCCGTCCTCTGCCCCATTGTGAACCGGCTGCCTTGGATGGGGGTGAGCTGCACTGTTGCTGGATGGGGCTTGGTGCAGTGGCTGGGCGCTGAGTAAGATACTTTCCCGCCGCTGCCGTCACTGGACCCTCACGAGTTTGCCGGCCGGAAGGTCCTTGTCCCCTCTCCGGGCTGCTTTGCCCCTTGTGTGCTAGGACTCAGGATTAGGAATATGAGACCTGACTGAAGGTGACTGGTGGACTCTGGACCGTTCCCTTCGCCTGCCAAGATCTACAGCGACAGATTGCCAGCCTAGTGGTCCCCTGGTTTGGGCTCAGGCCTGTGACACAGGATTTCCACGACCTTGGGCCTAGTGAATTTCTGGACGCCATCCTAGCGGTCTCTCTGCACTCGCTCCTGAGAATCTAGTGCTGCACCATGGCATCGGCCCGCGAAAGGAGGGAGAAGACCCTCAAGGACTTGCTCCTAAAGCAGACAACAGGCTCTGACACAGAGAGCGCACCGCCCCTGGATATTGGGCACCTGGGGCACTTAGATGGGGCAGATGGCCCAGCTATGAAAGCCTTCATGATGGAGCTATTCTCTGCCATCAAAGAGGACATCATGGATCTAAAGGGACAACTCTCGGCTGATCTTAAGGAAGTCCGGCGAGATGTAGATGAAGTAGGAGAGAGAGTGGCCGTTCTTGAAGACCACGAGCTTTGCCGAGAAGAAGACCTATACCAGCTACAACAAGAAGTAATCCGGTTGTGGGATAAGAACTTGGACCTCCAAGCTCAAGCTGAGGACCCGGAGAATCACTCACGAAGAAACAACATCCGCATTCGAGCGATCTCATGGCGAGCGGAGGGTGATAACCTGCGCACCTTTGTCCTGGCTCTCTAGGTGATGATGGCCCGCAAGACATTCAGATGGACAGGGTGCATCGCGTGGGTCTCCCCAGGAGAGGGAAGGGCCCCCCACCAGATGTGCTCATCTGCGTACATGACTTCCAGCTCAAGGAGCAGATCCTGCGCAAGGCTTGAGTGGCCCAGCTGATCCAGTTCCAGGGCAACTCCCGACCCTCTTTCAAGATCTTGCAGCGTCCACGCTCACCAAATGGAGGAAGTTCGGAGTGGCTACCTCCCACCTTCGCGATAATGGAATTCCCTCTTCATGGGGCCATCCCTTTCGCATCATATTCAAGCATCAAAGGAAATTGCACCAGAACTGCTCTCTTGATGTGGCTCTTGATTTGCTGGGACTGGACAGCGCAGCGGACGCTGGGCAGGGGGAGAGCCCCACAAGCCATGCAGCATGACGCCCTTCACAATGGCACACTGCTGGGAAATAGAAGGTCTCTGCGAAACCGGATCCGGAGGAGATGGTGAAGGAGAGGGAGGCGGTGATCTCCTCTCTTTCATAACCGCATGACCGCCAGTGTTCCCCTTGAGCACTCCAGTTATGCATCTAGGGATGGACATCAGGGAGCGAGGCTGGAGGGGCCCCCTTGTTGACTATCTTTCTTCACCTTGTGGGTGCCCTTCTACAGTCCTTGGTGCTCCAGGTACTCTGTTCGATGGTCTGCCGCCAGAGGCACGGACCCCTTTAGTTTTTTACTGCAGACAAACTTATGTCTGATGTCCCTTTCTGGGGTTGAATCCTTCTGGGTTGTTTTTATCTGCCTTTTCATGTTCTTTCTTTCCGCGCTGGCCCCTTCTGGGCTGGTTTTCCTGTGTTTGGGATGATTATCACTTGGTTGTTTTTGGGGTTGCTTTTTCCTTTTGGGTTGGGGAGGGTCCTTTCTCCGGTGAGCCTTTTTTTCCTCTGCACTTCCTTTAGTCCGGTGAGCATTGTCCCCCTCCATCTTAGGTCCTCCCTTTATGCTTTCCCATCCAGTATGTTACCCAGGGCCTACATGGATGCACTAGCTCGTCCGTCACCCCCAGATGGAACTCAAGGTTGTTAGTTTTAATGCCTGGGGTCTTAATAACCCCGCCAAGTGGAAAGCGGTTCTTTCCCTGCTTGATATATGCCTTCTTCAAGAAACCGACTTACTTCATAATGATACACATCGCATGCGCCATAGCCACTTTCCCCTGCATTTTTGGTCCTCTGGGAATATTAAGTGGGGGGTACTATCCTACTTTCCAAATGCTTCAGGGTTTCGGTGGTGGTTACTATCGCCGAGATCAAGGGGCGCTTATTAGCGCTGTGTTTTCGTATGGGTCACTCTCACTTCACTGTCGCATCTATTTACTCCCCAAACGAACGACAGGAGAACTTTCTACTGGAGCCTATTCTGACGTTCTCCACACTCCTGATTCTGATTGTGGTGATGGTGGGGCGCGACCTCAACCTGGTGATGGATGCTGGGCTGGACCGTTTGGGCTTGCGGACAGGGGGCGCGGGAGCCCTCTCGGTGGGCGGTGGTGACTGGCTGCGGGATGCGGGGATTCGAGTTGCCTGGCGCTGCTTACACCCTAACGAGCGGGACTTTTCGTATTACTCAGCTGCTCACAAGACATATGCCTGCCTTGACCACTTTCTTGTTACCTCAGCCGTTTGGACTTGTGTCACGGACTCTACCTTTGAGGCCTGCTCCCTGTCTGATCATGCACACATTATGTTGACCATGTGATTTCCTGCCGCCCGGTCTTCCCCCACTTCACATTGGCGGTTGCGTGAGTCACTGCTTCGATCCCCGGCTGTGGTGGACGATATTAGGTACTGCTTGACCGACTTTTTAGCGATTAACAACGCGGGCGCTATGCCACTATCCTCGGTGTGGGAGGCACTTAAATTGGTTGCGAGGGGGGTGCTCAGTGCCAAAGCAGTGTATGAGAACAAGACCGGACAGGCTAAGCATGTGAAATAGGAGACTAAAGTTAGGGAATTGGAGACTATCCACAAATGCACTGGCGCACCCAAAATTTGGTGGCAACTGGAAAAGGAGCACCTTCAACTTCGGCGTCTTGACCTGGATCAGGCTGAGCATGCTGTGGTTCGTCTGAAGCACAAATATTATGTGGGCTCTAATAAAGGTGGCCGTATGTTTGCTCTTTGCCTGAACAGTCAGCGCGCTGCACAGGCTATCACAGCGATACGGAGAGGGAGCAGGCACGGCGATCATGGATGATGGAATAATGGCAGCTTTCTGCTCTTTTTTATAAAACCCTCTACACTGCTGACCCTTTTCTACTGGCAGATCCCACTGATTTCCTACGGGAAGCGGCAGTCACCCCTCTCTGGCCGGGCAAGGCTGAGGCTCTAGAAGCCCCTATCCGTATCGAGGAGGTGATCTCTGCTATCGCCCGGCTGAAGGTCCTGAAGGCCCCCGGTCCTGACGGCTTCAGCTCTCTCTTTTATAAAACTTTTCTTGTCAAACTTGCCCCACTGCTCACCCGTTTGTTCAACTCCTTCGCCGACATAGGGTCCCTAACGGATTCTATGTTACAGGCTTCTTTCTCGCTCATCCCCAAGCCGGGGAAAGACCCGGAGCTTTGTAGTTCCTATCGCCCAATCTCCTTACTGAATTTGACGCAAAGCTGTTCTCTAGCATCCTGGCCCACTAGGCGAACCCTTGAATGCCGGGTTTTGTCGACCCGGACCAATCGGGCTTCATGCCGGGTCGGCAATGCGGGGATAACACCAAACGCATTTTCATTATCAAGTGATACATGTCAGTACACAGTGAAGAAACATTGTAAACCACAACTTGATTGTTGGCTCTGCGTATCAAGGGCTTCTGAACAAACTGCAAGCACTTTACACATATTTATACATGTCTGCGACTGGAAAAATCTTATGAACATAATGGTAGTCTTTGTGGCTTGGCCTTCTGTGTGAAAAGTGATATATGAAACCCTATTAATTATTTTTACGTTTGCCCATTATGACAGCTTTTGCTGTCTCGCAAGACTACTGTTAGCAAAATTATTCATACATAGTACACATTCAGAAAGGGACTTTAGGTTAGTGGGGTTCATTAATTGGTCTTTTAAACTACCATTCACATTTTCTTCTACTCACCGCAGCAAATAGCATGGGCACTAGGATAGCCAACTTTACCCATTGCCTTCCTTCAATTTGAGTGACTGCACAAAGTCGGTGCACATTTTTTACATGTGCTTAAAAGTAGTAATAGTAGAAGTAGCTGGTTTAAAGTGTGAATGTTTATATTATTTTATATGTTTCTTATACTAACTTTAAATATTTTGTATTTATTGTTTCATGTTCTATGCTCCTTTATAAAGGTAATGTTATAAAGTGTTTAAATTGAATTGAAACATTATTGCTGCCTGCAATTTGAGTGCTAGGGATGGATGTGATATAATACTGTCTCCTTCTAAAATAATGATAATAAAATTCATAGTGCGACTGAAAGGCTTGTTGTTTAAAAACATCAGTAGTAAAACAGCCACATTAGCAAATGGTTTTAAATTCAAAATATTTATTGCAAGAGTAAAGTGGACATGTTTAAGGAGCAGCTTGTTTTGTTATTCCCCTTTTTATTTGTGTTGCTTACGCTTGAATTATAAAAGAAAAAATTTAAAATACTCATGCAGGAGGCTGACCTGTTGGCTTTGCCAATGCTTGTTTTCAACTGTAGCCTCTAATGTTTGATCTCAATGAGTAGTTTCTTTGGGAAATCTTTATGCAATTCACACAAATGATCCCTTAATTAATCAATAAATTTGTATATTTTTGAATAATCTATAGCTTTTTTGGATCTTAAATGGGTTTCAGACTGATTTTCCTTAAAATTTACATGAAGTTATGAAACACAAAAATTGGCAATATTGTCTATTTTCTTGAGCTAAATAAAAAACAAACAGCATTTTATCCTTGATGGGTGCCGATGCACAGTTGCTTCCTTGCCTTTCGCATAGTGCGAGGGCGAAGAGGACGGAACTGGGATTCTGTGTATCAGCAAGAGTCTGTTTGGGATTTTCTAGGTGAATAAAAATCCAAAGCTCGTCTGCCTCCTTGCTGGGGCACAGACATGGGTGTTTTAGTCTCAGAAAGGACCTAGCTACAGCCATGAAAATCGTGGGCGCCTAAAGAGTTCCGACATCAGGAGAGGCTGTTGTACAAACAACAAGGATAATAGAACCTACCTAATTCCTCTAACCCATGGGAACTGGAAAAGGGAGAAAGAACTGAATGAGACAGACGGTAAAGAAAATACGGCGGCAGAGCAGCTGCTTAGTTGTAAGGCAAGGCCATACATTTAATGGAAAGTCACCACACAGTTATTGCATACTTTTCTTAGGCTTGTATAGTTCCACTGACTATGCTGCCCTGAAGTAATCCGGTAGCCAGAATTAATATGAACAAGTAGTTTATTTCCAAGAAACAGCTTATACATCCACAGTGCAATGAAGCATCTCTTCCACTGCCCAACTCCCACATACAGAATGTTAAGAGACATAGTAAACATAACAATTCTGAAAGAGTATTCGAACTGAGAATACTACACACATTCCCCTTAAAAAAAATGTTTTTAATTTAAAAAAATAAATATAAAAGACATATTAATGAACAAAATCCTGCAATTTCACAGAAGTATGTTTGATACGAGAACTTTTCCTCAAATTAACCACATTGCTAGGTTCTGCAACAACATTACCCATACTTTTATTGTTGTCACAAGGTATGCAAGGAAAAGAATCTTGATCATTGCTTGCACTCATAGAACCAGACACCTCAGTATCAGAAGTTGGTAAATCACAACCAAAGGTGTCTAACATGGCAGAATAGTTTTCATAATTATCACAAGACTTGGATGGACAAGATTGAGAAATCACCTTAGAATTTCCCGTTCTACATAAAGAAATACGTCTAAAATTCCAAATCTTACCACCCTCTACTCTTACCACCTTGCTAAAAACTTCCAACACTTTGCATGGATCAGACCATTTGGCCCACTTATTGCCATAAAAACCACCAAACTTGACACGTACAAAATCTCCCACCTTAATCTTTGAACTATGAGTAGACACTCGCAGCGAGTTACCTCTCATCTTTTCCTGATACTTCAAAACTTTATCTCTAACCTGAGAAGAATCAAATGAAGAATCACAAGGAATTTTAATTTTCATCCACCAAGGTAAAAGTTTTGATCCAGGTTTTCTATCACGCAACATCTCAAAAGGAGATAAACCAGTAACAGAATTAGGAGAGGTACGGTATGACAACAGAGTCGCACGTAACACTTTTTTCCACTCCAAACCACTTTTAACTGCTAGTTGAATAGACTCTTTAATAACTCTGTTAAAGAGTTCTATTTGTTTCAGTTTCAGTTTATAAACTTTATTTCGGTTGTTAAAAAAACCATAAAAGTTAGCCAAGATATACAATGGACGAATAACAACAGCCAGCTTATTGGTAATACAGACATAAAATGCATACGTTTGACACATGGAAACGACAATAATTTGATAATAAATAAGTTATAAATAAGTTATAAAAACCCTTAAAACCAGTCCATGACAAATTCATTATAAAAATAGAAGATAAAATCGGCTTCAGTTTACAAAGATACAGGAAGTATGGATCACATGTAAAATATTCAATAAATTAATATGTTTACATGATATTATGAAATCAAACACATAAGTAATTACATTTGTTTCACATGTTTGCGTCTAAGCACCCATACCCAACCTAAAACTTTAGCAGTTCCAACCACTATTGGGCCTTCAACAGAACATTTTAAAATTCTGAAGGCCTCTAAGCAAGATCTCGTACCCAAATTAGCACATATAGGTTTAAGCCATTTTTACCTGGGTGCGGTATATGCTTGACAAACAAAAAAGACATGGGTCACTGTTTCATTAACGTCAGGACAGAAGGGACAATCACTAGACTTTGCTGTACATCATTTAGAGGTGAAGGAATGTAAAGGCAAGGTTCCAACCCTGAACTGATGAAATAGTTTTCTGTTGCGAGTAGACGTGATGAGATCCCAGTAACCCTCCCATTTAGTTTCGTGTTTTTTGTCAATAAAAGCCTTTGTCAAGGAACCATGTGAACAAAATGAAAACCGCTTCATAGTGATATGATTCCAATAAGCTGCCTTCAGCTCCATTTTACTAGGAAAAATACTTCCCGTAGGGGTATCCCACAGGTGTTTCAGCTCTAGATCATATAACAGGTTCTTTATGGTAGCAAACCAAAGGATCGTATGTTTAGTGTCCATATCCCTCACCTCTAGGACTGCATGGGCATAATGCTCAAGTTCGGGAGTAACCCAGAGCCGCCTCCAGTAAGCTAACAACCTGTATCTGGCCACATCTCTAATTGATTGACAGCCCAAATCCAAGAGGAGAGGAACTGTCGGTGTAGATTGGTGGAGACCAATGATGGACCTTAAAAATTTGTTCTGGCCCAACACTTGTTTATTCTGATTGGAGTGACCCCACAACTCAACCCCATATAAAATAGATGCGCCAATTTTGTCGTTATATATCTGTAGAACTGGGGCTATTGGTTTGGTATATGACAGTTTATGCTCTCTGAGCAAAACACCAGAAAGTTGGGCGTGTTTTACAGTGAGACAATCTAATTGGGCTTTCCAATTTGGGCCTAGATGTATCATCGTTCCCATTTGCGATTTTTTAATAGCGATTTTTACCGAATCGCTATTAAGAAATCGCAAAATGGGATGTATGTTTTAAATCGCTATTTTTTTGCGATTCCTTATTATTCCTAATTTGCGAATTCGCAAGTTGTGAATTCGCAAATAAGGAATAATTTCCCATTCATTCCTATGGGCAAGGAGGCCCATAGGAATGATTGCGAAATAATTCTCAAATTGCGAATTCGCAATTTGCTAATCGCAATTTGAGAATTATTGCAAGGGTGCAGGGGTGTCTCATGGACACCCTGCTGCACCCCTGAAACTCACATGTGTGTGCATATGGCGCACATACATGCCCTTTGGGCATGTATGTGTGTCACATGCCACCCTCAAAATTGCCAAATTCTGGGTTTTGAAAGGATTTCGCAAATTAACACGAACCTCAAGTTGGTGTTAATTTGCGATTCCTTAACCTGAATTCGCAAATTAAAAAAGCTTCATACATGGCATTTAAGGAATCGCAAAATTGCGATTCCTTAAATGCTTAAGCAAAATATGGAAACGCAATTTTTTGCGATTCCTTATTTTGCTAATTTCACATACATCCCAAAAGATGCAAAATGTCCGTTTGCGATTTGTTAATGCGAATTTCGGTCTTAACGAATCGCAAAATGCTTGATACATCTAGGCCTAGGTTTTCTATCTATTAGAACCTCTAAGTATGTAAATGTCTCCATTTGTTCAAGAGATCCATCACTCATCTTTACATCCCCGATGACATTCTTTGAATGGTGCAGCACCATGTATTTAGTTTTATCAACGTTAACTATTAAGTCATGGTCTGCACAAAACTCTTCAAACTTTATGAGGGCACGCTGGAGGCCCTGCCTAGTTTTTGATAATATGAGAGTGTCATCGGCGAACATTAAGAGAGGGGTCTAATTGCCAGCTAAACAGGGAGCATCTGTGGGATACTCTTTAAAATAATTTACCACCCCATTTATGTAAATGGAGAAGAGGGTTGGTGCAAGGACACATCCCTGCGTCACCCCCTTCTCCACCGGGAACTTTTCTGTAGTTCGACCTGCTGCGTCATACCTGACCTGGGCATAATTCTCAGTGTGCAGTTTAACCACAAGAGCTAAAAGCTCCAGTGGTAGGCCCAGTTTTAAAAGGGTTGACCAAAGCTTAGGATGAGGAACCAGGTCGGACGCTGACTTCAAGTCAACAAAGGCAGCATAAACCACCCCTTTCCCCAGTGTAACTGTTCGCCAATATATTAAAATAAATTTTAGAACCTGGTCCACAGTGCTAATTGATTGGCGAAACTCTGCCTGGAGATTGGAGATGATATTTGAATCCTCCAACCATTCCTGAATTCTACCTAGAACCACCCTGGCAATAACTTTCTGAACACAATCATTCAGGCTTATGGGCCTGTAATTTCCGGGATGCGAACGATCTCCTTTTTTAAAAAACTGTAAGATAACCGCACCTGCCCAAGAACTTGGAAGGGGCGCACCTTGGGCCATAGCATTAAGAAGCAATTGGATATACAGTGCCCAGGAGTCGACAGCATGTAAAAATACGTCAGCAGGGATACAATCAAGCCCAGGAGCTCTACCTCTTGGGACCTGTAGGAGAGCAGTTTCTACTTCCTTTTTGGTAAAAATTGCCATAGGGACATAAGAGGGCATCACAAAAGGTGCTAAATCTAGTTGACTGGCTGCAAACTGGCCCTTATAATGGTCTATCCATAAATCAGGGGACACATTATTAGATGGTATATTGCTAAGGTCCCTGTTACCCCACGTAACTATGTGCCAGAAGGCAGTCATGTCCCTTCCCCTACAGGAATCTAGCAAGTCCCTCCAATGTTCTTCGTCCCAGTCCCTCTTGGCTTGAGATTGTACAACCTTATAGGCCACCCTTTTCTCACGTATCAGAACACCATACTTACTTTTTATAGCCAAAGATAATTGTGCATAGGCAGAGCGGCAGGCAGAATTATACCAAACAGCAGCCTTCTGGACTATAGAGGTTTGTCTAAGTTTTGAGTGAACACTAAAAAAAATTTAAGATTACTAAAAAAAGTTTCATGGACCTCAGTAGCCGTAGGCAAGTGATTGGTCATCCTGTAGGGTAACTATGGCTTCAGCCAGCATACTATCCATCAGTTCCAATTGGTCAGCCTTGCTTGCCACAGTTGACCATTTAAGCCTGCGTAAGTCGTTTGATAAAAATACTTCAAGAGAATCTACCTCAGGTTCCTGTATTAGGTTTATATTCGAGGTTCTCATCTCCATATAAAGGAGTAAGGGATTATGATCACTCTCCAAACGTGGAATGACCTTCATATCTTTCATAAAAACCCAAAACTCCATAGATAGAAGAAAGTAAGCAATACGACTAAAACGCCAGCCTGAGACAAACGTGGGTAACCCCTTTTTATCTGATAAGGATCGACCGTTGGCAGCTCTCAACACGTGTTCAAGACACAATACTTTGAGTTGTAGAGCGGCCCGGACCATCTCTTGGGCTCCAGATCAAGGGGAGGTATTGACCACTTGTCATCCTCCTCTACAGTTAAAAACGTGTTGTGGAAGTCCAGGGGTTCAAAAGTACAATTAAAATCACCAGCCATTAGTAAATGAATTCCTTCTCCATAATTAATTAAGAATTCATCAAGGAACGCTACAGTTTGGGTGGCCTTCCCTCCTTGTAACCCTGTAGAATAAACATTAATTAGGAGGAAGCCCCGAAATATACACTTGCTAACCTTTATAATAAGAACATCATGTGAATCTGTGCATATCTCTTCCAACCTCCAATTTAAACTTTGCCTGACCCACGTTGTTGATCCTCCTTTGGGGCGACCCCGCTCACCTTGAACAGCTTTTTTGTAAAAACTAATATAGCCTGGGCGAACAACTTGATCTACCGCCCAAGACTCTTGCAAACACAAAATGTCAAACCCTTCAATTAAAGAGGACCATTCACTTGAGACAGTCTTATTTGTTAAACCTGCTATATTCCATGATCCAATACTTAACCCTGCGAATTGTGACGACGAATCAGGAATAATTTCACAGGGATCATCATTATTTCTGGTCAAAACACAGTCCAACCTTTGGGACATGTTGTTCTCAATACGAGGTATACCCTGAGCTTTTACTAGACAACCAGTGGGCACATCTAGATTACCACTTTGTTCAGGGCCTCCTGCACCAGTTGCCATGGACTGGGCACTTTCCGTTTGCAATATTACATGGGCACCATTAGTCGCAGAAACTACTGATAGAAATGATACATCATTGTCTACGGGATTGCCCAGTCAATCATTACTGTCCAAACCGTAGAGTAAGCTAAAGGCATTATGTGTTGGTACATTAATTCATACAGTCCATACGCTACACGGGTGGCCGGTAAAACACCCTGTGGGATAGGCAGCGGTTGATTCTTCTTATAGATTTCAGTTTGTTACGCGGAGGCACCAACAGCAAGGCAGCCAAACCTACCTCGCCAACACCTCGCCACACCCGCTTAGCGGGTGCCGCATCGCCATCCAGTGAGTGGGTAAGCGTCGTCAAGGAGAGGAGCGGAAAGGCGGTTCTGGGTGAGAGGCTTCAGCGGGGCTGCGAGATTAGCGGGGACTCCAACAACCAGGAGTCCCTGCGAGACCGATAGACAGCATCCGGTCCGCTCTCCCTGCTGGCCCGCCCACCTGAGGACTCTAAAAGCGCTAGCAAACAACAGGATGTGTGGAGGGTCAGAGGGAATATTTAACGACCTGTCCACTCGCTCCCCAATTCATAGACAAAAAACACGAAGAGTGGAACAGGTCAGGGTAATGGTGTGTGGCTATAACAGTAACTAGGGTCCAGCCGGCTGCAAAAGCGAACCAGTGTTCATTGGGAAACAAAAGGAGCTAGTCTCAATCCCATCAGACCACCCCTTTTTTTTTTTTGGTGGAATATACGTCATGTGGGAATTGCTGATCAATCCATCTCTTGGCTGGCCATATAGTGCCAGTTTTTGAAGTGGATGTCAGAAGACTAGTCAAAATGTTTGCCATCCTGTGGACTAGATAGTGCGCAGTGCTCAAGTGAAAGTGATAATAAAATGACTACACTGGCTCTGAAAGGGTATGTATATAACAGTCCGTGTGTCAGGGGATAAAAACAGCGCTAGGTAGTGTGACTACCCTCTGGCGCTAGTGAAATGTGGTCGGCATGTTTCTGCCCAAGGGGGATTTCCCCGGCATTCTTCAGGACCTCGGAAAAGGATAGGCTACTGCCGCTGTGACTGGAACAGTCACAAGGAATGATAACTAGCAAAACAATTACTATAAAAAGGATACATGTCTACCAAGAACATTTATGGTTGGACGTCCACTAAAGGGAAAGAAGCATTTCTTCTTCCTATCAATAAAGACAAACAAAACAAAAATTGTTAGCCAACTACACCGGGTAGCACATACACAACCCCCTAGATCCAGAAAACCAGAATAGACCAAACACACCAGCAGAATAATTGACATTCTGCTTTTTGAAATAAGCATAATAGCTTCATCACTTAGAGGCATTTCCTCATAGCGATACTCACCCAGCATTATGTGGGTGACGACCTCACCTCACCCGGCAACCGCTCGGGAGCATGAGGCCCCGCTCTGTGGTGTAGAAAAAGGAACACAATGAGCACACTGCCCTATAGTGCCCCAGCCAATCGCTCTACACACAAAACCAAACAGACTTGTAATAGGTACCCAGCTGATCTACCAAAGTACACATATAGCAGCAAATCCCGTACATTGCATAAAGGATAGCACAATATAGACATTCCAAATAATGTCTCCAAGACATCCACACATGATGTATACACCTATTCTGTCAAAAAAGGGTGTACCCCCATTATAAACAATAACGTGGCACTGGTTCGTAGTAACTCAAAAGACGTCCTCTGTATGTGCTTAAACCTTTTGTTCAGATGCCAACACTCAGTTTGTTAATAGCGCTGGTTCAAGCAGATTGATCAAGATAGGCTAGATGGGCCTGAAAGCAGGATACCTTCGATATCTAGGATCCATTTCGTATTAATATCCCCAAACAGTATATAAGCACGAGTGAAAGGGGTTCACAATAAGATCAGATCCCCAGGCTGTCCCCGATATGGACCCCTGATAAGTCGAGTGGTCTCAGAAAACGTGGTTGAACCAGCGCTATTAACAAACTGAGTGTTGGTATCTGAACAAAAGGTTTAAGCACATACAGAGGACGTCTTTTGAGTTACTACGAACCAGTGCCACGTTATTGTTTATAATGGGGGTACACCCTTTTTTGACAGAATAGGTGTATACATCATGTGTGGATGTCTTGGAGACATTATTTGGAATGTCTATATTGTGCTATCCTTTATGCAATGTACGGGATTTGCTGCTATATGTGTACTTTGGTAGATCAGCTGGGTACCTATTACAAGTCTGTTTGGTTTTGTGTGTAGAGCGATTGGCTGGGGCACTATAGGGCAGTGTGCTCATTGTGTTCCTTTTTCTACACCACAGAGCGGGGCCTCATGCTCCCGAGCGGTTGCCGGGTGAGGTGAGGTCGTCACCCACATAATGCTGGGTGAGTATCGCTATGAGGAAATGCCTCTAAGTGATGAAGCTATTATGCTTATTTCAAAAAGCAGAATGTCAATTATTCTGCTGGTGTGTTTGGTCTATTCTGGTTTTCTGGATCTAGGGGGTTGTGTATGTGCTACCCGGTGTAGTTGGCTAACAATTTTTGTTTTGTTTGTCTTTATTGATAGGAAGAAGAAATGCTTCTTTCCCTTTAGTGGACGTCCAACCATGAATGTTCTTGGTAGACATGTATCCTTTTTCTAGTAATTGTTTTGCTAGTTATCATTCCTTGTGACTGTTCCAGTCACAGCGGCAGTAGCCTATCCTTTTCCGAGGTCCTGAAGAATGCCGGGGAAATCCCCCTTGGGCAGAAACATGTCAACCACATTTCACTAGCGCCAGAGGGTAGTCACACTACCTAGCGCTGTTTTTATCCCCTGACACACGGACTGTTATATACATACCCTTTCAGAGCCAGTGTAGTCATTTTATTATCACTTTCACTTGAGCACTGCGCACTATCTAGTCCACAGGATGGCAAACATTTTGACTAGTCTTCTGACATCCACTTCAAAAACTGGCACTATATGGCCAGCCAAGAGATGGATTGATCAGCAATTCCCACATGACGTATATTCCAAAAAAAAGGGGTGGTCTGATGGGATTGAGACTAGCTCCTTTTGTTTCCCAATGAACACTGGTTCGCTTTTGCAGCCGGCTGGACCCTAGTTACTGTTATAGCCACACACCATTACCCTGACCTGTTCCACTCTTCGTGTTTTTTGACTCTAAAAGCGCCCCTCACCATCCCTCGCTGGGATTTCAGTTTGCTACGCGGAGGCACCATCAGCAAGGCAGCAAGTCAGCAAAACCTACCTCCCCAACACCTCGCCGCACCCGCTTCGCGGGTGCCGCATCGCCATCCAGTGAGTGGGTCAGCGTCGTCAAGGAGAGGAGCGGAAAGGCGGTTCTGGGTGAGAGGCTTCAGCAGGGCTGCGAGCGTAGCGGGGACTCCAACAACCAGGAGTCCCTGCGAGACCGATAGACAGCATCGGGTCCGCTCTCCCTGCTGGCCCGCCCCCCCGCCCAATACACCCCCTATATCATAGTCTCAGACTCCCGCAGCGCGGGTCGCAGCACGGGGCGAAGCCCGGGCAAAGGGCGGGCCGTCTAAGGCCGTCCAAGGTCGCATAAGGACGGGACGGGCCACCCCCTTAACGCTCAACCCTTGGTAACTGACATTCCCTTCCTCTGTTACTACCTCCAAGGATTCCTCTACTAATCTTACGCTGTCTTAGATATCGCCCCTTGTGGAATAAATCCCTGAACAACCATGCCTTCGGACCATGCAAAATCTAGGAACATTACTGTAAACACATCGAGGGGGCCAGTAACAGGAACCATTGATCAATTCTTCAAAAGAGTCACAATTGTCCTAGAAAAAGAAATAGCGGACACTGAAAAGCGCTTATCGATGGACCTGTTAACCAGTAAGCGCTCCTCCTTAGGTCTGATTGGGAATGCCCGCTCTCCACATTTGATCGACTCCGACTCTCAGTCCTCCATTATTCCTTCCTCTGACATTAACTCACTCTCGCTGTTGGGAAATGATGCGAGGGATACAATCACTCATTCACTCAGAGATGAACTAGAACCAGAACAAGAACTGGTTCCTGAAATAACCCTAGTTAGCCCCAACGCATCTAGACTATCTAGCTCCCCAAATCTTTCCATTTCCTCTCCACCTCCTTTAGACCAAATAAACAATCACACCAAGAAACGAAAGCGACAATCTTCCCCTACTGCTTCTAGTACAATCACCATCCTGAACACAACCCCTTCTCCGTCAACACCCCTCCTCCCTAGCACGGCGCAGAATACCCGCACCACGACAGGACTACTTCCTGAAATGGAGGCGGAACTTCTCTCCAGAATAGAGGTAATAGTGAAGGCTCTCATGCTTCCTCTTCTGGAGAGAACAAGACTAATAAGCTCCCATTTAGAAAAACTGGGCAAACAACTAGAAGAAAATACTGAGGCAATTTTCAAACTATCCTCACAACCACACAAACACCCAGCACATAACCCCACAGGCCAAAACGCGCCTCCACTGGCCCAACCATCGACCAGTAGCACGACCTTGAATCCTGGAACCACACAAGGGAAAAAAGCGGTAGCAAAAACTTCAAAAGAAATAACGAAAAATGAAACCCCAAAACCATCAAACAGCAATCAGGTAAAAGATGGGGCGAAAGCAACCGTAGAGGGCAAAAATATGACTGGGAAGAACCCTACAGTAAGAACCCTCCCGGCACCAAACACTACCTCTAACCCCCTAACGAACCCCATATCAACTAGCGAGTTGGGCGAACAGTTATCACAGCGCCCATATAGACCCAGACGCAGGATAGTTGATTTACCTCCTGAATCTGCACCCTACACAATCGTAATGACAGGAGTAACAGAACTAGCTGAAGGGGTCAGAGAATCATACCACGCGTTAAAAAATAAAACCATCTATTGGTTGAAGCAGAATAGACCCCTCTCTGCACATGGTAACGGGGAAATTCTGTCGGTCAGGCGGGCTGTTTGGGTGGGGTCTAGGCCGAAAGACAAAAGAGGGGATGTCATAATCATCAATTTTAAGGATCACAGGGCGGTAAGAACTATAGGTGACTGGTATGAGATTACAGGAGGGGACAACATTACAACACATTATGTCAGCCACTTTTACCCACGGGAATTAATTAACAAGCCACCTCACCATCGCATTAGTAGGCAGCGCCCTGAGCGGAGAGAAGTAGGCTACCAATTCACACAGAACCAGTTTTTAAATCAACCTCAACACCCACCTTATCACCACCCCTACCAAAATAACCTGTTTAACAACAATTACCATCTGATTCCTTCAGGCTATAATACACCTACATTCAACCCCTTCTTAGCTCTGAGCGGCTTAGACGGAATAGATTGGCTTGCCAGCAATCAATCTTCACCCGCAGAACCTTCCATGACAAAAGAGAATACCCCCCTGGTTGTTACAGTTCTAGACACTCCAATTGAAACCTGCAATAACGAAAGTCAACCTCAACTTACCCAACTGTATGGAATAAGTCAGAGGGAACATACAGACCGAAACAAATGCGAGGTCCATCAGAACTAATAGGGAACCTATTCCAGAGCCAGATATGGTCACAAGAAAAATGGAAGATGGACTAAATAAAGGACAGATTTTCACCAGGAGAGTAGAAAATATCCAGATAATGTTCTGGAATGTTGCGGGTCTCCGAGAAAATTTTTTGGATGGAACTATATTAGATTTTGTCAAAGACTGTCAAGTTGTGGCCCTTCAGGAAACATGGCTTACGAAAGAAATGCACCTCATAGGATACAAAACCTATTCCTCAGCAGGGATCGCAGGAACGCATGGAAGAGCCAAAGGAGGGCTGGCAATTTACATATCTAACACTATACCAGGCCTGGAAGTGACAGTACTTAGCCTAGAACCTAACTTCCAAATTTTAAAGCTGGTTTTCAAGACAAAGAGGACAATAATTCTTGCTAACCTATATGATAATACAGGGGAAAATAATAGGCCAAAAATGCTGGGGGCCCTTTGCAAGAAATTATCTAGTGGCGCAACACTAAGACCAGGGCTGGAACCCGCAAGCATCGTATGGGGAGGTGACTTTAATCACCATCCCTGTACAATGTCAAATTGCGAAGTCTGCGGGATCGGAGGCGACCCAGAAGGCCAGGTAACCCACTTTAGTCATTCAGCGGTGGGTGATCTATTAAACGAAACATTGTCGAGGTTGGATTAACTTATATTAAATCAAATCAACCCCTTAACCGGGAAACTGGATCCCACCTACCTTGGCAGGGGCCATGAAACAACCGTCGATTACATTCTTATGACAGCATCCCTAGTAAATAGGACCGCAAACTTTAAAACTAAAATTAACACCCTGAGCGACCACTCGGCCTTAGTTTTTGATCTAACTTTGGACCAAGCTCAGCCAATAGTCCAGACCATAATGTCTACCCTCACCCAAAATAATTTACAGCTCACAAGAACAAACGGCTACACCCTGGGGTGGGGAAAGATCGACCCAATTGAGCTGAGACATAAAGTGGTAACCGAAGCAGAATCTGCTATATTGAATTGCTTAGACCTTGATGCTAGTGATGAGAATGTAATATTCCATTTTAAAAAAATATTAGCTAGAGTAAACGAATGCCTTACCAAAAAACAGAAAGGGTCTAAGGAAATAAAGAAAAAAGGTTGGTTTAGTCCAGGTTGTACGGCTGCCCATAAACAATTAAAGAGAGCCCTGTCAAAAACAATAAGAAACCAGGAGGAGATTAGGATCCTGAGGAAACAATACAGGCTAGCGTGTAGAGCGCGCATAGAGGAACTAAAAAAGGCCCTATGGGATCAGCTGCATGAAAGCTCACTCAATAAAGACAGTGACTTGTTTTGGAAGGTGGTAAAAGCACCGTTCCTGAACGACAGAGATAACCATCCTAGCATAGATGTGGCCATCGAGGGCCAAACCTGGGTCAATCACTTTGCTAAGATCTTTGGACAAACCCAGTCTGTAGTCCCTATAGACAGAAGTCACTCCCTAAATCAGGATAAAGTATACCCAATCCCATTGGAAATCCAATTACATGAAGTAATCACGGCAGTTAACGCTAGCAAGAGTGGAAAAGCGCCAGGCCCTGATGGGGTCCCGGTCGATTTCTTTAAATTCAAAATAGATCTGTGGGCTCCCATCATAACTAGGGTCTTCAATGCAACAATGCAGCACGGCCTACTTACATCTTGGACACAATCTATACTGGTACCCATTTTTAAAAAGGGCAATAGAGAGGAGGTGACTTGTTATCGACCTATTTCCCTACTCGACTCACTGGGGAAAGTACTGGGAAGAGTGATACTCCAGCGTTTGCAGGAGTGGGCAGAGGATACCGGGGCCCTCTCGGATGTCCACTATGGCTTCCGAGAGGGACTTGGAACAACGGAACAAGCCCTGAACCTGGCCCTTTTGCTGGGAAAATACGTGTCGGCAAAACGCGGGAAGGTCTACATGGTTTATGTCGACCTTTCCGCGGCTTTCGACTGCGTATCCCACGCAAAACTATGGGCGTTGCTGTCAGATATGGGAATTGATGAGGCCTTGGTGACTTTTCTCAGAGAACTCTACTTGAACGCCTCCTCCAGGGTGCGTTTCGGAGTACGGGATGAATTGTCGGATCCTTTCTCTATAGAGCGTGGGGTCAGGCAGGGGTGCGTCCTCGCCCCCTTCCTCTTCTACCTCTACACAAATGGTCTCGAGGTGGAAATGTTGAGGGGGGGCTTGGACCTGCCCCGAGTGAACAAGAGACTGGTGCCGTGCTCTTGTACGCGGACGACGCAGTGCTTTTAGCACGCACCCCACGAGAGCTCCAAAAATCCCTGAATAGCTACGCTAAATTTATGAGCGAACTAGACCTCCACATAAATATAAAAAAAACTTATGTTATGGTGGCGGGACAAGCCAGGAAACAGGGAAAAGCTATCTTCCTAAATAATGAAAAGCTGGAAATCACCTCCCAGTACCCTTACTTAGGGATTATGATAGATGAGAGGCTCACCTGGAGAGCAGCCATAGAAGCGCGCAAACACCAACTGCTGCGCTCTATCGCTGCCCTAATGAAATTTGCTCAAAAACTGGGGAAAAAACCTCTGGTAGAATTACTCAAGATCTATAGAGCCAAGTGCCACTCCATCGCACTATACGGGGCGGGCCTTTGGGGACACAAAAATACAAATGCCCTGCAGGTAGCAGAAAATATTTTTCTGAGATTCTTGCTTGCGGTCCCAAAAAGAGTCTCCACCTACGCCTGTCATGCAGAACTGGGACTCCCACACATTGAAGATCTGGCTAAAGTTGAACCAGTACTTCTTTGGCGCAGAATATGGGTCTCAACAAAAAACACTCTTACTAAAGCTATAATCACGGATTGTATGACTCTAGACAGGGCCGAAAAAATAGACTGGCTTATATATGTAAAGAAACTTTTTGCAGATCTGGGAATGCCGGAGTACTATCACAATCCTGAAACCATCGCCGAAATAACACAAAAAGAACTAAAGGTAAAGGCGCTGAGCTATTTCGAAGAGCTTCGCATTACTGTGGAGATCAGGAAACAATCAGTACAGCACTCCATAGCAGTTATGTCCACCCTGGAAATGGAACCTTATCTAACATACGTAAACTCACAGTTTGAACGTTTCTTGTTAACGAGATTTAGGTTGAACATTTTCCATAGGGTGGTAGCATTCCCTAAAAGAAACAGCTGGGATGAAGGTTTAACTCTTTGCCCATGCGACGAACTATCAGAACAGTCAACAATGCACACTGTTTTGTTTTGTAAATTCTATTCTGCTCACCGCAAACTTTGGCTAATCCCTCTGCTTCGATCTTTACATCTTAGAAGATGCCGCCCTGCTATGTTATGGTTACAATTCTTAAATTCGGCTTACGTGTGTAAAGTTGTTAGCACCTTCTTAAAATGTATTTTTAAGCATAGGCTAAACCTTCAAAATAACAATCTTTAAAATTATTTGATAAGACAATGATGATCTTTTACCAAACTGAATTTTAATCTGGATTGTTAAATTTTATAAAATGTCTGTACACTCTTATGGTTTTCTTTGTAAAAATGAAACCGAATAAAGATTTTACTACTACTATAGACAAAACACCAAGAGGTAAGATACTTATATCTGCTTCGCTAAAGAGCCTAGAACCAGCTCTATCTAAAATCATTTTAACTAAGGAGGGAGAGCAAAGTTCAGCACCACACAATCACCTCTGCAAGCTTTGGTTGACCTGCCAATTCACGAAACCCTGCGAGCCATTTTAAACTCCCTAAATAGATGGTCTCCTAGCCCTGTTTCATTATTTATGTAAAAGAGTGACTTATTTCTCAGTGAAGCCCAGTGTTCATCCTGGTCTAATGATTATCTGGGAACATTAGTCAGTACCACAGTATATTGCGCGGCTTCCGGCACGAAGTTAAAGTGCTCTTTTGAGCCAGCCCAACCCCTCCTGTCATTGACATTGTTCGGTTCTACTATTCTAACCCCTGCAGGAACCCCTCTTGAAATGTTGGGTAGTGGGGGAGAAAGATCATTGGGTAAGACTGGCATGCTTTAGGAGTGCCCAGGGGCAGAAGTAGTGTCTTTTGGGATTGCTACAGAATGTAAACTTACCCCAGAAGCAATCTGACCCCTGTTTACTTGGTTTACTAGGATAGGATTGGGCGCCAATAGACCTTGCTCTATTTGTCAAGTCTCTGTTCAATTTTGGACAGCTGTAATAATAATGGATTGAGCATTAACCGTAGTTTATCTTCAATTTTACCCAATAAACTGGCAGTAGAGTCACTTGATAACCTGCATGTCTGTACAGTTTTCTCAGTAGCAGTAGGTGTACATCATTCTATAATTCCCTGAGATTTCCGGTGCACCACTCCCCTGGTTTTAGCAATTTTATTCGCCTGCTGAGTAGTATGCGGCAACCCCCCTGCTTTCCTTTTCTTTGACACCGTGGCAGAGACAGGGGTCTTGCCCTTACCCTTAGCTTGACACAAGTGCTGGTTTCTGGTGAGAATTTTAGCTGGGGGTGACGGGGAGAGAGTGGACCCACTGGTAGAGAGTGTTAGATTGGCTGATAAGACTATAGGAGGCGTAATAGGCAGATTTTGCAAAGGCTCAATAGATCGTCTGGAGTTTAACAATGAGCCTGCAACAAGCGCTTCAGATGATACGCGACGAGGTTCTAAGGACAGTCGCCTTTCTGCAAGTATGATTTCATTGTTTAAAACAGACGCTGCCCTCATCAAAAAAGCGTCCAATCAATCAATCAATCAAAGCATTAGTATAGCGCGCTACTCACCCGGAGGGTCTCAAGGCGCTTGTGGGGGGGGGAAGGGGGGCCTGCTACTGCTCGAACCGCCAGGTCTTGAGCAACTTCCTGAAGGCGAGGTGGTCTTGGGTCAGGCGGAGGTGGGTGGGGAGGGAGTTCCACGTCTTGGCGGCCAGGAAGGAGAAGGATCTTCCTCCCGTTGTGGCTCTTCGGATGCGGGGGACGGCGGCGAGGGCGTGGCTGGTCGACCGATGCTCACGGGTGGGAGTGTAGAAGTTGAGTCGGTCGTTGAGGTATCTTGGGCCTTGGTTGTGGAGAGCTTTGTGTGTGTGGGTGATGAGTCGGAACGTGATTCTCTTGTTGACGGGGAGCCAGTGCAGGTTTCTAAGGTGTACGGAGATGTGGCTGTGTTGGGGGATGTCCAGGATGAGTCTTGCTGAGGCGTTCTGAATCCGCGGAAGTCTTTTCTGGAGTTTTGCAGTGGTTCCGGCGTAGAGGGAGTTGCCGTAGTCCAGTCGGCTGGTGATGAGGGCCTGGGTGACCGTCTTCCTGGTTTCGGTGGGGATCCACCGGAAGATCTTCCGTAGCATGTGTAGGATGTTGAAGCATGACGAGGAGACAGCGTTGACTTGTCTGGTCATGGAGAGGGAGGAGTCCAGGATGACGCCCAGGTTGCGGGCGTGGTCCGTTGGTTTGGGTGCGCTGCCCAGGGTAGGGGGCCACCAGGAGTCGTCCCAGGCGGATGGCGACGATCTCAGGATGAGGACTTCCGTCTTATCTGAGTTCAGCTTCAGGCGGCTGTTCCTCATCCACTCGGCTACGTCTTTCATCCCTTTGTGTAGATTGGTTCTGGCGGTGGCGGGGTCGTTGGTGAGGGAGAGGATCAGCTGGGTGTCGTCGGCGTAGGAGATGATGTTGAGGTTGTGTTGGCGTGCGATGGCCGCAAGGGGGCTCATGTAGATGTTGAACATCGTGGGGCTGAGTGATGATCCTTGTGGTACGCCGCAGATGACTTCGGTGGCTTCTGATCTGAACGGGGGGAGGCGGACTCTCTGTGTCCTTCCGGCGAGGAAGGAGACGATCCATTCCAGTGCCTTCTCTTGGTTCCGACGTTGCTGAGGCGTTGCACTAGGGTGCGGTGGCAGACAGTGTCGAACGCCGCGGAGAGGTCCAGGAGGATGAGGGCCACTGTTTCGCCGTTGTCGAGCAGGGCTCGGATGTCGTCAGTGGCTGCGATGAGGGCGGTCTCAGTGCTGTGGTTCGCCCGGAAGCCGGACTGCGAGGGGTCGAGGGATCCATTCATCTCGAGGAAAGCGGCCAGCTGTTTGTTGACGGTCTTCTCAATGACTTTGGCAGGAAACGGGAGGAGCGAGATGGGGCGGTAGTTTTTGAGGTCGGTGGGGTCGGCTGATGGTTTCTTTAGGAGGGCGCTGAGTTCGGCATGCTTCCAGCTCTCCGGGAAGGTTGCGGTGTCGAAGGAGGCGTTGATGATGTCCCGGAGATGGGGTGCGATGACGGAGTCGGCCTTGTTGAAGATGTGATGAGGGCAGGGGTCGGTTGGAGATCCGGAGTGGATGGAGTTCATCGTGCGTATGGTCTCTTCGGTGTTGATCGGGGTCCAGGCGCAGAGGGTGGTGGTGGGGTGCGACGGCTGTGTGCTGAAGCTGTTGTGTATGTCTGCGATCTTGTGGTGGAAGTGCGAGGCGAGTGAGTTGCAGAGGTCTTGTGATGGGGTGATGTAGTTGTTTCCGGCGCTGGGGTTGGAGAGCTCTTTGACGATGTTGAATAGTTCCTTGCTGTTGTGGGCGTTGTTGTCCAGTCGTTCCTTGAATGCTGTTTTCTTGGTGGTGTGGATCAGTTGATGGTGTTTTCGAGTGGCGAGCTTGAGGGTGGTTATGTTGTCTGGTGTCGGGTCTCTGCGCCAGGCTTTCTTGAGGGCTCTGCAGTTCTTCTTGGAGCTCTTGAGTTCGTCGGTGAACCAGGATGCTTTCTTGCTGCCGGGTCTGCTGGGAGGGGTCCTCAGTGGGGCGAGTTTGTCTGCGCAGTTGCTGATCCACCTCGAGAGGTTGTTGGCGGCATGGTTGGGGTTCTCTGAGCTGGCGGGGGGGTTCTGGCTCAGGGATGCAGCGAGCTGGTCGGCTGTGATCTTGTTCCAGCTTCTGCGTGGAGCCTCTTTGCTGGTGGTGGTGGATCGTGTTCCTTCTGAAGCTGAAGTGGACGCAGCTGTGGTGCATCCAGTGGAGTCCGGTGGCGTGGCTGAAGGAGATGTCCTTGCTGGAGGAGAAGACGGGGTCAAGCGCGTGGCCCGCGTAGTGAGTGGGGGTGGTCACCAGCTGCTTGAGTCCGAGGTTGGCGAGGTTGTCCAGCAGGGTGGTGGTGTTGCGGTCATTGTTGTTCTCCAGGTGGAAGTTGAGGTCCCCGAGGAGGATGTAGTCAGCGGAGGGTAGGGCGTGCGGGTTGATGAAGTCGGCGATGTCTTTGCTGAATTGTGTGCGTGGTCCCGGGGGTCTGTAGATGAGGGTGCCTCTGAGGGTGGTCTTGGGGTCGGTGTGGATCTGGAAGTGCAGGTGTTCGGCGGCTGTGAGGGTGTCGTCGGTGTTGGTCGTGATGCGGATGGTGTTCTTGTGGGCGATGGCGATGCCTCCTCCCGTCTGGTTGACGCGGTCCCTCCGGGTGATCTTGTAGTCGTCCGGGATGGCGATGGCGATGTCGGGCACTGAGAAGGCGTTCAACCATGTTTCCGTGAGGAAGGCGACGTCTGGAGATGTCGAGTCGAGGAGGTTCCAGAGCTCCACGGAGTGTCTGTGGACGGAGCGGGTGTTGAGCAGGATGCACTTGAGGTGGTTGCTGCTGGGGGTCGGCTTGGCGGGTGCAGTGCAGGTCCGGATGCTGGAGAACTTGCAGGAGTGGCAGGTAAAGGGTCCGTGGGTGCGTCTCGGGGTGGCTCGGTAGCAGCCGGGGGTTCGGCCGGTGTTGAGTGCGTTGAGGGTGGCGGCGTCGTAAGTCCGTCGGGTGGGCTGGCATCCTCGGGGGACAGGGGGCCTGGTGCTAGGCGCGGTCCAGGCGCGGACGGGCGCAGACGGGCTTACCTTTGGCGCGCCTTCGGCGGACAATCGGCGCGCCCGCTGCGTGTCAACGCTGCGCGTGCGTGGGGGCGTCATAAGAAGGGAGCCGGGGGGGAGGGTCCGCTGGGTGGCGGGAGCGTGGGAACAAATCGGCTGTCGGGGGCGGGGCCGCAGGGAGGCAGCGGTGGGAAAATCGAGTGCGGGCTGGCGGGCGGCTCAGCGGCGGCTGGGGCGCCTGCAGGGAGAAGTCAGCGGCAAAAGTAGTCAGCGGTAACCAGGAGCGGTGAGCAGGAGGCAAGAGGAGCGTGGGGGTGACCAGGCCTAGGAAGGCGCAGTGGTCGCTCCCGAGATGGTGGCACGGTCCCCTTTAAGAAGGGAGCCGGGGAGGAGGGTCCGCTGGGTGGCGGGAGCGTGGGAACCAATCGGCTGTCAGGGCGGGGCCGCAGGGAGGCAGCAGCAGGAAAATCGAGTGCGGGCTGGCGGGCGGCTCAGCAGCGGCTGGGGCGCCTGCAGGGAGAAGTCAACGGCAAAAGTAGTCAGCGGTAACCAGGAGCGGTGAGCAGGAGGCAAGAGGAGCGTGGGGGCGACCAGGCCTAGGAAGGCGCAGTGGTCGCCCCCGAGATGGTGGCACGGTCCCCTTTAAGAAGGGAGCCGGGGATGAGGGTCCGCTGGGTGGCTGCAGCGTGGGAACCAATCGGCTGTCGGGGCGGGCCGCAGGGAGGCAGCGGCGGGAAAATCGAGGGCGGGCTGGCGGGCGGCTCAGCGGCGGCTGGGGAGCCTGCAGGGAGAAGTAGCGGCAACCAGGAGCAGTGAGCAGGAGGCAAGAGGAGAGTGGGGGCGACCAGGCCTAGGAAGGCGCAGTGGTCGCCTACAACACCGGAACCACCTACCCCCCTACGACAATCTTTACTCATATGAAAGATGTAAACGGGGCAACTACTACAACTTAGATATGCAATAACACAATAGCTGTACTGGCACAAAAAAATCACTGACCATAAAGTGAAAATATTGTCCGGTGGGTGTTGAAGGGGGGGGTGGCCCAGCCCAGTCTCCTCCGGGCTGCGACGGGCACGGGCGGGCCCGCCCTTGGCCCAGGCTTCACCCGGCTCGTCTCGTGCGCGTCCCGCGATGCGGAGGGCTGTGGCTGCTAAATGCCCCTCCTGGCGCTGCAGCTGCGTCGATTCAGCGCGCCGCCGCTGAGGCTGCCGGAGATTGTAGTCCGGGGGCGGCTGCCAGGCTGGTGGTGGCGTCCGGTGACTCCTGGCGGCGTGGCTGCAAGGTAAGTCTCCCCGAAGTTCTTTTAGCGGTGTCGTCAGGGTTCTATTAGCTCCCACCTACTGTCAAGCTCCCACGCTCCACCGAGGGCTGTGCCTGCAAAATGCCCCTCCTGGCGCTGCAGCCGCGTCGACTTAGCGCGCCGCCGCTGAGGCTGCCGGGGATTGTAGTCCCGGGGCGGCAGCAACGCTGGTGGTGGCATCCGGTGACTCCTGGCAGTGGTGGCGGCAAGGTAAGTCCCCCCGAAGTTCTTTTAGCAGTGTCGTCAGATTTCTGATAGCTCCTACCTACTGTCAAGCTCCCACCTCCCGCGTTCTATTTGACCATTGGCCTGAGGGTTATAATTGGACACTCTTTTATGTACTATCCCACATCTTTCAAGAAACAAATCAAACTCTCTGCTGATAAACTGAGGACCATTGTCCGAAACAATTTCCTCAGGAATACCCTCCCTACAAAAAACCTCATCTAAAAATTCAATCACTTGTGTTTATTCAATCTTATCAACCACCTTCAACTCAGGCCATTTAGAGAAGTAATCAATTAACACCAAAGCAAACACATCCTTGTTGGCAGACAAATTAAGCGGACCAATAATATCGATCCCAAGTTTTTTCCAAGGATTCGTAACAAATTCAATAGGAGAAACATCAACAGCCATAGGTTTGACAGATTTATCACTCTTGGCACAAGGATGACATAACCTAATCCATTTGTCAACCATTCCATCAACTCCTGACCACCAATAGAACTTTCTAATACGTCTTTTAGTGCTGGACATCTCCATATGACCTTCATGAGCCATGGAAATAATTTTCTCTCTTAACTTTAATGGGGGAACTAGTTTTTATAACCTCTAGTTACAAAACCATGATCAAACATAAGTTCATCTTTTATTTTACAAAAAGATGAAAGATCACCAGATAATTTACATTCTTCAGGCCAACCCAGTTGCATGAATTTTACAATATCAGACAAGTTACTGTCTTCACACATAGCTGCCTTCCACTCAGTTTCAGAAATAACATCAGATAAGACCTTGGAATTCTCCCCATTGCCATCTTCAAAAGAAAACGCTACATCACAATCAAATACAATATTGGTGATATCAAGGGTGTTTGATAACGGTAATCGAGACATATAGTCGGCATGTACATTAAGACGACCAGGAACATATTCAACCACACACTGAAATTCTTGTAATTTTGCAGCCAAACGTGCCAAACGAGCAGTCAAGGTTCTACCACCACCAGCCGCCAGCATATTAATTAATGGCTTATGATCAGTTCGCAAACAAAATTTGGTAACCCACAAAAATTTTCGAATGTGTTGCACAGCCCAAGTACACGCTAACAGTTCCTTTTCAATGGTAGAATAATTATATTCAGCACCCCAAAGAGTTCTCGATGCATATGAAACCACATATTCTTCACCCATGTTCCTTTGCATTAATACAGAGCCTACACCAACATTGCTAGCATCCACAGACACAATACAATCTTTACCAATTTCAAAAGGTCTTAGGAAAGGAGCATTCACAATTTCTTTCTTGAGCAATTCAAAAGCACACTGTTGTTCTTTGTTCCATACAAATTTTACATTTTTCTTTAGCAAAGATCTTAATGGATGAACTCTGGAGGAATAATCTTGTACAAATTTACTATAAAATTCTGTAAGTCCTAAAAATGATACAAGTTGTTCCTTTGTTGATGGAGCAGGAGCATAGGAGATTCTCTGAATGTGATTGAATTTGGGCTTGGTACCTTCAGAAGAAATTTCATGACCAAGATATTCCACTTTGCTTTGTCTGAACTTACAATTGGAAAATTTCAAGGTCAAACCTTTTCCCTGTACACATTGTAACACTCTTTCCAAATTCTTATCATGGTCTTCAAAGTCCTTTCCAAAAATTAGAATGTCATCCTGGAAAAGCAATAGCACCAACACACCCCTCCAGGACTTCCTTCATAAGTCTTTGGAAGACAGACGCCGCGCTGGCTAAGCCAAAGTGAATGCAGCAATACTGAAACATACCTTCTGGTGTGATAAAGGTTGTTAAAATGTTGATTCCTCATGTAGGACCACTTGGTGATAGGCACTAGCTAGATCTATAGTGGAGAAAACACAAGCATCAGAAAGTATGGAAATTAGCTCATGAATATGGGGTAAAGGGTGCCTGTCAATCCAAATTTCCTTATTCAAACTGCGAAGGTCCACAAACAGACGAAGCTCACCATTACTTTTGAGCGATAAAACCACTGGCAAAACCCAGGGAGAAGATTCTATGGGTTCAATCATTTTCTTAGATACTAAATCAGACAAAATCAATTTCAATTTCTCACGATATGCCAGTGGTACATTTCTAACTTTATGTCGGACAGGAATTGCACCCTCCTTGAGAAAAATGTTGTGTTGAAAGTTAACAAACTCTCCTAAATTATCAGTAAATATTGAAGGAAACTTATTTCTTATTTTACTTGTGAACCCATCATCCTCAGAAGGTACAACATACACAGGTGGGGATGCATTAGGATCAAGCTTAATACCCATTTCTTTCTGATGAGGCCAACCAAGAATGGATACTCCTTTGGTTGCAACGTAAACCTTCCCTCTGGTTGTTCTGTTTTTGAACCTAAAGTCAGCCCACATAAAACCATTGAGGTAAGTTTTATAACCAGAATAGCCACTCACATTTAATACATATTTTATTCCATGCGGGACATCCTTTGTAGCTTCCTACATGGTCAGTACCACTACACCTGTAACAAACCACTTGAGCTTTTTTCCCCAAAAACTTGGTGTCTTTTCCAAAATTCTCTTTATTAGTAGGAACAAAGGGAGATTTTCTAGGAATAGAATGGTCTCTTACTATTGCTACTTCAGGAATTATTTCCTTACTTTGAACTACTTGTCCCCAGATTTCACTGACAAATATTTCTGATTGTTCAATTCCTTTAGCGATATTTAGTACAGCACTTAGAGAAGATTCCGTGCCCATCCATAAACGCTCTTGAATTTTCTTACTTTTAGTCTTCTTCATAATCTGATCTCTCAAAACTTGTTCAAAATTAATTGTTTCAAAAGCACACGATCCAGCTAAAGTGCGTAATGCAGCTACATAATCTTCGATAGATTCACCCTCTCTCTGAGCCCGGGGATAAAATGTAAACCTTTCCATGACAGTATTGATCTTCATGCCAAATCTAATGCTCATTTGTTTAACAGTAACCTCAAAAACATTAATGTCACCAGAACTCTCTATAGGAGGTAGATTTGCTAATTCCTTCAACCCTGCTCCTCCCAGACAATTTCCCAAAAGCGCAAGCTTTCGCTTAGGAGAACAACCATCCTCCTTTAACACATCCACATACGCTAAGAACATTGGGTACCATAGGTCCCATTCCATTTTTGGTTCACCTGCTACTGGTAAAAAATGTGGAGGAGTAATAATATTGGACATATTGAATGATAAAAATAGAAAGTGACCTTAAATAAATAAATTGCTAAACATTAGTGATGCACTATTAAATAGTCTAGACTTAAATCTAATGTGATATATCTAAATAATACAAAGGAAGATGTTAAAATAACAATTTTAAATAAAAAATGTAGTCACCGATGTCCACGATGTTGAAGTCAGGGTTACTTTCCGAAATGTTGATGCACAGTTCGAGTCACAGTTCGAGTCGGGAGATAATACTTGGAACAATTCCAAAATGATGGATATATAATCCTCTCACCTGATGTTAAAGTTGAGAAGAAAAAATAAATAAATAAATAAACTAATGTGAATAAAGTATAAAGCTTCCGACGTGCTTAGGCTGATGTACTGTTATTGTACAAAAGAAAGTAAACAGAAAAATAAAATGGCTGCTGGACGTTTTACGTCACTCGTAACGCGACGTTGTGGCGCGACGTGCTCCTTCGATACTGTAAGACGTCATCAGCAGCGAAAGATGAAGAAGAAATGCATTCCAAACACACTCTGGAATACAGGTACCAGCTTCAAAAAATGCATGTAACGAAGATACAGAATTAGAGCTTGATATTGGCCATTCGATGTTAAATCCTTTAAATGCGGCAGATAATGGTAAAAAAAATTAAAGCCGCATACAGTATTTTATCCAGTAGTACAGTAGTCCAATTTAACAGCGCTTCAGTCAGAACCAAACACTCGTTAGCGCTTTAATCAGAACTAAGCACATGACCGTGACAACCAGGCAAAATCCAATAAATTTGAAGATAAAAACATATGGTTGTAAATATTCACCCGCTGGTGCAATCAAAGCACAGGCTCATTAAACTGCCGCAGGTGCAATCAACACACAAAATCCAATAAAATACCTTAGAGAGAAGTGAACGTTGTCTGGAAAATAAAATCTTCTTATAAGGTTCTTCTTCAGGAATCCCAATCGTCGCCAAATTGTGAAGTAATCTGGTAGCCAGAATTAATATGAACAAGTAGTTTATTTCCAAGAAACAGCTTATACATCCACAGTGCAATGAAGCATCTCTTCCACTGCCCAACTCCCACATACAGAATGTTAAAAGACATAGAAAACATAGCAATGCTGAAAGAGTATTCTAACTGAGAATACTACACTGCCCCATACATGAAATGCTTAACCCTGAATTTAGTAGACAGGCGAATTAGCAATCAAGGTCTTGATCTCAGTTTCCACAAGCCAGAACTCCTATTACGTGCCAGTGAATATGGGAAATACGGTTGGTCTTCCCTGTCTCATCACCCTTGCTTGGTGGCCTTCATACCAGTGCTTGATGTTCCATACCCATGCTTTCAACCAGACTCTCTCCTTTACTCCTGACGCAAACTTCCTCCAAATGTCTCTAGAGTCAAACCTATTGACTTTTCCAATGTTTTATTTTGGCTTAAATAACAACAATGAATGCACGTGCATCATGGGTGGCCATCTTGGAAAGGGTTAAAAAATTATGAATGCATTACAAGGAAGCCACCTCTGGTGCACATACATTTGTGGCAGCCATCTTTGAACAGGATTTGTTATGATAAAATAAACTCAATTGTCGGTGCCTACCCCGTGTGAGTGAGCATGCATAGTTATAGGTGGTTATCTTGAAAAATACTCAAAAAAACTTTTTCAGATGGCCGCCCACAAATTGCGCGGCAGGCAGCAAAAAGTTTTTTTAAAGTTTTTAAAAAGCAAGATTAGAGGGACAAGAGGATGCTGGGTTGGGAGGAGAATTGGACTAAAAGCGGGTAAGGGACTGGAGAGAAAATAATCCTTCCAAGGGATTGCAAAGTAAAGTCTGAAGTGATTATTGAAAGCATACATTATTCAGACAGAGTAGTGAGTGCGCAGAATGTTCCTGGGCGGGACAAAGACAAGAATTTGTATGTTGTATTTGTATTTTTTCCACACAAATAGTGGTTATCTACATACGCACTTATTATCTGTCTAATTTGTGTTTCCATCTATTTTACTGTATCTTTTTCGTAATTTCTTTTTTTATTTAAGTTTTGTATTTATTCCTTCGTTAGAAATTAAGAGCATGATGGAAACAACTTTAAATAATTAGGTTCCCACAGAATGATACGCAGACTTCAAAATGAATGGCTTCGTGAATATGAAATGTCTTCACGAGTGCCGAATAAAGTTCCTGTTTCGAGCAAAAAAGTAAACAAACAATAATGGGCGCCATTTTGGAAAGGTGAATTGATCGTGGAACATATGGTCCCTCTTTTGTGTCTCATATCTGGTATAAATTGATAGTTCAAGATGGCGCGGGTGCTAGACGCCGCACTCGTGCTCAGTTCGTGTTTTAGAATACTCCAAGGAAGACGGGTAAGATTGCTGTATAACTACAACCCCCGCAATTTTTATCTCTTTTAATCTGCTAAGGGAATAATTGCCCCTTATTAAAATGAGCACTTATGACAAAATATATATATATATATATATAGACAGGGTCGTAAGGGAGGTCCATTACTTGACTATAATACTGTTATTTACAATAAAACATTTCGGTGTGACTAAAACCTGAAGATAAAATGGATGATAAATGAAATCTGGGAAAATAACTGAATAAAGCCTAATATAGGGGTTGGATATTATTATTCCCTACACTTAGACGTGGAAGCTGGACCAGCCCTGACGCGGGTCGTGTTCACTGACACAAATCTAGGTGCTGTTACCTCGTATGATGAGATCAGCCGCCGATGATTTCAGTGAGTATTTACCTAAGGGAGATAAGCGTGCGATAACCATCATAAAATTGGGTAGCATTTAAAAAAAAAAAAAATTTGTTGTTTTTATTTGTCACAGAATATATAAACATTATCGCTGTGAGGAACGTGTTAACGATAAACACTACATCTGAAACAATTGAACTGGTGAGCAATTAGATTATTTCATGCATGCAATTACTGATGCCTGCATTTAGGATCTACTTAGGGTTGGAGTTTTAGGTTTCCTTTCACTTATTATTATTATATTTTTTATTCTGAAACACTTAGGGGAGTATTCTTTTCACTATCTAACATGATCAAGACTTACACTTTAGTTTTCACTTGGTGGCTGGAATGAGGGCCTTTGAGATCGTTTCTGTACTTCTTTCATCTTTAAACAATAAATTGAATTTGTTTAGTGGTGGTCTTACACTTGGAAGTGGTTTTAATGTTTCTTGAATGACTTTTATTGAGCTCCTGTCAGTGACAATAACTTCACTATGATGATGCATATAGCACGACTAGTCTTTTTGTAAGAAAAAATGGCTGTAAATATGTAATATACAGTCTTTTCAATATATAATTATTGTTTTTATTGCATATTCTAGCCCTGATGAAGTCTAATTGCATAGACTGCTGTAAATAGACGAAACACGTGTTGGCTAGTGATCTGAGGAGATATTTGTGATTTGGAAAGAACATTAAAGAAGAAGAAATTGACACAAGAGCTTGGAACACGTCATTTTATTTAACTGCTGTTTTGGACACGATTCAGGCATGCTCGGGATATATTGTGTAAAAATGACAAGAATAGGGAGTAAGTTATTCACTGGAGCAGGGAAGTGAGACAGAGACCAAGGCCATCCAATCATGAACAAGGGTTTGATCACAAGTCCACGCTCTGTGTATGTAATGGATTGGAAGCAATAGGTATTGTAAACAGACAGATAAAAAAGCACGATAGTCAATATTTTCTTAGAGAATTCGCACCCTGGAATCCAGGTACTAAATATCATCAGGGAGCAAGCCTGCTGTTATGTAAGCACATGATGTTGTTATAGCACAAGATAGCCTAAAATGGGTTACAGAGGCAATTTTACGTAAGCTTCACAACTAAGATACTGCACTGAGACACTGCAATAGATCAAATAAAGACAGATGCATAAGTGGGACAGCACTCAGGGGTAATCCCAGTTAGCACAACGAGAAACCTGTATTTTTAGCTATACTGTGAAGATTGTACATTCTGTGATTAAGAACAGAACACTTGGCCGCCCTGTTGGGTTGGTCAGATAGACAATCCTTCTCATAGGTTGTCGACTTTATAGACTGTTGAAGGAAGGGGCCTGTAACTAGGCTTGCAGGAGGGGCTGCAGCACCTCAAGATCTGGAGGCAAATCAAAAAGATAAGGAAAAGCAAATAAGACTTTCAATCAGTTTTCTTTTCAGCAGCATTAGCTGTTTATTCACATGCAGTCAAGGGCCAATGGTGTGCAAGGAGAGAATTTTTAACACGCCATTCCACTCTTGTTTGCCATGTATTTTTATGTTTACATTTTGTGGCGTCAAACAGATGGCATTTACTAACAAAAGCTTAATATACCCTTGTATGCACCCATGGCTAAAAACACTTTGGTTTATTAATGGTCTCTTTTAAAAACTTCTTTTTTTAATTTAACAAATAGGCAGAGGTTATCCAAATATTTAAGAATATTGCATCATAATGGGCCATTGAACACATGTTTGCAAAAAATGTCACTGACTACCATCTCATCCGCATTCTGCCCACACCCCCCACCAAAATCATGCTCTCCCCATTTTATTTTTTTTACCCATTTGCTGCACTTCCTTATTCAGTGATACAAGGATTTTTAGCACCCCTATACATATAGGGCCCGATGTAGGTAGGCATTTACCGGTCGGTAATGGCTAAATTCGGCCGTTACCGACCGGTAAATGCCTTTCCCTATGTAGGGGGCATGCATACACAGAATCTGTATTTTTACTGATTCTGTATTTACCGATTCTGTAAAATTACCGAATCGGTAAATACAGACTCTGTAAAAATACCGAATCTGTAAATGCAGATGTAGGTGGCACTTTTAAGTGTGCCACAGGCCCTTTAGAATTCGGTATTTACCATGTAATACTATTGCATGGTAAATAACGAATTCAGGTGTACATGCACATCTGTGCATGTACACCTGTGCCATGTGACACACAGACATGCCCTTAGGGCATGTATATGTGTCACATGGCACACAAGCCTGGAATTGAGGTGCTACAGGGTGTCAAAGTTACACCCTGTTCCCCCTTGCAGGATTCGGTATTTACCATTGATTCCCATTGATTCCTAAGGGCTTCAAGGCCCATAGGAATCAATGGGAAATACTGATTCGGTATTTACCGAATCGGTAAATACCGAATCTTACAGATTCGGTAATTGTAAAATAAAAATTACCTACATCTGCCTCATTCCTATTTACCTACTTTTAAGTACCGAATCGGTAAAATTCGGTATTTAAGAGTAGGTAAATCGGAATTACCTACATCTAGCCCTTAATGTGCTGATGCCTCTTTTCTTCAATGGCAAATACAAAAAAAATTCTAAATACATTTTTCAAACATTTTCTATAGCATTCTCAGAGCCTTTGGAAAGCATTCGGCACTGCATCCGCTTTAAAGATTGCTACTGCTGCCTTAGCTGTGCTCTGTGTGTAGCCTGCGGAAGTTGTCCTTGTTTCCAATGCCTCTCTAGCTTTCGTCCATGAAGTCATTGCCGAAGTAATTTTTCCGTGGGTTGTATGCATGTTATCAACACAGACCGACCCACACCTTTTCACCAAAACCGCGGATTATGACTTCACAACTGCTCTGGTCCACGACGACTCACAGGAAGTGGATCAATTATCACTAACCAGTTACCAGATCAGATCTACCTCGGCGGCAGGAGATCCTAAAGATTTTTTTAGCGCATGTGTAAATCAGCAACCACAAATAGCGAAGGATAAGGTAAGGCTTGCTATTAATGGGGGTTAGCTAAATATTTGTATCAAAGTACCTCAAAACACTAATGTAAAAACGCGATTGGCTAACCCTGTAACAGAAATGTAAATGCCATTGCTTATAAAAATTAATAAAATACTTTGAAATAAAAAAAAAAGATGAGTAGTTAGATTAGGCAATGCGTCGGAGTAGCCAGGACGTCCAGGAGGCTTGTCAGGAGCCACAAAGCAATAGCAACTGCTATGTAGGGGACGCCTTACTACTACCCGCGGGCGTCACAAAACGAGGGTTAGTTAGTGCTGTTCCTCACTACAAATTATTAAAGCCCACCGTCTTAAAAATAACGAGCATGTGTACAGACAACCACACACACTGAATTATAGCTAGACACGCAATTAGTGGAGGTGTCATTATAGAACAGTAATTCAGTTTATAAACTTCAGAAGGAGGGCTGGTTCGAGCCAGAGGCCGGAAAAATGCCAACCTCACAGCTCAACCGAATGAGCTGCTTTAGGGCAAAAATTGAGGATGCTGCAGGTAGGTGCCATGTGCTGCCAAGGGGCATGTTTTGAGGCTCATGAGAGGAACCCGCACACACTGCTTACTAATAGGGCGGACCAGTGCGTAAAACACTGTTTTATAAATGTGGTTTTATTTAACATAATAATCGAAATGCTTTAAGTTAAACCAACATTTGCTAAATTTGGTGCATTTAACACCAAAATCAGCATGTTATTCCCCATAAACTCAAAATAGGTTTTATCGATATTTATCGGGGGCGATAAATAATGCCTGGACTAGTAATGATGGCCAAAGTATGGCCACCGTCCACGCATCGCCAGGCTCCCGCCCCGTGGAGTTCCAGTTTCTCCTCCTCTCTCAGACCTGCATTACGCACGTGCTCTGCATGACAACCTGTAACTAACAATGAGCAGCAGAAGTAAGTTCACAAGGTTATTACAACACTCAACACGCGTGCAGGTGTCATGGAAGCGTCTAGTAAAAGAAACAGTACATTTATCTAAGAATGGGCGAGACCTGGCGGCAGCAGGGAGCACTGGTCGCCCTGGGTCATTATTTGCACGTGTCAGGGGGTCATGCCTGTATGCAGACTGGAAGGGTGAGTACACTAATACGGTGTACTCTCGGCTGTAAATAACACGGCAGGGCTTTAAGTGGGCCGGGTCTCGAGGGGTCTGAGCACCGGGAGTTTTTTAAAAGAGGCCCCGAAACGGGTCTCTATCGGGCTCTGTTTTGAGCCCTGGTACAGGCAGTCCGTTTTTTTCCAGACTGCAGAGACAGCAGTTTACTATCACTGCAGTCCGGAAAAAAGTGCCAGGGCACAAACAGCCTGATAGAGGCCGGTTTTGAGACAACAAGCACATGGATGTGCGCCGCTCACACTACTCTCTCTCACTAGTGGAAAAGTTACAGCATGACGTCATGACAGGGGGGCTTTGTGGGGTTAGGGAAATCCTTTAAAGAGTCATTTTCTCTCTGGATTTCCCTTCTCTTTCTAAAACGCAAGAGCAGCAACATTGTGGTAGGGTCCCCAGGGCTTTAATTGGAAGCTTTTTCAATATTATATGTAACAAGATATAGTTGCAGCTTATTTATCTTATGTAACTAATAACCATTGAGAAAGCCAATACTCCTGACTTGTTGTAGGTAGGATGTTACTTGTTGTATCACATATCTGGATGCAATGACAGAAACAGCAAAATACAAGTTGGGGGGCACACTATACTAAACACAGATTTTTAGCGCAAGTGTTTAAAAGCCACGCCCCTAATTAGTGGCCACGCCCCTTTGAGAGACCCCCCATTTTTTTCATCCCACTTAAAGCCCTGTAACACGGCATGCACGAGGCATGTTGTCATAGCACCACCGCCAGAATTAGTGAAAGATTGAGCATTGCATGGGGACTTGGTCATACTGCGCTCTGATATGTGTATAGTGTTTCCGACCGCTGTCGGACAAGGAAGAACACTCCATGCATGAAGCAGGTACTGCGTGCGATTCGTGGAGTGTGGGACTGTAGCGGCCAACGTGAGCAGCGTGGGGTGTCACGCAGGAGGTTAGGAGGGATTCCCGGTGTTACGGCAGACATGGAACTGTGCCTACGCATGAGCTGAGGCAGAGTAACCCATGCCTGTGGATCATGTCACAGTATAGCATGCACATGCATACACCACGAAAGGGTCTCCCTCAGGACATGCATCATGCCAAGAGACTGCTATGTAGCCTACTAGGTGTCTAATACTTACAATACATTTCAATTCTTTGCAGCTAAGGTGACAAGCAGAAAGTGATGCAGTGATTTGCCCATTATTTTATCCGAAGCATGAGCCTATGGTAAAAGGTATTAAAGAGACCTAGAAAAAGATACTACAGTAAATCATTGCTGTCGGCGCCCACACCCCCCAGGCGAAAGCCAAAATACTGACTACATAATACCATCCTACCAAAATATACTGGTAAAATATTAAGGACCAACATATCGAAGTGCTTATAGGTAATTATAACTTTACTATTCTAATTTCTCATCTATGTACTGTAAAGATACACATATATATATATATATATATATATATATATATATATATATATATATACATAGTTCATGTCTATAGATGTTAAGGTAAGTAAAGTAAGCATATACTTGATTATATATACTTATCTTGTCAATATTTTTGTATTCAGTATTTGTCTATGATATTCAGCAGCAGATATTCTGGAGTCAAATCTTACGGTGGAATACTCCCCCAAGGGAACCTTATTTGATGATCAAGAAAATTAGAGTGTTGTATGCTACATAAGAATGAACTAATTTGGAAATCCATATGCTTTCATGCTACTGTACCTTGAAAATGTCAAAGCTATGTACGTATATATGAACATAAATAGTTGTTGGGATGGTATACGCTAGCACGGATGAGGTTTGCAGAAGGTTCTGTGGCGCTGTACAGAAGTACACTTGAAAGTTGTTGTGAACTTATTTATTTGCGGTGGTTTGAGGTGGAGAGATCACCCACTCCCCAGTTGGACAACCAAAATCACCCAGTTTGAACAAAAAAGTGGTTTCCCCAGTACACACTAATGTCAATATGTATTACATAAATAACAGATATCAACAATTCTTGTCTTTCTTTGTATTTGTTAGGTTTAGTCTCATACGTTCTTGTTTAGTTCTTTTTTTGGCCTCATTTTAGCCAACACATGTTTCGTCGCCCATGGCAGGTGGCCGCGACTGCTTCAGGGCTGTTTCGTCGATATGGTTAGCGTTAGCTTTTTACCAGTTAAAATTCTGTCCCGGTTTTCCCAAATAGTTCCTTGTCTTCGTTAGTTTTTCTCTCCCAATCGTGTCAGTATTATCCCTTATTATTTGTTGTCATCCGTTTTATCACCTTCCAAGTGTTTGCTCCTGCAACCTTCCTTCGTCCCAGAGGGTACGTGTTATACCTGACATCATTGGCCTGAGTCTCTCCTCCATTTTTTTCTGTTTGCCTCCACTGTTTACGATGTTTTTGCTGGTGTAATGCTTTGGGCACTGTGCCACTGCTGATCAGTGCCACAGTGCAAGTGCTCCCTAGGTTAAATTGCTGTATTGATTGAATTCCATGTTTGGCTTATTTGGTTTACTGTCAGTCCCTAGTCTAGTGCACCAAGAGTGCCAGGGCTTGTAAATACAAATGCTGCTCGTGGGCCCGCAGCACATGTTGTGCCGCCCACAAGAGCGGCCTAGTAAAAGTATGTCTACAGGTCTGCCATTGCTAGACCTACGTGCAGTCTGGTACTGTCACGCTGACTGCGCAAGTACACCTACTTGCCAGTCCCTAAACCTTCCCTTAACTTCATGTTAGTCACCCCTATGGTAGGCCTGAGGGCAGGGTGCATTGTAAGCATAAGGTAGGACAAGCCTGACCAAGTTGGCATGTCCTAATAGTGAATTACAGCCATATTCGTTTTTCACTATTGTAAGGTAACCTGCTCTCCATTAGTTAGAATGGGCTGCCGCCTGGGTTATTAATGCTATAATCCTAGCTGGCTCAGGGAGCATGGTGCAATGTCGAGTTTGGTATCCCTGAACTCGGGGTTTAATAACGCATCCGTTGGTGTGGATGGTTTTTGGACTCTGGGTTTGAAAATAGCACTTTTAGAAAGTGGCTATTTTCTTGTCTAACTATTTCTGGTTTCTGCCGGTTTGGTGTGTGTGTGACAGGAGCTGGGTGGCTCCAGAGATCTGCTGAGTCAGTGTGGGATGAGTGGGATATTTGCATTGAGAGTAGGGGGAGAGTAGCTTCTGATAGCCTGCCCTGCCTGATACAATGCTGGCTCCACCTCCTGCCAGGCGACTGATGGCTCTGTGCCTGCCAGGGACGATCCCAGCCCCACCTCCTGCCGGGAGGCTGATAGCTCTGCTCCTGCCAGTGACAATACTGGCTCCACCTCCTACTGGGCGGCTGAGGACTCTGCCCTGCACAGTGAATAGGCCAGGTGCCTCTGCCTGGCTACACCCACAACAAACCCAGGATGTTGGGAAATTCCCCTGCATGGACAAAGGGATCAAAGCCAAAAAGGGGTATAAGAGAAGGACCCCTGAACCAAGACTTTAGATCACTTCTGACAAGGAACCCTGAAACCAAGGACAAGAAGCCTGCTGATCCAAGGACTTGCCTACCCCTTCTGCCAGTGTGCTGTTTGCTGGGGGGAATCCTGCATGTGCTTCTTTATTTTTGCCAAGGAACCAGGAGAGAGGAACTGTGTGTGTACTCTCAGACTTTGCTAAGAAAATCTCCAAGGACTGGAAGAGTGACAGTCTCCTGTTGAAGTCACAGGGCTAAAGGACTTCATCATTTGCTAAAAGTGCTTGTTGCTGGAACTTGTGAATCCAGCACCTCTGAAAGAAACCAGCAATCTCGACGCCGACGGACGCTGCCGAATCCAGCTCGACATCGTGAGTAACGGCTCCAGTGTCCCGCTTCCTCGACGCCGGCCGCCGGGCCCGATCGACGCCAGTAGCAACGCCAGTGAGTAGCGAGTTCGGCTCCAGCTCCAAGTGACCCCGAGTCTGCACCGCAGCTGATCGTATCGACTTCGAGTCCCCTCGACGCCGTGAGTGCTGCTCACTCTTGCAACATCATCGACATCGACGACAATGCCGTATCCTGCTTCACCTCGTGAGCGCTGATCCTGCCCGACATCGATCGACGCTGCTGCAGGTCGCCCAGACTGCGAGGTCGGATCGACGCCGAAGACGCGACGCCGGACATCTCGACGCCGCTGATCATCGTGTGCTTCGCTTTTCCAAGGTACTGTGTTGTTGGGGTCTGTCTCCACTCCGGGCTCGACGTAGCGCTCCTCGCGGTCGACGCCGGACCCTTTGGATTAACTTTGCCTCGACGTCGTGTAACTCCCGTGTGGGTTACATTGTTGCCAAGAACTGTGTTTTAAAGAAGAAGAGTTGCTTTTGTTGCTAAAGACTTTGTGCTAAGAAGAAACTACATGTGAACTATTATTTTTCCTTCCAAGAGTATTTATTAAGATTGTGGTATATTTTTGTCGTTATTTGGTCTTGTGCTAAGCCTTATATAAAAATCCTTATTTTTATAATACTACTGTGTTGTGTCTATTTGTAGTGTATTCACTTTATTACTGTATGTGGTCATAAATGCTTGACGCACTGCCTCTGAGATAAGCCTGTCTGCTTTGCCAAGCTACCAAGGGGGTGAGCAGGGGTTATCTAAGTGTGTGATCCCCTTGCCCTGACTAGAGGAGGTCAGTCAGTCCCTATTTGTCAGAAGTGTATACCTCTGCCAACTAGAGACTGCCAAGTCTAACATTGGTGGGTCAGCGGTGAGGATTTGAACTTTGCATTTATGACCCATGTGCAGTGATTAGTGTGCGCTACATAGTGAAAGCAGACCATAGCGCAGCCACAATCTAATTTGGAAGGATTCTATTTTTGTTCTCCGCTTTTCTGAAGCTTGATTTTTTGAACACTGCCAGTTTTGACCATGAGTGACGCCGGAGTCACTACCCCTGTTGTTGTGGAGGAATTTGATAGTGCAAAAATCAAGGACTACACGTCCAATCAGCTGAAATACTTTTGCAAGCAGTTGAAAGTTCCTACCACAGGCCTCAAGAATAAGACAGGATATTTTACAGCATTGCAGGCCTGGTTGGAGGCCAGAGATCCCACTGATCCGGTGGTGGTACCGCCAGTGGAAGGGGATGAGGAGGCGCCAGTTAATGGGCCTGTGTCCTCTCCCGGTAGCAGTGTTTCCTCCAAAGGTCTTCACCCTGAAGAAAGAGAAGAAAGGGCGAAAGAGCGAGCTTACAACATGGAAATGGCAAAACTTAAGATAAATGGGCAGTTGGAGTTAGAAAATGCAAGAGGTAGGAGAGAAGCTGATTTATATATATTATGCATTGTATGTCGTCTTTTATGAATTTTATTCCAAATAAAGACATAATGAATTGAAAGAGAGAAGTTAGCTTTGGAGCATGATACCAGGTTGAGGGAGTTGGAGCTCAAAGCTAAAGAGTTAGAATTGAATCCCTCTGGTGGCAGCATCCCATCTGTGCCTGCAGAAAGTAAGTTTTATTTTCCCAAAGATGTGATCAAAGATTATCATAAGAATGAAGATATTGGTCAATGGTTTAAAGCATATGAGTTAGCATTGTTGGCCCACCGGGTCCCTGAGAAGGATTGGGGAGCGGGGTTGTGGGGTCGCTTTGTGAATGAGGGGAGAGATACCCTGTTAGACATGCCTGTTGAGGATAGGATGTCTTATGCTCATATGAAAGATGCTTTAATGTTGAGGTATGGCCTAACCCCAGAAAAGTACAGACAAGCCTTTAAAGAATGTAATAAATTGCCTGGTACTACGTGGGTTGAATATGTGTCTTTTTTTTGCAGAGCCATGGATGGTTGGGTAAAGGGCAGCAAAGTGGAAAGTTATGAAGCTCTTTATGATTTGTTTGCTTGGGAGCACTTGTCTAATAACTATTTTCCAGAGCTGCGCCAGCACCTTATTGATAGCAAGATATCTAACCCTAGAAAACTTGCTGAGGAGGCGGACCGCTGGGTCAGTACCAGGGTCCACAAGGGTCCAGTGGGAGACTCAGCCAAAGGTGGGCAGGGTCCCCAGCAGAAGAGTGGGGGGGACAAGGGTAAACAGAAGGAGTTCCAGAAAGGGCCCAAAGGTAGTCCCCAAGGGAACTAAGAGAAAGGTTCCCAGCCTCCCCCTCTAAAGAAGCCAGGGGCCCCGACAGGTAAACCTGTTCATAGGGGTCCACTGACCTGCTACGTTTGTGGGCAGGTGGGACACCGGTATTATGATCCCCAGTGTCCCATGAAGAATTCTGGTGCACAACCTTGTGCACCCCCCGTCAGTTGGCGAGTGTAGCCCTGGGAGGGGAGGAGATGGTTGTCCCTGGTGGGAGGGGTCCCACAGAAATGTCCCTGGTCTCTTTAGGAGACATGGAAATGGTCCCTCCACCCCCTCTGCCTAGTAACACTAATAAATATAGGCAGTGGGTGACCATTAATGGCCATAGAGTGGAAGCTCTCAGAGACACCGGAGCGAGTGTGACAGCTGTCAAGTGTCACTGGGTGTCCAGAGAGCAGGTGGTTCCCCACGCATTCTACCCTGTGATAGCTGCTGACAACTCCCAGAGAGAGTGTGAGGTAGCTTAGGTTCCCTTTGAATGGGGGGAGTTTCAGGTACGCTTCAGGTTGCTGTGAGGCCCGCCATGCCTGTTGATTGTCTCCTGGGCAATGATTTAGAAGACTCCCCTTGGACTAAGGTGGAGAGGGAGACACATTTGAAAATGTTGGGTGTGCCAGAGTGGGTGTGTGCAACCACTCGTTCCATGACAGCAAGTAAGGGTGTTGATGGGGTCCCGGAGCCTGAAAATATGGCCCAGGACCCAGCTGTGAAGAGAAGAGGAAGGGGGCGCGGGAAACCGTCCCCCATAGTGGTCCAGGAAGAGGTAGACCCTGAGGGGGATGCCCTGGAGCCCACAGGGGAACAAGTTGCTGAACTGGGAGACCTGCCCGAGCTGACCCATTGGCAGCAGGATGGTGGTCCCTCCAGGGAAGAATTTTGTGCTGAACAAAAAGTGTGCCCTTCTCTTGTGGGTATGAGGCAGCAGGCCTCAGCCCAAACCTCAGGTGATCAGTCAGGGTCACATTTTGTTTACTGGGAGAACGACCTCATGTATAGCGAGCCTAAGGCTGCTGAGCCTGGGTCAGCCCGTGTGCTGGTGGTACCCCAGCGCTTCAGAGCCTTTCTACTGGGTTTGGCTCATGACGTTCCTTTAGCTGGACATCTGGGGGAGGAAAAGACCTAAGACAGGCTTGTCACCCATTTTTATTGGCCTCAGATGCGAAGGGATGTAGACATCCACTGTAAAACTTGTCACACTTGCCAGGCAAGTGGGAAAAGCGGAAGGAAGCAGAAGGCTCCCCTCCAACCTTTTCCAGTGGTCAGTACCCCCTTTGACCGGGTGGGGATTGACATTGTTGGGCCCCTGGACCCCAAGACAGCCCTGGGCAACAGGTTCATCCTGGTCTTGGTGGACCATGCCACACGGTACCCGGAAGCCATCCCTCTCAGAACAGTGACGGCCCCCGTGGTGGGACGGGCACTGATGGGTGTTTTCTCCCGAATGGGGTTCCCAGAGAGGTGGTGTCAGACCGGGGCACCAACTTCATTTCCAACTATATGAAGTCTCTGTGGAAGGAGTGTGGGGTAACCTACAAGTTCACCACTCCTTACCACCCTCAAGGTAATGGGTTGGTTGAGAGATTCAACCGTACCCTTAAAGGCATGATCATGGGTCTTGAAGAACCAATGAGGCGGAAATGGGACGTCCTCTTGCCATGCCTGTTGTTTGCTTACCGTGAGGTGCCACAGAAGTCTCTAGGGTTCAGCCCCTTTGAGCTTTTGTATGGTCACCCGGTAAGAGGACCATTGAGTCTGGTCAAAGAAGGCTGGGAGCAATCTCCCAGGAAACCTCCCCAGGATGTATACAGTTACATGCTGGCCTTTAGGAACCAGACTAGGCGCTTCAGAGATCTTGCTCAGGCAAATCTGGAGGCCAGCCAGGAAGAGATGAAGCGGTGGTACGACCGGAATGCCACTCTGGTTGAGCTGCAACCTGGTCAGTAAGTTTGGGTTATGTCCCCTGTGGAACCTTGTGCGCTCAAGGACAGGTGGACTGGACCGTTTAAGGTTGTGGAGAAGAAGAGCGATGTCACCTACTTGGTGGACTTGAAATCTCCCAGGAACCCCTTGAGGGTCCTGCATGTCAACCGTTTGAAGCCCCACTTAGAAAGGTCCGAGGTGGGCATGCTCCTAGCTACAGATGCTGGAATGCAGGAGGAGAGTGAGCCTCTTCCTGACCTCCTGTATGCAAAAGAGCAAGATGGGTCAGTGGATGGTGTTGTCCTCTCTGACACACTGACCCTTGAGCAGCAGCAGGATTGTCGCCAACTGCTGGGACAATTCCCTGATCTGTTTTCCTTGGTTCCTGGTGTCACTCATTGGTGTGTCCATGATGTGGACACAGGAGACAGCACTCCTGTGAAGCACAAGGCTTACAGGGTGGCTGACAAGGTCAGACAATACATTAAGGAGGAGGTCTCCAAAATGTTTGCCTTAGGGGTGATTGAGTCCTCTAGCAGTCCTTGGGCCAGCCCAGTGGTCTTGGTCCCGAAAGCTGCAGCGCCTGGTGCTTCACCAGAACTTCGGTTCTGTGTGGATTACCGAGGACTCAATTCAGTCACCAAGACTTACGCGCACCCCATCCCCAGAGTTGATGAGCTCATAGATCGGTTGGGGGCTGCCCGGTACCTTAGTACGTTTGATCTGGCGTCTGGGTACTGGCAGATCGCCTTAACTGATGGGGCAAAGGAGAGGTCAGCATTCTCCACAAGAGATGGGCTTTACCAGTTCCGGGTTATGCCCTTTGGGATGAAGAATGCCCCTGCCACCTTCCAGAGGTTGGTCAACCAGGTCTTGGCTGGACTGGAGGATTTCAGTGCTGCCTACCTGGACGACATCGCAGTGTTCAGCGCCAGCTGGGAGGAACACTTGCGCCACCTCCAGGAAGTGTTGTTGGCCCTGCGCAGAGCAGGCCTCACAATCAAAGCCAGTAAGTGCCAGATTGGGCAGGGTTCTGTGGTGTACTTGGGGCACCAAGTAGGGAGCGGCAAGGTGGCCCCCCTGCAACCCAAGATAGATACCATCCTGGCTTGGGTACCGCCCAAAACCCAAACTAAGGTGAGAGCCTTCTTAGGTCTCACGGGTTACTACAGGAGGTTCGTCACGGATTATGGTAACATTGTGCACCCCTTGACGTCGCTGACTTCCAGGAAGCAGCCACGAAATGTGATCTGGACTGACGCCTGTCAGACGGCCTTTGACACCCTGAAAGCTGCAATGTGCACAGCACCTATACTCCAGGCACCCGAATTTTCTAAAGAATTTGTTGTCCAGACGGACGCTTCAGAGCATGGCGTGGGGGCTGTTCTAGCTCAGGTGAATGAAGAGGGCCGAGACTTACCTGTAGCCTTCATCAGCAGGAGGTTACTTCCCAGGGAACAGAAGTGGAGTGCGATAGAGCGAGAAGCATTTGCTGTGGTCTGGGCGCTGAAGAAGCTAAGACCCTACCTGTTTGGGACTCACTTCCGGGTTCAGACAGACCACAGGCCACTCAGACGGTTGATGCAGATGAGGGGTGAGAATCCAAAACTGTTGAGGTGGTCCATTTCTCTGCAGGGGATGGACTTTACGGTGGAACACCGCCCTGGCACAGATCACGCCAATGCTGATGGTCTGTCCAGATTTTTCCGCCTTAGTGATGAGAACTCCCCAGGGGAAGGGTAGTTCTCCCCACATTTCAGCTGGAGGGGACACGTGTTAGACCTGACATCATTGGCCTGAGTCTCTCCTCCATTTTTTTCTGTTTGCCTCCACTGTTTACGATGTTTTTGCTGGTGTAATGCTTTGGGCACTGTGCCACTGCTGATCAGTGCCACAGTGCAAGTGCTCCCTAGGTTAAATTGCTGTATTGATTGAATTCCATGTTTGGCTTATTTCGTTTACTGTCAGTCCCTAGTCTAGTGCACCAAGAGTGCCAGGGCTTGTAAATACAAATGCTGCTCGTGGGCCTGCAGCACATGTTGTGCCGCCCACAAGAGCGGCCTAGTAAAAGTATGTCTACAGGTCTGCCATTGCTAGCCCTACGTGCAGTCTGGTACTGTCACGCTGACTGCGCAAGTACACCTACTTGTCAGTCCCTAAACCTTCCCTTAACTTCATGTTAGTCACCCCTATGGTAGGCCTGAGGGCAGGGTGCATTGTAAGCATAAGGTAGGACAAGCCTGACCAAGTTGGCATGTCCTAATAGTGAATTACAGCCATATTCGTTTTTCACTATTGTAAGGTAACCTGCTCTCCATTAGTTAGAATGGGCTGCCGCCTGGGTTATTAATGCTATAATCCTAGCTGGCTCGGGGAGCATGGTGCAATGTCGAGTTTGGTATCCCTGAACTCGGGGTTTAATAACGCATCCGTTGGTGTGGATGGTTTTTGGACTCTGGGTTTGAAAATAGCACTTTTAGAAAGTGGCTATTTTCTTGTCTAACTATTTCTGGTTTCTGCCTGTTTGGTGTGTGTGTGACAGGAGCTGGGTGGATCCAGAGATCTGCTGAGTCAGTGTGGGATGAGTGGGACATTTGCATTGAGAGTAGGGGGAGAGTAGCTTCTGATAGCCTGCCCTGCCTGATACAATGCTGGCTCCACCTCCTGCCAGGCGACTGATGGCTCTGTGCCTGCCAGGGACAATCCCAGCCCCACCTCCTGCCGGGAGGCTGATAGCTCTGCTCCTGCCAGTGACAATACTGGCTCCACCTCCTACTGGGCGGCTGAGGACTCTGCCCTGCACAGTGAATAGGCCAGGTGCCTCTGCCTGGCTACACCCACAACAAACCCAGGATGTTGGGAAATTCCCCTGCATGGACAAAGGGATCAAAGCCAAAAAGGGGTATAAGAGAAGGACCCCTGAACCAAGACTTTAGATCACTTCTGACAAGGAACCCTGAAACCAAGGACAAGAAGCCTGCTGATCCAAGGACTTGCCTACCCCTTCTGCCAGTGTGCTGTTTGCTGGGGGGAATCCTGCATGTGCTTCTTTATTTTTGCCAAGGAACTAGGAGAGAGGAACTGTGTGTGTACTCTCAGACTTTGCTAAGAAAATCTCCAAGGACTGGAAGAGTGCCAGTCTCCTGTTGAAGTCACAGGGCTAAAGGACTTCATCATTTGCTAAAAGTGCTTGTTGCTGGAACTTGTGAATCCAGCACCTCTAAAAGAAACCAGCAATCTCGACGCCGACGGACGCCGCCGAATCCAGTTCGACATCGTGAGTAACAGCTCCAGTGTCCCGCTTCCTCGACGCCGGCCGCCGGGCCCGATCGAAGCCAGTAGCAACGCCAGTGAGTAGCGAGTTCGGCTCCAGCTCCAAGTGACCTTGTGTCTGCACCGCTGCTGATCTTATCGACTTCGAGTCCTCTCGACGCCGTGAGCGCTGCTCACTCTTGCAACATCATCGACATCGACGACGACGACGTATCCTGCTTCACCTCATGAGCGCTGCTCCTGTCCGACATCGATCGACGCCACTGCAGGTCGCCCAGACTCCGAGGTCGGATCGACGCCGAAGACGCGACGCCGGACATCTCGACGCCGCTGATCATCGTGTGCTTCGCTTTTCCAAGGTACTGTGTTGTTGGGGTCTGTCTCGACTCCGGGCTCGACGTAGCGCTCCTCGCGGTCGACGCCGAACCCTTTGGATTAACTTTGCCTCGACGTCGTGTGACTCCCGTGTGGGTTACATTGTTGCCAAGAACTGTGTTTTAAAGAAGAAGAGTTGCTTTTGTTGCTAAAGACTTTGTGCTAAGAAGAAACTACATGCAAACTATTATTTTTCCTTCCAAGAGTATTTATTAAGATTGTGGTATATTTTTGTCGTTATTTGGTCTTGTGCTAAGCCTTATATAAAAATCCTTATTTTTATAATACTACTGTGTCGTGTCCATTTGTAGTCTATTCACTTTATTACTGTATGTGGTCATAAATGCTTAACGCACTGCCTCTGAGATAAGCCTGTCTGCTTTGCCAAGCTACCAAGGGGGTGAGCAGGGGTTATCTAAGTGTGTGATCCCCTTGCCCTGACTAGAGGAGGTCAATCCTTATTTGTCAGAAGTGTATACCTCTGCCAACTAGAGACTGCCAAGTCTAACAGTACGCTTTCAAAGAAAAGGAAACGAGGATGAAATTGCAACCAGTTAAAAGATAACACTAACCATACCGACGAAACAGCCCTGAGGAAGTTGCGACCACCTGCCATGGGCGACAAAACACGTGTTGGCTAAAAAGAGGCAAAAATAAGATCTAAACAAGAACATGTGAGAATAAACCTAACAAATACAAAGAAAAAGAAGAATTGTTGATATTTGTTATTTATGTAATACATGTTGACATTAGCGTGCGCCAGGGAAACCAAATCATTTGTTGTTGGGATGGAAATGGCATGTGTCTGGTAAACTGGTGTTAGCACACAGCTGCATGTAAAACTGGTATCCCGGTGTCATGCTAACCTACCATATTCACAGAGACCTAGGCCTATCCCTGGTAATGCAAGATCAAGAATATGTCCTGTGACCTGGAAAGGTGAACAAGCGTGCCCTCACAGTAGGCAGTGGACTACTGTCCATGCGCTGGGCACATTACTTAAAGCGTTGGTGGCAGCATGTCATGTGTTGTTAGTCTGTAGTGAGACCACACCTTTTTCTCTGTGTTAAGGACAGGCCGGTCTCTTGACAGATTCCTCCTCTGTAAAGTTCTGCTGTTATTGGAAACCCGGAACCTTGCACTTACATCCAGTGTGCATGTTTAGTGTGTGTGTGTGTGCAGGTGCTTGGTTTGTGGGCAGAGCATGTGTAGCGCATATACAGTTATAGTACTCTGTGTATGTGGGAGTCTGAGTAGTGGGACCAGTATGATCCATTTTAGATGCACGTTGTTAGTATGGCGTAAGATGGAGGATGAGGCCAGCTTCTCCAAACAGTGAAAGTATATTGCCTCCATTCTTTCAGTATCTGTTATCCAAGAAGAGGATATTTCTAGGCGGGGCCTGCCATTTGTTTGTATCTGATTACTGCTTTAGGGAGGCTGAAGAAAGCCAGGAGCTGAGATCTCACACTTCTTTGATCCATTGAATTGGATACTCCTGCTTAGAGCAAGTCGCGTTGCTACTAAAGCCCAATAGGCATGGACCTAAACTGATATAAACACTCTGATCTGCCATACAGAATGTGGTCTTCTCCACAGCACTAGGTACTAGGGAGATCTGCCAGTAACCACTGGTCAGATCAAAGATATTTAAGTAGCGAGCAGCACCCAGGCGGTTCACTGATACATCAACTCAAGGAATCAGGTGTTCATCAATCAATCAGGTCAATAAATCAATCATCAATCAGATTTTGTAAAGCGTGGCTATTTACCCGTGAGGGTATCAAGGTGCTGTAGGGGGAGGAGGTGCAGCGGATCAGACTAAGTGCTGAGTTCATCCAAAGAGCCAAGTCTTGTGGTTCTTCCTGAATTTCATCAGTTAGGGTGATTTCCTATGGTGGATGGGCAGGGTGTTCCATGTCTTGGAGGCGAGTAGGAGAAGGACCTTCCTCCGGTTCTGGTCTTGCAGATTCGTGGGACTGTAGCCAGGGAAAGCTGGGTGAAGTGAAGTTGTCTGTTGGGTATGTGGAATGTGAGGCATTGATTCTGGGATGCAAGTCCTGTGGAAAAAGGTAGGGCTAGGACCTTTCTCAGGATTTGCCCGGCGCTAACCGCCCTTGTACCATTCAAGTTTACCAAGCAATGAGGCAGGCGCCGGAGACCAGAAGGCAGGAAACAGAAGTTTTATTCCGACGGAGCAGAACACATCAGATCAGACAACAAGGTATCGTCTCGAGGTGCTCTAACAGCCTCTCGGAGGCCTGGCCTCTTATACACTGGTTTATGGCATGTGACCTTCCTTTACTACAATCAGAACTTTGTAAAGCAAGGAAAAGACATCCCCGTAATCCTAGTGTCAATCCCACCCCCATATACCTTCACAATAGAGGTCCTCAACCTGCTGATAAGAGGAGGGGGCCATCACGCAGCTGAGTGTTCCGTCGAGTCTTAGGATGTGTGCGCCTGATCATATCACAGGGGGGTGGGGAGGCCTGGATCAATAGAGGGTCCTTTGAAGGAGAGCGACCTCATACAATAAAGGGCAATAAATGATATCTCCCGGCTTAGGCAATGGCCTCGGACCTGTGTGGACAGTCGGACACGGGGTGAGGGGCCATCAATGGAGTGGTATTCATGCTGCGTGGACAATCCAGCGCAGGAGGGAGGTTTATCAACAGAGGGGCATTCATGGGAGGAGAGGAGGTGTTGGTCAGGCGCTGGCGTGACTCCCAAGGACAGGGTCATGCAGAAGGGTCATGCTCATAAGGAGGAGGGAGGGGGAGCCAGGGTGCGCGGAGGATGCTTGCTGGGTCAGAGGGGCACGCTGGCGATCGATCGTGGACAGGGAGACCATGATATCTAAAATGGCTGCCGTGCACGTAGTACATAGGTGACCTAGAATGGCTGCCGTGCACGTAGTACATAGGTGACAAGCTGGCGCAGATGATGTTCAGATCGCAAATTAAAATTCCACAGTCCTCCCTTTTAACATGTCTCGCCAACTTGTCAGTTTGGATTTATCCCCATAAGGCCACGTATTTCTACTTCATAGAGGAGGCTCATGTGCTCATTTCGGAAGTCCAAAGTCTTTGGGCACATACAGTTAGAAACAAGGCCGCACAAAGGTGGCAGACATTGGATACCTAAGCAACACCCACATAATATTACAACAGGTATCAGCACGAAGGAAAACAACTTCCAACCCCAATTCTTCAAAGTGTCCCAAAACCAGCTCCCAAGCGACCATCCTTCTTGTTCTTGGTGAACCTCTGAGGAAAGTCTGTGGAGGTGTTCAATGGCTTTGTAGACTGAAGGCGAGTTGTCAGGCACGTATGTGCAGCAGCTGGATCCGATGATGCGGCATGCTCCTCCTCGGTCGGCTAGGACCACGTCTAAGACAAGGCGGTTTTGGAGGGTCACAAGGCGGACCGCCTGAAGCTCCGCCGTGTTGTTGGCGAGGATGCCAGCCGTGATGTTGATCGTTGTTTCTACTGCCTGGGTCAGGTGTCGGATAGCGCGGCTGTTTGCCATTGGGCCCCACAGGGGAACAAGTCCTTTTGCAGCATCTAGGAACTGTGCTCCGGTGGAGTCGGTTTGTCCAATGTCATCTGCACGCCTCTGCCGGTGATGGTTGGCAGGGGCTACATATGTGGGTGGAAGAACGAAGGCAATGTAACAGGCGCCCTTCCAACCTCTCGGGAGCCAGGTGTAAGCTTTGGTGCCACACACAAAGTACATATTCGGAGAAGCAACAAAGGAAGGGGGGTCAACTGAGTCCAATGTTCTGGTGATTCGGCAGGCACTGTGACCCACCAGCTGCGTTCCATGGCCTTCGAGACACACAAGACCTGTGACATTGATAACAGACAGGGCCACAGTCAGAGTAGCGGTAGTTTGTTTCTGCAGATGAGAGAAGGTGGTCCTGGCTGGGTTGTGGAGCACCTGTACTTCGACTCGTTCTTTGGCAGGAATGTCTTTAAGGAAGGTGGCGCCCGTAAGCGCTGGACACAGAGCAACAGAGGTCCTTTCGGTTTTGTTCAGCCAGAACCCAGAGTAGAAGTGCGACACTGTCCGGCTGGAGGTGGCGTTGTCCTTGTGGCTCTCTTGCATGAGGATCAGCCAGGCGAGGCAGGAGCCGTGAACTGAGAAAGGAGAAGGAATGAAGGGGATGGAGTGTCCTGTAGCATGCGGGAGCAACCCGCAGATCCAGCAGTTCGTAGCATTTGCAGCAAGGTTGTGTTGGTGCAACAGTTGCACGAAGGAATTGTTCCAGAATTCCCTGCGCCTTTCTCGGAGCTGAGGCGACAGAGAGATTAGGTGATGCTCTTTCAGGGGGGTCGGCTGTGCAGTAGGTAGCAATGCCTCATGAGCCGGTGTGCTTTCCTCCAGAATCCAGAAGGAGGTCATGAGGAGGAGGCAGAAGAGGAAGACAATGAAGAGTGCGATTGTCTTTGATTTGTGCAAGTTGTCAGTCTTTGGATTTCTATACTGGGTATTTCCTGCTGCTTCCATCATCTTCTTATCTGGCGCTTCCATCATCTTCTTATCTGGCGCTTCCATCACCTTCAAGGGGGTTCGGTAGCAGGCAGAACCACAGACTTCGTTTAGCTTCTCTCCCGGTAACCCTTGATTGTGTTTAGGTCACCGTTCTGAGATTTAACTTAGTCCGTGGCCTACTTAGCCGAAACTCCCTCCTTTCGACGCAGGAAATACCCTTCTCTGGATGGCACAGTGGGATCAGAGAATTTTGCAAGTTCGAGTGCCTCAGTATCGGGATAACAGTCCAATATCGGTCGGTCTTTGCTCAGGAGCTCTTCTTGGGCGCTGACGTTTTCTGTCGTGGTTAGGTTTGCAGAGACCTTCCGACAATGATGCGCGTGCAGCCAGTGCTTCTTCCCCTCCACTCGGAGTGCCGTTCGGGTGGTGATCAGCACTTGCCAGGGGCCCGTCCACCGAGGTTCCAGACTCTTGGTTCGCTGGAAATTTCGTATCAGCACGAAATCTCCCGGTTGGATGTCATGGCCGGGGCCCCTGGAAGCATCGGGGATGGCTTGCTGCACCTGTTGATGAATGACAGACAACGTTTTGGTTAACTTGCACAAATAATCAGATAGTAGGACGTCTGGGACGTCATGAATGGAGGTCGGTTTGGGAGCAGTCCAGAGGTTCATCGGTCGCCCAAACACGACCTCGTATTGGGTCAAATGGTGCTTGGTGGGGGTGGAGCGCATCGATAACAAGGCCAGTGGGAGGGCATCCGGCCAGTTAAGTCCAGTGGTGGCCACTATTTTTGCCAGTTTCAGCTTCAGTGTGGCATTATGGCGTTCCACTAGACCGGCGGATTGGGGGTGGAAGACCGCATGAAATCGTTGCTTCACCCCCAACCCCTTTAGGATTAATTGGATAACCTCAGCTATGAAGTGGGGGCCATTGTCGCTCCATAAAATTCGACAAAGGCCATAGCGAGGGAAGAATTCCTTCAGTAGCACTTTGGCAGTAGTCATGGCAGTGTTGTCACGGGTTGGATAGGCTTCTACCCATTTGCTGAAGGCACACACAATGACTAGTACATACTTCAGGTTTTGGCATCTCTCTAGTTGGATGTAGTCCATCTGAAGGACCTCAAAGGGGTGATTGGGGGTCCCAAACCCTCCCCGGGGCACTACAGTTCCTTTCCCGGGGTTGTGTTGCAGGCAGATAAGGCACTGCTGAACTAGGTGTCTGGCTGAGTCGGGGATTTTGTCATTGTGCCAGACTTTGGAAATGAGTTCGATCATGGGTGCAGATCCTATGTGTGCGGGGGAATGTGCCATTGTCAGTATGGGGATCAGGTATGAGTCGGGCAGTAACCACTTATTTGCATCCTTCGTTCGCCAGCAACCCTCTTCGTCCTTCAAACCCACCCTTGCCCACTTAGTCAATTCGTGAGGGGTGCTGGCCGACTGTATGTCTCTGATCATTTCCCTTGTGTCACTCCATTTTTCTGCTTGCGACCTGGTCACATATATGCGTGTCACCGTCCTATTCTCAGCTGTGGTTCGTGCAGTGATGTCGGCTAATGCATTCCCTTGTCCGACTAAGTCTGTCACTCTTTTGTGTGCCTGACATTTGATCACCGCTAATCGTTTGGGGAGGAGAACTGCCTCAATCAGAGCGGACACTAAATCTCCGTGGAGGATAGGAGTGCCGTGGGACGTCAGGAATCCCCTCTCCCTCCACAGGAGCCCAAAATGGTGGACCACTCCGAAGGCATACTGGCTGTCCGTATATACGTTCGTGGTGGTCCCTGCGGCTATGATGCATGCTCGGGTGAGGGCTATCAGCTCTGCTGCCTGGGCAGATCGTTGTGTGATGCAGGCTGTTTCAACTACTGTTTGGGCTGTTGTTACTGCATAGGCAGCTGAGGTGGTGCCATCTGGGAGTTTGATGCATGAGCCGTCTACCCATAGCTCTCCATCGGGGTCAGGAAAAGCAGTGTCTCGGAGGTCAACCCTACTCCTAGTCTGTTCGTCTGTGAGGGTCACACAGTCGTGTATGGGAGGAACGTCGGGGTCGTTTTCAGGCAGGGGTAACAATGTGGCAGGATTCAAAGTCGTGCATCTCTTTAGTGTGATGTGGGGTGCAAGCAGAGTCAACTCGTACCCTGTCAGTCGTGCGCTAGTCAGGTGTTGGGTCTTTGTCATCATTCGCCCCACATCAGAGTCATTTTTGGCCCACAGGTACGGAGGCAGGGTGTCAAGCAGGGACAGGTCAGCGTCAGTTATGGAGCACATGTGTCGTGGGGGGCGGGATCTGGGCATGTCTGGGTTGTCGTACAGGATGACTCGTATTCCATCTGGGGAACACCTAATGGTAGCTCGAAAATGTTTCAGTAAGTCAATGCCCATAATGGCGTCAGGGGAGTTGGAGGAGAGTAGGAATGTCGCGTCAGTAGTGTTGTTTTCTAGGTCAAAGGTAATAGGTACGGACAGGGGGTTAGTGGAGGGCGTCCCATCGAAACCTATCGATGTTATGTGTGAGCCAGACAAGGGTGCCCTTGGAATCAGTCGTTTTGATAACACACTACGTGTCGCCCCAGTGTCTACCAAGAATGGAGACTCTGTACCCAAGACCTTAGCGGTGACATAAGGACCTTGCTGGTCAACACAGAGCTCGACTGGATCCCTCCCTTGCCCCTGGCAGTCCTATGCAAAGTCGGGGGCATGTTCACCTTCGGACAGCTGGTATTGATTCTGTCGGGGACGGTCAAACGTGTTCAGTCTCCCTGATCTGTCATTGCTGGTGTCGTTGGAGCTCCCTCGTCCTTGTACTCTATTTCTCGGACCACCTGCCACATCCCTGGAATCCCTATTTCTATTCATTTCTAGCAAAACCGGACACTGGAATTTCCAATGGCCGAGCCCTTTGCAGAAGGCGCATTGGTCATTGCTAACGTCTCTCCGTCCAGTGTGGGATGTTGGGGTGTGATCTTTAGGAGGTAGATCTCTGGGGGTGTTTGATTGGTAGTTCCCCCTTTGATGTTCCCGTCCTAGCGCTATACCCTGTATCTGGGCTATCATTACCCTTTCCTTTAAATCTTTCTTCTTTTTCTCGGACGCCCTATCATTCTCATTCTTTTGGTGCTCGTAATACTGAGCCATCTGAAGGATAGCTGCGGGTTTGGAGGCCCCCCAACTACTCTCACTCGTCTGCAGTTTTTGGGAGACTTCTTGTGTTAGTCCCTTTACATAGTTTTGCACAAACAGGTGCTGTCCGGTTGCGGTGGTCATGTCTTGGCCACTGTAGTCGGAGAACACTGTCTCAAATCGGGAGAAGTATTCTGACACATCTTCCTGGGGTTTCTGTCGACAGGCCGTGACTATCGACCAGTCTACTTTTCTTTCCGGGACCAGTGTTTTTAATTTCTGAACTATTTTATCTGGGAGTTCCAGTATGTCCTTCACTGGTTTACTCCCCGGCTCTCGCTGTCTATCTAGTTTACCGAGTTGGTCCCAGGTATGTCCAAACAGATCCGTGTGGTCAGCCTTCCGGATTTGCTTCCACACGTCAGCCGGCAGACATAGCCCAAAGAACAAGTCAATATCTGCTAAAGTCATTATTGTCGAACCCAAGGCTGTGCCTAATTCGGTATAAAATGCTGTCGGGTTCTTTCTTAAATCGGGCAGGGTTTGTTTGAAGGTTAGGATATCTTGTCGGTCCCATGGTTGGTAAACCCAATTGTACACAACCCTTCCCTTTGCATTCTCGTTATTAATATCATCGCTCGTTCCCTGGCCCCGTGGCGGGATCCAGTAAGGGGCTGCTTCTCTGATAGGCATCATAGTATTGGCTACCTCTACCGAGGTCGTTTCAGGGACTGTAGCCTTGGCTTCTGGTTTCTGTTCCGTGAGGTGGCGGAAGACCTCAAGCATCTGCATGAAGAGCTCCGTCGCCTCACGTTCAGTCCCATCTCCAACATCAATTTTCCTATACAGTGTTGTTAGTTTAGCGGGACCCTTACTCTGATACCTATCTTCATACGCGTTCAGGGTGTAGTAGCTGAATCGCAAGATGAAATGCCGTCTGTGGCTGTCGGCATGTGAATTATATACGCTCATTGTATAATCTTCGCTCTCCCTTCGTTCTACTAATGTCTTCGCTATTTTGTCGATCCCATCCCGCTCATCTTTGCTCAACCTATTTAGTCTGGTTGATGATTGTTTGCTAGACTCGGGGTCGTCTGATGAGGTTGTTAATGTGGCTGGTGCAAAGGCCGTGAGGGCTGGTGCACTAGCACTGAGATCGCTTTCGCTCACACTCGGAGCGTGAAAGCTTTGTCGGCAGGGGGCATATGGAGGGGGCATGTAGATGATTGGGGGACCTAGTAGTAACTCATCGTTCGCCCGTTGTTTGAAGGGCAATTCAGGGTAGAGCGCAGAGGGGGTCCTAACAGGACATTGGCCTGACGACCCTAATTCTTGGTTTTGTGCGGCTTCCTTTCTTTCTTTTATTTCTTCTTCTAGTTGCTTAGCGGCTAGGTGGGCTGCCTTTCGTAATTCTTCCCCTATTTTTGCTTCTTCTCTTTTCTTTCGTTGTTCCGTTTCTTTGCGCCACATGCCGATACTGTCGAGCATAGTGGGCGTGGTCTTATTCTTCTGGAGCGCTATTTCTAATGTTTTTATTTTATTTTCGTCAAAGGAACCTATCAGTGGCCACTGACTTTCAGGGTTCTTTTTCGTATATTTATGCCATAGTTTAGTGTAAGCTATAGCGACTAGTCCATACTTAGTGAACATGTCCTTATTAGGGGTGCCCTCCAGTGGAGCTGGATGGTTCATCTCTAATAAGCGGTCCGGGCTAAACAGGCTACCAACCAGTGGGGAGAAGACAGGCATGACGGTTTACAACGGGGACAAAAGTCTGCACTACCTATCTTATCACGGCGGACAAAGACTAGACAGAATATTTCTATTCTACGTTATTTGGAGGCCGTGAATACCTCAAAAGAACCAATACCGAATAATCGGCCAATCAAACAATCCAGTGGGGAGAATAAGTGGGTACGAAAAATTATCGTTACCCACTCTTTCTCTACCTGCAAAGAGAGACCTTGTTCTTCCCTGTTTGCAGACAAAGAATCTCCAGACAATAATCCACGAACGACAGTTCGGGAAACAGTGGGGGAGGAAGATAGGCACGACGGATTACAACGGGGACAAAAGTCTGCGTTACCTATCCTTCACTGCTTGCAAAGAGAGAGCCTGTTTGTTTTTCCCCGTTTGCAGACAGTGAATCTCCAGAGGGTTTCAACAAAGCGTAATACTAGTATTATCCAAACAAAAAACAATTTTCCTCAATTCGTCGTGTTTACACGACCTTACCCGGACCGCATGGACGGTTTCCTGTCCTCTGGATCCAGCGCCCGATCGTCCTCTCTCCTTCGTGTTGTTCGCGGCACTCCTGATGGTTCCCAGTCAGGACCGTAGATCACTCGAGAGAGGTCTGTTCAGAACTAGTGAAGGTCGGATGATCGGCTGTCAGACGAGGGTCTATCGGACACGAGCTCTTCCCGATCGTTGCAGTCGTTCACTCTGTCATCGGGACCTCTCCCACTGGATCCACGTGTCGCTGATGGGCCCCACGTTGGGCGCCAATTGTGGAAAAAGGTAGGGCTAGGACCTTTCTCAGGATTTGCCCGGCGCTAACCGCCCTTGTACCATTCAAGTTTACCAAGCAATGAGGCAGGCGCCGGAGACCAGAAGGCAGGAAACAGAAGTTTTATTCCGACGGAGCAGAACACATCAGATCAGACAACAAGGTATCGTCTCGAGGTGCTCTAACAGCCTCTCGGAGGCCTGGCCTCTTATACACTGGTTTATGGCATGTGACCTTCCTTTACTACAATCAGAACTTTGTAAAGCAAGGAAAAGACATCCCCGTAATCCTAGTGTCAATCCCACCCCCATATACCTTCACAATAGAGGTCCTCAACCTGCTGATAAGAGGAGGGGGCCATCACGCAGCTGAGTGTTCCGTCGAGTCTTAGGATGTGTGCGCCTGATCATATCACAGGGGGGTGGGGAGGCCTGGATCAATAGAGGGTCCTTTGAAGGAGAGCGACCTCATACAATAAAGGGCAGTAAATGATATCTCCCGGCTTAGGCAATGGCCTCGGACCTGTGTGGACAGTCGGACACGGGGTGAGGGGCCATCAATGGAGTGGTATTCATGCTGCGTGGACAATCCAGCGCAGGAGGGAGGTTTATCAACAGAGGGGCATTCATGGGAGGAGAGGAGGTGTTGGTCAGGCGCTGGCGTGACTCCCAAGGACAGGGTCATGCAGAAGGGTCATGCTCACAAGGAGGAGGAAGGGGGAGCCAGGGTGCGCGGAGGATGCTTGCTGGGTCAGAGGGGCGCGCTGGCGATCGATCGTGGACAGGGAGACCATGATATCTAAAATGGCTGCCGTGCACGTAGTACATAGGTGACCTAGAATGGCTGCCGTGCACGTAGTACATAGGTGACAAGCTGGCGCAGATGATGTTCAGATCGCAAATTAAAATTCCACAGTCCTGCGTTGTGAAGGGCCTTATATGCATGGGTGAGAAGTTTGAAGGTTATTCTTCTGTCGACTGGGAGCCAGTGGAGGTTGCAGAGGTGTTGAGTGATGTGGCTGCGCCGGGCAATGTTGAGGATTAGTCTTGCCGTGGCTTTCTGGACATTCTGGAATCTCTGGGAGGTTTGTGTGTGACACCGGCATAGAGTGCGTTGCCATTGTCGAGTTTGCTGCTGGCACGGGCATGGGTGACGGCAGCGGTGGCTCCTCTGCTAAGGCAGAGGAGTGCAGCCTCCCCCCCTGACAGCAGCTTTAAAAAAAGACAAATTGAACGATAATAAACTCTACTTTATTATCATTTCATTGTGTTTCCAGGCTGAGTATTGGGGGAGGGGCTAGGGGGATGATAGGCAGAAGGGAGTGGTGGGTACTGCTATTAGTGTTCATGATGGTTTGGCCAAACCGTTATCCGCAATTAGGCTCTCACCAACCGAGCTGCTTTGCTGGGTTGGAGACGGCAAAGCACAGGCTCCCAGTCTACCTGGTAGAGCAAATCTTTGGCACTCAGGCCAATCCTGAAGCTGCTCCCACACAGGAACAGCTTCCAGATTGCCCGCAGGGGAGGCAGGAACCCTATGCCTGCAGTGGAGCCACAACAGGAGGAGAAGACCGAGTATGCGGCAGGCTGCACTGTACATTTTTTTCTTTTTTGCCCCTTTTTAGGTCGAGGACAGTAGGCTGCGCTTGCGCAGTCTCGGTCAGAGATTTAATGATTCTTAGCATAGGGGCTTGAACCCTCCTCTCTTCTCCATGGGCTGGCCTCGTAAATGCTGGCCAGCCATTGGAGGGGCGTCACTCCGTTCAAACCCCGTCTTTTTCGGATTCGGGGGCGTGTTTTTTCTCTTCTTTCTTGTTTTCATTCTCTCCTCTTCCCATTGGCTGGAATTTTACCCTTCAGCCAATGGGAAGAGGAGAGAACAAAAACCACGCCCCCAAATCTGAAAAAGACGCTGGTTTCTCTGAGGCATTCCACCTGGTCGTGTGTCATCTGGCTCTGCAGGCGCTCATGTCCCCGTGTCTGAGGGAGTTGTAGTGTCGCAGTACACAAGTCTAACCAGTTCGCCTAGTCTCGTCAAAATCCAGAACATCATAACTACAGTAATGCCGCTCTCAACTACCCTGTCTCCAGACATGCACATCGCATTTTAGCTGCAACATGGCGAACAAAATGGAGGAGGGTTCGAATAAATCTGAAAGGGGCGTGGAGCGCGACAACGGTGACCGCCATTTTGCAGTGGCTTCATGTTTCTTATATTTTAACGAAATTGCTGCTAACTCACATCGTAGCTCGATATTCCCCCAAACATTTTAGAAATGTAATTAGAACCGAATCAGAAGAAGATTTTCAATAGCGTTGTTTTTGTGTAATATACCTTTAGTTGTTCTGTTCAGCTAGAGAACAATGTGTTTAAGTGAAGGCTTGGGGTCAGGCGGTTTGCTGAAGGACGGAAAAATTTTCCGTTACAAGATGGTGGCGTAGCCAGGAGAGGTAAAGGCAATAGCGTGTTTAGAAATAGACGAAAGACTGCCGGAAATGTCCGTCTTTTATTTCCATCCTCGCCGCCCCCTCCTCCTCGTTCTCCGATGCTACGCGTGATCGGTGAGCCAGAGCACAGAGGCCTCCACCGCCCCTTCCCAGACCCGGGCACTGCCGTGACGGGCGCCCCTCGCGGGGTAACTGTGCCTGCTTTGTTCATGGGCTGTGGTTCGTTTGGGAGTAGCTACTTGCAAGCTGCTAGGAGATCCTGCATTCATGGCCTAAGCACCGGGCTATGGTTTACTTCTCTGAATTTGAGAGCCGGTTCTTTGTATCTTGGCCTGCGCACCCCAGGTCCTCATAAGACACCCCTATGCATGGGCGTGCATTGAGTAGGAAATAAGCATGTTTGTCTTCTAGGCAAAGGCCAAGCTCGGCCCCACCCCCTCCTTTGGACCCTGGCAGAGTTTCATAGTGGGGGGCGTTGGAGGGAATCACGCAAGGTAGTACCAATATATTACCATGCTAGATGTTAACGTTTGCCTTATGTTTTTGGAGGAGCAGCAAGAGGCGATGTTGTACCTACTTACCTTTAGTTGTTCGTTTATGTCTGGCAGGACTTTTTACATTCTATGTTCTCTGGCCACTAAACAGAAACGGGTGCTCAAAGGTGCTATTTCAATAGTATTAACAGGCCACACTTTGTGATTTGAAAGCAGCCTGCCTGGCCTCATTTCAAGGCGTTGTTAAATCTGACCCCTTTCCCTAGGTTATATGGGGATCCAGATCGGTCTAGAATAAAAAATAGGTTGGTCCGAGCGTAATAAAAAAAAAAAATAGGGGCTCACATTTGCTGAGTACGTCTTTTTTGAGATCCTTGCATGGTTAGTACTTGTGTGGGTGGGGAGGGGTAATTTGTGGTGAAAAGTAGTAAAACAAGCACTTTATTAAGGCCACCCCCTTTCGTCTCAATTCTCAGCATATCTTCTAGACTCTTTTTATACCACACTTTGAACTTTTCAATTCTTCCTGTTTTCTCCCATCACCCTTTCCTCACATTCAGCCTGTGTTTTCCTTTCTTTCCCTTGTCTTTTCTTCATTTGTTACTTAGCTTCTAATTTTCCTCAGCACGTTTCTCTTTCTCTCAGCCCTTGCACCTTGTTTTCCTCTGCTCATGCCTTCACCAATTATTTTTCTTTCAACTCTTCCCATTTTCACCACTCACCTGTTAAATCGCCACTTTATCAAACTCGGCCTTTGTTCCTCTTCTTACTCCCCTCCCTGCTCCTCTCTCCTTTTCTCTCCACCCCCCATTGACCTTTTTAGGTTGAGGACCGTAAGCTGCGCTTGCGCAGTTCGGTCTGAAGATTTAATGTTTCTTAGTACGGGGCATTAACCCGCCCCTCTTCTCCATTGGCTGGCCTCGTAAATGCTGGCCAGCCATTGGAGGCGAGGGGCGTCACTCCCTTTAAGCCCCATCTTTTCCCCGATTCGGGGGCGTGTTTTTAGGTTCTTTCTCTCTGTGACGTCTTCAGTCACTCAAACCTAAAACACACGCCCCCCCAGTCTGAAAAGGACGGGGCTTACATCATCTGTTTGCAGCACTTTTGTTTGTTACTGCCCCTAGGGATTGAGGCCGCGTCATCGGCCTACCATGCTGGGATTGGCTCCCGCCTGTTTTCCTATCATTCTCTTTATTTTCCTTTCCTTTATCTCTTTCAGGGGGCGTGCCCTCTGTGGGCCGGGCTTTCATTTGCCGGCGCTAATTCTCAGTTGCCTGTTTCTCGTCCTCTCCATCGGAGCCGATCCATCACCTACGCTGAGAGCAATCTCTGTGCAACAATTTTGAGTCATGTTGTTGTCTCTGGACATAGAACTTTGTCTTGCATTTTTTCTGGTCTGATTTGTCGTAGGATTGTATTTAAATCAGTCTTCTCAAGAATATGACCTTTGCACAACATCTCGAAGCTTGTCCTAGGTACCCCATTTTAAGATGGCCGCTCCGCTTCTGTTTTGTACTCCCATCGACCCTTATCGCCCCAGTAGAGTATTGAAGACCTGTTGTCTCATTAATATATTGCTCGGTCTAGATACCCCTTTACAAGCTGGCCGCCACGATTTTCATCTGAATTTTGAGTCTTGGTCTAGATACACCTTTACAAGATGGCCGCCACGATTTTAATCTGAATTTTGAGGGGCTGTCAAATTTGTTTGACCGCCTTGTAAATTGTTCTGGGGACTTATCTCTTGCGTTATAAAGCATTTTCTTCGTATTCTACTTATACTTATTTTATTTATGATTGGATAGTTAATCATGTAGGGGGTATATACGATCACATCGTAAATGATTTTATGCCCGTCAATTCCTTCGGGTGTCTCTATTGAACTGGATATGCCCTGGGTATTCTGGATTTGACTATTGTATGAGACTCTGTTTTTCATAAATTGTTCGCTATAGGATGACATTGCTATTACAAGATGGCCGCCATGGAGTGCAGCCTAGTTAGAATGTCGAACGGAGATATTTTGTGTTGGCACACAACTACTCGCGTCTTCATTTCATCAGCCGGGAGTATTTAAACTGGCCCGGTGAAGCTATTCGTCCCCCATTCTTCCTGCCGTGACGTCTTGGCTCTTGTAGACCTGCTGACAGTCTTATACCGGTAAGCCTACTTAGGGAACATGTTGCTTTGTTTTGATTGATGCCTGGATTTTCTAGTCTTTGATGAATTGTGTGGGGTATAATGTCTTTTTCCTGAGCGGCTACTATGCGCATGTATTTCCAAGGGGGAGATGGACTATACTTTAACTCAGGAACACTGCCTTGATTACATACTTGAGGGGTGAGACTCGAGGCTTAATGAGGAGGGCCTAGCCATATGGTCATTACATATATCTATCAGTGATGGCATTATGCCTTTAGTTAGCAGAAGCTTGGATCATAAGTGGCTCTGTGTGTGTATGGCTCTGTCTGTGTATGGCTCTGTCTGTGTATGGCTCTGTGTGTGTGTGGCTGTGTGTGTGTGTGTGTGGCTCTGTGTGTGTGTGGCTCTGTGTGTGTGTGGCTCTGTGTGTGTGTGGCTCTGTGTGTGTGGCTCTGTGTGTGTGTGTGTGGCTCTGTGTGTGTGTGGCTCTGTGTGTGTGTGTGTAACTCTGTGTGTGTGCGTGGCTCTGTGGGTGTGTGTGGCTCTGTGTGGATAGCTTTTCTGTAGGTGTCTCTATGTGTGGGTGGCTCTGTCTCTGTGAGGGTGGCTCTGTGTAGGTGGCTCTATGTGAATGACTCTGTGTGGGTGGCTCTGTATGTGTGTGTGGGTGGCTTTGTGTGTGTGACTCTGTGTGGGTGTAAATGCAATAGGTCATGCATTTGCGAGCGATTAAGCTATTGGTATTGTAAATGACAATGCCATGTATTTACCGATTCAGCTATTGGCATTGTAAATGACAATGCCATTTATTTATGATTTAAAAAAAAAAATGTCATGAGCAATGCCAATAGCTCTACCTTTAATAATGCAGAGACCAATGCATTGTAAATGCTTATTGTCGTAGTGTATTCTCTCCCCTCCCCTCCCTTCCCCGCCCAGCCCCTCTCCTCCGATATCGGCTGCTACTGGGTGACTGTCCTCCTGGATTTGGTGGGGATCCATCTAAAGGTCTTTCGAAGCAGGCAGAGTGTAGTAAATCAGGCCGAGGAGGTAGTGTTTATCTGGTGGTCCATTGTGATGATGCTGAGGTTTCATGCATGGTTTGTGGGGTAGGGGGACTTCTTAGAGCAGAGTTGTACCAAGATGAGGGAAAGGCTCCCTGGATGAGGACTTCTGTCTTGTCCGAGATGAGCTTCAGGCAGCTGTCATTCATCCAGGCAGCGACGGCTTTCATTACTTCGTGGAAGTTGTTACTGGCGACAGTGGGTTCTTTGGTGAGGGAGACAATCAGCTGGGTATCGTTGGTGTAGGAGACGATGTTGAGTTCATGGTTCCTGACGATGGCTGCGAGGGGGGGCTATGTAGACATTAAACAGTGTGGGGCTGTGGGAGAAGCCCTGGGTACTTTGTAGCTGATCTCTGTTGGTTTCAAGAGGTATGGTGGGAGTCTAACCCGTTGTGTTCTGCCTGTGAGGAAGGAGCAGATCCAGTTGAGGGCCTCGTCTTGCATACCAGCGTTGTGGAGTCTTGTGGCTAGGGTGCGGTGGGAGACGGTGTCGAAGGTGTCAGTCTTAATCGTATTGTTGAAGGTACAAAGGTTCAAGTCTGTGAATCCCTGCTTAAGCACTACTTTACTAGACTGGCCCAAGGACCAAGGAAATACCCAACTGCCCCAAATTCAACATACTGGCAACATCTGCCTGTTGTACATATTTGTAATTTTTAATGAGTCTGTGCTTGATGTGTGTGTTGTGGGAACGTTTATGGTTAATACAGTAGTCCGAGCTGGTTAGGGTAATGAGCCACAGGTACCGACTGTAGACCAGATTGATTAATTGGGAAAACCTACTTCAGACACCATGGATTGATGTGTTTATTAAGAAGCGTTATAACAAAAAAAAGTATATCAGGCATATAGAGCCTGAAAAACATATTTTAACACTAAAGTGTGTTTTTTTATCACACTGTGTTAAAGCCTGAAGACAGATATGTTGTCACAAGGAATCTCACATAATAACATAGTAGGTGGTGGTTACCTCCTCTGACAAACACTGGAAGTAAATGATATGCGCTCTGAAAACCTTTGCTAGAATCTTAGGAGGGCCTGATATGCTTAGTTTTTTGCTAGGCTCTTCCTATCAAACCCATACAAATGTATACATTCATATGCATATATTCATACCATACATATATTGGTTTTGATTTAGTGCTGTTAATCTGTTTCGTTGTCATCCAAAATTCTGCTTCGATCCACAGCAGAATACTACATAGGACAATGGGTCACCCCACTTCAATCATTAGTTTTATTGCCCTGTGAGTGACAGCATTTTGTCTGATGACACGTGTACATCTGTCGGAGGACTTATTGAGTGCCTAAACTCACCTATAATTGCAGAGGAACTTCCAGTTATAATCCAGGACCATTGGCATTATTGGCATAGTTTCAAAAATGAATTCGCTTCTTTAAAAATTGGGATTGTATTTGTCACACACTGACCCCTCTGAACACATTTAATTTGGTTTTCCATTTTTAGCAACATGGGTCAGTGTTTCACAGCTAGCCACAATGAAAATGTGGGTCAATAATCCACCAAAAGCCTTTTGAGCAAATACAATTATTGTAGCATTTCCACTGGGGCACTAATACAAGATAATTATCCAAATATTGATTTTACAATGTAGCATATCACGAAATTCCTTGTCCACAAATCACACTGGCCATTTTGATAGCATTTCTTTATTCATATAAATCAAGGCATTATGATTTCTGAATCATCTCGAAGGTGTACACGTTTCCTCAAAGGACCTCATCTCCATCTCCTTGAAGAAGTGGGGAGGAATGGAGTTACTGCTTGGTGCTGACCATGCAGTCCAGAAAGGATTGTATGCTGGATGTGGTAGCGTCAAATGTGGCACAGAAAACGTGAAGATAATGCCGGAGGTGGGTGAGGGAGGCAGCGAAGCTCTTTGAGGATGGAGGTTATCTGGTCAAAAGTTCTTTGACCATTTATGAGTCAAGCAACTCCATGGTGTGAGGTGGAAGCCTGGGATGCCTTCAAGCAGAATGTCATCTATTAATTTCTGGTTGAATAATGTCACTGATCCTGGAACTGAAAATAGCCTGACATTTTATATTCTATGACTTGTTTATTATGCTCCTTGAGGAAGACAAACATAAAAGGCCTTCTCTGGTGGACGAGTACCCTATCTAATGGCACCATTGGGTTGGTCGAAAGTAGTGAGTCTTCTTCTTCACCAGACTGGGCACTGCACTACTCCCAAGAAAGCATGAGCAAAATAGACACCGCAAATGACATGGTACATGATAGGCATGAATATATGACGGTATACCGCATGCGTTTATCACGCATTCCTTCTGAATGTCGTCACTAGAACTAACACATTTTTAGTACGCATTTGTTCAGCAAACAAGTCGTTTTATCGACTTGACTTAGGGCGGCTCTGGATTTTGGAATAGTTTTATTTATTATTCCAACTACAGTCTGCTCAACAGTAGGGAAGGTGTTGGACTTTAAATTCAACCCCATTCCACCAATGTAACAACTTGTGTGCTGAATAAATGTGTGCTAAAGACGCTTTTGTTCTATTGCCGGCATTGTATAGACACAGCGTGATTCTGGCTTTGTCCTAAAGGACGTTTCCCGATAGGCACAGCTGCAGGATTTAGTGCACGCTGGTCGCTGCCCTGATCCTATACCTCACTGAAGAGCCATGCTGAATAGGCCTCCACTCCCAAGAGTGTTTTTCTCTTCCACTGTTCCACCTATTACATCATCCTCCCTCAATTCTCTCCAGAAAGTGCACACTGCTTCCAATTGACCCTTCCCATTTTGCTGGCCCGTGTCCCTCGATATTATTGGTCCTTGATTGGTGCAAGCCAGAGGACGTTTGTATATAAGCCTGTCTACTTAATAAATGATTCTGAATTGTAATCTTAGCCGTTGGCCCTGTACAGTGTTCCGTTATCCCTGGCTAGGAGTGCACTATGCAAGTACCCACATACATGCATACATAAGAGGTCAGTCAGAGATCTTCTGTTGCACTGCTTGTTCACAGGGGACAACTCAGAGACGCAATCACTCACTATATTTCGCTTCAGAATGAATTACCCTCCTCTCAGAGCTGTTCCTAGATGTTAAGAGTGGCATACTTTGAAATGAAGTGTGCTAATGAAGGCGTTCTCAGTTGACTTGCACATAATGGTGGACCCCTTGCCTGTGTTTTCTGTAATCTAAAGCTAGAGACCTCGTTCCTGCTGTATGACATGGTTGTTTGTATCCAACACAAGGTTATCATTTTCAAAAACCTGCAAAAATAATGTTCTGAAAAACCCAACATGAATTTTGTCTTGTAAAAATGCTTAATGCAGAGTGTACGGTCATGGTATTGTGACAATTGCTACAGCGTCCAGACAGCTGCCTCGCACTCAGACGCCTAGTGGTAGGATTGCTAATGGTGAGCCCAGGAAGATTCCATGCACTCCCAGAGGCCCTGCATAAGTGGCTGGTTGAATGCCGAACAAGCCTAATTGCATCTCATTCTTCGCTGGCACAACATGCTCTTACCTCATGGTCCTCGAGGAAAGCTTCGCCCTCGAAGCCTGTGGCTGCGACTGCTTGCTAGAGTCCATTCTCGCCTCGCTCTGTGTCCCTACTTGATGACCTCACATTGCGCGTGACGCAGGTCTGACACCTCTCTGCTGGCGGCTGTTTCCAAAGGCACTCTATGCGTACAAGAACCGAAAACCGCACCTACTAAGAGATTTCACAGGGTAAACTCCGCTGGGCCTCGGCTGTGGCCTGAATAGATTTAAATGTATTAATTAAATGAATTCAAGCAGGACCAATATGCATTTACAATGTGATGTGTTTGTTTTTATCGAGAAATACACCAATTTCGTCTTAGTAACCTTATAGTGTATCCTTGTAAGCTAGATACCCAGACTGAGAGTGACGTGTAACTCTCGCTTTCTAAAAGAACAGCTCTGTGCAGGGTCCTTTGCGTGAAAATGTTCAAAGTCACGATGATCTAAGTAGAGGTGAGCGTTGTTATTTTCAACCTCCGCCCCTTGGGCTGTCTTCCCACACTGAGGACATTTCCTCTGATTCATTCTTAGCGGTGGGGGATCCAGCCTTGCCCAAATATCGTGTGTAGAATCTAGGGATGGGCCTCTAAGGTTCACTGTGAGCGACATTTCCCTTTGTTTGTTTGTAGGACTGCTGCTGTTTGCACTGGTAAAGCAAGGGGGAAAGATAAGGGCCAAAAAGATAAAATCTCTTTACATATATATGAATGTATATATATTTATTTCCGAGTGGTGATGCCAATGGATAGTTATAGTCAGGTCAGTGTTTCCATAGGAAAATATTGTGTTACTAATAACTTCGGCACAGTTTGACGAATCTTCAGGAAACCTTGCCAAATGTGCTATTTTTTGCCTAGTTTGTCCATGAAAGGTTTCGGGGTGATCTGTCAAGCAAGGTGGAAAGAAAAAGGGGTGTCCCAAATCGAAAAATCCCAATGCATTTTCCATAGATTTATTTCAGAAGAACTTCCGGAAAAAACTGCTGAACGGAATGACACCAAATTTGACTGGAAGCCAGATCTTGGTGCACAGATTGTGCGTTTTGTGATTAGGTATAATTCTGTTCTGTAGTTTTTGAGAAATTAAGAATAAAAATAATTGTATATCTGAATGGTTGGGTCAGTGAGAAAGTCGCAGGAGTTTTTTTCACTTGGGCCAATTTGTTCCCACGAGAGCCAGACTCCTACAGAAGCGTGTGCTCTGATGCTGCAAACAACAAAAGAAAAATGCTGCTGGCAGCCATTACTGGAATCAGGGACCCAGATCCTTGTCCTGAGGTTTAAATAAAAAAATAACATAGAGGGGCAGGAGCAGGGTAGGGATACCCTGCCCCCCTTGCCCCCCTGCAGGTGGGCCTGAGGGACCACCCCAGAGTAAAAAAAAAAAAGACAGTTTTTGCTGCAATGCAACGGGAGTCGTGTGTGATCGGGGAAAAAAATAGGCGAAAAGAAAATGGCAGCTGGGGAGAGGGGCATCAGTAGGCCTCTCCTCCCTTTTGGGTCCCGGGGATCCCATCACCTTGAGTCATATTCTTTAATTAACGGTGCATGGCCACCCTCCCCAAGCCATTATCCACAGGCTCGGGCGGTAGTCTGGAGCCCATCCCCCGGGGCCACATTCTTTCATTAAGGAGAGTGGGCCACAAGCTATTTTAGGCCCCGGGGGACCCATTCTCTGGGGCCAAAATGTACAGTAAAGGGGAGGGGGCTCTGCAGCCTTCATCCCCAAGCCATCAATGGCCCTGGGGACCCTACCCCTAGGACACAGTGGCTTGCCTGCCCTCACCGGCACAGGCGGGGAAACATGTTTGCTCCCATCTCCAGGTCATTTTTAAATCTACTTTAAGTCTACTCCCAGCCAACACTTCTCCCAGCCGGCAGGAGATTTAAACATGCTGGGTTCACACGATCTAGGCTGCTTTTAATGTCTTAAGAATGCATCCTTTTTATATAAATCTCTGTAGACTTTTCTCCATATTTTTAACTGTTTGTAACAATGATTATTTCTTTTAATGGATTTCTAGTAATACTTGTAATTGTTTAATGTGATTTTATGTCTGTACTTTTATGATATATTTTATCAAATTAAGTATTACAAAACGCTAAAAAATGCTGGTGCCTGCTGGGAGCAGATTTGTGTTCTGTTTCCCTGCCCGCACTAATATGGGCAGGGAAACAGAATATACATTTCCCTTGCCTGGAGGGAGCAGCATATATGCAGCTGCTCCATCCGGGAATGAGCAATTCCGGATCCTGCACCAAATGTGGAGTTGGCTGGGGCAACGGGGCCCCTGGGGCTCACCTCGCAGACATGTCAGTTGGTGGATGCCCCAGGTGGGAACTGGGTCACCCACTTATAATTGATGTCTGCCCCTGGGGTTGGGATCCTTGGGCCATAATAGGCTCAGGAGGGGGGCTGGGTGGCCCCTCTGCCCTTTTAAAAAGGGTACTGCTACGGGGGATTGGGTCCCTAGAGCTTACAAAGGCTCAGAGAATGGTGCCCCCTCTCCATTTTTCGCATTTTAGGGTCGGGGATGGGGACCCCAGGAGCCTAAGTTGGACCAGGGTAGGAGGGCTGTGATACGGTGGGATTTTTGATCTCTTATCTGATCACTATAGATCTAGATCCCAACTCAGGTCGACTGAACCTTTGTTACCTGTCATAGAGTAAAAAGCAATCCACTACTAGATTAATCAGTTCAAGACTTTACACAACTCTGAAGAACCACCGACTACGAATAAGTTTAAAAGTTTTATTATAAAGCCAAAGATAACTGGAGATACAAACACCTCAATATAAGGTTCAAAAGATACACTGGCATCAATACAAACATGAATTCTCTAAATGATCTTAGGTGACAAAAGAATATCACCAAAACTAATTCAAAGATCAACAAGTTTGCAAGAATAGCCACAAGTTGTAACTTGAGCGTCATTTACAAAAGGAAGAAAAATTCAGATTAGACTGTCCCTACACTAGACTAAGTGACATCCCTACTTAGCAAGATCTTAACCTAAAAAGGTGTCAGCCGTGGTGACTTCCAAAGAAGATCACTCACTTTCCCTTAGCCTTTGTTGTAAATCTGTACATCGCAGTTAAGCTCTATCTGCCTACCCATCCGCTCTCTAAGGTTCCTCAGGCCATCTGCTCTAACTCCACCCAGGGGTGCTGTCCCTAATACAAAATCACAATTACAGTTGAAACGCCCCTCAGAGACGCCCCTCACGTACACCCCTCACGTGGTGTCGGTTCTGGCTTTTTCCATGCTGATACTCCTCTGGGCTCCTTGTTAGCGTTGACCTTGCTTCTCAGGCTCTTCTCCGGCAAGACGGTACCCCCCAGGAAATTCCTGAAGCCTCCTCCAGGCCTGTGCCTGTCTCCCAGAACAGAGCTCTATTCATCACTCTCTTGATTGGAACCCCCTCGCACCTGCAAACAGACACCCATGAAGTGGGCCCCAAATTCCGGCCTCCAACTTATCTCATAAGTCGTAAAACTCTTGGTTCACAATTTATGCTTAACACGACCTGATTCTAACGAGCAATTGCAGATCAAAAGAAACAACCTTATCTCCCCATGCTTGTTAGAATCACATGAAACGAGCCTGTACACTCTATGAACCTTTATTTCTTAACCTAACAGTATTCTAACTTATTACACACTGGTTATAGGAAACACTTCTATAAAACATATATTTGCAGTCTATGATCAATAATACTTTGAATTATAAAACAGTAATCCATCTCATGTGAGAATGTAAAGGCACGTTTCTTTTTAATGAACTGACATGAGGCCTACACATTTCTACGTTGGCAAAGTTACATTCTCCTCTATACTCAGTCACATAGCATGGAATTTAATATCATTTTAGCGTCTCTAAACATTACTACATTCGTTTTTCACACGGATATATACTTTGTACTAATTAAACACTCTAATGTGTGTACACTCTATAAATTCAACACTCTTATGTGCTCCTTTAACTAAACTTATACCCCGTGCTTGTAAATATGGTGCACTTCTACATTTTACTTAATTTGCGCTCTCTCAGTTCTCCCCTTTGATGACCTTTAGAGGTCATCACCATCACAACACCATTTCTGAGAGTATGAATTGAATCAAACAGAACTCGTTGCAATGCTCCCTCGCTTCATCATCTCTAGAGCCCTCAGACTCCTGTACTGGTTATCCTGCATTGCAGCTAACCTCTGCTCTTGCTCTCTCATGGATCTTTGCAACCTATTTGATCTATACCATTGATACAGCCGCACCAATCCCCACAATGTGATTACACAGATCACTATGATGATGATAGGTTTCAATATGTACCAAATGAAACTCTTCCCTAGGTTGGCAAACCAACCTCCAACTTTACCCATTCCATGACCCACTTTTTCCCACACGTTCACCTTTGTCAGATCCTCAATCTCATGATGAATTTCAGTGATGTTCTGTATATACTTTTCAAGAGGTTTTGAATTGTCTGGATTGGAAGTGCAACATTCCTGGACCTTCAAAGCCTTACAGACTCCGCCCTCTTTGGCTAACAGGACATCTAGAGCAAGTCGGTTCTGAAGAACCATTGCCCTTATCGATTGCATCTCTCCCTCAACCAGCATCAGGCATCAGTGATCTAGCAGTGCTGGCAGACAATCTATCTACAACTGTTGCCAATCTCCTAATCTTTACATCATTTAGTATTAGCCCTAAAAGAGGGAACATGGCACCAAATACGTCTCCAACTACCTCAACATCACTTACATCCCTTCTTCCTCTGACTTGAGTTCTTCCCTCTATGATTTCTAGATCCTTAGCATGGTATATTTTGGGGAAGACAATTGCTAAATAACATGATCCGTACCAATTATCAGGTAGTTTCACGTATGCATTTCTTCCACAGACAAAATATACATTCGGAATTACCTGCATTCCTTTCAAGAAATCCTTTGTATAGTATTCTAATTGGAAGGCATGTTCACAACTTACTTCTCCCACGAATACATTCTCATAGTAGGTTTTACCCCTATATATACATAGCTTCCCTTTTTGTGTTCGATCTAAAGCTATTGAACCGTTACTACCCTTCCTTTTGTGTGACTTTTCCTCCTCGGTCCAATCTGTTTTCCATTGGCCTGAAGCCTTTAGGATCTTCTGCCTCCTGTATCGATCATCTACCTGCCCTATAAACTTTTTCTCAATTTCTGACACTTTACAAGTCAAATTATTTCTTCGGGCATATGAAGTATCCAGTGTATTCCAAGGAATGAAACATTTCTTTAATCTATCTTCACTCTTATAATAGTCCCACTTATTCATATGCTTGTAGTTCGGGACCTCTGGTAAAACAGCGTCAAAATTTGAAAAGTAATATTCAAAACTATCACGTCCATAAAATATACTAAGCAACAGACTACATGTGATTCCATAAGTCAATGGAAGATGGTGATACCTAATACCTTCGTCTACAGAGGCTGGCAATTTGATACAGACGTAGCAATCCTTGGCCTCCATAGCATCAATGTATTCATACAACAGTTTAGCATATGCATTTGATTTGAAATTCCCTTGTGATTCATCTACGTGCAACCTACGAACTTCTGCTGCTAGCAAAGCTTTATCTTTCTCTGTATTATCTCCCTTTTTGCCAGCAGTAGTAGGTTTCAATGTCACTATAACTTTTGCTTCTTTTGTTGCCTTCTCTTCGTTTTCATGTCCCACTATATATGATACAGTAACTACTAAAGCTATAAGAAAAATTACTCCCACTAAAAGTGTGCCTACTATGCATTTTGCCTTGCGGTTCGGGTTGCCGGCCTCCATGATCTCAAGACAGTGTAGTTCTATTTTTCTGTTACAACACAAAGTCTCTTTTCTTTGCTCCTTCAACCGTGTTTTCTTTGCTTATTCAGTCTTTTCGAACGACACCTGGAAGCTGATAAACCCTTTTGCAAGATCAGTCTTTTGGATTATAGCAACAGACAACCCTAGCCCTTCTCCGTCCACTAAATGGAAAAGTCCCTAAATTTCTTCTTCTTCCACTTGGCGCTAGGTTATCTTATCAATCTTGTTTATTTACAAAGTCTTTAGTTATCTACAATCAAGCGTGTTCCAGCTGCTCTAATCACGTATTCTAGAATTTCTAAGCGAAGAATGATCTCCTCGAGCGGTGGTACCGTTGAACCAAAAGTCGGAAATTCCACTCTGTTAAAAACCAGTTCTCTTATTCTACTCAGATATGGGGGATTGGGGACAGTGAGTGTCAGCAACCCTTCGGCCTCTACTCCAGGTACCAACAACGCTACTTCCAACGTTATGATTGGGTCAGCACTGGTCACTGTCACTTCCCTCACCCTCCCGGACTTCCGTGCGCCAGACATCTGCTGCTAGGTAGGTCCATTCAGGGGTGGCGTATCTTCTGCAGGGCACTCGCACCCTCCTTGATCTTCTTGGACCCTCCTGTTCTTGATTCTGTGCACCTTCGTCCAGATCTGAGTCTTCCGATATAGGAGCAAGAGTTCTCTCTGGAGTTTGCTTCAAGCTCGGCCTCTTCTTCCCTTCAGGCCAACTAGTTTCTCCACGTCTTGTTCTCCTATGTCTTGTCCTCACACTCGGTTCTTGATCGCTTGTGACATGGGGCCAGATGTAGGTCGGTCGGTAAAGGCCGAAAATCGGTATTTTCGGCCGTTACCGACCGGTATACATGATTTGAAATGTAGGGGCACAATTTTACAGAATCGGTAACTTTACCGATTCTGTAAAGTTACCGATTCTGTAAAGTACCGAATCAGTATTTTTACCGATTCGGTAAATCTCAGATGTAGGTGGGACTCTTCTGAGTCCCAAAGGCCCTACAAAATCGGTATTTTACCACACAATCCTATTGTGTGGTAAAATACCGATTTCAGGTGTGCATGCACATGTGTGCATGCACACCTAGCCATGTGACAGACAGGCATGCTCTTAGGGCATGTCTGTGTGCCACATGGCGCACATGCCTATTTGTGGGGTGCCAGAGGGTGTCAAAGTGACACCCCCTGCACCCTTGCAAAATTCGGTATTTACCGATTCTGTAAATACAGAATCGGTATTTCCCATTGATTCCTATGGGCTTTGAAGCCCATAGGAATCAATGAGAAATACCGATTCTGTATTTACAGAATCTGTAAATACCGAATGTTACAGAATCGGTATTTCCACATCTGGAAATACCTACATGTCAACCACAGTGATTTACCGATTTTCAATTACCGAATCGGTAAAATTCGGTAATTAAAAATCGGTAAATCAATATTACCTACATCGGGCCCTTGATCAGTGTCTGAGCCGTATTCACAGGAACTTTCTCCTTCTGTGGCGACTTCAGTTTCACTGTCATCCGGTCTTTCTTCCGCTTGATCTGACTCAATCCCAGCTTCCTCCGACACCCCCACAGCTTGGCTGATCCCCTCTAATTGTTCGCCGTCCACAGCTGGATTTTCACCTGTGAGAGGAGCTGTTTCTTCTAGGAGTGCTGGAACTCTTCGAGTGTGGGAGGCGTGTATCCAGTTTGGCAGCCCTCCGCATTTAACAGCAGTATTTGTTGTCAGGATTATCTGGTAGGGCCCCCTCCAACGCACATCTAGGCAGTTCTTCCGGACGTGCTTCTTCACCAGCACCCAATCACCAGGGCACAGATCGTGGCATAGGTCTCTGGAAGATGGAATTTCAGCCGCCTGCACCTGAAGAGACACAGAATTAATGACATCAGAAAGTCCCTTGCAATAATCCAGGATCAGGTCATCTGTAATATTCAACAAAGCTGCAGTTGGGACAGTTGGAAGTCTCATTGCCCTCCCCATTAGAACCTCGTGTGGGGAGAGACCTGTTCTCCTGTCTGGTGTGCTACGTATACTCATGAGTACCAATGACAGAGCATCAGGCCAGCTTAAGGATGTCGATGAACACACTTTGGCCACTCGGGATTTTATAGTCCCGTTTATCTGCTCCACGATTCCCGAAGCTTCTGGTCGATAGCTACAGTGCAACTTCTGATCGATACTTAGTGCAGAGCAAAGCATCTTCACGACTTCACTGTTGAAATGTGTCCCTCTATCTGATTCCAAAGAGGTCGGCACCCCGAAGCGTGGTATTATTTCCCTAAGCAACAACTTTGCTACTGTGAGTGTGTCACACCTGCGTGTAGGGTAAGCCTCGATCCATCTGGAAAATATGCATACAATCACCAGAACATATCTGAGGCGGTTGCATTTTGGCATCTCAATAAAATCTAATTGCATTCGATTGAAAGGCCCACCAGACCTCCCAATGTGACTCAATGTAACAGGTGTCCTTTTCCCTACATTCAATTGTTGACATGTTACACACCTCTGACACACTGCTTCTGCGGCTACTCTAAACTTGGGGTTATACCAAGTCTGCCTAAATACCCTCAGCATGGCATCTCTCCCTAAATGTACTGGACCATGAATTTGTCTTGCCATTGGACTCACTAGCTCATTCGGTAATACTGCCCTTCCATCTGCTGAAATCCACAAATCCATTTCACTTTTTACACACCCTGCCGTTTCCCATGCCTTTTTCTCAAAATCTGATGCGTTTTCTTGCATGCCTTTTAAGTCATCCCAAGTGTCAATTGTTTCTAGCATCATATTCAACTCCGTCTTTTCCTGTGTCCCACCCACTTCCACTTCCGTGAAAGAGTATCCTTGCTCCGCGCAGTAGCGCGCAACCTCATCAGCGTACCTGTTTCCTTGGGACACAAAATCAGTACCTTTGGTATGGGCTACGCATTTAACAACGGCAATTGCTGCCGGACCTTGTAATGCTTCTAACAATAGTCGCACAAACTCCCCATTTCAAATAGGCGAACCTGAGGAGGTCATGTAACCCCTCTGAGACCACAATTGCCCATAGTCATGAACTACACAGAAACCATATTGGCTATCTGTGTAAATGGTGACTCGAATTTTGCTACCTGTTAAACAGGCGCGTGTCAATGCAATGATTTCAGCTACCTGTGCGGAGTGTACTCCTTCCAGGCAAGCGGCTTCCACAACTCCAGTAATGGTGCAAACAGCATAAGCTGCTCTCAGCTGACCAGTATTGTCTCTTACACATGAGCCATCCACAAAGTAAATTTCATCAGGGTCAGTCAAAGGCTCATCCACAATATCTGGTCTTGGCTTGGTGCATAATTCAGTCACATCAAGGGAATTGTGATCATCACATTCTTCATCTTCTATATCATTTGGAAGTGGCATCAAAGTAGCAGGATTCAAAACAGAGCACCTCTTAAGGGTCACGTTCTCCGCAGCAAGAATAACTTGCTCGTAGCGCGTGAGCCTATTATTGGTCAAGTGCTGTGTCTTAGTCCTGGTCATCAACAGTTCTACCGAATGAGGTACATACACCAGTAATTGATGTCCCATTACAATACTTTCGCACCTTTCAATGCTGACACCCGTTGCTGCAACGGATTTGAGACATCCGGGCAACGCTGCGGCTACAGGGTCTAAAGTAGCCGAGAAATATGCAACTGGTCTACGGGCATTTCCATGAATTTGTGCTAGGACTGACAAAGCACAACCTTCTCTTTCGCAACAGTAAAGTAAAAATGGTTTTTCGTAATCTGGCCTTCCCAAAGCTGGAGCACGACACAAGTCCTCTCTCAGCTGTAGGAACGACATCAAACAATCTTTGTCCCATGGTACCGGATCACTCACCTCCTTGTGCATCAGTTTTTGTAAGGGTTTTGCTTTCAGGGAAAAGTTAGCTATCCACTGTCGGCAATAACCAATCATTCCTAGGAACATCCTGACCTCTCTTTGTGTCGTAGGCGCATTCATCTTCATGATCGCCTCTATCCTGTCTGGTGACACCTTCCGCTTTCCTTTCTCAATTCGGTGACCCAAGTACTGTACTTCTGTCAGACAGTACTGCAATTTGCTTGGAGATACCTTATGCCCATTTTCAGCTAAATGGTTCAACAAGGTAATGGTGTCTATCTTACAAGCTTCCTCTGTTTCTGACGCAACAAGTAGGTCGTCTATGTACTGAACTAGAACTGAGTTCTGTGGCAGTACTAGACTTTCAAGATTTTTCTTCAGTAACTGGTTAAAAATCGATGGGCTTTCTGTATACCCCTGTGGGATACGACACCATGTTAACACGCGATTTTCCAGCTTAAATGCAAAAAGAAACTGGCTCTCCTCATCTAATGGGATTGAAAAGAAGGCCTGGCAAAGATCTATCACTGTGAACCACTCAGCTTGGAATGGTATCTGGAACAATATCATTGATGGATTCGGGACCACTGGACAACATGAAACAACTATGTTATTAATCTTTCTGAGATCCTGCACTATTCTAAATTTTCCGCTAGGTTTCTGCAAACCCATAATCAGGGAGTTGCATGGACTACCCACGATTTCCTTCAGTATTCCCTGCTTAATCATGGAGTCGATCACGGGTTTTATTCCTGCAATCGTCTCCGGGGTCAATTTGTATTGTGGCGTTCTTGGATATTCAACATTTGGTTTTATCATGATTTTCACTGGTTCTACTCCTTTAATCAGTCCTATCTCTTCTCCAGTGAAATCCCATACTTCAGATGACACAGTGTTTCTTAAGTCCCAAGGAAGCTCTTCCACCGTCAAGGTAGGGTACAGTTCTACACATACCTTTGAATTGGCAACCTTAAAGGTGGCATCATCATCGTTAGTCTGTACCTCTACTCCCTGAGGCGTGCAGTATATGGTGCAATTTAGTTTGCACAATAAGTCTCTTCCTAACAGACACACAGGACTAGAATTGCATACTACAAACTGATGTTCATCGCTGTATTTCCCTATTCTCACTAGCACTGGTTCCGTCAAAGGGTTAGTCATTCTCCTATTTGCGACTCCTACCACTTGAATTGTTTCCCCCGACATTGGCAGGTCCGGAACCACAGCTGATCTCAAAGTTGATCGAGTAGCTCCGGTATCTACTAAGAATGTCGTAGGACACCCTGCCACCTCAGCCTCAACAAACGGTCCTCTTTGGTCCACCTCTAGAACTGGCCCGAGGGTACCGTCCTCTTCCCTACTCACTCGCCGTCCAGTTAGTGGATCAACGTAGTAACACTCTTCTCCTCCTACTAAAAGAGGCATTTGTCTATAGACCTTTCCCCCTGTCGCAATCTTTGGTGGTTGAGGGAACTGAGCTCGAGGAGCCGAAGTCCCCCCTTTGACCACCTTACCCTTTGGTATTGTCACCCTTTGGACTGGAACGGTCTGAACTTCCTCCTCCTCCACTTCCAGTTCACCGTTTTCAGGGTTGTAGGGACACTCGCGTTTCCAATGTCCCACCTGGTGACACTGGTGACACTTTGTCGTCTTTTTCAGTGTAGCAAAGTCTATTCTAGGTCTCGGATTTTCCTCGTTGTCCCTATTCTGACTATTCAATCTTCTTCCCATCGTCCCTGTTCCCTGTTGCTGCTGTCCACCCTTTCCAGCCGACTGCATCTGAACCATCATCAACTTCTCCTTAAGTTTCTTTGCTTTGGAATCTATTTCATCACTACAATACCTTGCGTATCTTAAAATTTCATCCAATGGTTTGTTTTGCCAACAAATTAAATGTTGCTGAATCATCAAACAAATATCAGGTCTCAACCCCAAAACGAACTTTGATACAAACTGTCCTATGTCTTTGGGGTCCATAACATCTAATCCACTGTATCGTTTGAACGTTTTCAGCAATCTCTCATAAAATTCATGGACTGTTTCCTTGGGCCCTGTCTAGTTCGGTCTATTTTCACCCAATCTATATCCTGGGGTGGCACCTTCTCTTTCAGCCATGTCATCACTCTTTCATATTTTTCCATTACTCTTTCTGATGGGCCATTAGTATGGGCGTCTCTTTCTGGTTCTGCCGTGGGCCATTCGACATTAACTTTGCATGCTATCCACAAGTCTCCTGGGACCACAATGTCAAATAAAGTGTTCAAATCGATCCACAATACTTAAGATATTTTCACAAACCTCTCTACCTGTTTGTACCACTCCACTGGATTTTCCCTTAACTTTGGAAATGAATTTGTAAACGCAGCCAAATCTCCCCTACTCTAGGGCACATGTACATAATTCCCATTCGCTATTTCTCGCAAAGGGAATGCCTCCATCCGCAGTGGCCTTCCCTCCGGGGACACCCCAATCGTGCTTCGCCTAACAGTCCCTTTCTTGGACCACCTTTCTTCCCATTTTTCCAAATCTCTCCATGCTCTTATTCCTGTGATCAGTTCCCTTATGTGTGTTTTTAATCCAGTTGTCCTCCTCTCATCTAGGTCCTGATCTGAATATTGCAATCTATGGTTGCCCTGCAGTGCCTTTGTTCTTGACAAGTCAACCATATACTTGTCTGCCAGTTCAGACAGTTTCTCGTGAGTTGCTCTCGCTTTTCGAGTAATATCCTTAGCTATAAACAGCAGATCATCTTGTTCGTACATGTCAATCCTTTCTAAAGGCAACCACCATCTATTATCTCATCCAGGTCAGATTTTAAACTGGTCACAGCGAGCCTTCTTGCCTTTATCACAGCCTTCAGTATGCTGTCTCTCGGGAGCCCATTTATGTCTCTCCCGTCACAGCTCTGAGTCCTACGTCTGGGTTCAGGCGTGTTATGGGGCGTTCTCCCATGCTCCCATCCTTCCAGGTCCCATGCAGTTCCATCCCCTCTTGGTGTGTGGTGAAACACTGCTCTATTCCCCATAGCTCCACATTGCCCATTCTGCTTGGTTTCTCTAGATGCATGATAAGACACTCCATTATTCCCCATGCTTTCGCAATTTCCCTACTGTCTATTATCGCTCAACACATGGTAAGACCCTTCGCAGCTCTCCATGCTCCCGCGATCCCGCTCCTGCCCATGATCGCTTGACGCATGGCGAGACACCTTGTGGCTCCCCATGTTCCCGCGATTCCAATGCTGTACATTATCACCAGGTGCATGGTGGGTGCACTTAAAGCTATCTCTGTACTCTTGCGTCCTCCGGTCTCCCTCACTGTGAATGAGACGAGACGCCCTTCCACACTCTGTACTTCCACCTTCTCGCTCCTGCCTACTTCCACCGGGGATATAACGGATATCTCCTCTACCCTCCTGACTCTTTCTGTCCCACTCCTGACCGCTTTCGCTAGCCGCGCAGTGAGACAATGTCCCATTGGCTTGACTTCCCCATTCAGCTTCCGCCCTTGACCTGTTACTCGGTGTTTCTATGGCACCATCCCATTCCCTCAAATCATCCCTCAACTCCTTAAAGAATTTCGGCCGTGGTCCTCTCAGATCCATCGGTCCTCTCTGACCCCCTTGATCTGTGATGGGATCCACTGCTGAATCCAATGGGGTGCTCCATTCTCTAGGTCCTGGCAGTTGCCTCCGGGCATTTGTCATGTTGTTCCTCCTCTCCATTTCAGCCCTTTCTCTGTCTAGCCGTATCTGTTCCTCCTCTCGAACTTTCTCTGGGTTATAAACTGACACTATGGGACCTATGGTAACGGGTACTTGAAGAGCATCTGGCAATTGGTAAGACTCAGCACGCTCCGTTTCTGGCACCTTCTGTACTACAAACCTTCCGACTACTCTCTGTACTGGACTAGGTTGAGGTGTTTTCTCACCCTTGGTAGGTTTCCAATCCGTTATAGGGAGTGGTCTATACTCCCCTATGCCAACCCTATCTTCCCTTGTGAGTTCGGTACTTTCCATCCCTCTATTGTACGGAGGCGGTCTATCTATCAATAACCTATTTATTAGGCTATCCTCTGTCTCGCTCTCATCATCCTCCTCTGGGGTTCTCTTGTCTCCTGTAACCTCTATCACTGGGTACAACTTATCCACTTCAATAGTCTGTACCCTCCATTTCTTGGCTTCCGCATCCCATTTGGCGTCCTGTACTGCTCTTACCGATCGTTTCACTCTTTCTTGACGCCTGTTCTGATTTCTATCGTGCGCTGCTCTGATCCACGCATTAAGGGCTTCAAACTGTGTTGGCCTAGGCAAGGGTCTCAATGAAGACATAACTGCTTTTAGCTGGTGCAACACTGCTAATCTAAACGTTCCGTATCTCGGAAAGGTCAGTTCTTTGTTCCCTTCTGTCATCTTACACCAGTTCTCAAGCCACAATATTGTATGTAACCCAACGTTCGTAGCCATGTAATGAGCTGACGTATCCTCGGGTGGGGTCTCCTCCCCAGCCCGAGGTTCTAACTTCTTTTCTCCCTTAAAACAACTTTGCAACCCTTTGAAACATTTCATGATGAAAACCCACAGCGTTCTTTGTTTACTACGCTCGTTTGCTTCCCAATGACAATCCACCAATCCCAGCGCGGCTTTCGCTAACCGGCCTATCACAGCGCGGCTTCACACCAACCGGCCTATCACAGCGCGGTTCGCGTCAACCGGCCTATCACAGCGCGGCTCTCTCTGACGTCACTTGTCTCCCCTTCGCAGCAGTTCCCCTCCTCTCTCAGCTCGTCTCCCGGTCATGCATGCGTCCCATTCATACCCTGAAAAATGATTACTTCCGACCAAGCGATCACTTTTCTTGACTGTACGCCCACAGTCTAACTGTAATTGTCACCTAGTCTGACGAAATGTCTTTCCGTGTACGTCCAGACAATCGCCTTAACTGATAGGTTACTTACACACAGTAACGCCCGACCTGCGTCCGTTACTCATATACTCACTCTTGCGTTCCCCCTATCACGGTCCTGCGGGCGATCAATGGTACCTCATGACCCCCTTTACAATGGTCGACAATTACTCTGGATGTCCGATACACCCGAACCACTTAAGCTCTTCTCTGAACTTAAGATTTTCACCAGGTTGCGCGCGCTCACAACCCTCTCTCAATCACACTACAGGCATTCAACTCCGCATGACATTACAATACAGATACAACACAAAACACCGCAATCTGACAACGCATGACCCTTATTATACTCACTCTCGACCAATTCTGCTGCTTTTCTCTCACACCGTCAGCACCTTCTTCGGCAGGCGATTCTTCTGCTGCTCATCTCTCGATCTCTAGGGGCCTTGGGGTAATCTTAGCCTAGTCTAGATCACCTTCCTCTAGAAGGTAACCATCCTATTTCTGCTACCAACTGATACGGTGGGATTTTTGATCTCTTATCTGATCACTATAGATCTAGATCCCAACTCAGGTCAACTGAACCTTTGTTACCTGTCATAGAGTAAAAAGCAATCCACTACTAGGTTAATCAGTTCAAGACTTTACACAACTCTGAAGAACCACCGACTACAAATAAGTTTAAAAGTTTTATTATAAAGCCAAAGATAACTGGAGATACAAACACCTCAATATAAGGTTCAAAAGATACACTGGCATCAATACAAACATGAATTCTCTAAATGATCTTAGGCGACAAAAGAATATCACCAAAACTAATTCAAAGATCAACAAGTTTGCAAGAATAGCCACAAGTTGTAACTTGAGCGTCATTTACAAAAGGAAGAAAAATTCTGATTAGACTGTCCCTACACTAGACTAAGTGACATCCCTACTTAGCAAGATCTTAACCTAAAAAGGTGTCAGCCGTGGTGACTTCCAAAGAAGATCACTCACTTTCCCTTAGCCTTTGTTGTAAATCTGTACATCGCAGTTAAGCTCTATCTGCCTACCCATCCTCTCTCTCAGGTTCCTCAGGCCATCTGCTCTAACTCCACCCAGGGGTGCTGTCCCTAATACAAAATCACAATTACAGTTGAAACGCCCCTCAGAGACGCCCCTCACGTACACCCCTCACGTGGTGTCGGTTCTGGCTTTTTCCATGCTGATACTCCTCTGGGCTCCTTGTTAGCGTTGACCTTGCTTCATAGGCTCTTCTCCGGCAAGACGGTACCCCCCAGGAAATTCCTGAAGCCTCCTCCAGGCCTGTGCCTGTCTCCCAGAACAGAGCTCTATTCATCACTCTCTTGATTGGAACCCCCTCACACCTGCAAACAGACACCCATGAAGTGGGCCCCAAATTCCGGCCTCCAACTTATCTCATAAGTCGTAAAACTTCGAGCTTGGTTCACAATTTATGCTTAACACGACCTGATTCCAACGAGTACATGCAGATCAAAAGAAACGACCTTATCTCCCCATGCTTGTTAGAATCACATGAAACAAGCCTGTGCACTCTATGAACCTTTAGTTCTTAACCTAACAGTATTCTAACTTATTACACACTGGTTATAGGAAACACTTCTATAAAACATATATTTGCAGTCTGTGATCAATAATACTTTGAATTATAAAACAGTAATCCATCTCATGTGAGAATTTAAAGGCACGTTTCTTTTTAATGAACTGACATGAGGCCTACACATTTCTACGTTGGCAAAGTTACATTCTCCTCTATACTCAGTCACATAGCATGGAATTTAATATCATTTTAGCGTCTCTAAACATTACTACATTAGTTTTTCACACAGATATATACTTTGTACTAATTAAACACTCTAATGTGTGTACACTCTATAAATTCAACACTCTTATGTGCTCCTTTAACTAAACTTATACAGCGTGCTTGTAAATATGGTGCACTTCTACATTTTACTTAATTTGCGCTCTCTCAGCTGCATAACCCCTTCCCTGTATTAATTATTTGGCCCCAGGGGATGGAGTCCTAGCAGCCTAATACGTTTCAAGGAAGGGGCCTCATGTTCATCCTTTTTTATCCCATTTGGCCCTGGGGACGGGGTTCCTGGGGCCCAAGAAGGACCAGGGAAGGAGGACAACATGTTTTCCTTTTTAGTTGACTTTGGCCACAGGGGATATGTTCCGGGGCCTGAGAAGGCTCGGAGAGAGGGGTCATGAAGCCCACCACCCCTTTTTAAACAAAAAGGACCTAGGTGAGGAGGTCCCTAGGGCCTTGAAGGCTCTGGGAAGAGGGCCGCACAGCCTCCCTCCTCTTTTTTATAAATCCACAGATTGTGCTCTTTGTGATTTGGTGTAAATCCATTCAGGAATTTTGGAGATATTAAGGGTCAAAAATAATTGCATTAATTGGCAGCAGGGCTAGCAAAATAAAAAAATGGAGCCCTGTGATTGGCTGAGAAGCCAGTTTTCCTGAAAGCATTCACACTCTTGCGAGGGCGAAATGCTCCTGTGAGTCTGATTGACTGGCTGTTGGAATGCTAAAAATTACACTGTTTACTGTGAAACACTGGAGGTGTTGTGAAAATGAAATAAAAAGGCTATAATCGTATGTAAAAGTATGAAGGGTGCATGCATATGTAGTAGGTTAGCACTGTTGGGTCTGACCCTTTTTGCAGGGTTATCCCCAAACTCTTTGCCTTCCTCTGCCTATTTTTCTGACCATTGTTTTGTTGGCTTAGGACTTAGGGCACTTTACCACTGCTAATCAGAGCTAAGGTGCATGTGCCCTTTCCTCTAAAACATGTCATGATTTGCCATACCCTATTATGCACACCTATCATTACAGAGAGAGAGGTGTCAGCGGAGATGCCAGCCCCTCCCCATACCCTACTACACAGACCGGCGAGGGTTCAATTTATGTATGGTAATTAAGTATTACTTTATGTCAAAAAAAGCCCTTGAAATTCACTGAAAAACAAAGTTTAAAGTAACCAGCGTCGGCTGGCACAGGTAAGTGTGGTAGGACAGGGCCCGTCGGGAGGAAGTCAACAGACAACGGAATAGGTATTATTTATTTATTTAATTATGCCTATTGCATCATCTGTCAACTCCCTCCAACTCTGCCTCGCCCCCATGCCGCCTCACAGCACTAACCTGTGCCGGCTGCCGCTGAAAGTAACGTTATAGTTAGGGGTGATAAAAGAACTGGTTTTGTTTTTTTTAAAACCTTAGAGATTCACTGAAAAAATCAAAAGGTTAAAGTAACGTTATGGTTAGGTAAATTTCTCAGTGAGAACATTAACGTTTTTAACTAACATAGAAATTCACCAGTTATATTTAGCAGCGCAAGCTATAACTTGTGCACCACTTGCACTGCTTATGACCTCACATATGACATCCCACATGACATGTTCTTTGACATCATTTATGACATCACTGATGAAATCTCAAATGACATCACTGATGACATCATCCATTGAGTTTGCAAGTTTGTTTACAGTTTACATACTGACAAGTAGCTACTATATTAAATCTACATGATTTTGTACCGCTTGGATGCAGGTAATGGGTGTAAGTGTTTACAAAACCTGTGTCCTCTAATACACCATAGCTGTGTTAGAGGTATTGAACATGTTATAAATGTTTGCATTCAAGAGTAACTCTGTGTGCAAGTAACAGTTGACTTTCATTTCTTCTGTCCCACACAATTGTTTGGTTCTATAGAAAAAGTTTCCAACAAGGGAAAGATTCTACGTATTTGATACTAACTTTTGTTAATGCCCCTTGAGTTATTAGAGAGAATTGTGTAAGCATGCTAATTTATACTTAACTTGGAAGAGTGTGTGCACCAGGTACTAACCTATGTACGCATGCTTGTTTTACTTCAGACAAAGGGCTATCTATAAAGTTTTTACCACAGTATGAAGGGTGCATGCATATGTAGTAGGTTAGCACTGTTGGACCTGACCCTTTTTGCAGGGTTATCCCCAAACTCTTTGCCATCCTCTGCCTATTTTTCTGACCATTGTTTTGTTGGCTTAGGACTCAGGGCACTTTACCACTGCTAATCAGTGCTAAAGTGCATGTGCCCTTTCCTCTAAAACATGTCATGAATTGCCTCTCCATGATTGCCATATTTTGATTTACTATTAGTCCCTAGTACAGTGTACTACATGTGCCCAGAGCCTGTAATTCAAATTCCACTAGTGAGTCCACTAATTATGTCACTCACATAAGTAGCCCTTAAAACCTGTCCCAGGCCTGCCACTGCAGAGCCTGTGTGTGCAGTTCTAAACTGCCATATCAACCAGGCAAGTTCACCTACTTGCCAGGCCCAACCCTTCCCTTTTACTAAATGTAAGACACCCCTAAGGTTTGCCTTAGTAGCCCCAGGGGCAGTGTGCAGTGTATTTAAAAGGTACAAAATGCACTTTTGAGGTTTACATGTCCTGGTATTGAAAAACAGCTATATTTGTTTTTCACTACAGCAAGGCCTATCTCTCCCATAGGTTAGCATTGGAGCTGCCTTGTAACACTTTACAAGTGTATCTTCCAATTGGGAGTAGATGGAAAATTGGAGTTTGGTGTCTCAGGAAAATTTAAAAACACATCTTTTAGTGAAATTGGTTTTTACATTGCAGGTCTGAAACAGCCACTTTTAGAAAGTTGGCATTTTCTTACTTTAATCATTCTGTGTCTCTGCCTGTACCTAGAATACAAATCTGGGTTGGGCTTTGTGAATTCACTCTAGATAGTCTCACACAAAGGTAGCTGAGGTGTGTTCTGTATATCCTGATGGCTCATCACCAGTTTGATGGGTCTTTCTAAGCTAGAGTGGTGGGCGGACTTGACATTTGCACCAAAATAGAGCTGGGCCTGTCACCACACAAAGAGCTGTCTACCTCCTGTAGTGAGTCTGGAGTAAGAGACAGGAAGGGCAGTGTCTTGTTTACTACAAAGACCTATCTTTGAAGTCCCCCTTCTTCAAAGGCCAAAATGGATATAAGTACTGGACCTCTAACACCAAGTATGCCGAACAGTTCTGGACAGAGGACATTCTGCCAGGAAGAAGAGCTGTTGTGCTGCCAGGAGGGACTGCCACTTTGCTACTTGCTTTGCTGTTTTGGCCTGCTTTCTGCTGCAGCTTGCCTGGGAGTGAGAGGACTGGGCTTTACTCTCTGCATCCTGTTTCTAAGATTCTCCAAGGGCTTGACTGAGCTTGCCTCTTATTGCTGAAGTCTCAGGGACATCAAAGACTTCACCTGCATCTTGCTTCCAGCACTTGGGCTCCTCTGCTGTGATGAGTCCTGTTCTGCCAAGTGGTGTCAAAACCAGTCCTAGGCTCCTGGAGGTGGATTTGGTTCTTCAACCAAGAAACTGAAGCCTTGACTCCAACGCGTCAGTTCTGAACCGGTGCATCTCTGTAAAATCAACGCATCGCCGCTTCCTGCACCGGAGCCATTGACACTGCTCGCTGAGTGCGTGATGCAATGGCTCAACTTCAACACAGCCCCAACTTTGCTGCAGCGCCTCTGAAGAACTGCCGCTGTGTGAAACTCAACAATGCACCACTGACGTCCGCGATGCACTGTCTCAACTCCGACGCATTTCGCTGCGTGACTCCCGATCAAATGCATCACCTTTTGTCCAGCGGTTCAACATCAATGCCAAGGAATCGATGCTCTGCACTCTCGGCATCGACTAATCATCGACTGCGCTTCACCTTCAGGAACCGAGGCCCCGCACATGAACCGACACATGAAGGTTCTGCGTGGGGTTTTGAGTAGACAGGAAGAATGGAGCTCTTAAAAGATAGTGGTGAAGTAAATAGTATGTATAGAGTAAACACGGTGTTACCAGGTCAGGGGAAACCCAAACAACCCCTGCAAATGTGGGCACGGGCCCAACCTGTAAAATTTAAACCAAGTCCTGTGCACCCGTCTGGGTTAGTCTTTCAAAATGTCTGTCAATATTATTCGTATATTCAAATAAGAATGATAACAGGGTCGACACCAATGAATGTTTTTTAAAAAAAATATATTGTGGACTTTCTTCAAAGAGTAACATCAAAGGAAAACCAGCCGACACGTGTTTCATCACTCGGGTAATTGCCCATGACTCTTCAGGGCTGAATAGACATCAAAATACGCGGGATTGTAGGACCGATGATATTTTCAAACCCCGTCCTATCGGGTCTGAGAAATTCAGGAGGCCAGTCGCAGCGTGATGTGACAGGCTGGAGGCTGGAGTGGATGTACTTTGGGGCCCATTGAGGGTCCCCCTTAATCAGGGGCTACTTGGGTTTGCACTTGGGGGGCAGGCACCACATGGTGCAACACAAAAAGATGATGGACAGAATGTTGAACATTGTCAAACATTCACCTCCAGTCACAGATCTGGGTTTAATCCATCGTTATTTTACTCACCACGCTACCCCAGTTCAGACATAGCCATATGCAAATCAGTCTTGACCCTGTGCCTCATGGGAACAGTCCAGACCGAACTGCCAGGCCATGTCTTCCCTGGACCAGATTCAAGCATCCTAGGACCGGTTTTGGGCTTTCCGCTCTCATCAGCCAGGATAGCTTGACTCCAGTGGCGTAGTGAGCACGGGACCCACGTCTGGGCATACCCTTCCCACTTAGGGTGAAAATGCAACACAAAAAGATGATGGACGGAATGTTGAACATTGTCAAACATTCACCCCCAGCACATTGTGCCTGCCACGTAGTGCAGGGAAATGCAAAACTTGCATTTTTACCATTGCAGCGGGTGCTGCAGCCAGCAGCACCCTCTGCAATGGTAAACATGCACAATGCGACCGCCACAGTGGCGGTCACATTGTAATTGCACTTGTGGGACCACCACCATATAGGCGCCGGTCCCAAACCCTGTGACGAAGGCGGATGGATTTAAGTCCGCCCGCCATCATAATAACCCCCTTAGTACCTGTGAATACCGGCCCATTTAGAGCACCGAGTGTGAACCAATGTTCCGGTTGCAGGTAAGATCAAAATGAAATAAAACAAGCATTAGAAATGCAATCGGGCTCGGATTTATTTGAGTTTGAGCTAATGGCATTGTAAATGGTAATGTATTTTTGCTAAGTGTTATGGAGTGTGTTAATGTGGTGGTGGGGGTAGTGTTAGTACTGGTGGTGGTGGTACTAGTAGTACTGGCGGTGGTGGTAGTACTGTTGGTGGTGGTAGTGGTAGTACTGGTGGCTGTAGTAGTGGTAGTACACACCACCGCTGCAGTAGCATTGGTGGTGGTGGTACTGCTGGCCGTAATACTGGTACTGGTAGTACTGGTGGTAGTGGTACTGGTGGTGGTAGTAATGGTGGTGGTAGTGGTACTGATTATGGTAGTACTGGTATTGGTAGTACTGGCGGTGGTGGTAGTACTGTTGGTAGTGGTAGTGGTAGTACTAGTGGCTGTAGTAGTGGTAGTACTGGTGGCTGTAGTAGTGGTAGTACTGATGGTGGTAGTACTGGTAGTACTGATGGTGGTAGTACTGGTAGTACTGGTGATGGTGGTGGTACTGGTACTGGTAGTGGTAGTACTGGTGGTGGTGGTGGTGGTACTGGTAGTGGTAGTACTGGAGGTGGTGGTACTGGTAGTGGTAGTACTGTTGGTGGTAGTACTGCTGGGCCCATTTGCACTACCACTCTGCACTCTGCACTACCACTCTGCACTCGGCACTCTCAATCTGCACTCTGCACTCTTAATTTGCACTCTGCACTCTCAATCTGCACTCTGCACTACCACTCTGCACTCTGCACTACCACTCTGCACTCTGCACTACCACTCTGCACTCTGCACTACCAATCTGCACTCTGCACTCTCAATCTGCACTCTGCACTCTGCACTCTCAATCTGCACTCTGCACTACCACTCTGCACTACCACTCTGCACTACCACTCTGCACTACCACTCTGCACTCTGCACTACCACTCTGCACTCTCAAACTGCACTCTGCACTACCACTCTGCACTCTGCACTACCACTCTGCACTCTGCACTCTCAATCTGCACTCTGCACTACCACTCTGCACTACCACTCTGCACTACCTCTGCACTCTGCACTACCACTCTGCACTCTGCACTCTGCACTCTGAATCTGCACTCAGCACTCTCAATCTGCACTCTGCACTCTCAATTTGCACTCTGCACTCTCAATCTGCACTACCACTCGCACTCTCAATCTGCACTCTGCACTCTCACTCTGCACTACCACTCTGCACTCTGCACTACCACTCTGCACTCTGCACTACCACTCTGCACTCTGCACTACCACTCTGCACTACCAATCTGCACTACCACTCTGCACTCTGCACTACCACTCTGCACTACCACTCTGCACTACCACTCTGCATTCAGCACTCTGCACTCAGCACTCTGCACTCAGCACTACCACTCTGCACTCTCTCTGCACTACCACTCTGCACTCTCTCTGCACTACCACTCTGCACTCTGCACTACCACTCTGCACTCTCTCTGCACTCAGCACTCTGCACTCTGCACTACCACTCTGCACTCTCTCTGCACTACCACTCTGCACTCTCTCTGCACTACCACTCTGCACTCTCTCTGCACTACCACTCTGCACTCTGCACTACCACTCTGCACTCTCTCTGCACTACCACTCTGCACTCTGCACTACCACTCTGCACTCTGCACTACCAATCTGCACTCTGCACTACCACTCTGCACTCTGCACTACCACTCTGCACTCTGCACTACCACTCTGCACTCTGCACTACCACTCTGCACTACCACTCTTTACTACCGCTCTGCACTTTGCACTACCACTCTGCACTACCAATCTGCACTCTGCACTACCAATCTGCACTCTGCACTACCAATCTGCACTTTGCACTACCACTCTGCACTACCACTCTGCACTACCACTCTGCACTACCACTCTGAACTCTGCACTACCACTCTGCACTCTGCACTACCACTCTGCACTACCACTCTGCACTACCACTCTGCACTACCACTCTGCACTACCACTCTGCACTCTGCACTACCACTCTGCACTCTGCACTACCACTCTGCACTACCACTCTGCACTCTGCACTACCACTCTGCACTACCACTCTGCACTACCACTCTGCACTACCACTCTGCTCTACTGTTCACGTATTATGTGTTACTAATATGAAAAGACATTTAAATAAAAAGATACTCAGGTAGCATGGCGAGAGCAAGCATGAAAAACGGGGACAACACAGAGAGGCAAGTGAGCTCAAGCTACCAAGACAGCTGCAGCTCTAAGTAGATAATACATTTGAGTAAAGAGCATCAATACAAGAAAACAAATTTATAAAGTAAAGGGTTAGCTCCTCTAGCTGCTGAGAATGTGGCTGGTTAAATGGGAAAGAATAACAAGCCAATAGTTGTCGCCTTAGAAAAGTATTGACTCTTCAGATGCTATACAGCATAACTGCCTCGTTATGCATGCCTGTGCCTACAAAATGACGCAGCACAGCAGCTCCCTCGTCGTGTTTTTAATTTAAAAATGTTATTTTATAAATGTTAAAAGGTCGGAGTAGCAGGTAGGGGAGGGCTGGGGTCAGCAACATAGAGCGCTGGGAGAAGCACACGAATTGCGTTTAATTTATTTTTAATCAGATTAATCATTTCTTTGATGGCGAAGTCTCAGCGTGGCGTCTCTAACTTTGCAAAAAAGGACGTGGCATACAACTGTGAGGAAACCTGGGGATAGGACAGAAGCACACGGATGAGCAAGATCAGTGTGGCAGAGCACAGAGGCTCATGGGCGAGGGGGCAACAACAACGCTGCGGGGGGGGGGACATAAGCACAAAATGAGTAAAGGGACCAAATGTTTTTATTGCCTCTATAAGGAAAATGTGTTCTATATTGTCCCTTTAATCATGTTTTAATGTATTGAAGTGCAATAACGTGCTTCTGTTTACCTACTGTGGCACACTGAAAGCCTAAATCAAAATATGCTAATGAAAAAGCATGCTTCACCTTTTGAGATCCAGTCACAGGTCGATTGGTTTTCATAGAGTCCTATGAAGGACACTGCGAAGCTCATAGAAATGTAACGTGTTTAAAGAAAAATATCGAGCTGCCAAAATACGCGTGATTGACAATGTCAGTGGACCAGCACTTTGACGTCTGAACCTGTGGAGCAGATAATGGTAAAATCAGTACATTTGCATGCAGCTTTCATTCATTTTCTGCAATGCAGCAAGTGGAGGAAGTGATTAAACGAAAACAGAAGCTAGACACTCAAAAGCAGGTGCCGAGCTCTTCTCGAGGAAGAATGTGAGAAGACTTTGAGAGGAGAATTACTTTAAGCAGGTATTAAAACAATTTCACACTTATTACAACTAAATATAAAATATAGTCTCGCTTCCAAGACCTGCACTCGTGATTGTTTTCAGGCAAAGTGAAGGCTTTCAAGACAGTCCGATGAAGCCAGAGATTCTAAAGCCAGCTCATTGAAGCTGGGCACAGGCTACACGACACTTTCCGAAGTTTTTTTTTTTTTTTTACTAACCCTGGCTAGCGTCAAATAACCCATATTGAACGAAACCACATCTTTCATCCAGTTGAAGTGGAGTATGTATTGAAAGTGGAATGTAAAAGCCAGGGCCAAGCAAAAATGTGTACCGCTGTTATTTTGCGTGTTCGCTTTCTAATCTTTTATGTGTGCACTATATTCAGTATTTACCATAGAATATCACTAGTTCAGTTAGTAAAGTACGCAACTCCTGTTATGTGCTTTTCAGTTTTTTATAAGGCTCATCTTAAGCATAATTCACTGATTTCCGTTTGTTCCAGAAATCGTAGATGAGGAAGGTGTTTGGCTATTTAAGTCAAATTCCTGACTCTGATGGCATAGTGCCTCCACCCCGGGTATTTGCTTTGGACCCCATGGTCATCTGTTTGCGTACCTGCGGGGCTGCTTAGCATGTCAGTCTTCTGAGGTTGTTGCATGCCGGCACGGATCTAAGTCGTGTTTCATTACGTTAGAAAACGAGGTGCCCCTTCAAAGATAGACAGTCGCGAGGACATTTGTATCGGAAGTGCCCGGAGACACCGATTCCTTCTATGCTCTCTGGGGAGAGGCACCCATAATCACGGGGCTCTGCTAAAGAGACTATGCTGGAATGCCAGCCTTCCTGAAACAGTAAGTTAGTGCCCAGAGACATGTGAACTGTGAGCTACACGGCCAGGCGCGTGAGCCCTGGGACTTTGCGCGCGAGACCACCGAGGAATACAAGAGGGAGTTTCCTGGTTGGAGAGCGGAATGCTTAATATAGAGATGGGTGACTGAACAATAAAAGTTGCTCACTGACCAAGGAGAGGTCTGGTTTACACGAGGGAACAGAGAAGATGCTATATTTCTACAAGCCAATCAGACACATACATGAACATTTCAATGAGTAAAAAAACAAACAGCACAGAAAGCAATCACTTTCGCGATCGCAATTGTTTAAAAAAAAAAGATCTGATGCATGTGATTCTCTACATTGCTGGCTGGCTGTTCATGCGCGCACAGAGCTGAAGGGAAAAAAAACACAGCAGTGCACACGCTCCCAGCACCATCTGCCTTCAATTACCGGCACCTCGGACAGCTGGAAATTGAGGATTTATGTATTGTTCTGCGCGTGTTTCTTAAAATGTACTGTGCTTGCCCTTGAAGCTACAGGAAACTTCTTTCAATTATCTCCGCCGTGAACGCGCCACTCTGACAGCTCCTGCAATGGTGAACGCGCTCCCACCATCTGGAATGCATTACACGGCCACCCTGACAGCTCCTAATTAAGATTAATAAGTCTTCCGTGCACGTAACCGCACACTTTATGCCATGAAACTGAAATAAATGACGGACGAAAAGTAAATATAGCCTCTCACGTCAAGCCTACTAAATACACAGCACAGCGAGGACGAATCACTAGGCAGATGCCATAAAAAACGCGGCACGCACTAAGGAATGTGCCAGCCTGGACCCCTTTCAGAATTCTTTTTTTTCTCGAATACAAAAGAGCTCGGAAGCTCCGCCCCCACTTCGTGGTGGGCGAGGCCTGAGCCCTAAAAAGACTACATTAACATGCCTAGTGAGTGGGGGATACTTCTTTACCGAGACGCTTTTTATCAGTTTTTAGAATGATAAATAAATACACCATTTTGTCCTTTGTTATGAGCATTAAGGCTACAATTAAGCCTCTCAATCATTAGCTCTAACCAGGCACGAGTACATAATGACGGTGAAGGGCACCTAAGAGCCACTAAAGCCATTAGCAAGAGTCTCCTCCACCTCACCCTTAAACTCACTGTCCCCTCTGTTTTATGTCCTTGGCCCATTCATTTGTTAAATTCAAGAAAGCGTGCGATGCAAACCAACGTTAGCAGCAATAGTTAACATCTACTTTCCAAATCTTTCAATTCGAAGAGCCACCCTCAATACTGCAGGGCCTACAAATGTAGCGCTAGTAACAGAAGCTAGAAACCAAGAGGGTTAGCCTTTACCTGATTTACGAGCTCTGGCCAAGCCCTCAAGTGAGTTTAAATAAATGGATTAAGGGACAATAACTGTGGTTATTGGCTGGCTCCAAGCTCAATAAAGCTATTAGAAATTAATGTGGCAGCACGGGCAGCTCATCCTTCCCCTCTGTCTGTGCATTATGAGAGGGAGAGAGGGAGAGAGCGAGAGCTAGCTAAGCGGGCTGCACTTGTGCTGCAGACAGTATTCCAAACTGTGTGACTGCCCTGCACCCACCTTTCAATGGAATATCCTAATTGTATTTCTTCATTTGTAATTTATTATGTTTTGTAAAACAACCACTGTGACTGGGGCCTTAATCTAAGGTTATGAAATTCTTAAGGCACTTTCTAATAATGAGTTCTTTGTTTCATCTTATCAGACGTTATTTAACTCAAATTTTGCTCAGGAATGTCTTGTCCGAAACATTTGTTAGTTAACTTCTTACAGATAAAATATAAATTGCTAGGCCTTTTTTATCTAAATGCATTCAAGAGATGGTTGTTTTTCCGGTAAATTGCAGAAATGTATTTCTCAGAATTAATGTGGGTAGAATGGCTCATTCCAAGCCTCCATAGTTCAGCTCACGTCACAGCCATGGTAGACTAGACTTAGGGCCCGAATGGAACTGTTGCCGTTCGACCATTGGACCATCGTTACGGCTGACCGCATCCTGACTGCCACATTGCAATTTTGCGGCAGGGCTGTCCGGGTGCCACAGCAGCTGCATGTTTTGGCTCATAGAGAGCTTGTAGCACATGCTGCCGCCGTCGCACCACCACTTGCACGTTGGTGCACAGTGTACAATGCACCATGTCGTACATGGCGTACAGTGTACACACAACAGTGAAAGCAGAGGGTGGTACAGTGCCCCCAATGCACGCACCTCCCTGGGCAAAATCGACCTGTTGCTCTGTTTGGGTCCCCATCCCTGCCTTTCCACCAACCTTTTCATGGCAGGGTCCCCGCCATGAATAGATCGGCGTAAAGGCAGGTCGTGATCAGCACGGCGGTGCCGCCATCGGCCCCGCAGCCATTGATCGCTGCTTTCCCCTCCACTGCCATTAAGGGATCCAAGACTATATTCTCCTCGGGGACCTGAACTTCCACCTCGAGAACAACAATGACACCAACTCCTCCACCCTGATCGACAACCACGGCAACCTCGGACTCAGACCACTCGTCACAGCACCAACACACTCCGCCGGTCACACATTTGACCCCATCTTCTCTGCGAGCACCCACGTCTTCTTCGACCGTACCACCGAACTCCACTGGACTGACCACCGCTGCATCCACTTCACCTTCCAGAAACCCACCTTACACCACCGCACCCAGCAGATGCCCCGCTGCAGGAAGATCACCGAGGACCAGCTAACCGCCGCCCTCGCCCAGAGCCCACCCGCGGACCCGACCGACCCCAACACCGCCGCCCACAACCTCAGACAATAGATCAACGACTGCACCAACACCCTTGCCCAGCTCAAGAAGCCCGTCAACACCCACACCAGCAAGAGAGCCAGCTGGTTCACCGAAGACCTCCAGGCCTCCAAGCGAGCCTGCCATAAACTAGAGAAAAGCTGGACCCGGGAAAAAACACCGTAAGCTACACAGCCCACAGGAACGCCACCTGCCAACACTACCAACTCATCAGATCCGCCAAAAGGACCGCCTTCAGAGACCACCTAGACAACAACGCACACAACAGCAAAGAGCTCTTCAGCATCGTGAAGGAACTCTCCAACCCCAGCTCCAACACCAACGACATCCCACCATCACAAGACCTGTGCGACTCGCTGGCCACCTTTTTCCATCGCAAGATCGCAGACATCCACGACAGCTTCGACACCGTCACCACCTCGGCAAGATCCTACACCCCTGCTCCCACGACCACCACCCGCACCAACCGCCTGGACCAACATCAACGACGACGACACTATCAAGATCATGAACACCGTCCACTCCGGATCCCCGGAAGACCCCTGCCCACGCCACATCTTCAACAAAGCCAGCAGCACCATCGCACCCCACTTCCGGAAAACCATCAACATCTCATTCGAGACAGCGACCTTCCCGTGGAGCTGGAAGCACGCAGAGATCAACGCCCTACTAAAAAAACCAAGGCAGACCCCAAGGACCTCAAGAACTTCCGACCCATCTCCCTGCTCCCGTTCCCGGTGAAGGTAATTGAAAAGGCCGTCAACAAACAACTAACCAGCTTCCTCGAAGAGAACAACATCCCTGTCCGGGTTCCGTAGCAACCACAACACCGAAACTGCCCTCATCGCCGCCACCGACGACATCATGATCATGCTCGACAATGGAGAAACCGCGGCACTCATCCTCCTGGACCTGTCAGCCACTTTCAACACAGTCTACCACCGCACACTAAGAGCACGCCTCCACGATGCCGGAATTCAAGGAAAGGCCCTGGACTGTACCACCTCCTTCCTCTCCCGGAGAACCCAGAGCGGCCGCCTCCCCACCTTCCGCTCCAAAACCACCGAGAACATCTGCGGCGTACCCCAAGTCTCATTCCTCAGCCCAACGCTGTTCAACGACTACATGGCACCACTCACCCATGTCGCCCGACAGCATGACCTAAACATCATCTCCTACACTGACGACACCCAGCTGATCCTCTCGCTCACCAAGGACCCTCACACCACCAAAACCAACCTCCACGAAGGAATGAAGGCTGTCGCCGACTGGATGAGGGACAGCCGACTGAGGCTGAACTCGGACAAGACAGAGGTTCTCATCTTCGGCTCCACCCCATCGGCCTGGGATGACTCCTGGTGGCCAACGGCACTAGTAGCGCCCCCCACACCCACCAACCATGCACGAAACCTAGGGATCACCCTCAACCCCACACTCTCCATGACAAAGCAGGCCAACACTGTCTCCTCCTCCTGCTTCAACACTCTCCGCATGCTTCGCAGGATCTTCAAGTGAATCCCCACCGAAACTAGAAGGACGGTCACCCAAGCCCTCGTCAGCAGTAGACTGGACTACGGCAACGCACTCTACGCAGGAGCCCCAGACAAACTCCTGTCACGACTCCAACGCATTCAGAACGCCTCCGCACGACTGATCCTCAACATCCCCTGCCGCAGCCACATCACACCCCACCTGAAAGACTTGCACTGGCTCCCCATCAACAAGAGGATAACCTTCAAGCTCCTCACCCACGCACACAAGGCACTCCACGACACCGGACCAGCGTACCTCAACAGACAACTCAGCTTCTACACCCCGCCCGCCAGCTCCGCTCCGCAGACCACGCCCTCGCCATCGTCCCCCGCATCCGAAGAGTGACCACAGGTGGCAGATCATTCTCCCACCTCGCCACCAAGACATGGAACACCCTCCCCATCCGCCTACGACAAACCGAAGACCTGCTAACCTTCAGGAGACTCCTCAAGACCTGGCTCTTCGAACAGTAGCAGTTCCCCCCCTCCAGCGCCTTGGACCCTCACGGGTATGTAGTGCGCTTTACAAATGCTATGATTGATTGATTGATTGATTGATTGATTGATTGATCTCCATTAACATGATCAGGCAATCGGGCTCCGAGGAAGCGTTGGTTGGACCAACGAGGAGGTGACGATTGGACCACCACCGCGGATATGGCAGTCTTGGCACCGCCGTACTCGCAATCAAACCCTTAGTGTTCCCAGGGTGGTGGAATAATGGGGCTCTGCAGCATTTCTCCCTGTCCACCCGGCCAGATTGCCACCTTCTGAAAGAAAAGAAAGAGGTAAACGTCTGTTACTGGCAGGGAAGTGCCATCACGTGTAATGTCACCCATTCTGCTGAATGGCAAAACGTTTCCCCCCCAGCTTGCAAATCCCATACTGAGAGCCACTTTAATTAATACATTTATGACAACTTTAAAATAGTTGTACAGGGTGCACCTATCGTCCAACTACAATCAGACGTTACTTGTCTGCAATTACAGTGACATCAGTCGCATCTAGTAACCAAATCCACTATATGAATCATGTGTTGGTGACAGTGCAAGGTCACGACCACGAGTCAATGACGTTTAACTCTACTTAAGAAGCACATTATGCATTTATAGCTGTACGCAGTGTGAGTGTTCCATTGATTCCACATGCTTCTTCTAATTGGTAGGGGATTATTATTAACTCAAACAGGACTCATCTGCACCAATCACAGGAGGACTAAACCCCAAAACGCCGTTCACTTGTGTGCATAATTTAAAAAAGAAAACGTGCATGCATATTCAAAAAGGCACTTGGATGTGTGCAACTTATGCTTTGTGTAGAAAGATGAACTGAGGACAGAGTTTCCTCAGCAAGGGCTGGGTCACAGATTATTATTATTATTATCAGCATTTATTATGGCTACCCGAATCAGGCTTCCAAGCGCCAGACATCCCTGCTGGAATCTATCCTTATTACATGTTCAACAGATGTGTTTTTAATTGCTTTTTGAAGCTGGACAGATTGGTGTCAAGTCTAAGACTGACAAGCAGAGAGTTCCAGAGTTTGGTAGGCAAAGGACCGGCCACCACTCTCTTGGAGCAATGAGATGGCCTAGCTTGCTTGACCTGAGTTCTCTGCATGCCTTGTAGGGTTTTATAAGCTGATGAAGAATCTGTGGACCTGATTCATATTTAGCTTGGTGCGTCAAGCATAGTGCCTTGAATTGGACTTTTTTGCCTAATGGCAGCCAAGCCAGTGCAGGGAGACAACTGCTGGGCGAGCTGACTGTAATCTAGATACACTGAGTATCAGTCGGGCTGCAATATTCTGGATACTTTGCAGGCTGTTGATCACTATGATGGGGCTGCCGAGAAACAGAGAATTGGCATAATCAAGGCACGGCAGATGTTACCAGTATCTTTGTGCATATCCTTTATTCACTCAGAGATGTGCACAGCCCCACTTACCCGACGTACCTTACTGTACATCTGGATTAACCCAGTGAAAGACAAGCTAAGGCATGAATGCAAGGCAGACGACGGTGCTTCCTTACATCTTAGTAAGGCTGCTAAAGCGCACTCATTCACTGTGAGAATGTAGCGTGTATCTTTTTGTTTCTACCCACCTGTAAAGGGGGTAGAAATATAAACAAGCGTTTTAGAATATCCTCGTTTAATAAACGCTCTCAAGCATGAGCTTCCAGTATATAGTTTATAGAGCGGCCTTCTGATGGCAGCAGGTCTAGCTCTCTAGTTACATCGTTGACGGAAACGAGTGAATGCCTTCTGAATGTATGATTGGTGAAGTTCAACACTTGCTCTCACCTGACCTTCTCAGGCCCACCTTTTAGGTCTGGTTCATAGCGCTGCAGTCGCCTGACCTAATGTGATCACCTGAAAAAGAACTTAATGTAGCACTACCAGAAGAGGGGCTATGGCTCTGCCCACATGTTGGAAACTTACAGTACAGCATTTGATTGGACAGAATTTGTACGCTTGAACCGAAAAAGAGTTCTTGCTGTACTCTTGTTGACTTGAGAGAGGTGGTTCCTCACCTAACATGGCCACCACGTTACAACATAATGATGCAGCGGTATGCAAGTGAAAAAAAGCAAGAAAACAACGGTGATTACTTTTTTAACATAGAAATGCCAAACAGAGTAACTGTCTAAGTTCATGGTCAGAGTTATGCCAGTCTGAATGTAGGGCAAGTGGTGTTCCTTTCTGAATACAGGCTAAGTTACGTGCCTCTCTGAGTGCAGGACAATGTGAGTTCGATGTAAACAGTGCCTGTGTTAGTAAAGGGTGAGAGGTATGCCAATAGGTCTGGTTTTAATATGCTTACGTAGGCATGCTCAAATGCTGTTTGCGGGTTTTAAGCACATTTAAGCCAGACCTATTGACATTGCCAATGCTTATTTAGGTCTAGCTTAGAGACTGTTTTATCTGTCTCTCCAGCCTGATGTTCTAAATTTAATACATACTTAGCTACCTACATAGAAGGATATAGGGTTCATCGTCTTCTTCCAAGGGTATGCTCAACTCTCATTCTTACTTTGTTTCCACCCACAACAGCATGCAGCATGGGGAAGGGGTCCTCCCACTTCTGTCATTGGCTCACATGGACGATGAGTGGCGGTATTTACTCTATCATATGTCCGCAGCTGTCTAAAAATAGTGCACTTTACTGCCAGTAGACCAATAATTTATACCTTGATAAAAACCTTTTGAATTCTCCTCTCTCTTTTTTTTCTTTATGCCGGTTCCACTGCTTTATTTTTTCCTTTTGTTGCTCTTTTTAGGTCTGCATTGACAGCACAACTATCATCAGACCTTACCTGAGCACAGAAAAAAGATCTTTGAGAAGAATTTGGGCTTCACCCACACGTTGACTACATTGTCTATAGGATCTGATTGGGCAGAAGTTGTATGCTTCTGCTGAAAACAAGTTCTTCAATGGCACTTTTTGTGGTATTGGAAAGTTTATGCTCAATGCAGGAGGACTGATTTGGAAATAGTATAAAGCCAGAGATCAAGGGTATAGAATAGATCTGTTTGTTATAAAAATGTATGACAAAGGCAGTAGGCCTGACTGAGCTATAGTGAAAAGCATATATTAGGATAAATATGCATTTAAGGGTGGGTTGTTAATACACTGTGCTAAAGCCTATAAACAGGTATTTTGTAGCATGGAATCTCACATACCAAAATAGGCAACGGTTTCGGTATTGGTCATCTACTCTGACAATATCTGGGAGTAGAGAATTTGCACTGTGGTAATCCATGCCAGACCCACCTGTAAGGGTCTGGTAGATTTAGTTGTCTTCTCGGCTCTTGTCATCAAAAACATTCATTAAAAATACTTACATACAAATTGTTAGAAAAGTGGGCCTCTAGTTTGCAGTGGTTTGCACCCTGTCCAAGTAGGGACCCTTATTCTAGTCAGGGTAAGGGAGCCATAGAGCTGAGATAACCCCGGCTCACCCCCTTGGTAGCGTGGCACCACTTGCCAGGCCAAAACTTCCAGCAAAGGAGTTCAGGGGCTGCAGATGAGGTCTTTTATGGCCCTGAGACTTCTTAACAGGAGGCAAGCTCACACAAGCCCTTGGAGAAACTTGAAAGCAGGATGTACAAAGAAAAATTAGCCCTTTCACTCCCAGGACAGAAGCAGCAAACAGCAGGCTAATACAACAAAGCAACAACTAGAGTGGCAGTTCCCCATCACCAGCATCCAGCTCTTCTTCATGGCAGAATGTCCTCTTAGTCCAGAATGTATGTAGTTATGGTGTCACATTTATGAATAGCAAACAAACACTGTGTCTCTCCTATCCCCTCAACTGAGTTGTGGGCAACATCATAACAACAGATTACGTTATGTGTATCCTGTTGTGTTGACGCTATTTTCGAGCCGCACGTGGGGCGACAGTGACAATCTCCTCTCATTTGATACACTGTATCCTACCGAATTAGATGAACCACTGTTGTCAATGCTACAATGGGATAAATCTCTTTAGAAATTCAATCTATATAATACTTTCGAATTTAATACATATGTTCAAAAAGTTTCAATACTGGTTTACATGCGTAATGGCACATAATAGCTTTTTTAATATACTAATGATTGATTTGGATTATATATCAGTATAATCCTTGGATGTACAAGAATTGACCGAAACGAATGCCAAGCCACTACTGCTTTGCTTACTCCCGTCTCACGCCCCTACCCGATAGAACCTAACATCGAGATAAGTTCATATTTGACTAGCTTAATATGGCGGCTACTTTGGACCGGCAAGTAGTGGTTCAAGGTGCACGAATTTCTGCCGTCCACACGTGAGGAGGGTGTGGTTATATCACAGTCAGCGCGAAGGTGGACGTTTCCCACAACTCGCCGGGAAGGGTTTGGCGCGCGGACCGTGGACACGCCAACTGGGGGGATGAACACGACCCCGAAAGGTAGGATATATAGGAGACTTTTTCTTTCACTAGGCTTAGACCTTTTCGTTCGGCTTATAGTATAAATTATAGAACACCTGGGCGATATGGGTCCATATTCCGAAAGAACCGTAGTTTAACATTGCTTACGCATTTTAAAAAACGGCGTTGAGGTCGTTTTCACTACGGAGCCAAGTAGCTCGCTTTGGGACAAGTGCTAATGCATTGCCATTACTGATTAACACACAGTGCAATAAGTATTTGCGCCATGAATCCATGTCGCTAAGACCAGGTGACCATCACATCGGGCCCATTAGAACCGGGTGCAATAACACAAACGGGTGTCACCGAAGTGTGGTGCAATGCGATTTCCCGCCTTAATTATTATGTGCCGAAGGGATATTTAAGTCAATACTTTGGGGAACGGATATTCCGCTCCTTTAGGGGTAGAAATAGAGTTAAAGATATTTAGAGTAGCATTAAGGGCCATGCAACCCTCACGGTATAAATATATATATTCACGTTAATTTACAGGCAACTACCTTTAAGTGACTACATATTTGGAGCCAACTGTGGACTGCAGGAATTGAAAAACTTGACGGTGCAAACAAAGTGCACGTCACACCACTTGAAGGTAGGCCATTATATATAGCGATGGACCTAACTTTCCCCCCTAAGAGTGACAATATGTTAATAATATAGATCCTAAGTATCTCCATGACTAATAGTTTGTTTTTCAATTTTCACAATTGTTGCAGGCCAATACTTGGGCCCAGTGGAGCGCGTAATACGCCGAAAAATCTATATGATGTAAATCGAGCGTCCCTTTTAGAATTACTTCTCTCGAATATATAAGGTACATATTTATTACTTTCTTCTAATTAAGGTGTAGAAGTAACTACTCAGCCGGTATATAAATATATTATGGTATTCCCAGCATTTGTGTTTCTCTTATGTATGCACTTGTTGCAGGCAATCTTAGGTGAAGATCTTGTTCGAAACACTGTCGGCACTCAACTCTGCCTATTAGATATCTACATTGAAGGATTTGGCTCCTTGTTTCAAAACTGATACTTTGAATCGGAATATATCCCCGTCTTCTTGTACATTATTGCGGTAGGAATTATATTTACTTATCCATTACTAAGGGTAGCTGCGTGTTATGTTACTATATCCAAATCTGGAGATTGTTTGCTGTCGTTCTATAGTGTGGCAAGAATTTGCGATCTTGATAAAAGAGGTGACACACACAAAAATCTTTGACAATGGAAGATAGAATGATTCTTTTTGTATTTAACAAAAAAGGTTTTTGGTGCGGAATCATGTGCTTGGTTTTAAATCTTAAATTGTGTTATGACCAATATTAAGGACAACGCTGTTTCTGCTGCTTGCAATTGCACATACAATACTCTAGGGATGATGTACCCGTATACAACTAACAGTAGATGGGTTCATAATGAAATCTGTGTTACACAATGCGTTTGCAGCATAGGTACTTTGGTAAATGTATATAAACTGTATTGCTGTGAGGAGAATGCTGCTATTTTAAAATTGAGACATGTTTTTAGAACTGTGGTTTGTATGTATTTTTCTTTTGTTAAATGTAATGTCTGTGCACACATTTTTATTGTGGTTCATAACCTTTGGCTAGAAATTACTTACACGGGTTTTTGTATGTTTCACTTTATGATTTACAGCCCTGAAGAAGTTCTGCTTGACAGAACGAAACGCGTTGGCTGGTTTTTCTTGGCATATTAAAAGAACTCTTTTGCAACCACGGATTCAGCGTTTTTCATCTGGAACTACTATTTGCTTATGAACCTTACCAATTAAGCCTAGTGGCAATTCACTTTATTTGGGTGGTGCATTTCGAAATTTGTTTGAAAATTGTCTTTTTCCTAGGATGTCTCTGGGATATACTCCTGGGACAGGGAGTATTTGAAATTGCACGCTACTTACAAGAAATTCGTATTTACTTATTGGTGATATATGGGTTGGTGCATTGAAGGTGTATAAGTGGTCCACTGTCCCGTGCCGGTTGTTGAAAATGGTGTCACAGCGTCAGCACTTATCCTAGTTTCTGCCTTTGAAGTAGGCAAACTTCAAATGAAAGGCTTCGTAGTGCACAAGGCCCTGCCATTTCTCTGATCTGGCTCAAGACACACTACAGGCAGTGGAGGCTCCATTGCTAAGGCTGAGGACCGTCGCTCCACTGCTCAAAAGGAAAAATGCAATGATAATAACACATAGTTATTATCATTGTATTTTTCCTATGGAAGTCAGTGACTTGCAGGGCGGGCTGGGCAGTGGAGGGGAAGGAATGGTATACACTCACTAAGTGCGCATGACTGCTTGGCCGGCCTTCTTGGAATGGTCAAGCAGTCATGCGCACTTTGCATTTTCCCCACCAGGCTGCATTACACAGCCTGGTGAGGAACATGCAAAGCCTCCCTGTACCCATTTGAGCGCTGAACCACAGCACTCAGACCAATCACAATGCTGCATTGCAGCGTTGTGATTGGCTAAGGAGAACCTGCCTGCCCATGTGCTTCCTGCTGCTACTGCTGGCCGGGACTGCTACCGGAAGTTGTAGAGGACGGAGGGGAAGCAGCCGTCCGTTTCAGGTAAGTCCTTTTTTATCTTTTGCCATTACCTCACCTGCCCCGCCACCCCCATCCAGTAGCAGCCGCTACTGATTACTGGTGGTTGGAGACAGCATTGTGTGAGGACAGGCACAGCCCTCTTCAGGTGTCAGTGACAATTCCCCCCACCATTCTAGCTCAGGAAGACCCATCAGCCTGGTAATGTACCTCCAGAAGATGCAGGGCACACATCAGCTCCCTTTGTGTGACTGTCTGAAGTGACTGCACAAACAGCCCAACTTTCACCTTCCCTCAGACATGGATTCCACAGGCAGGAAGAGGCACAGAATATTAAAGCAAGAAAATGCCCACTTTCTAAAAGTGTTACAGCAAACCAATGATGGACAGAATGCTGGCAATGCAAACATTCTCCCCCAGTCAAATTGATCTGGGTTAAATCCATCGTTCTTTTGCCCACTACGCCACCCCAGTTTAGAGCCAGCCATATGCACAACAGTCTTTACTCTGTGCCTCATGGGAACAGTCCAGACCGAACTACCAGGCCAGGTCCTCCCTGGACCGGAAACAAGCATCCTAGGACCGGTTTCAGGTTATGTCACCCTTCTTCAGCAAGGCTATCTTGAATGCAGTGGCACAGCGAGCAAGGGACCCACTTCTGGGCATACCCATCCCACTTAGGGCAAAAAGTGTTACAGCAAACAAATGATGGACAGAATGCTGACAATGCAAACATTCTCCCCCAGTCAAAAGATCTTGGTTAAACCCATTGTTCTTTTGCCCACTATGCCACCCCAGTTTGGACCCAGCCATATGCATATCAGTCTTGACTCTGTGCCTCATGGGAACAGTCCAGACCGAACTACCAGGCCAGGTCCTCCCTGGACCAGAAACAAGCATCCTGGGACCGGTTTCAGGGTATGTCCCCCTTCTTCAGCCAGGCTACCTTGAATCCAGTGGCACAGTGAGCAAGGATCCCATGTCTGGGCATACCCATCCCAGTTAGGGCAAAAAGTGTTACAACAAACAAATGATGGACGGAATGCTGGCAATGCAAACATTCTCCCCCAGTCAAAAGATCTGGGTTAAACCCATCGTTCTTTTGCCCACTACACCACCCCAGTTTAGAGCCAGCCATATGCACATCAGTCTTGACTCTGTGCCTCATGGTAACAGTCCAGACCGAACTACCAGGCCAGGTCCTCCCTGGACCGGAAACAAGCATCCTGGGACCGGTTTCAGTTTATGTCACCCTTCTTCAGCCAGGCTAGCTTGAATCCAGTGGCACAGTGAGCAAGGGACCCATGTCTTTGCATACCCATCCCACTTAGGGCAAAAAGTGTTACAGCAAACAAATGATGAACGGAATGATGACAATGCAAACATTCTCCCCCAGTCAAAAGATTTGGTTTAAATCCATTGGCGCCGGACATAGCCATAGCCATCCCGGATGGCTACATGATAACCCACAGAGACCAAAATTACAAACCAGGAGGAGGAATCGCCATCGTCCACAGGAACACCATCAGAGTTTTAACAAACAGTAAAGATTCCCTCAGAATGGCAGAACACCTACACTTCCAAATCCACGATGATCACAACAACACCCTCAGAGGAACCCTCGTCTACAGACCCCCGGGACCCCGACTACAGTTCAGTGACTCTATCACCGACCTCATCAGCAAGCACGCCCTCACCTCTACAGACTAAATCCTCCTCGGAGACCTGAACTTCCACCTCGAGAACGCAAACGACAGCAACTCCACAACCTTGATCGACAACCTCGCCAACCTCGGACTCAAACAGCTCGTCACGGCACCCACCCACTTAGCCGGACACACCCTCGACCCCATCTTCTCCACCAGCAATCACGTCACCTTCAGCCACACCACCGAAATCCACTGGACCGACCACTACTGCATCCACTTCTCTTTCGAGAAACACACTATGCACATCCAACTGCAACGAATCAGCTGGAACAAAGTCACCGAAGACCAGCTTATCACCACACAAGCCCTCTGACACCAACACAGCGGCCCACAACCAGGGGCATAACACAGGCCCCCACTGCCCCCACGGAGCGGGGGACGCCAGCGTTCCAGGGGCCCCCTCTGCGGCCACGCAGCCAGCAACCACTTAGAACTACACATATCCGTCTAGGATGGAAGTTACCTAACTTACATAACGCTCGCTGTAGTTGCGCGCGCAGCCTCACCTTAGGGTGGCGCAATACAGTGGGGCTGGTCATGCTCATGCACATGCCACTCTGCGTAATTGAAAGTGCGTGTGAGGTGAGGAGGCGGCAGAGAGGGACAGACGGGACTTTCACGGTGGATGCAACAGTTTTAAAGTGTTACGAAATACATTATTTCACAAGGTTTGTGAATCAAGCTGTAAGTTTCCTCTGTGTGTTTGAATCCTGCAGACTGTCCCATTCTGGAAAGTCCCAGTAAATAGCCTGTTTTAAAATCCACGCATTATATTGGTTATTAGATAAGCAACAGGAAAAAGGTAAGATAGCTCAAGTGGTTAATAGCCCTACCGCAGAGATCGCTATCTGCGCCATACGTTACAATTCCAGCTGGACTACAACAGCGATGGTTGCTACCTCTATATTTTTTAGAAACTTTATGAGTTTCTTTTTGGAAGGCTGTTGTAATTTCAAAAATCCGGCTTTAGCCTTTTTTCGCATCTTAAGTCACGTATCTGAGTGATGTCCAAGAGTTGTCTTTGAAAACGTTTCTCTTTCACCACAAAAAGCCCTGAAAGGGAGGCGAATAGTTTCCATTCTTGCGTCGATAAGACGAGAGACACTGAAGTGAGTTATTATTATCATTTATTGAGGTGGTGTCAAAGCGAGTGATAGTGTCACCGACATGAAGGAAGGACTTTCAGTGTGCACTGGGCTTGACTATGGCCCATACTTGGGTGAAATCAGTGGCAGTTCTAGACTTGAATTATAGAGGGAGCACACATCTTCCACCGTTAAGCTGTCTTCTGGCACACTCAGCAGAGGCTGTGGTGGTGGCGAGGGGGGTGTAGAGTTCCACCGACCTATATATGGCATTACCATTACATACATGCAACAAGCACTATGAGAACAGGCGTGGCTAAAGCCGTATAAATAGCAGGGCCGTGGGCTCATGTCATGTACAATACCGAATAGCATGTCCTTGTGTGAGGTGGTGTAATATTAGACAGGGCCCGTCCCTCACTAGAGACGTCAGTCGCCACAAGTACTGCGCCTCGAGCACCGAACACACTGCACTTTGCAAATGACAGAGACTACCATGATTATATGTTCAGGGTCATGAGGACCCGACCCCCCCTCCCCCGGCGTCGCCGGCCCAGTGCAGGTGGGAGGGCCATCATCTCACACACCTGGAAAGGGACACTCATCAGCTTGCCAGTACTGTGTTTGTGAATGGGGCATCATGAACCCCCCGCCCACCCTCGTTTAGCAACTTCAACGGGGGTAAGGCTCCTTATGGACCTCTTGTGTCTGCAGCTCTGCAGACTAAAACTGATTAATATTATACTGCTAAATATTATACTGCTATGAAGGAATACAGCGTACATAGCAGAGTGAGCTGGGGCAAGGAAGAACGAACGATGGGTAAATAGGAGAGGGAAAAATGGAGGGAATATTAAATGGAAGAAGGAAGGGTGTATGGATGAGTGGGTGAAAGAGTGGGCGGATGAATAAGTGGGTAGATGGATGAGTGAATGGATAGGTAGATGGACAGTTAAAAGGCTGGCAGAGTAAAGGAATGGATGGATTGATGACAGATTTGATGGATGGATGGAATAGGGAAAGACTGAATGATGGCTGAAAGAATTAATGGATGACAGAATGAAAAGGTGAAATAGTGGATATCAGCGGGTGGATAGAAGGGAGAAAGAATGAATGGATAGATGCTTGGATGGAAGATACAAAGGAACTCTTCCAGGGAGGGTTGGGTTCACCTGCTTTGCTTACTTGATACCATCACATTTTTAGTACAAAGTGTGGGGGGTATGTTAATTTTCTGGTGTAGGAAGCTGGCACTGTATATACCACACCAAAGTATGGTATAGTGTGCACAGACTGTCCCCAGAGGTATAGCAGAGGCTAAATTAGGTAAGTACTAACAGCTCTCTTTGTGGTAGTGTGGGCGAGTAATTAGGCTTATCCAGAGGGTGTGTTAATCTTTTATTGTATTCACTCAATCAAGACTGATGGCATACACTCAGAGACAGATTCCAGGCCAATTGGATAAGTATAACAAATATATACTTATGTTTAATTTTTAGAACCAAGCAAGACTTGGCACAGGTAAGTAAAATATATTCTCAAATACAGGACTTCACAAGGAAATGCAGTTGTGGTTGAATTTGCAATAGTTACAGGTTGGTATTGATTCAGAAAGCAGTTTACATTACACAATAATCCCTTTTAGATTACTTTGAGTACTGGGGCTGGTATGCCTAGATACCACACAAAAGGATCTCACAATACAAGGCAAATAAGAATTTTGTTGGTTTAAGTTAGAGTTACTGTTTTTCCCATACAAAACAACAGTTCAACACTTAGAACATTTAGGCCCAAAATCTTATAACATGTGTTCCTATAGGAGAAAAATGGTTATAGGTTTCACAGGTAAGTCATTGTTTTATGAGTGGGTGCTTTGGAGGTTGGCATTCAAGTTGCACTACCAGCAGCACTGGGGCTGCCGGGTGCAGAGTCCCAATGTTAGCCAATGGGGCCTTCGGTTAGGGACTGTTTATGAGCAGGCCACTCAGTTGTGGGAGCCAAGCTTTTGGGGATAAGGTCAGCACTGCAGGGGCCAACACTCAGCATAGTAATTGCACCACCAGCGGCACTGGGGTGGCTGGGTGCAGGGTGTCAAGGAGACGTTGGGGGCCCTGCGCTTTTCAATGGAGACCTTCAGTTCGGCAAAGATTCTGCAGGCTCAGGCAGGGAGGCTTCCTGAAGGTGACCACCAGCAGGAGAGGTGAGTTGGATTCTTGGGGGATGCCTGGACACCATCAGTTGGGCCACCCAAGGCAGTGGGGCATCGGGTGCAGGCGTCTCTTCTGGCATTGGTTTTTCTTACCAACTTTGATCACTGTCATAGGGACCCTTCAGGTTGAGGCTGCAGGTGTCTGCTTGAGGCTTGAGGGAGGTCAGGGATCACCAGATCCCAGGTCAGGATCGCAGGGGAGACCTCCTCCTGGTGTTGGGCCACTCAAACTCAGGCTGTGGGCATTGGGTGCAGAGTAGTGTAGACTCGCGGAGTTGCTGGAATCTGGATTCTGGTCTTGGATTCTTTGTTGAGCAAATCCGGTGCTCACAGGAGACCGAGTCTGTAATGCGAGTGCAGGGCAGGTCGTTCGAGCTCTGGTGCACTGCTGGACATGCCGGGTTCTTCGCTGTAGGCAGGTCTGAAGCGGACTGGCCTGTGGGGCTTGGGCCAAAGCAGTACTTGTCCTCTTCTTCCTGGGTCAGCATGGCTCTTCGGTACTTCTTCTTTCTTCCTTGAATCTGAGGAGGCAAGGTTCAGGGTGGACCATAAATACTAGCCTCAGGGGTGTTAAAAAGGGTGTGCAGGTCGGGACCAATGTGTCCCTTCCTTGGGGTGGGTACACCCCCTAATGTGCCACCCTCTAGTGGGAGGGGGGCATGAGACTCTTCCTGATTGGTTGGGTCCCCTCATCTTCAAGTTGGAGGGGACTGAGATGTGTGCTTCACCTCGGCTCCCCACCTGAGAGGGGTGGGGTTGGCAATGGTGGGCACACCTCTTTTAGCTTGGTTTTCCCACCGATTCTCTGACCCGAAGTGGAGGTCAGAATTGGTGGGAGCCAGTTGCTGGGGGCAGCGAAAGGCAAGGACAGCTTACAAAGGCAGCAGGCCTTTGAAGCTTCCTCTTTGTGGACCAAGCCTATCCTGGGGGAGGAGGTAAGGCACTTCTGCCCAGGGTGGGCTTTGTTTCTGGACTTAGAGAGTGGAGGCCCTCTACCCAGGGGTCTAGAAATCTGTCTGGTGGTAGCAAATGGCAGGCAGCTATTCGGGAACCACAACAGGGCTGGTCATTTTTCAGGGGGCATCTCTAAAATGCCCTCTGAGTGCATTTTACATGAATTCCCACATTGGCATCAGTGTGGGTTTAATGTGCTGACAATCAAACTTCCCAGGTGTTAGTAAATCTTTTATGTAGCGGTGCTTGTAATAACCAACTCCCAGACCATGTACTCTTTTGGGCTTTACTACACTTTTAATGTCTAAGAATGGACGTAGACACTGTAGGGGTTCAGTGCTCATGCCACAGTACCCTCACCTGAGGCTTGTGCACCCTGCTAGAGGGGTGGCTTACCTTAGCCTCAGGCAATAGATTTTGAACATGGCACACAGAGATGTGTGCAATGTCCACTCTTCACTTGTCTCTGCATCAAAACACACAGCCTGCAATGGCAGTGTGTGGGTGTTAAGGTACAGGGCCTCTATGGGTGGCACAATTGGAGCTGCAGCCATTAGAGGCCCTTCCTGGTCACAGTGCCCTTGGTACCCATGGTACCTTTTACAAGTGGCTTACCTGTGGCCAGGGATGTGCCAATTGTGGGTACAAAGGTACAGCTTTTGGAAAGAACACATGCGCTGGAAGCCTGATTGGGAGGGACCCAGGGCAGATAAAGTCAGATATCAAGCAAAAAGTGGGGGTTAACCATGCAAAAAGGGGCACTTTCCTACATCGGGTTACTGTGACTCTCTGCTGGTACAGTTCTGAAGAGAAACCAAATTACTTTTTAGTTTCTCAGGCAGAGCCTGCAGTGCCACTTTGGAGAGTGGTGGGGGCCCACTCAGAAACAGTTAACAGCGTCATCTGCAGAGAAATGCTCATCTAAGACAAGGGCATAACAGAGGCCTCTGCAGCCCTTGAGGTACGGGGAGGGGCCCAACACTTCCAGGGCCCCAAAACCTTCAGGGGGTTTCATTTAAGCCAAAGCCCATGAATATATGTGAGATATGGGAGACTTAGGAGCCCCTCATCACATTCTGCAGGGGCCCCCATCATTTTGGGTTACACCATGGCATATGTTGCTGGGTTGTGGGCACAGTGGCGTAACAGTAGGCCCTGCAGCCCTCCCGGTGCAAGGTGGCCCTGTACTCCAGGGGGCCCCCTTAGGCACTCTGCACGGATGGCGTGCCCCGGCCTGACAGCTGCTGACTGGGTCCAGAGCATGGGGGCCCCCCTCCATTTACTTTGCAGGGGGGCCCCCTCAAGTTTCATTACGCCACTGCCCACAACTTCAGACAATGGATCAACGATTGCGCCAACACCCTCGCCCCGATCAGGAAACCCTCAAACAGGCGCACCGACAAGAAAGCCATCTGGTTCAACGCCGACCTCCAAGCAAACCTGCCGAACACTCGAGAAGCAGTGGCTCCACGACCAGACAACCACTCAGCCCTCAAGAACGCCAGACACAAGCAACAGCAACTCATCAGATCTGCCAAAAGGACCACCTTCAAGGAACACATCGACAACAACGCACACAACTGCAAAGAGCTCTGGAACATCGTGAAAGAACTCGCCACCCCCAGCTCCAACGACATCCCACCGTTGTAAGAACTCTGCGACTCTCTGGCCATCTTCTTCCACTGCAAGATCGCAGACATCCACAACAGCTTCGACACCCAGACACCGACGACAGATGGCAACACCCCCCTCGACTCAACACCCACCAAACACACCGACCTCCTCCTCTCGTGGAACAACGTCAACGGCGAAGACACCATCAAAATCATGAATACCATCCACTCCGGCTCACCTTCCAACCCCTGCCCCAGAATACATCTTCAACAAAGCAAACTGCATCATCGCACCCCACCTCTGGAAGATCATCAACAGCTCCTTCAAGACCACTACCTTCCCGGAGAGCTGGAAACACGCAGAGATCAACACCCTACTCAAGAAACCCATGGCGGACCCAAAGGACCTCAAGAACGTTTAGCCATCTCCCTGCTCCCGTTCCCGGCGAAAGTCATTGAGAAGACCGTCAACAGACAACCGACTCACTTCCCTGAAGAGAACAACATCCTGGACTCCTCCCAATCTGGCTTCTGAAGTAATGACAGCACCAAAACCGCCCTCATTGCTGCCACCAACGACATACGGGCCATGCTGGACAACGGCAAAACCGTGGCCCTCATCCTCCTGGACCTATCATCCGCCTTAGATACCGTCTGCCACCACACCCTGTGCACACGCCTCCACAATGCAGGGATCCGTGACAAAACCCTGAACTGGATCACCTCCTTCCTCACTGGCAGTACCCAGAGAGTCCGCCTCCCCCATTCCGATCCGAAGCCACCACGATCAGCTGCGATGTACCCCAAGGATCCTCCCTCAGTCCGACCCTTTCCAACATCAGCATGGCACCTCTCACAAACATTGTCCGAGTGCACCACCTCAACATCATCTCATACGCTGATGACACCCAGCTGATCCTCGCCCTCACCAAGGACCCGGCCATCGCCAAATCCAACCTCCACGAGGGAATGAAAGCCGTCGCAGAGTGGATGAAGACCAGCCTCCTGAAACTGAGCACGGACAAGACGGAATTCCTCATCCTGGGCTCCACCCCCTCTGCATGGAATGACTCTTGGTGGCCAACCACCCTGGAAGCTGCACCCACACCCACCAACCACGCACGCAACCTGAGGGTCATCCTGGACTCATCGCTCTCAATGACCCACAAGTCAACGCTGACTCCTCTTCCTGCTTCAACACCCTCCGCATGCTCCGCAAGATCTACAGATGGATCCCCACCGAAACCAGAAAGATGGTCACTCAAGACCTCGTCAGCAGCAGGCTGGACTACAGCAACACCCTCTACGCAGGATCCACGGCCAAACTCCAGAAAAGACTTCAACGCATACAAAACGCCTCCGCATGCCTCATCCTCAGAATCCCCTGCGACAACCACATCACCGTCCAACTGAGAGACCTGCACTGGCTTCCAGTCAACAAGAGGATCACCTTCAAGCTCCTCACCCATGCGAACAAAGCACTCCACAACACTGGACCAGCATACCTCAATAAACGACTCGCCTTCTACACCCCGAACCGCCAGCTTCGCTCCGCTGACCTCACCCTCGCCACTGACTCAGGCATCCGCTGAACGACCACCAGCGGCAGATCATTCTCCCACCTCGCCGCCAAGACATGGAACACCCTCCCCACCCACCTGCGACAGACCCTGGACCTGCTGACCTTCAGGAGACTTCTCAAGACCTGGCTGTTTGATCAGTAGCTGCTTCCTCTGCCCCCTCCCCTCTAGTGCCTTGAGACCCTCACGGGTGAGTAGAGCGCTCTGTAAATGTTTGATTGATTGATTGATCGTTCTTTTGCCCACTACGCCACCCCAGTTTGGACCCAGCCATATGGAAATCAGTCTTTACCCTGTGCCTCATGGGAACAGTACAGACCGAACTGCCAGGCCAGGTCCTCCCTGGACCGGTTTCAGGGTATGTCACACTTCTTCAGCCAGGCCAGGTCCTCCCTGGGACTGGTTTCAGGGTATATCACCCTTCAGCCAGGCTAGCTTGAATCCAGTGGCTCAGTGAGCACAGTGAGTAAGAGACCCACGCCCAGACGTGGATCCCGTCCTCTCCATGCCACTGGAGTCAAGCTATCCTGGCTGATGAGGGGTTAAACCCCGAAACCGGTACTAGGATGCTTATTTTCAGTCCAGGGAGCACCTGGCCTGGCTGTTCGAGCTGGACTGTTCCCATTGGGCGCAGGGTCAAGACTAATTTGTATATGGCTGGGTCCAAACTGGAATGGCATGGTGAGCAAAAAAGAATGGATTTAGGTTTAGATCTCTGTACTGGGGTGAATGTACGACACTGTTCTGCATTCTGTCCATCAATTTTTCTTTTTGCACTTTTATAAAAGTGGCATTTTCAAACATACAATTTAAAAAACAACTTCACTAAAAGATGTGTTTTTAAATCGTACGCTCAGGGACCTCAAACTCAAAATTGCTATCTTTTCCCAATTGGAAGTTATACTTGTAAGAGGTTACAAGGCAGCTTCAATGATAACCTTTAGGAGAGATAGTCCTTGCAATAGTGAAGTATGAAATTAGGAGTATTTCACTATTTTGTATTTATATTTATTAGTATTTATAGAGTGCATCAATCATCCCAAGGAACATCACAGTGCTGAGGACGGGTTTTCATACAGTGCAAGTTGATCAATTGAATAGGATCAGCATCTAGGAAACAGGATGGTTTTTAATTTTTTCCTGAACAGAAGGTAATCATCTGTCAGGCAAAGGTACAGGGGTTAAGTTCTTCCAAAGGACTGCAGCTGATTTGGAAAAGGACCGAACGCCCATCCAGACTTTGGCAGTGCATTTGACTGAGGCAAGAGCCAGATGACACGATCTCAGATTGTGCGAAGGGACATGGAATTGTAATTTGTCTTGCGGGATGTGTGGCCCTTTTTTATGCAAAAGAAAGGAGCTTAAAACTGGCTCTCTGGTGGACTGGTAGCCAATGTAGTTCCTACAAGCATTGTGAGGCCGAGCTGTATTTTTATTTTACATATTAATTTAGCAGCAGCGTTCTGGACCACCTGAAGAAAAAAGGTAGTCGACCATGCCACATAAAGGGCGTTGCCGTAGGCCAGTCTGCTTAGGAGCAGGGCCTGTGTTACTGTTTGTCTGCAGTTTAATGGAATCCAAGGAAAGAGTTGTGTCAGAACATGTAAAACACACCAGTATTGTCCTACCTTTTTTTTATATAATGCACCCTGCCTATGAGGCTGGGCTACCTTGGGCCTACTTTGGGCGACCCATGTAGTAGAAGGGAAGGTTTGGGCCTAGCAAGTGGTTGCACTTACCAGGTCAACTTGGCAGTTCAAAACTGCACACACAGACATTGCAGCGGCAGGTCTGAGACATGGTTGCAGGACTACTAGGTGGCACAATCAGTTCTGCAGGCCTGCTAGTAGCATTTGATTTACAGGCCCTGGGCACACAGAGTGCACTTTACCAGGGACTTACCAGTAAATAAAATCTGCCAATCATGGATGCAATTAACACAGGGAGCACTTGCACTTTAGCACTGGTCATCAGTGGTAAAGTGCCCAGAGTTCTAAAAGCAGCAAAAACGAAATGCAGCACAGAGTTAAAACAGAAGGTCAGAATCAAAAAAAGACAGGTGAAATAAACGACAAAGAAGCCAGATCAAAAACAAATATAAACATAAACAAATATAGAGGGTTTTTTGGTCTTCCCTTGGTCTGTTCTAGTGTCATTAACACTCTGCTTCCATACATGAAACCACACAGCATGAGTAAGTGGGTCACCCCCGTAAGCATTGGCTCTATTGCCTTGTGCATGGCAGAATTTTGCCTGATCACATTGCATAAGTGTTTAACAACTTTGCACTTCAGTGTTGGGGCTGGTGTGCCAGACCTATACTTTTCTCCTTCAGATAGGTCCCTTTTCATTGTTTCTTTCTCCTTTAAAATAAAAAAAAAATGTTGTTTGTGTTATAGCATATGGCAGCACCCTGACACTGCTCCTGGGCTGCCTGCTTGCCTCTCAAGTCACATGCAGCGTGCTGCATCCGACGCAGCCTCTGCCTCAGTCCCTTGAGTCCATTTTAGAATGGTATTGTCCGTGGTGTATCAATGTTTTACCATTCCGCAGCAGCCAACAGGTTTCTTCTAAATGGACGTCAATATTGGAACTTTTAACAATGAAACACCACATATAACATCATTGCAAGATGGAACAATGCTGCTCTGCTTAATTTTATTTTTTATTGGACGCATATGCCCACCAAGTTTAGGCACAGGCAAGCATTGTACTCTATTTCTATTCTTTGAATTTATCTTGCATATACTTGTTGGATTTGTGTGTGAGTTTTATTGTGGACTGCTCAGTGGATACGTGCAAGAATGGATGAGTGGGTGACTGAGTGAGTGAGTACAAGGATAAGCACAGGGTGCGTCTATGATGAGTGAGTGAATATCTAAACTCGCCAGTCACCGAAGAAGCACTTTGAGTTACAGACCAGACCAACTGGCATTGTTAATGCTTGGTTATTTTGTAATCATTGCATCAATTTGTCAAGGCCAGGCATGTTGGCTTGTGTGATACAGTGACCTATGTGTTGTGGAACCCGGTTGCACAGTGCAGTGCGTAAAAAGCTCCCTGTGAATGCAGTAAATCAGAGCCAGGCGTTTCTTCCGGCCCTCAAACAAACCTAAGCACTAGGGGTTGAGTTGCTTTATAGGGGTTCAGTCTGAATTCCACTCCAACTCATTGAGGTCAGGAGGAAGGGCCTGTCCTGCCGAGCACGGAAACCTACGGGCGTGCCCTGGCTCTGGGCAAGAGAGCGCTCTTTTGCACACTTCTTTTGTAAACCATTATCTATAATGAGGGGTGTAGAGTGTACGAACTAGCCGCTGAAACTCTATTTATAATGTAATTTATGTTCTTGCAGCCAGCTGAGGAGCCATCGTTTTACATTCTTGCATAAGTTAGGCAGAAGTTATTGCTTAGTGCTGACAAGGAGCGCGCGCACCCTGCAGTGGAAACTGGAGTCGATTTCCATGATCGTGGCCTATTCAGATACCTGCCCTCGTGCCCAGTGTGAACCATACCGCGTGGCTGAACCCATGACCTCGGGTTAAAGGGCACTGGTATGGTTCACAGCTCAGCCATTTACAGCACTGCTGAAGAGCCAGTTTCTGAACTCCCAGGAATCTCAGGGCCGTGACCTCACTGCCTTCGAGTGACTTGCGTGGTTCCATTGGTGGGGTCTGTTCAGGGGCGCGCATGCTGCATCCTGTGGGTGAGCTCAGCTTTCCTGGATGGGGAATTATATTGTGCTAAACGGAGTAAACAATATACTTTTGCATCTATGTATAAAGTGTCTGTGGGCAGATCGTCAGCATCCCTCTGATATAAAATCACAAATTTGGACTTTTCCGTTCAATGCTTTAAATGAGTACAACCTTCTAAGAGAGAGAACAATTTCTCTCCAATTAGAAAGATCTGTCCATTTGAATCACTGTATGCACTGTAGTTATCTGTAGCCTAAGGTAGGTGACTGAACAACCAGAGGGGTGGGATGGATGGGGGGCGGGGGGGTAGCGTGGGAAGCTGGCTGTTTATGTGATATACCACTAAGGGTTTATTTCGTGCAAAGAGTCCAGAGATTGCCACATACGTGTACAGGGCTCAATGTAAACCCACAGTGCGTTTGTGTTATGCACACAATGATTAATAAATAACACACGACTCAAAAAGGAGATCCACACCGATTTTATAAAAATAATTTACACATTTACACACGTGGGCCAGTAGGCATCCACTCCAGTGACACAGATAAAAAAGAGATCTGGTCACAACTACAGATTCACAACACAGTACTCTGCCACCACTGCCCTATATGCTAACACCATGACAGGAAGAGTAGCCCACTGTCAGCAAAATGAGGGCAGCTTGGTGCACTCACCCCTCCAGGTTATAGTATGGGTCCAGGTTTTCACTCAAGTCAAAGGACACGTCTAGGCCTCCTTGCACAAGCTAGATTAGTGTGAGGCTAGGAGGACCAGAATGAAAAAATCAGGGATACAAGCTACTTGCAGTCAGCAATAGGTCAGTTGAACAGAATTACACCATGAAGGAGAACATTCTGTTCCCAACAATGGTACAGAAGCTTGTTTGTAAAAATTAGGCGCTAAGCCAAGCCATTTCATCATTTTGCTAAATAAAAGTGTTTTTGCTTTTGTGCACTTATTCACCGAAGAAGAAAGGAAAGAAATTGCTGGCACACACAATTAATACTTTATGCATGTATATTTCGGTAGCTGTTTGAGGTTTATGTTTCCGAATGGGAAAATACAGGATTTCACAGCTTTTCCCCAATAGTTTAGTGGCTGAAAGCTGTCCAATTTCCTTGGGACACGAAAAACAGTGCAAAGTCACAATCTCCAGTCTGGACAGTTTCTGCCAAGCATGAGCTGTAATATTCATACCGGTTCCCAGGGTGGACTATAGATCCCTATCCTGCGTGCCAATATTGATCCGCAGTTCATTCATTAATTGATTTGGATTCTTCCAACACCTGACCTTAGCTATACTGACCAAAAACCCTCCCCAGACCACGCACTATGTCAACTCGTGAATATAAGAGTAGGGCAGCGAAGGGGAAGTTGAAAAATGGAACTTTAGATGATTTCATCTCCAGGACCAACATTGCCATAGATATGGAGATTGGTAAAATGCAGCGCAGGGTCTCCTGTGAACTAGAGGCAGCGAGAAGGTTATCCCAGGAACTGGCCATGGCTAAGAAATCTTCCCTAGGGCACTTTGCTTTTGTCAAATCTGTTGTATCTATGTCTTTAAATATGTGCATTCTCAAGAGAGAATGCAGCCATGTCACTCTGGAATTCATGATGAGTGTCAGTTGTTTTCCAGGTCTTGGATGTGGACGACTTGCCTCCCTGTTGGGCTAATAAACCCCTTTTAACTTGCTTCCTGTGTATTGCATCTTTACAATACTGGCGACGATGAGCCCAGCAGGCGATCATGAACCCAGCGCTGTGAAGACCTTCTTTTAATTGGATCCCCGTTTTTTTTTGCCAAAAGAAAAACCATTGTTTTCCTGTTCTACATTGTGCTCTACATGATTTAATGAGGAGTATTTGATTGGCGGCGCCGGCACCCAGCGGAAGGTACACTTTTGTAATTTTTGCCTGAAATTGGATTTGTTTTGACGAAGTATCCCTACCTCCGTTGCTCGGCATCTTTTAAAATCCTGCACGAGCTGTTCCAGTTCCATTGGAGCGTGCCTGCCTGGAGCGTGATCTCCACGAGCTGTTCTGTTCCATTGGAGCATGCCTGCCTGGAGCGTGTCTGCCATTGTCTCTGCGCGTCTTCTCTTCTACGCGAACTCGACTAGTTTCACGTCACACGCAACGTGCCTGGCGTCCTTCAAGCCACACGTCACACGCATTGTGTTACCTAGGTGATAAACAAACAAATGCGTTCCTGTTTCCTTACGTGTAGTTCTGTCACCTAGCAACCGCATGTTTGCCAGCGCGACGTGTCTGTTCCTCGGCCATTTGTTTAAACGCGCTGAAGATTTTTTCTCCTGAGCACGGTATGAACACGATTTCATTCCTAAGCGATGTCATATGCCTTTGTTCTTCACCTTAGTTGATCATACATTTAAGTTTGAGGCAAGTCATATTTTTGTTTGATGCAGTTTGACCTTGGATGTATTTACCAGACTGATTACAGTCAAGACTGATTACTGTTGTACTTTTGATGTGTATATCTGACTGAAGCAGTGGAACATCAGTTTCTATTTTTGAACTTACCGTTTGATGATTCAAGTTTTAATCTCCAAATGAAAATGGCAGCACGCAGTGTGCAGTAAGCAAAGAAGTTTTCTGGTGAAGCGAAACAGGCATGGCACACTAAGGAAGTTGTGTAATCCTTTTGTTATTTTAACTCCTTATTTTAAGTTGTTATTTTAGATTGTTGTGTTAGCTTATTTAGTTAACTTGTTATTTTAGTTTGTTTAGTTGTTTTCTTTCAGCATGTCGTCTTCTACAAGTGGAATGAATCAACCTCCCCAGTTTTTAAGTGAGCAGGGTGAACCTATTTTACCGTGGAAAAAATGGAAACCTATTTTTGACTCTTACCTACTTGCAATTGGCGGAGAGAAGTTTTCTGCTGTCAGGAAACAGGCTGTCTTACTAAACAACCTTGGAATTGAGGGAAGAAACATTTATGACAGTTTAGATCCGATACCCATTGGCAGAGGTGCTGGTGAACCTTCAGATGTTTTTGAAATGAGTGTTCTTCTCGTTAAAAATCATTTTGGTGCACGCATTAACGTTGTTATGGAGAGACACAAATTTTTCATGCGTGTTCAAGCTAAAAGTGAGAGAGTTGGAAATTACGTTGCAGCACTCAAATCCCTTGCGCAGACCTGCGAATTTGAACTTTTAACGGATTCCCTCATTCGTGATCAACTCGTTCGTTGCACAAATGATCTCAAAATCCAAGAGAAATTGCTGTCCAAAAATCCCAATTTAAAAGAAGCTATACTTATTGTTGAGAGTGTTGAACATACCTCTACTTGGGTCAAGGAGATCAGGAAGGGTCCTTCTCAGAATGATCCGGTTTCCAGTGTTGGTCATGAGCACCGACAAACTCTCCAACCTGAGTGTAATGTTGCTGTTGTTAGTAAAACTTCTTCCAAACAAGAGAAAACCATGGTTAAAACTGAAAAACCTAAACAAAACTTTAGCAGTAATGGTTTTAATAGGGAGAACAAATTTAGATGTCCCAGATGTGGTAGTGAAAAACATGGACCGAATTATCCGAATTGTTTTGCTAAAAGTACTGTTTGTAGAAATTGTGGGAGGAAGGGTCATTACGCAAGGATGTGTAAAAGTAACAAAGTCAATTGTATTGATGAAGATGAAGCTTATTCCCAGGATTCTATCCATTGTATTACGGATGATGTTATCAATGGTGTGAATCAAGTTGATGATGATATAGTAGTTATGCCCTCTTGTGACATTCAAATTGCCAACAAAGTTGTTCCCGTGTTAGCTGACTCTGGTTCTCTGTTCACCCTTATCAGCGATAAGTTTTGGTTTGCAAATTTTGACGGAGACAAGATTAAACTTATAGCTTCTGATATCAATCCTGTGGGGTATGCTAAACAGAAGATTGAGGTATTGGGATATTCCATCCAAACCATTGCTTTCAAAGGCAGGGAAACTGTTGGTAAGGTTTATATTGCTAAGAGGGGAGATAACCTCCTTGGTTGGCGTCACCAAAGAAATCTAGGGATCACGTTGAATCCCAATGCACCCGAGCAGGTTATGTTAGTATCTGAGGGGGGTGATTTTTCGGATGTTCTTGAGAAATTCCCTGAAGTTTTTACTGATGATCTGGGATTACTCAAAGGGTTCAAACACAGGATAATCTTGAAAGGTAGTGCTAAGCCTGTAGTGCATAAGGTTAGGAAGGTGCCCAACCTCATGTTGCAACCCCTGCAAGTTGAGATTGACAGGTTATTGAAGCTTGGTGTTGTCGAGGAGATAGAATCCTCGGAATGGCTTGCGCCGATTGTTTTGGCACCTAAGGACAAGGGTACCAAAATTAGGATGTGTGTGGACCTCAGGAGTTTAAACAGTTCTATTTGGGTGGACAGGCAGCCTTTGCCTAATATCAATGAGATTTTGACCAAGTTAGGTGGTGCTACTCTGTTTGCGTTATGGATTTGTCAGCAGCCTATCACCAGGTTCTTTTGCATGAGGAGTCGAGACATTTGACTTCTTTTGTTACTCCCATCGGTGCATATAGGTTCATTAGGATGCCTTTTGGCTTAGCCAGCGCTGCTGCCTGCTTTCAGAGAATCATGAAAAATGTTCTTTCTGGTATTGACTGTGTCCTCTTTTTCCAGGATGACATTTTGGTCCACGGTGTTGACGTAAGCAGACATGATGTTACCCTTTTTGCTGTTTTGTCTAGACTCAAGGATGCCGGTCTGACTCTTAAACGTGAGAAATGCAAATTCAGGGTCAGGTCTGTGTCTTATTTGGGGCACAACATATCTGGGGAAGGCATCAGTCCTAAGTTTGATCTTGCTGAGGCCATTCTCCAAGCTCAACCTCCTTCTAATAAGGATCATGTAAAGTCCTTTAATGGGTTATCGGAGTATTACTCAAAGTTTATTCCCAACTTTGCTAGCGTTATGCAACCCATCAGACTTCTCCTTAAGAAGGGTGCGGTTTTCGATTGGAACAAAGATTGTTCCATTGCTTTTGACACAGTCAAGTCGGTGATTGCTAAGATGCCTACCTTGGGGCATTTTGATGTGCGCAAAAAGACCATTTTATCCACCGATGCCAGCTTACGTGGTTTGGGGGCTGTGTTGGCTCAGCTCGTGGATGGTTCGGAAAAAGTCATTGGTTTCGCGTCACGTTCCTTGAAGGGTGCAGAGGAGCGCTATTCGGTCATTGAGCGCGAGGCTTTGGCTTGCTTTTGGGCCATCAAACACTTCAGATTCTATCTGTGGGGCCTACCGTTTGTAGTAAGATCTGACCACAAACCTCTAGTGCAGTTGTTCTCGTGTAGGAATGTCGAATGTACTACCCCCAGAATTAAGAGATGGGTTGAAGGTCTCATGGAATACAATTTTTGTGTTGAGTATTTACCTGGTCCCAAGAATGTTCCCGCTGATTTTCTTTCTAGGTTGCCCGTCGATAAGTTGGTCACGTATGATCCGGATGCTCCCACTGTTTCATGGGTGAGAGAGTCTGCTTTAAATGAAGTAGAATGGAAAGGGTGTTTTCCTGATGATCCAGCTAGAGATTTTATCTTGGAAGCTACGGTCAATGGTTGGCCTGCTTTGAAGGAAGTTCCTGATTCTGCCAAAGGTTTTTGGAACGTAAGGGACGAGTTGAACATTGTTCAAGGTGAATTATTTAGGGGTGACAGACTAATTCCCCCTTCTGGTATGAGAGAAAAGATAATCAACCTAGCCCATGAGGGACATCTAGGTCGTAGTCTCACCAAAGCAAGGGTGAGAGAATCCTATTGGTGGCCCGAGTTGGACCGTGAGGTTGAAGCTGTTGTCAAAGACTGCCACATTTGTGCTGGTAATGATAAATCAAGGAAGGTGAGCACCGCACCTCTTTCTCCCATTGCCATTCCTGAACGACCTTGGTCCAAGGTTGCCATTGATGTAGTTGGACCCTTTGTGAACCTAGGACTCTCTGAGAGATTTGTCGTTGTCCTTGTAGATTACACTTCTAAGTGGTTGTCTGCTGCCTGCATGGGAACTGTTTTGAGTAGGAATATCATTGAATTTCTTAAGGATGCCTTTACCTGTGAAGGGATTCCGGAGACCTTGGTTTCCGATAATGGTGTCCAATTCACCTCCCAAGAAATGTCTGTTTTTCTTAAAGATCTTTCCATCACCCATCATAGGACTGCCCTCTATGCTCCACAGGCGAATGGTTTGGTGTAAAGCATGAATAGACTGATTAGAGCGTGTGCTCAGACTGCTTTGGAGAGAGGACTCCCCCTGAAACCCATTCTCAGAAAAAAATTGTGGGCGCACAGGAACACCCCCAATAGTGTGACTGGTATTTCACCTTTTGAGAAACTTAGGGGGCGTGTTGCTGGTTCAAAGCTCAATCCCTTGTGGTTGTCTATCAAAGATAGAGGTGTGGTACTCAACAATCCCAGGTTGAGTAATTATCAGGACGGATACAAGCGCAGATATGATGCATTGAAGGGTGCGAAAGATCCTTTTTGGAAAGTGGGTGATTTTGTTTTTATCAAAAAAGGTCTTTGGTCCCCTAAGGGTGAGTCTAAGTTCTTTGGGCCAAGGCGCATTGTGAAAGTTATGAAGAATGTAGTTATGCTTGCGGGGGGAGATGTGTGGAGCATGTCACGTTTGTCGAGGTGTGTGGAGGGGGATAATGCTGTTATGGAACCTGCTGTTTTGGAACCTGCTGCTCCTGTGAGTTCTACTCCTCGTAATTGTATTGGGATGGAACAAGTTTGCCCATCATCTTCTCAAGATGCGTGTGCTTCGTCTCGTGGGACGAACCCTAGAATCAGGAGACCACCTTTGTATCTCCAAGATTACTGTACTGAATAATTTCTTCCTTTTCAGGTCCTTTGCTTATCGTTCTTTTTCCTCTTTTCATTTTCCTTGTTTTATTTCGTTATTATTATAAGGGAGATGTGTTGTATCTATGTCTTTAAATATGTGCATTCTCAAGAGAGAATGCAGCCATGTCACTCTGGAATTCATGATGAGTGTCAGTTGTTTTCCAGGTCTTGGATGTGGACGACTTGCCTCCCTGTTGGGCTAATAAACCCCTTTTAACTTGCTTCCTGTGTATTGCATCTTTACAATAAAATCACCAGACCGTATAACTGAACCTACTCCCACTTTGATTGTGACACAGGCCGAAATCCACCAGTCACTAGCACCTATGTCACATATACCTAAGGCGGAGTCCTTACAAGCAACCCCCACCACTCAAACATCTTTAGTAAGCGGCGAGGCCTGGTTTGATATAACAGGTGAGGGGGCCCCTTTGAAGACGGTCCTTACTGCCAAATCTAAGGAAAATACCGGGGGGATTCCTCACACCCCACAAAAGGGCCCTAACCACAAAAGAAAACGCAATCAAACCTCTGCCTACTCAAGGAAAAAGGCCAAGGTAGCTAAAGCCCAATTACCCACTCAGGCACTGCCCCATATACCGCCCCAACCTCCTTCCAATCCAGAAATAGAACCCAGCGCTGCAAATTTAGAGGACGAAAGTGACCTAAATAATCTTGTAATTGATAGCGAGGATGGCGGGGTTCCACTTTGTACTATAAAAGGGAAGGATGTGGAATTCCTGACAATTGTGTGGGGAACACTCAAAAAACTTTTAACGCCCGTCGAAGCCAGATTAATACGAATAGAAACCCAGTTGCTAGAGATTGAAAAAAGTATCCTAAATCTAGCCACCCTTAGTATAACTGACAACAATAAACCAACCTGTCCACCGATCGCCACCAATAATGCGTTACCATCATTATCTGCTGCCACACCACTACTTGCCCCAAACCCCACAAAGGCCCTGAAAGCCAGACCTATCCCAAAACCTCGGCATAAGGGTGTCAACGACCCTTCTGCTAACAAGGTAGCGGCAGATGTAAATCAGCAGGTGATCCCTTCTGCTCCTGCTACGACAGTCACAACAGTCACCACCAGCGAGCACAATAACCCCCACCCTACAACACTGAGAGCAAAACCTAATACAAATCATTATAGGGGCTACGTGGATCTTCCCCCTGACGTTAGACCATATGTAGTTGTGCTCACGGGGGTGCCAGAATTGTTATTTCATCAGCAGGAAGACTATGGGTCACTAAAAAACAAAGTTATACACTGGCTTAACATCAACAGGCCAATACCCAACCACCTGAGAAGTAAAATCCTCATGGTGCGTCGGGTACCCTGGATAGGCACCTCGTATAAGTCTATTGATGGTGATTGTGTGATTGTCTCATTCGAAAATCCCAGTACTGCACACCACATTCACTCCTGGAATTATAACAGTGCGAATTCGCCTATAGCATCCAGACCTCTAACCTTCTTTTATCCTCCACTTTCACACTACAACACAGGAGGAAATTGGAGCTGGATCCCAGAGAGGAAACGTATGCATGGTGGAACTTACAATCACTGGGCAAACACACATAGCGGGTGGTCAGGAGCCCCTGTCTACAACAGATTTAGGTGCCTCGAGGAAGTAGACTGACTCTCTCACAGGCTCACAACCACACTACCACAAGTAGATCTACTTAACTGCTCTGCCCACCCTCTGGCCCGATCTGCCTCCATTCCTTCACATTCACGGTCTGGAGACTGCAATCAAACCGCAGATGAGAATAGGCATGAAGATGATCCCTCCGTCGAACATTCTGTAGGCACTATACACACTCCAACAACCCCAATCAGTAAGTCCTCTAATGTCAATCTAGATTTAACCACTAAGGATAATTCTCCTGTAGAGGTAATGTCTGAAACAACCTCATCGATAAATGAAGGCACGCCTCATTATTTGCATAGTCATCCAAGGGCAAGTGGGGCTACTTTGGTAAATAACGACACTGATCAGTCCGTGACTCCTGGACGACTCTCCATACTTTCCTGGAACATCGCAGGGTTGGCTAATAAAATAGACTCCTCCGAGTGGGTGGAACTAATAGAAGGATACGACATATGCCTGTTCCAAGAAACATGGGCCAGGGAGAAACAGTCCCACATAGGATATGCTTCCTTTGAAACTTTGGCAAACTGGGGTGGGAAGGGACGCCCATCTGGGGGCCTTTTGATCTGGGTGGCTTCTCATCTTGGTTGTAGGGCAACACTTCGCGAAACTGATTCAGCTGACTTCCAGTGCGTTGTGTTGGAATGGGCAGGCGGTCCTAGCATAGCACTGATTAATGTATATGCAAGAGCGGTAGGGGTAGCAGGTACCTCGAGAACAATTGAGGATCTAGCACTGTTCCTCGATTCCGCTAGCCTATGCTCCACACTTATAGTGGGGGGAGATTTTAATACCCAATATGAGCCTCTCCCAGACCATCTAGTAGGTGTTACGAGTGATGAGGACGATCTCTGGGGGATCCCCACCTTGGTGGCTCCACCGTTAAAGGCTTGGTCACCTATTGCTACCCAAATTACCTCCCTAACGCTTTGCCATTCACTGAGGGTATGTAACGGCCGAACCGAAGGAGATACCCCACCAAAATACACCTTCAACAGACCAGGCTACGAGTCACGAATAGACTATATCATGGTCTCGGCGAAGGATTGGGATAAAGTGCAGGACTTTAGGATAGTCTCTAGGAATGACAGTGACCATAACGCTCTTTCACTAACATTTGTGGCCCAGGGTCTGTCTATGGGTAGGGCAGAAGAAAACTCAGCTCCCCCGGCTGCCTTGGTCCTGCAAAGCAGTAGACGTAGAATCAAATGGCCGAAACTCCTAGAGAACCCAAATAATATTCAAAGACTGTATGCAGCAGTGGTCAACGCGCTAGAACAGGTCGAGGTTCTCACTCCGCAGTTGGTCACTGTCACTGAACCTCTTGCTCTAGAAGAACCTGAGTTACCCAATATCACTGAAACCAACCCAGCCGACTTCTCTGTGCTTGGGGTTATCCACTCTGAGCTATGCACTAACCTGGTAGAAGTACTGAACCCTGTGTCTAGGCCGAAGAAACCTAAGAAGAAAAGAGCCTCATGGTTCAACGCTTCTTGTAGGAGAGCAAAGGCTGCACTGCTAGAGTCATTAAAAACAAGGGAAAGCCCAAGTAAAATCAGGGCAAAACGACTTGCCTATAAGTCCACTTTACACATTGCCAAAATAGAGTGGGATGAGGAAAATTGGTCCGATATGACAGCCGCCCTTAACATTGGTGATAGCCGGAAATTCTGGCAAATTTTTAAGCATGGATCAGCAGAACCCCTACCCGCAGTTGAAGCAAATATAGCACCCGCCGTTTGGGAGGAACATTTTAAAAATTTATATAGACCACACAATCTGGATCAACCAGTGACCCCACTAGAACACACAATGGATCAACACACCGATAATGTGGTACCCATGGATGGATTCACCTTGGAAGAAGTTACTATGGCGATTACGGGGCTGGCGCCTGAAAAGGCGCCAGTCCTCGATAGGCTCCCAGGTGATCTATATAAACATGAAGTTAAAATCTGGGCCCCGTACCTTAGGGTGCTGTTCAATGCTATACTGAATGGCATGATGATCCCCCCCACTTGGCTGGGGGCAGAGATAGTCCCCATTTTTAAAAAGGGTTGTCCTCTGCTCCCGGTCAATTATAGGCCAATAAGCCTGATAGACGTTTCACAAAAGCTATTCGCCAGGCTATTGTTGGATCGTCTGTCAGAATGGATGATGGAACACGACATACTGAGTCCCCTCCAAGCGGGTTTTAGAGAGAAGGTTTCAACGATGGATCAGGTCTTTCGGCTTGCCCTCATTCATTGGAAAACGGTACAGTTGGGGGGTGGCAGCCTCTACACTGTATTCGTGGACCTGAGGGCGGCCTTCGACCTGGTCCCCCGTAAAAAACTTTGGGAGGTACTAGCCAGATTGGGGGTCCCTAAGGGCCTGCTGGAGATGATCATTCTTCTCCACACCGCCAACTTTGCACAGGTAAGGTATGGCAAGGAGGGTGCCCTGTCGAATAGGTTCCCCGTTGACAGGGGGGTAAGGCAGGGTTGTGTGCTTGCACCAACCCTGTTTTGCCTCTACGTCAACGGGGTTATCCCTCACCTCAATGGGGTGGTCAACTCTGATGCTCCCAAGCTAGCAGGATCCCGAGTACCGGCGATCATGTTCGCCGACGATACCTTGTTGCTTTCAAAGTCCATGATGGGTATCCAGAGAGTACTCAATGGTTTTGTGGGTTTCTGTGGGGAACACGGTCTAGAAATCAATACCTTAAAGACCAAATTCATGGTGTTTAATCCCCCCCCAAAATTCCGCTCCACCCCAAATATTGCACAAAACAGACTGGAAAGGGTGAGGACCTTTGAGTATCTAGGAATTATCCTAAATGAGAGAATGACCTGGTGTACCCATCAAGAGAAAGCACTCCTTAAACTGACTCAGTACTCGGGCGGCATCATGAAGCTTTTGTGCAACAACAAGTCATCTACCCGGCCCGTTGGCCCACCTCTGCAGATTTATAGGGCACAGGCAAGGGGGGCTGCCATGTACGGGTGTGAGCTCTGGGGTCATGTACCCTCTCAGGATTTGCTAAAAGAGGAGAACAAGTTTATCCGGAGGATTGTAGCCCTTCCCCCCAGTACTCCCCTTGTTCCCCTAATGATGGATCTTGGGATGCGACCCCTTGACGAAGAACTGGCTTTTCGACCGCTAGCATATTGGCGTAGGATATGGTCAGTCCCGGAACTGATCAACTATAGACAAGGTCTTCAGGAGGTGCTTGCAATCCCTAACGCGGGAGAAATCAAATGGCTGAAATTCATAAAAACTGAGCTGGAGGGTCTTGGCCTTCTGAAATTGTGGTCCGACCCTCTATCCACCTGCCCATTGTTTCCCAAAAAGCTATTGGCCAAGGCATATCATGATTGCAAATTATCGGCATTGTACCGCCACCAAAATAACGGGCCACTAACCGATAAATTTCTATCGACCAAGGACATTTATATTTTTGAGCCAGTACTAGACAACCTATATCCCTCCTTGCTTAGGAAACTCTATTTACAATGGAGACATGGGACTCTCCCACTCCGTGTATTCACAAGCAAGTGGAGTGAACATGCAAATAGTGTATGTCCTGCTTGCAAATTGGCTGATGAGACTGAGCTCCATATAATCTTTTTTTGCCCTGTTTATCATGTGATACGTAGGAAATGGATTATTCCTCTATGCAGAAACCTGAAATTTACCGAATGTTTGGCCGCTTTTAGAGTCCTTAAAACAAACCTGTCTAACCACATTGTATTTACAGTAGCCAAGTACCTTGGTGCCGTGTGGTCTTTTAGGAGAAAATGTATCAAGGCCGCTTAGCGAACAATATACATTACAATGTGACTGGATGTATCTGCTAATTATAATATTTTAATTGTTTTTATCAATGTTATAATGTCTTTTATGGTGAAACATTTTTACCGAAATAAAGAACAATAAAGTAAGATTTGGATTCTAGCATAATATTGCTCGGTACATAACTGTGGCACTATCTGAGTGGTTAATATCTGACTTCTCGAGTAAGTAGTCCTTATTATGCACATCCTGGGTGCTGCCTTTATTCATCCAATATAGATTCAACACCTATCACTAGCCTGATCATGGAAGTAGAAACCAATGAGTGGATCACTAAAAATGAGGCAGAATTTCTACTCACTACAGATCCTGTCATCCCTTACTTCTACACCCTACCAAAAATTCATGAGGGTACAACTCCTGTTCCAGGTAGGCCCATTGTATCCGGCATCGGCTCACTTTTGGAGCCCCTTTCCAAATTTTGTGATGTATTCCTCCAACCTGTTGTGAAGAAAATACCATCTTTTCTCCAGGATACCAGGGATGTGCTCCGCCTGATTGATTCTATCGAGGGGAGAGAGAGCGTCGACCTCCTCTTAACGTTGGATGTGGAGGCGCTCTATACCAACATTCCCCAGCAGGCTACCCTGGAAGCTGTGGAGACCACTCTCCGGATGGAAGAGTGGACCTCACCCACACCAATTTCCTTTATTATGGCCTGCGCTAGGATAGCATTGATAGAGAACTTTTTCCAGTATGGGTCCCAATTATTTCACCAGATCCAGGGGACTTCGATGGGTTCTACCTTTGCCCCTAGCCTAGCCTGCATTTACATGGCCACCTTTGAAGACCAATGCATCCTGTCAGCACAAAATCCCTTTTGTCAGAACATAGCACTCTGGCGAAGGTATATCGATGATATACTGGTCCTCTGGCGAGGGGACCGGGAGAGTTGCGACACTTTCTCTGCCTGGATCAACCATCAAAATCCATTCCTTAGATTTACAGGCACAGTCTCAGACACTACAATACCATTCTTGGACTTAACAATCAGTCTGGACCAAGAAGGATTGAGCACCTCCCTGTATCACAAGGAGACAGATAGGAATAGTCTTCTCCTTTACAATAGTCACCACCCCAGGGCCCTGAGGGATAACGTACCCTTTGGCCAGTTCCTCAGGATACGCAGAAACTGTACCACCAACTCGGACTACAAAAAGGAGTCTGTTCTGCTCCAACACAAACTACAGGATAGAGGATATCCAACCAGATTGATTCACGATTCACGCAAAAGGGCCCTTAATAACCCTAGAGGGGCACTACTGGAGACACATCCGAAAGAACCTGACAACCTGATCACTTGTGTGACTTGCTTCACAAAAAATTCATAGTTTCTGAAAAACAAACGTGAATAAACATTGGGGGTTATTGAACACAGGGGGCTTAGATATCCCACGTCCCCGCTTTGCCTTCAAGCACACGGCCAATCTAAGAGATGCCCTTATCCATACACGCCCCAAGAAACAAACGACCTCTGGCCAAAGTACCTTGTGGGAGCTCCCACCAGTAGTTGGTCACTACCAGTGTGGGGGTTGCATTGTATGTCCTCAGACAGTACAGTGCAAGGAAATTAAACTGTCCGATACATTCACATGGCATTTGAACAAACACACAAATTGCAACAGTCCCAAATGTATTTACATGCTGATCTGCCATTGTGGAAAAAACTACATCGGCATGACAATGAGGCAGGTAAAGTTAAGGATCATGGAGCATAAGAGCAACATCCGGTGCTCTAGAACACACACATGACTCTATGAACACTACATTCAATATGGCCACTAGGCGGATAGCATCAAGTGGCTAGTACTTGAATCATACCCATCAATCACACAACAAGCTCTGTTCAGGATTGAACAGCGATGGGTACATCGCCTCCAATTGGATACACTGGGCCTAAATGACTCCGTCCCTTGGTCATCACTGTCTAGATCATGGGTACTCACAAACTTTCTCTTGGGGCCGAATTTACTGTGTGGTTTGTGGCCGAGGGCCGCACCGGTGGGGGCGGGATCATTTGGGGGGTGGGGTAATTGGGGGCGGGGCTAGAGGGGGTAAAAAAAAAAATTGTCCAAGTTCAAAACATTACTTGACAATGCTGTATTTCCAAAGCAGATGTAACTACATGCAGCACATGTTTATAATATTTTTTTTATTAGCAGACAAGGGCAATCTTAAGTGGGATTGAATGGCAATTTGCAGCAACTGGATATTCAGCACATGCCCAGTGCAGGACAGGCTTCAGAGTCCCAAAAATAGATATGTTAAACACAAACACTATGAACTTATTTTACATTTCATGTCACCAATTAGTTTTCTGTAATCTGGTACCAAGTTGGAAACGGCAAGCCTTAAGAGCTGCTCCAGATGTATGTCTGTAAGTTTATTTCTAAGTTTGCTCTTCAACAGTCCCATTGTGGAAAATGAACATTCGCAAGCATAGGTTGACCCAAACATACAAAGTACCTTCTGGGCCACTGTAACAAGAAGAGGAAACTTGTCAGGGGGCACAATTTTCCAGAATTCTTCTGGTGCTTGCCCCAAAAAAGATGCTTCAAGGGCTGAATTGTGCTGCATGTCAATGAGCTCTAGTTCTGCTTGAGCCCTTTCCATGCCAATAAGGGCAACAACACCAAGATTCCGTGCACCCACCATCCAGGGGTTTTCAACCAGCCTGAACAGAGGGGTGAGGGCTCTGAACTGCGAAATTCGTCGTTTGATCTCCCCAGAAATTTCCTCAAGACATGCACCAGGGTCAAGGTTTGCCAGAATTTCTTGTGCCTCTGGAAACCTCTGCATTATAGACAACAGTTTTGGAAAGTGGGTGAAGTCACTTTCATCCAGTTGTTCTTTAAATAGCACAAGCTTACTTTCAAAAGCATAAATACCATTCATGAGGGAGCACACAAGCTGTTGTTTACCTTGCAGGGTCAAATTGAGAGTATTACAATGTGTGAAAAGATCTGAAAGAAAATGGAGCATAACAAGCCATTTCACATTGGTTAGTTCTGGGAACGATTGGCCTCTACTGTTCACAAAGAGTACAATTTCAGGAAGCAATGCGATGAACCGCTCCAGAACCTTCCCTTTGCTTAGCCAACGCACGTCAGTGTGCATCAAGACGTTGTTTTGTTCCGCTTCAGATTCCTGCAGCATTGCTTTAAAAAGTCTATAGTTCAGAGCTTTGGCACGGATAAAATTAACAATTTTCACTGCACCTTTTAGGACATTATTCAGTTCTCCATGCTTTAATTTTGCACACAACACTTCCTGGTGAATAATGCAGTGGTAGTCTATCACATTCTGTCCTATGAGCTTCTTTTTAAGCATAGATACGAAGCCTCTGTCATGGCCTACCATGGCAGGAGCCCCATCCGTTGTTATGCTGACAAGAGTGTTCAGTGGTATGTCATTTGTTTTAAAGTAGTTGCACATACTGTCCAGTACATCTATTCCTCTTGTGTGCCCTTGCAGTAGTAGAAGGCAGAGGAGCTCTTCTTTGGGATGAAGCGATTGGTCCAGATACCTCACCCAGACTAATAACTGGGCCACATCGCCTATGTCTGTTGACTCATCCATGGCAATGCTGAAGAACGGTGACTCTCTGACTGCTTGAATTGCCTGCTCCTTGACGTTTTGTCCCATTGCCTCTATTCTGCGCGCACATGTTGAATCTGATAGCTGCAATGAACCAATTTCCTTTAAAATGCTGGCTTTATTAGTGTAGCTGTCAAATAAAATTTCTGCTGCTGAAAGGAAACATTGCTTCATCAGCTCAGCATCTGTGAAAGGTTTTTTATGTTTGGCAAGCAAGTAGCAAATTTTGAAAGACTCTTCTGTAACAGCCTCAGATTCTTTCATCTGGCAAAGGAAGTTCTTCTGCTGGGAAAGATGTGCTTGCTTTAATGATGCCACTTTTGCAGAACGCAGTTTTGAGTTCAGTGGGAAGTTCGCAGTGAATCCAGAGTGCCGCGTTCTGTAGTGCCGTTCAAGGTTATACCTCTTAAGAACATTTACTTTCTCTTTGCAAAGCAAACAGGTGGCCTTTTCTTTTGGGCATTCCACAAACAAGTACTCTTCTTCCCACGCTTCCCAGAAGGTTCTGTGTTCACTCTGTATTGATCTGGGTCATTTGCAAGCCTTAGAAACTGGACTGTAGGCCATCGCGGAGCTCTCCAGCTAGTTTGTTACTATGCAATCAGTAACAAGTACCAGGAATCTGATTTTCCACCCGACGTCACCCCACGACCAATACGCACCATGACCGCTGGACCGACACTGCGTCACGACCGCTGGACCGACACCGCGTCATGACCGCTGGACCGACACCACTTCTCGCAACAGATCTGTGAGCAACACCAAAGGAATGCAAGAAATGTGTCACTCAATAGGGATTTGAAATAAATGGCATGCACACACACACCAGCGCACCTTCACTCATAGGTATCTTAGCGCTGAATAACAGATTTTTATTACTAGCCAACTCATTTTATCGACCTCAGATGAATGAAAGGTAGGACCTGCAGGGATTTGAACCTGTGACCTTGAGCTAGAACATAGGGTCCTGCAGTGGACGCATTAGTCCACTGAGCCACTAGACCCCGTGTGCACACAGTACAAGGATAGAGAGTAGAAACATGTGGGAGGAGCTAATTAGGACAGCCCTGTTTGGTATGGAGTAGCTGTCAAACTAAAGGAATCTGAAAGGCTCAGATAGAGTTCCTATCCAGATCCTGGTATTTCTGGACCTATGGTGTTCGTCGACGTTTCGACCCTAGTGCGCCCCGGTTGGTGGTCGCGGCGGGTCTTTATCAAGACAAGGGGAGACAGTTTGGGACTCAGAGCGGGCGATCTCAGCCTGAGACTGATGGTGGCGTGAATGCCAGTCAAATCTGTAACAAATTGCTTTCAAACGAAGCCGGAGGTTCTGACTTCCTCTCGTGCCGGCGCTGAAGCAAACAGCTAGCTAGATCCGGATAGGAACTCTAGGAATCCTTGGTTTTAAAATTATTTTCTGGCCAACGAAGTTATTTGTATATACTTGTACATAAATTGCACTGTATATTTTTTCATTCACTGAGCACTCCTCACTAAAAGTCACTTGTCACTTGACAGTCACCTCAAGCATTGAATGTTATCAAAGAATGACTACAATTCAGATACCAAATGTTTGGAATTTTGTAATACAATTTGTTGATTACATGACCTGAAGCTTTTGAGCATTTATTTCTCAAATTGTTGGACTGGTATCAGAGATCTTGCATTCTCATTAATTTGTGTTTTCAGAAGTAATTGGTCCCACCCAACAGAACCATGGAATGAAAACGCAGCAGCTTGATTGAATCAGTTTACAAACTCCACCTCGATCTGCTAGTATGACATCAAGGGCAACTCTATTTTGGAGTGTCATAAGTCTATCCGACTGGAGCTCAGCAGTCAAGTTACTAAGGGCACCGGCAGTTTCGACAATGGTGGACTCAACCACTCTCGTCAACTGGTGAATATTCCTGCTATTAGCCATCGGTCCCCAGAACGGCAGAAAACCGTTAAAGAAATCTCCCAACTCTTGCCCTGCAGTGTCTTCTTGACTAAAGACACCTCTAGCAACTCTCGTCTTATGGTAATCTGCCGCAGCTGTAAAAGTGGGAGGCAACAGGAAAGAAACAAAGCATGTGCCCGAAAAGTCAGGGGGCAACTATGTATATGCTTTGTCATAGCAAACAAAGTAAGTACCCTTAGCAGCTAAAAATGCAGGGGAAGACTGAGACGTAAATACATAAGTTTCCGTACAAATGCTCTTCCCTAACTGAGCTCTCGGATTCTTGCCATTACCCTGCAGACAATAGCGACCCTGATGGGGCACTATCCAAATCGGTGGAGAACTTTTCGCTCGCTGGTTAACACTCAGACTAACTCCATATCCAGTAATATCCCATCCACCTTAGGGTTGCTTCTCATCTATCGGAATAGTTTCAACGGCATACGTCCCTTTAACCATGTCGACTATACCTCTTGCAACAGCACTATTCTTCGGGTTGTCCTTCGGAGAATGTAGGGGATAAACACTATGGGCATAAATAAACATCGTTCTGTAAGCCCAAATCGAACCATTTAAACTAAAGGGCAAAACTAAGTACGGAATACCCTTATCGGTCGTATGGGGCATTAGACCACAGATCCAACAGTTTGTCGTGTTCATCACTAACTGGTGATGGTGCAAAAGTTGAATAAAGGAATTATTGGCAAATTCCAATCGTCTAACTACCTCATGTTCAGGCAAAGGGTGAAAAGAATGAGAAGAAATAGTGGGTGTAGGTGTAGGTTGCACAGTGGGATTAAACGTCACTTTAAAAGAGAATGTCACATAACCAATTATCAATGTCATCAAACTCAATAGCAAAAATAAACACGGTATTATAAATCGCTTCGTCGTGATCAATTTGCATAACTTCTTTCTAAAAATCATTGTTTTTGCAGGTCTCTCCAACTCGAAGAAATCCATCCTAGACTAAATATGCTGCTCGCGATGGTAGGTTGATTCTGCTAAGGAATGCCTCTGTCAACCCAGGGCAACTCCCTTAGGCCAACCAGAACCATCGACCTAGTGTCTCAGGCTTAGACTCCAAAGACTTTCGGCAACCGCGACCCTACAGCTGAACCCGGATGGCGGTTCGAAAAACAAAAATGAGTAGATCCTCGGTGGAGAGTTAACCTGCAAACAGAAAAATCATAAAAACTTTATTTGCACTTTATTTATTTGTCTTGACTCTCGGTCGCAAATTATAGTGGCTTCTTCCAGGCAATTCTTGATCTTTAAACAGCAAATCAGGCTCAATAATGTTCAAGCGATTCAAAGGAGGCACTGCTTCTTGTAAAAGATCATCACTTTGTCTCTCAGAGCTCGTACCAATCAGACTAGCATCACTGAATGGCAAAAAACGTGGAACAGTGTTAGTTTCAGAGTCTGGAAGTCCCTCCTGGACCCACTTATCGTACGGTAAGGGCAAAGGTGCTCGCTTACAGTGTACACCGTGGATCCAGTTTCGTTTGCCTTACACTCGGACTGCAGATCATGTTGATAAGAGGACCTGGAAGGGTCCCGTCCAGCGGGGCTGATCGTTCTTGCTCCGCTGAAAATTTCGTACAAACACCCAGCTTCCAGGTTCAATAGCGTGGCCTGGATCTTCTGAAGCTTGTGGTAGGCTCTCATATACCTGTTGGGGTAAGACACGCAATTTAGTCGTCAGTTCGCGCAAATAGTCAAGCAACACAGGATGATCGATTTCACTAAATCTAGTTGGTCTCGGCACACCCCAAACATTAGCTGGGCAACCAAAGATCACCTCATACGGACTCAGACCCATTCGCGAATGCACAGTCATTCTTGTTGACAGGAGCGCTAAAGGCAAAGCATCTGGCCACTGTAGACCAGTGCTCGCTTGGATTTTGGCCAATTTCAATTTAAGAGTGCCATTATAGCACTCGACTAAACCAGCTGATTGGGGTGATTTGCAGCGTCGAATTTCTGCCGAATTCCCAATACCTCACACACTCTCTTCATGACTTGACCCACAAATTCACTCCCATTGTCACTCCAGATAATTCTCGCCATTCCGAACCTAGGGAAAAACTCTTTTATCAAAACTTTCGCTGTGGACAAGGCAGTATTGTCCCTAAGGGGATAAGCTTCAACACATCTAGAAAAAGAGCAAACAACCACTAAAACATATTTCAAGTTGTTGCATCTCTCCGTGTGGATAAAATCTAGCTGCAAAGCCTCGAACGGATACGTAGGAGGAGCAAAATGACCAGCTGGTGTTGGAATTCCCTTACCAGGATTGTACATCAAGCACACCATACAGTTCTTAACCAAGTTCTCTGCACACTTGGGAATTGCTGCATTCTGCCAAACCGGAAGCAACAACTTACAAATCCCTTTCACGTTGATATGTGCCATGCCATGAGCCATTGTAACAACCGGAAGCACATACGCGTTGGGCAACAACCATCTTTGATGCTCGGACAAATCAGTCCAACAACCATTCGAATCCAATCTACCCTTGCTTTCTCTCCATTCATTCAACTCTTTCTCTGTAGCTTCAGCTTGAATGGATTTCACACTCTCAATCGTATCTTCACACATACTCTTCTCTGGAACCCATCTCGCCGAACCCGCAACATACATTCGACTCATCACATTTCTCGCAGTTTCTTTCGCAACTTCATCCGCAAATGCATTTCCGCGACCAACATCATCCGTAACTTTCTTATGGGCACTGCATTTCACGATCGCTACTTGTAATGGCAAAGTAAGAGATTCAAGAAGTTCATTCACCAACTGTCCATGCTGGATCCTCATCCCATGCGAAGTCAAAAACCCACGTTCACGCCACAAACGTCCAAAGCTATGAGCCACGCCAAAGGCATATTGGCTATCAGTATACACATTCACTCGTTTTCCTTTTGCCAACACACATGCTCTCGTTAATGCACTCAATTCGGCTGCTTGTGCTGAATTATGTGGGATACGTGCAGCTTCAACAATCGTATGCAAAGTCGTAACAGCATATGCCGCAGTCATATCACCATTTGACAACTTAAAACATGAACCATCAACCCACAAAGTACCATCACACTCAGGAAGAGGAGTGTCTCTTAAATCTACTCTCCCTTTCGTTTCTTCTTCAGTTCTCAGAAAACAGTCATGCTGTTCTTCACTATTATCTATCTCAACTGCAATTGGCAACAATGTGGCTGGATTCAATGTGTTGCATCGTTTAATGTGCACATGACTCACTAACAATGTCAACTCGTAACCCGACAACCGAGCACTAGTTAAATGCTTTGTCTTTGTACGGTTCAACAAGGTGTCCACTGCATGTGGAACCATTACCACTAACGTGTTGTCCTTGTCCATAACTAAACCAGCAGACTGTTGAATTGAAACAGCCGCTGCCGCTGTGGCTCTCAAGCAACTCGGCAATGCTCTAGCTACAGGATCTAAAGTCGACGAAAAGTAGGCACATGGGCGTTTCTTATTGCCAAACTGCTGAGTCAAGACCGTCAATGCGCATCCCTCTCTCTCGTGAACATACAATGTGAAAGGCTTACTGTAGTCGGGGGTACCCAACACAGGAGCCAAACACAACGCATTGGGTAGTTCTGAAAAGCTCTTCTGACATTCATCAGTCCAAGGAATAGGATTTGGAGTATCCTTAACAGTAAGTGCTATCAAAGGCTTCGCTAACAAAGAAAAATTAGGAATACACTGTCTACAGTACGACGTAATACCCAAAAAGGCACGCACTTCTCTCTGCGTCCTAGGAACACTAATTTTCACAATAGCTTGAATTCTCTCTGGGCTCAGTTTCCTTCCCTCCTTCGATAAGAGGTGACCTAAGTAGGTTACTTCTTGTCGACAATATTGTAACTTGGAGAGAGAGACTTTATGATGACAATCAGACAAGTGGCGCAGTGATGACAAAGTGGCTTCCTTACAAATCTCTTCAGTATCAGCAGCAACTAGCAAATCATCAACATACTGAATAAGGGCTGCACCATCAGGTAAAACCAACAAATCCAGTTGTGTTTTCAAAGCTTGGCTATAGATGGACTCTCGCAATAGCCTTGAGGAGCGCGCTAAAAGCGAAAACTGCGTCCTCCTAAAGAGAATCCAAAGATATCCCTACTCTCTATGGCAATCGGGATACTGAAGAAAGCATTCTTCAAGTCGATCACCGAAAACCATGTGGCTGTAGCCGGAATCAAAGTCAACAAGGCAGTAATATCAGGCACAGCGGGAAATTGTGGAACAACAATTTTGTTCACTTTGCGATGATCAATGACAAACCTGTATACAGGAGGCTGTAAACAATCAGTTCTCTTCAAAACAGGCAAAACAGGACTATTGCACACATTACCTCTCGTTTCCTCAATAACACCTTTATCGATCAGATCATAAATGATCGCTAAAAGTGCACGCTCACCATCACTCGAGATGCGGTATTGTGGAATGTGCGGTAACTTAGCATTCGCCTTCAGCGTCACAACATATGGGGGAATGTCCAGTAAGCCCACATCATTCGGACCAATAGCCCATAATGAATCCGGTAAAGAAGACAATTCAGATGGAATACTATCCTTCAACAGGTACATCGGAGAGATCACTCTCTCACCCAAGGTAAGATGAACTCCCAACGGAGAACAATACAGTGTCGCATACAATCTTTTCAGCAAATCCAAACCCAACAAATTCTCATTACAACCGGTAGTCAATAGAAGGGGTGCTTCGATCTTACGCGGTCCAACAGAAAGAGACAATGGAGCAGAAATTGGATTAGTAACGGGGGCGCCAGAAAAAACCTACAGAAACATTATCAAAGCCAGACAAAGGTGCGCCAGGGAGCTTAGAGTGCATAATAGAACTCTTTGTAGCACCAGTATCTAACAGAAAAGGTTCTGACACAACTGATGCAATCACTTCAACATAGGGTCCACTCTGATCTACTGGAACTGAAACAACTCCCTCTCTTTGTCCATGGCTGTCCTAACAGTCATTACCGTTCACTTCATCACCTTCAACATAGTAATCATCCATATAGTACTGTGCTGTCCTACCAGACGAACCTTGCTGCTGATCAAAACTATTCATCGAGTTCTGTGGGGGCAAAGGAGGTACGTTCTGTCCACGACCTCTACCTCTAGGCGCTTGTTGAGCACCTCGACCTCGTACACCAGAAGCACCATTCGTGCGCTGTAACAAAACCGGACAACTATTCTTGAAATGACCCTCTTCTCTGCAATAGGCACACTGATTAGGCCCATACGGGAAACGTTGTTGAGAAGACTCGTTTCTTTGCGAGTTTCTCAAATATTGCTGATTCTGCTGATAATCGCGCTGACTATTAGTACAGGGTGGATAAGCTTGCTGTAGAAGAACTTTAGTCTTTAATTCCTTAGTCTTCTTATCCGCTTTCTCTAACTCATCTTTGCGCCTATTTTCATAGTACTGGGCCGTAGCTAAAATCTGTGCTGACGTGGAAACGGGCCAAGCACTCTCGGAATCCTTCAACTTAGTACACAACTCGGGAAGCAAATTATGCACAAATTTATCAACAAACAATCTCTGGCCACCCTCGGTAGCCATATCCTGACCACTATGATCTACAAAAGTTTCTTCAAACCGCGTGAAGAAATCAGAGACAGTCTCGTCTTTCTTCTGCTTACATGCAGACAACTTGTCCAAATTAACACGCATTTCGGGCATCAAAGTCTTCATGAAATTAATAATCCTACCAGGCAGTTCGGTAATAAGATCTTCAGGCTTAGCACCTCCAACTTGTCTATCATTTGCAGCAACAAGATTAACCCAGGTATCACCCAATTCATTATCATGATACGTATGTCGAATCACGTTCCAGATAGGCTGTGGAACAACATTGCCAAACAACATGTCTATGTCCGCTAAATTCATGACGCACGAACCCACAGTTTGAGTGAGCTCTTTATAATATCCCGCCGGATTTTTGCTCGGATCAGGTAAAGTCTGCTTAAGAGCTAGGACTTCAGCACGCTTCCAAGGAACATGTACCCACACTCGCTGAAAGTGTCCAACAACAGGTGGATGAGCATTTGCATCAGCAGGTCTCCAGACTGGAGGAACCTCACGGATCGGATACTGACGCGCTTTTCTCCTAACTGACGAATCAGACTCAAACAATCGCTCAGAAGGAGCATTATTACGAAACGACAACAACGTCGACACCGCTCTCTCAATATCGAGAAGAGTCACAATCGTCCCTTTCGCAAACTCGGAACGCACTCGATATAATTCTTCAGGCGCTTTACCCACTTCGTCCATCCACTGTTCATGGAGGAACACACACATTATTTCAAAGACATACCGTTGCTTTGGTGCTTTCCATTGTCGGAAAACATCCACAATACCCTCAAGATCATACTGAGAGGTATACGTAACGGATGTATGACGGTACAACGCATACCGTCACAACGCATCCCTTTACCACGCATCCCTTACAACGCAAGTCGTTACCACGACTTGCGTTGGGGGTGCGGATTTCGAATAGTATAATTTACTATTCTAACACCAGTCCCTGTGGACCCTAGGGAAGGTGTTGGGATAGTAAATGTACTATTTTTAATCCTTTAACACCCTCCAGCGCAAGTCGTGGTAACGACTTGCCTTGTAAGGGATGCGTGCTAAAGGTACCGCGTTGTAAAACCTTCGTGGTAAACGATGTTTACCATACGTAACCCATCTACGTGCCATGTGATCCAATACTACACGCTCATCTGTATCAGGCAACTGACTACGCGATTGTCTATCCTCATGCTCTGGACACATACCCAATTGTCCCAACAAAGGAGTCAGAAAACCAGAAAAAGCAGCAGTCATTCACTGCCTAGTAGAAGGAGAAGATGGAAGAATAAGGGAAGACGGAACAACAGTAGAAGAATCCAAAGTCGGACCAGAAGGAATATTACAGACAGGCGTAGGAGTAGCAGACAAAGGGGGAGGCAAAGTTGGCGGCCCCTGAGGAGGCTGTGCCAAAGGAACAGTAGCCAACTGCAAAAGAGCTGGCTGTGGAGGAATCACGCGTGGCACAACAACCGGAGGTTGCACAGCCACAACTGGTGGCGGTGGTGCCGTAGCACTCTGTGCATAAGGAGGTGGTGAACTCAAGAGATGTGACATTAAAGGATCTTTCGCAAGATCTTTCTTCTCTTCCTGCTCTTTAGGCGGTAAAACTGGGTAGCATCTATCTACCGCTAACTTCTTTGCTCTGAGCATCTGTTCGCTTTCCTGCTCTTCCTCATTATCCTAAACGCAACAGCAGCTTGTACCATTGACATACCTCGTTCACGTTTATTCCTCTTCGCTAATTTAATTTCTTTCTGTTTGGCTTCTTTGCGCCATATGCGGAAAGAGTAGTAGTGGTAGGCCTTCCTCTTCGGGCTTGGACCGGTACCGCTAAAGTCGCACCGCGTTGGGCGCCAACTGAAGGACCGGGTTTTAGAACCCAGAGGCGTCAGGGAGAACGCCCGATGCCTTCGAGTTCCCCTGTCTTGGCAAACAGAGACACTGGACACTTCTTGATGACGTCAAAGACCAAAGTTTATTGGCTGCAACCAGGAACAGAGATCTACGAAGCACACACAGGTGGTTCGCTAGAGACTGCACAAATTCAATGAGCGGAGCATGGTCTTTTATGCCAAAAATCAAGCCTCAGGCAACATTCAGTATTAGCATTGGGTTCATACAAATCGACCAATGACAGTGTGACAATTTGAAAGTGGCAAATGACGACCATCCCATTCTCCGTTGTCCAGACCACCAGAAATGACCAAGCACATTCCAGAGTACTTGTCGGATCAGGCCGGACAAACCCATCAAAACCCTCAACCCAAATCAGTGATTATGTCGTAAAGGAAAGGCAGAAACAGATTGGAAGTGAGATAGAAAGGTGGGAGCAGTGTACCATAAACTCGGGCACGTCCTACTCTTTGATCTTTATCTGACCAGCTGCTTAACAAGGAACTGGCTCAGCGAGGTCAGCATCGGGCAAGGAGTCAGTTCGGCCAGGTCATTCAAAAGTCAGCTAAGGCATACGTGTCTCAAGGACTCGTTCGGCTGCAGTCAGGGCCTATGTGAGGGCAACCATACAAAATGGCTGCCGTACACAAAATGGAACCCGAGGGTTCAAACTAAATCCTTGAATACAGAGTGTTCTCTTAGATCGATTCATGCGAAAACGCTCAGACACACTACACTCGTCATTTGCGGTCTGCTGACACCAAAATCGTCTATTTCCGACGACCTTATTTCGACGGTTCGGAACCACCGAACCAGACCCAAAAACTCACGGAACTACACCACGACCACAATGCACCTCTTAGACGCATGCGCAGACATGATTGCCGGAGACCACACCCACTAGCAGGGTCCTTGACGAGGAAGTACGGACAGCTCTTAAACCCGGGTGTATCAGGAAACCAGGCACCAGCTGTTCCGCGATACCTTTGGAGCGCCACACATGTGGGTAGGCTTACGAGGCCTGACGCACGCACTAGAGGTAAGCATTGTGTTTGTTGTATTAAGTGCCGGGTTTGTGTGGTATACAGGCTCTTTCCGCTTTTCGTTGGCTGTATTCGACAACGAATTTCAAAGTCCACTTGAGTTATTGACATGGCTTCACCAGACATTTTCATAGATCGGTGGCTGTGTACGTGACCCCCATTGATGTTGTAAGTCGGGCCACAGGGGAATGTCAGGGAGCTCGGCTAGCTGCCTCAGATCTCCTCGCCACCCCAAGGGGGCGTTATCAACAGGGCTCTTGTCTTGTGTTAAGCTGAGCTTGTCATGTTTCATGCCCTGATTGTCCGCTTACTAACAATGCAGGGGTTTCACTGCACGCCAGCCAATCAGGAGATACTGGGGGCTTGTGTTGGCTTGCTGCGATCTTGGAATCGGGGGCGAGTACAACTAAAACATCATGCTTAGACACCTGATACCAAGGAATCTTTACATCC